>NW_027481768.1:0-600000 GCF_050403365.1 Sporobolomyces koalae
CCCCCCCCCCCCCCCCCCCCCCCCCCCCCCCCCCCCCCCCCCCCCCCCCCCCCCCCCCCCCCCCCCCCCCCCCCCCCCCCCCCCCCCCCCCCCCCCCCCCCCCCCCCCTAGAAGGTGAGGCACGCAATGTATCGTGAGGGTTGCGCAGCGGGATGGGAAGGCGAGGGAGCGGTGCAAGTATGCTCCAGGCCGTAATCCGAGACTATGCGATCTGTATATGAGCGGTTTTGGGGCAGCTCAGCTAGATGCGGTGATAAGTCTGAAGAGAGCGAACGCAACCGCTCGCCGTTCTAGATCAAGATCTCGCATCACACCCTCTTCGTCTTATGCGAGCTCGAATTTAAGGATACAGGCTTCTCAGAGTATTGCGAGAACACCGCGAGAGCGTCAGACACTGGCAGTCTATTCCCCTACTGTTCCTAAGCGGGTTCGACGCAGTTCAACACTTAGCGATCGAGCCCTGCATCGACCAAGATCAACACGTCCTACGTATACACCACTCTCTGGCTTCATATCTTGAAGGATCCGAGCGGTTCCAGTCGCAGAATTGGTCGGTACTCGTACTTTCGAAAGTTGGCGTCAGTATAGCCATCGGCTGCAGCGACCATCGACTGACAAACTAGCGGTCCGACTCGCTAATCTACCTAGCGAAAAGCAGTGAGCGAAGACCATGTGATACATGAGGAACGCCAACCAATATTGCCTGTCTGTTAATTGCTGGAATTGAAACCGCTTGTTATGTATGCGGTCCCTGCACGAGTCATGTTCAAAGCTGAGCTATTTAGCGCTCAGCAATCACTTGCCTTTTGTAACCAGTAAAAGTATCTCAACGCAAGACATCAAAGAAAACATTCCCTGGGGTCAGAATAACGATGATCGCAACACTTCGTCTCACCTGTTCCAACCAGAGCCCTCTCACCCAGCCAGATATGGGAGTCTGCGCGAAAGTGTGGCGGTTAAGCGCGGACGAACTGGATTAGACTTTTTGATGCGAAGTGTCCCTGGCAACGAGAACGGCGAATCGATGGAAATTCTCTCTTCGACAGACCCGTCTATTGCAAACCCCGTTCACACCGCATTTCAGAGATCCCCAGTTCTCACTGCAGAAATATCGCTCAAACGAAGAAATCCAATCCAGACTTGCGCACCATTGTGCAAGCTTGGAAGACCTCGAAGCCGATTCTGGTGCGAGCGCCCTCTAGAACAACAGGTGGACAGATTCAATATCGAGGAGCTGTAGGTACTCGAGCAAAACCTGGTCGAAACGATTGTATAGCCCGTTGCTTCCGTAATTTTTTCGCCTGTCTTGTTTGGTCTCTCTCTCTTTTTCTTCTCTCATAAGGCGAGGTTCTTTGGCACCTTTAAGCTCGAATCACGTATGTACGGTCAAGACAGTCTGCTTGCAAGAAATTTCGGGTGTGAATGCAGCTATTACCTTCTCGCCTCGAGCATCACTGAGTCAGCTAGATCTAGGCTGTACCATTCTGTGCTGACCGACCCGTGTAAAGCCCGAAATTTTAGCTGCCGAGCGAGTGCGGAAAGAAAAAATGGGTCGAGCCGGTTGCTCGGTCCGCGAAAGCGCACGCGCGCAGTTCGGTCGGACGTCAACGTCGACGCCCCCGGACCGAGACTAAGCACTTGAAAACGATTTGTCGAGCTTCCGTCGTGAACCCTACTAATAATCAATTTCTCGCTATGATGCTGTACTCGGCTGTTCGCAAACGGCGCGCTCTCGAGAGGGTTTCGACTAAGTCATGTAATCCAATGTGATCTTTTGCTCAAATCGCTTAGCTGCACGTGAAAACCATGTTACAGTCTGGCCTGGTCTCCACCCTCGTCGCTCGAACTGTTCGAGTTTGCCCTCGAGAGGTTGAACGTCTGCATGACTCAAAATTCTCGACCTCTAAACAACCCCGAGCGCTTCTCGGTCACCTCGGGTCTAGTTGTTGGACTCGTACTCGACAACGTCGTTGCGGTTCAGCAGGTGCCGGAGGAGGAGTGACGACTTCGGCCGAGCGGTGGAAAAGGTGAGACAGCCTCGATCGAGGCGCTGCAAATTTGCGCGAGAGGAATCTTCCCCACCCCTCGCACCTCTCTCGATCCGCGTGCCCCCAGAGACGCTCGGGTGAGCGTCGTCAACCGACCGCAACGCCTTTGCGCTCGCTTTGAGCCCTCGAGCGAGGGTGGAAGTGCGCCGGCTCGTAAGGAGCGACCGCCGAGCATCGATCGCATCGATCAACAATCGACCATGTCGACCTGTGCCACGGTCCCAGCTAGCAGTTCGGTCGTGACGGCGTACAGTACGAGCACAGTCACGAACCAGCAAGTCGTGAGTGCCGTCAAACCCTCCTGCTCGCTCGGAACTCCGAGGCGACGAGTGCGCGAGCTGATTGTGCCGATGGCCCTCACGATTGCAGTCGACCGTTCCAGGCTCGACCGTCTCGTCTGCCGTGCTCGTCACATCGTGCCCTGCTGCACCCACCGATGCGGCCAGCGGTGCTGCCCCGCCGAGCTGTACCACCGCGACGAGCTACTCGGTCACAGTTCTGCCCGTTAGTCCTGGGCAGTTCGGTCTCGGCGCCAAGACGCTTTAAAGGAGGCTGACCCGTCGATCTCCTCTGTCGAGTACAGGGCACGACGACGACCGTATACAGTACCGGCGAGACCGTGGTGCCTGTGTATAGCACCGCGTTCGTCCCCGCGAGCACCATCTGTTCTGCGACCCCGGTCAACACGCCAACTTCGACATCGCCCCGCGCCACGAGTCAAGGTCCAGCATCGCAAGCCACCCCGACCACGACTGTGATCGTCAGCACTTCTGTCGCCGCAGTTGGTCCGAGCTCGTCGACCAAAATCTTGACAACCACCTCGACCTACATCCCCGGCCAGACCGACATTGATGCTACTTCAGCATCTGCCGTCTCGCCCGCGGCCGGGGTCGTCACCGCAACCGAGTCGCAGAAGATGGTCCTCTCGACGTCGTACCTGACCCTGTTCTTCACGACGACCGACAACTCGGGACACGCCATGACCTACGCCTCGTCGGTTCCGACCCTTCTCAACGTGCCCAAGTCGCAGGCGGCTACAACGAACAAGGGCGCGATCGCGGGTGGAGTCGTCGGTGGCGTGGCGGCCCTCGCGTTTGCCGTTCTCGCATTCCTGCTCATGAAGAAGCGAGGCCTCTTCCGCAGCGGCGACCCCGAGATTGAGGAGGATGCCTGGGCACCGCCAGCTCACGGTGACTACCAGTCGCCCAGGTCTGGGCGGAATCGGACAGTCACAGGAGGAACGCTTGTTGGAGCAATCGCCGGGAACGCGGACGAGAAATTCGTCGACGACAACGATCGCGAAGTCGATGCCGCTACCCTCGAGCGTCACCAGAGTTGGTACGGCACAGGTGGAGCAGGCGACCGCGCAATGCAGGATATCTACCGAGAACAGGCTCTCTACGCGACCAGACCCAACTCGCCGCAGGGCCATCTCGGTGCGGCGGACGCGATCGGTGCAGCGGCCCTCGGATACGCTGGTGTATCTCGCAGCAGGAGTGATGGAGGGTTTGCGCCTCAGGATGCTCGAAGCGTCTCGAACCGGATCTCGACCTATTCGGGACACGCGACGAGCTCTCAAGGCCACTCCCAAGAATACGCCACAACTGCGTACCCTTACCACTTCTCCTCGATCCCGGATCATCGTCTGTCTGGCTTGCCGTACTATCCGAGCTATCCCAATGCGCAGCCTGAAGCATACCGACCCGCCTCGCCGCAACAACGCCCTCGTTCCGCGTCGCCAACTGCCGAAAGGGCACTCGATGCGCCTCTTCACGCCCGCTCGAACACTCTTCCGAATCGACTCTCGTCGAAAGGTCTCGCCCTGCCGGTGCACTTGCGCAGCGAATCGTACGGCCCACGTCCGACGCTTGAAGCGATTCAAGGACCGTTCGGCTCGACCTCTTCATCGTCAAGCCCGTCTCGAGGCGACACGACTGAATCGATCCCGACCTCTTCGACCTCGACTCAGTTCCCTACCCATTCCGAGTCGTACGGTTCTGCGTCGACGGTACCGTATTCGCTACCTCAACTCGATCGCCTCAAGCTGCAACGTCCAGGGTTCGAGAGGGCAGTGAGCACTGAAAGCTTTGTCGCTCCGACTCAGTGGCTCGGCGCGACGATCGCGAATGCCGACTCGGCGAGTGAGAGCGGAATGGAAAGCAAAGAAGACTTGCACGAGAAAATCTTGTCAGTCCAATCCGGTACCAAGAACCGCCTCGACGATTCCTGTACTGACGCGATCTGAATTCTGGGATGAACAGCGTGAATCCTCCAGGGTCGAACACGACGCGCGCTTGAACAGGCCACGATATCCCCTGACTCTCTCTCTCTCCTCAGGAGCTCGCTCATCTCTCTGTACCGGCCCTGATGTATCCATCGTTTCTTTGGTGTGTGTTTGTCTTTTGTCGTATCATTTTATAGTCTACACTTCAGTTTCGGAGTCTCAGCTGTCAACCGGATCAGTTTCATTTGCGCTCTTTGTACTTGTCCACGGTCAACTCGGGAAAGAGAACTGAATGTTTCGCTTTCAAACATCACTGGCGGGATTAATAATATGCTACAGTTTGTTGTACGACACGCTGTTTCCAAGGTATATGACAAGGCGGGGTATAATGGAAAGTGAAAATAAACGTGATTAGGTTCGGAAATGAGTTGGAGCAGAAAGTCTTTCGAGGAAGAAGAGCATCATGTCACTCCACAGGTACCCGCCTGGTAGAGAAGACACGTTCGTGCTCGTGCTTGGCTGCTCCTGACCTCGCCTGTTTTGAACAAAAGGAGAGAAAAGCCACTAGGCAATCAGTATTTGTTCGTCGATACACGAAAAGAACTACGAGTCGAGAGTGCAAGGACTTACATGAGCGTTGCCCATTCGTCAACCGTGATCATCCCCTTGAGCGAAGTCGATTCGTCACCAAACGCCACTTCCTCGATCCGCTCGGAACTGCCAATCCGTTGTTTGACACGGTTCAAAAACTTGGCTTTCGAGCTGGCACGGTTCTTGTACGTCTTGCGCATGACTTGACGACTGTCTCGTTTCGAAACGTCGTGGACGACTTCTTCGGCCGGTTCGAGGAGGGAAGCGATCTGTGTGCGCGCTTCTGCGACCGTTTCACTCGAATTGAGGTACTTGACAATCTGTCGACTGAGGGCATCGAGCGCAGCGATACGGACCGATGGTGCATTCGTGAGCTCGGGCACGTGCTGCAACGAACGCCACAGGATTGGGGTATGTGGGAAGACGTCGGCGAGATCGGCAAACGCTCGCGTGAGACGCTTCGAGTACCACGAGAGTCGATCAAAAGTCAGGTCAGACTGTGGGTCCTGGTTCGCGAGCTGGTCGAGAGCGGCAAAGTGTCGCAGGTCGTACGAGCCCGTCGAGAATTCGATCAAATCGGGGCGAGTCCGGTTCAGCGAATGGAGGATGGGCAGTACAATGTGGGTCAAGCGGTCCTCGAGAGCAACTATATACCATCGTCGAGTTAAAAATTGAGCAAGCGCGAAGAACAATTTGTACAAGGGCAGGAAACTCACCCGGAGGATAAAAGTTGGCATCGTCCAGAAGGGTTTCTCGCTCGATCTCGACCCGGTTGACCAGACCAAAGTGGAACGCAGACACGATGGTCAAGTCATACTCGGCAACGTGACACACGGAGGGACGACTGGCTTCCGAGACTTCTTGGCTAGCTGTTGGTAGCTTCTCGTCGACTCCGTTGACGAACCGAGGAGGCGAAAGAGGATGATCACGGCCGATCGTTCCAAATCGGCCACCAGCAAGACGACAGAACTGCTCGCCGTGGTAGCGCTCGGTACGGTCGCCAAAAAGCAGAACCGTCTTGCCATGTAGCCAAGGGAGAGGGAGTGACGATCTTGCGAGCTTCGGTGCTGGGAAGGGAAAATCGAGTTGAGCCGACGCTTCTGAGCCGTCACTTCCTACTCGGAGTGCCTTGCGTAAGAGTGCAAGGAGCGGAGGTGGAGCACACTGGCGATCGTAGGGTCGCCAGCGGTTATGTTCGGGATTTTTTGCGTCAACTTCCAATCGTCCGAAAGCGGCGTAGGCATTGTCGCAGCTGTTCGTCCTTGAAGGTGAGTTTGACAGCGATGTGGGGAAATGGAAGACCCGAACTCACGAGGAAGAGCTTTGATCACGTTGACTACCGAAAAGAGCTGAGAGTTTGCTCCGAGGCGACCACCATGATGAGTCCGAACCCGATGACCGAGCCGCCATCATCCGCAGGAGCAGCACCATCAAGAATCCAACAAACACCATAATCACTCGCCTCCTTTCCCGGTACCATACAACCCTTGTCCTTCGAGTTCGACGTTCGTACGCGAAAGGGGGGGTCAATTGCTTGTCGTCAAATTCAAAGGGCTTGACGTCAAGGAGGCAAGAGGAAGTGAAAGGCGGCAAAGGGGCGTTGTCGTCGTAAGAAGAAATTGACCGTCGTCGGAACAGGTTCGCATCGAGTGAAGCCGGGCGATGTCGTCTACCCCGAGGAGCTGAACGCGATTCGCGGTTGCTCGGAGGAATTGAGACGGCAATGGAGCCTGCAGGGCAACTCATACGCGTGGCGAAGGTTGATGTGGATGTTGTCGTCGGGGTCATCTCGCGTATTGTCGACGCTGGCGCAAACCTAGTATAGGCTACTGTTGCGAGGGTGGTTTGTGATGTTCAGAAAGCCAAAATGAGCAGAGGGACAGAAGAGGTGCACGCCTTTTCTGAAGCCATGTCGCCGTGGTTCTTGGAGCTCGCTTCGCACGAAGCTAGACTTGATCTGCACGCAATGAAAAGCGCAGTTAGAGTGCAGACTTTGCCGAGTTTTGCCACGATTAGAGTTTTAAACGTGCTATCCGGGTCCCGCATCGGGACTAGCTTGCCCATTCCGGAAGGCGGCGGGACGCCCGCTCGGACCTCTTCGTGTCGCACTCGTGCTCTCAATACCCTGCAGCTTGCAAGCTCCCTCCTCGAGTCTTGCAGGATGGTCTAGGTCTGCGGGAGGAGTCGAACTTCCGGAACCGCGGTCTTCGAGGAGGTGAGTTCTCCGTCTCAAAGTCCATAACTGCTCGCTCGTACCTCTTCAGGCGCGCAGGATGGACCGAAATGCTCCAATGGGCAACAATTTTGTTACAGGTACAAAACAAATGATCGAGGAAGTCTATGCAAATTCCATGCATCTACAGCAGTTCGGTGGGTCCCTTGTGCCAGGTGCGGACCCTCAAAGCTGAAAGCGTGCTCTGGGGGCTTCCCCTCGTACCGACGAAACCCGCAGCGCGGCTCTCTACCGCCATCGTAAGGACTTCGGGACTCCACGTGCCAAACTTTTCCCGCAATTCCAAGTCGTCGTAATCGAGCACGGTCCAACCCAAGTTGGTCAATTCGCCGACGAATGCGAGATCCTGGATATCGGTCGAGACGACTACGGAGAGGGCGCGAGTGAGGTGTCGGTGTTCGCGAGATTTGCGGTGTCCGCTGCTACCGTTCGCGAGGGTCAGGAGATGCTTGACGCGCTCAACTGCGTGCGAGTAGTTCTCGATCACGGGCTCGCAGTTGTCGAGTTGGTTCAGGAGGCGACATTCCGATGCTTTCGCGCGAGCCGAGATGTGGACTGCGAGGAAAGGGTTCTTGTGACCGAGGAGGTGCGCGACGACGTTGCCTGCGAGGTCATGGATCGTGCGGTTGAAGTGGAGGTGTCGACCGTGTGAGAAGAACGCAGAGTGGTCTCGAGGGTCGAGATGCGTCGTCGAATGGAGAGTCGTAGGGTGCTCGGGCCGATGCAGCGAAGAGTCGATACAGAGCAGGTGGTCGTCAGGGTCGATAGCCGCTCGACCGACGCTGTGAATTGAACGGTCGTGTTTCGCTTGTTCAATGAGTCCCGCTTTGGCCGTGGCGTCGTGGTCGAAAGTTGCGATAAATCGGTGAGTGGCTGTAGGAGTCGATCCAACAATCAGCTTGAGAAGTGCAGATGCTCAAAAATCGAGTTCAGCCTACCCATGAGCTCGTCACCGATGGTTTCGCCTAGTTTGGTGCGACTTGTCGAAACTCGGACCGGAACAAAGCTCGTCGCCAATCCCGACCTCCACATGCTCTCGGCTCTCTGCTGCACTTCGGGTGCTCCCAACGCTCCAGTCCAGCACCCGAGCTTCTCTGCCTTGTCTGCTTCGAGGTCTGGCTTGAGGTCTTGCCAGTCGAGCATGGCGATGGAAGTCGCGTGACTGAACCGAGACATGTCGTACACGGAAGAGACGGGCATTTGCACCTTGGTAAGGTCTTTGTCGGTCGAAGTGATCGAGAGGGGCATCGCGATCGGGATGCGCTGTAGCACCGCTGCCAAGTGAGCGAGATGGTACAGATTCATCGTTTGTTCAGCTGTTAGGGGACGAGGTACGTGAGCAAACAGCCATTTCGCGGGATCGTAGCTCGTTTCGGGTTCGTACCAAAATCACCCGTCTGCGGTGTCGTCACGTATTGCATGTCCGTCGCAAGCTCGTCCCGGAACGAATCGTGTTTCTTGACGACAATCTCGGCAGGCTGAGGGAGACGAGGAGAATGAGCGTTTCGATTTTGGGTGCAACATGATATGGGGAGAAATAGCACACCGAGTAGACTGGAGTTGGAGCGAGAGCAGCGGCGAGCTCTGCCTCGCGTCGTTTCATGTGGGCAATCGTGGGAGATTTGTGGGTCGAAAGGAGCACGATGACCATGACAACGAATGCGATCGCGCCTGCGCCTGTCGCAATGTGCGACACCTTGACGTTGTTGTGGTCGTGCGACGCGGCTTTTTTGCGCATTGCTGCATAGTCCTGGCCTCGGTCCCTCCAATTCATTTTGGCGGTAACGGTCGCATGGCGGGCGTGAGCAATCGATGCGCTGTTCTTGTAGAATCCGCCGCCACTCTTGCCTAGAGGTTCTTTCGGTGGTGGAGAAGGGGGAGGAGTGAGCGAGGCATTCGCAGCTGGGAACGAGAATGTCGGTTGCTGGATGTGCACCGCCGCGTCGTCGGAATTGTGTTGCGGTTGGTACCAGACATCGAGGTCTGGAGACGTGCGTGCCGCTGGTCGACGCGAGACTGGGCCGGAAGCGTTGGAAGAGTCGAGCGCTGTACTCGACGACGGTGGAAGAGTGAACGGCTCGGCACCGTTGAAGGTGACTTCGGCGGCGGGAGGGCGGTGACGGGTCATGCTGCTAAAGGACTAGAGTCGACGCTGAACAAGAGAAGTCCGTCGAGCACAAGCACAAGAGCTGAGCTGAGGAGAACGAGCGAGGCTGAACCGCAAAGAAGTGTGTGAAGTGATCGCCTGCGAGCGCATTCCTGCGAGTTTCCCATCACACGGGGCGACGTCAGTCCAGCCATTCTCTGCCCCGTGAGTGTGCCGAATGAACGGATGCGAGGGGGTGCGACATTAGTTTCGGGTCCAGCCATCTTTGCCGGATTTGGAAGGCTTCTCTTGTCGCGTTCCATAGCCCCGGCAAGACGGCCGAGCGGGTAGAACCCAGGCGCACTGCAGAACCGCACTGTCTGGAACACAGGGCGAGAACTGCAGAAGCATCCGGAGAGAGAGAGCATCAGCAGCGAGATAAAAAAGATCAAGCGTGTTTCACTTCGATCATCGCCTTCAGTCAACACGGCATCGTCCAGCTCTCAACCGACAGCAGCACTAAGCGCGAATCGGAGCGGCATGTCTGGTGCACCTCACCTCCGTCGGCGGTCGAGCGCTGTGCCGCATACTGATGCCAATTCGCACGATTACGCGGGATCGACACCTTCCGGCTCCACCAAGCCCCCACCGTCGACCCATCTCGACCCTCGACGGCTACCAGAGCCCTCGCGGTCCCCGATAGGCTCGTGGCGAGAGAAGAGACGGCCAGCTGTGCCCGGCGTAGCGTCTGCCGCGACTCGCGTCTTCTCCATCTTGTTCCGCATCCTGCGCAGCCCGCGTGCGCTTTTCCTCATCGCTCTCGGCTCCCTTGTCATCTTCTCCGGCTCGTATGTTCGTCGCAACTCGCACGCGATTTCGAAGCGGCCTCTTCCCCCGTCGCTGCTCCCGATTCTCCGGCACTCGAGCAACGCCGTCGCGTACCTGCACCCGGCGACAGGGCAGAGGCTCAAGGACTGGCACGACTACCAAGTCAAGTCCGATCCGAACCGGCCACTCACGCCCGAGGAGATCGAACACCGCAGTCGACACACGTTTCATCCGAATGGCCTTTTGCTCGTGAACCCCAAGGGCAAGCACCCGATTCACCAGCTGATCGAACGCGCAGAGAAGCGATGGAAGGACAAGGTCGCACAGCAGAGCAGGACCCTGTCCCAAGCTGTCGCCGAGTACAAGCAGCGGTACCGCCGCAATCCTCCAAAAGGCTTCGATGACTGGTGCGTTTTCCGCTCGAACAAAGTCACAACATCAAGCTTACATGACATTGCCTCGGCTGCGCGCGACAGGTGGGCGTTCTGTGAACAGCACAATGTGCAGCTGCGAGATGAATACGATCAGATTGCACATGATCTGGCTCCTCATTGGGCACTGCAAGTCGACTAGTCCTCATTGAGATGTCTCGCATACTTCGCTGACTCGCTTCCATGATCACAACTACTGCAGAGAAGCGTCCGACTCGCGACACCGCAACCGGGTCATGCAAGAGCGCGAACACACTTTTACTGCCGCGATGCAGCCTGGCACACCTTCGCCGTCCTTGCACGGTCCTCATGCAGATCTCAAGCGTGCGACCGATGTGGCCGGCTTGCTGTCGCTCTTCTCGGGACGCATGCATCGAAACCTCAACATCACCTTCATTATCGACGACAACCCAGCGGTCATGCTGCCGTATGCTCAACGCGACAGGATGGTGGAACTCGGACAACAGGGAGACTGTGCGTTGCGCCCTTTCGATCTGCCCGCAAAGGACGAGAGCATACTGACGCTCGCACGAGCCTCAGACTATGGCCCCTCGGAATGGTCCGAACCTGAAGACGAAAAGCTGTCAAACTTTGCCAAAGCATGTCCACCAAACTCTCCTCTCCGCCGGTCAGAGCGAGGAGAGTTTGTAGCCGACTTTTCGGGCGAGGCGCAAAGATCCTTCATCTGGTCTCACGCCAAGAGTGCCGATCTTTGCAACCACCCCGAGTCCCGCAAACTTCATGGTCACACGATGGGCCCTGGGGTCCCCCTCGCTGGTCTCGTGCCCTTGTTCACGTTTGCAAAAACGAGCCTTCACTCGGACATTCTCTCGACGCCTCTCGAGCAGTACGAGGAGCGTTACATGGGCTACGATCCCTCTTGGGACGGCAAGAGTCAGAACAAACTCCTCTGGCGAGGTAAAGTGCTGTTTGCCTGGTTCGTGCTGAACCCAGTCAAGCTGAACCTCCCACATTACAACAGGATCCACGACCGGTGTCGAATTTGACGCGAAAACTCCTTGGCGCCTCTCGCAACGAGCCCGTCTCCACTTCATGTCGCACGAGACCGGAGGGGAGAAATCGATCATCTGGTCGCAACGTGGGAACCTCCGCGAATCCAACATCAGCACGACGACCCTCAACCACTTGTACATGGATACGAGCTTCTCGGGAGCCGTACAGCAATGCGACCCCGAGACGTGCGAAATCTTGCGCAACACGATTGACTTCAAACCGACGATCGGTATCGACGAGAGTAACACGGTCAGTAATTCGGCCTCTCTTGCTGACTCTTGAAACACCGTCCTGACTCTTGTTGAATAATTTAGTACAAATACTTTATCGATGTGGATGGAAATGGGTGGTCGGGTCGGTTCCATCGATTGATGTCGACTCGATCGGTTCTGCTCAAGTCGACTGCATTCCCCGAATGGTACCAGGATCGGGTGCAAGAATGGGTCCAGTGCGTTGATGTCCTCATCTTGCTCCCTTCGCTCTCAAGCTTAACCTTTGCAGCTTGACGATGACTGACTCGCAAAAACCTTATCGCTGTCTCCGCTGTTTGTCCAGTTACGTCCCGCTCAAGGTCGATTATTCCGACCTGTACGACATCATGGCGTTCTTTATCGGAACTCCGGATGGACAAGGTGGTCATGATTCCCTCGCCGAAAAGATTGGCGCGAATGGCAAGCGATGGGCCGAGGAGTACTGGCGTCGAGCAGACATGGCGTATGTCTTTTCGAATTCCTCCTTCCACCCCCTCTTCGCAATCTGATCAAGTGCTCTTTTTTCCGTCTTGCTAGAGCGTACATGTACCGCCTCTCGCTAGAGTACGCCAGGATCCTGTATCACGACGAGGGAGATGTCGATTATGTACAAATGCCCGATTTCGACCTCTCCTAGACTCGAGATATGTCTCGGCGAGCCGCGTTCAAGTCGTTTGTCGTTCCGTCACTAGAGGACTCGCAGCATTGTTTTCTCATTTTTTCTTTTTGGCATACTTGGTTTCCCCTTCAGTTGCATATCATCGTTGTCATTAGCAATACTTTAATTCATTCCCGCTTTGCCAATTTCTCATTCCTCTCGAGGCATTTGTAGAATGGTCCGAGAGCAGGAGGACGAGTTTTGGATTCCAATTAGAGATCTATTATACATTATGTTCTTGCCGGATCTTGCACACTTTGCAAGTAGTGCGAGGTAGAACCTGAGGGAGGCAGCCATCCTTTGACTTCTCGCGTGCCTGATCCTTTCGATATCGATATCGGTTTCTTCACGTTCGACTTTCGTTCAGCCTTGACTGTTTCGCTTTCAAGAGGACGGTGCAGTCGAGTCGGTCGAATCCTCGGCCAACAACCTCTGTCGTTCTCCTTGAGGTTCAGTCGAACTATTTCCAGGTTGCTTGCCCTCGATCCGGTTCCATTCTTGACGTTTCTTGCCCAAATCCTCGATCGCTTCGAGCATCGCGTTGCGAGTCGTCTCGGTCAATTTGGCAATGTCTTCTGACGACGACGTGACCCCAACAGTCGGGATAGGTGGCAACACTGAGGATTCGACGAACCAAAAACAAAAAGCATGAGCATGAGCATGAGCATGAGCATGAGCAGAGCGATCTCGCGCTCCTAGAGGGCATCCGACAGAGCAACACGTACCCCTGACGACAATCTCGCCCCCGTTGAACCGCTTGTACTTGCTCGAGTACAATCCAGCGTAGTTCTCACAAACGATCGGAACGATAGGGAGCTGGGCTTGCACCGCGAGGTGAAACGCGCCCTTTTTGAACGGGAGGAGAGAAGGAACTGGGGATGCCGAACGAGTACCTTCGGGGAAGATGAAAAGGGACAGCTAAGTACAGATAGCAAGCGAGAGCAACGAATTCAGTCTCGAGTAGATCAGGAGCTAGGCATAAGCCAGGTCAAGGGACGTACCGATTTCTCCTTCATCTTTTGTGCAACTTTGGCAAAGACCGCGACTGCGTCGGACCGTTTCGAGCGGTTGACAAACACGGCGTTGGACAAGGTCATGAATTGACCCAAAAGGGGCATCCACTGCAGTTCCTTCTTGGCCATGATACTCGCTCCCTTGGGGAACACGGCTCCGAGATCTAGATCGAGGACGGGAGCGTTTTCAGTCATGAATCCCCTGTTGGAGGAGGAAGGAGGAGACAATGACTTACAGAGAATGTCGAGCATCGTCTGATGGTTCCCGACGAGCACGGCGGGCCTGTTCTCGTCAAGGTGATGCTGTCCTTCAACCTTGAACGTGATGCCGCACAGCGGGGCGGTCGAGAGCCTGAACGACCTCGCGACGACCCAGTTGATGTTCATGCTCTTGCCGACGAGTGACAGCGCGATCGAAACGACGACACCCCATGCCGAGTTGGCTGCGAGTCCCAACAGGAACGTCGTCAAGCGGAAGTAGTACCGCACGGGGCTGAACACTCGCGAGAGCATCACGGCGGGAACCAAACTTGCGAGCGCGAGCGTCGCCGTGCGCGGCGCGTAGTGGAGCAGTGGGAGAGCCACGATGGTGAGCACGAGCGTAGGCCCGAGCAAGGGCATGTACCGAAGGTCGCAAGGATGAGCGAAACAGATAGTTCCGTCCCGCTCGCCGGCTTCCGCTCCGGGCGACGTCGAGAAGGCCGATGTTCGTCGCCACGGTCATTTCTCGCATTGCACCAGTCCATGTTATTCCTAAGCACAACAGACAAAATCTGAACCGCAAAGCAGATATTGGTTGAAGAGAGCATAAATCCGAATCCCCAAATTTGCAAGTTGAGCCCGGTCTGCTGTCCATCGAGCGAGAAGCTCGGCTGGCACCAACGCATCTCTTGCGCAGCGTGCAAGTCCGAAATTATCGGGACTCTCGGCGCGCTTCTCCGCATCGACCTTCGAGCACGGTTTCTGAGACCGGTTCTGTTCGCCTGATGTGCGCTTGTACCCGCATTGATGGACTCCGAGAAGCGACAGTGCTCTCGCGACGATGATCTGATCGTCGACCGACAGGTCAAACATAATCAGAAGAGCGCCTGCTAGAGAATCGTGGCTGAACGCAACTAATATTAGCGCTCGGATCGTAAAACCGCCTCCACAGGCGCGAGTCAATCAGTCTACCACGGGAGCGGGGTGTTATTACAATCGGCAGGTGTATTGACCGAGGGGGTTTTGGGTTACGAAAGAGGGGGTATCGTTGAAGAGGACCACAGGTTTGCTTTGAGGTGTGTGGGGGTGCGTACACTGCGAGGTCGAGTCGGCATCGAGCAAGATATGACATAACTACGATTGTCTGTTAGAACAAAAATAATATCAGGAGAAGCGTCTAGTGGGAAGAGGAGAGGGTGCAAGAGAGCGATACGAACGATTCGGTACCTCGCTCGGCGATTGGCCCAGTCGGGCGTCGCGCGTCAAGGCTGTTGCGCCCGGTGCGCCTCAAACTGATCTTGCGTCGAGTCGGCCCGTGAAGTATCGCCCTCGAGGGCTGGAGATCGTGCTTGATCCCCACGTCCGGGTTCGCTATGGTTCGACGAGGGTTCCGCCATTTGGGGGTGATTCACGCCGATCTGGGATCCTGGAGGCGATCCGAGTGTCGGTCGTACTCGCACGACCGTACAACTCGTATCTACATTCAAGCCGTTCAGGTCAGCTGGTCCGCAAGTCCTGTATCTGCAGGACCCTCGAGCGACGATGCCGACACGCTGGAGGTACTCACAATGGGTCATAGAGGACTGATAGTCATCGCTGCGCAGCGAACAGTTCGGGCAGACCTGTGTTGCGGCAGATCCGGCACCAGATCAGCGCGCGGGTCCTCGGAGCGACGGAGCCGAAGCCTGATGGCAAGTGGGGGATATCGCACGCACATAGTACACCATGACCTGCCCCTACGATAGCGTTTCGAGACGATGGTACTCGCGAGAGTTGTACGGCGGTATTGGGGAGATGTTCGGAAGGCGTCGAGGGTCGATGAGCGGCGGGCCTAGAGCAGTCTGCGCGCGCACCTGCTCGAGTCGGCACCGCACTCCGCGCACAAATTAGGATAGCTTGTGGCGCCGTTGGACTCGGGATGCTGTCAGAAGAGCTTCCATATCGGTCGCTTTCGCTGGATAATTAGCTGGATCCTGCAGGATTAATCATACCGGACGGTAAGCTTAAGCCTGTCGTCCGATTATTACGTTCTATTCGGGTGTCTTGCAGATCGACTGTCTTCTGCCTTGCTCTTCTCTTTCGAGTCGGAACAAACGTCGACAAACGGTCTGAATTGGCGCGCGAGATTCAGTTGATAAGCTGAGAAGGGGACCGGGCGCGAAGGTCTCTTAGCTACAGACGCGTTCCTATGTAGGCATGAAGTATGCTCGAGTCCGCTAGTGCGAGCGAAATGTCAGATGAGCAAAGCTCCTGGCAGGACCGCAAACAGAGCCTCGACGCGACGAGTCTCCTGCGGCACGTCGTGCACAACGCTCAGTCGCTGGTCAAAATCGCTCTCGCTCTCGTCTGTTTGGCGCCTCCTTTCGCGACCTGACGCCTCTGCCCTCTGTCCAGCAAGTCAGATATCGCTGAGTACAACAAGCGTCGAACCTCTGCGTCAGAAGCCACCCCCGCTTACGACAATTCGGGCCGCGCTTCAATTCACGTGCACACAGACCCCTTCACGCCCCTTTTCTTCGCGCCGACCGCCTGGACGGATGTCAGACTCTCCAGACGGTGTCGAGATTTACCCGCACCCCGAATCCCCCGACCCGTTCTCGCGTTCGTTTGCGAAACTGTCGATCCATCGACCGTCGCTGAGTGCGCTTCCCCTCTCCAAGTCGTCCTCGTCGTCCTCTTCCGATTCTTCCAACATCCTCACGCCGGCCTCATCAGTCTTCTCGCTCTCGTCTGAGAGTCTCATGACGGCCGAGCCCGACTGCACAGGCTCCAAATCAGGCAACGATCCGCCGCGCGACCACCTCGGCGCAATCCCACTCTCGTCCACGTTGTCAGCCTGTACCGCTGCGGCTGTGCCTCTGTCACCTGCGACCATGATGGCGCCGCTCGCCTCGTCGGCTCCGATTCACACTTTCCCCTCGTTTGTGCTCGCGCTGCTCACCTCGCTCGAATCGGACCCGGCAAGCATCGCACACCACCTCTCGAACCTCGCAGCGAGTCACGCCGCACCTGCAACCTTCATCAACACGCCGGAAGGCAAACCGCAAGAAACGGATGCGATTGTCGCGTGTTTGAGTCGCATCGCCGATCGCCTCCAGCCGCAGGACCAACCCTCCCCGCTCCTATCGGGCGCCGATACTTTCGCAACCAGGCAGCGGAGACCGACCGAAACGAGCGAGGTGCGAGCCGAGTTTCGGCAGCGCGAAAGCGGGTCGCTCGCTGGTGGGGAAGACGAGCCGCACATCGAGCCAGCGGCATGGCCAGCGAGGAAGCCGACTGTGGTCGGAGACACGCTCGAGGAGGTGAGACGCAACTACGAGGACCAGATCCAAGCGCTCAAAGTGCTGCACTCGGAGGAACTGCATCGCTCGCAACTCTCGCACGACAATGAAGTCCGGTGCGCCAAGACTCGTAACTCTGCGTGTCCAGCATGGAAGAATTGGGCTGACAGAATGCTTTCGCGAATCAGGTCGATTGCGGTCGTGACTTCTGCTATCGCTCGCGGAGAGTACGCCTGGAGTTTCCGTCTCGACTCTATCTGTGGTGGGGAACGCCTGTCTGACCTAGTTGATCCATATGCAGTTTGACCAAGACGATTGATGCCGAGGTCGAAGGCGAAATGGCGACGCTCAAGGAAACCATTAACGACATGGTTTACAAGTTGCGGTTGTTCTCGTCCGAAGTCACGCGTGTCTCGTTGGATGTCGGTACAATGGGTCAATTAGGAGGACAAGCCGTCGTGACGGGTGTCGAGGGTACCTGGAAGACCTGTTGAGTTATACTTGCTTTCCTCTGCCCTTCCCATGGAAACTGACCACACAGTTCTGTGTTGCAATAGTGACGGAGACTGTCAATACCATGGCGACTCAGTTGACTGTTCAGATTCGGTATGTCTTCCTCAGCGCGGTCACAGTATGACGAACGCATTGATTTCATATCTGCGAGCTTTACAGATCGATTGCCATCGTCACATCGGCTATCGCGCGAGGAGAGTAAGTGCCAGTCGCCGAATCATCGTCTTTTCGAGCTTGTTGACTAACCTACATGGCTGTGCAGCTTGTCCAAGACTATCGATGCCGAGGTACAGGGAGAAATGGCAACTCTGAAGGAGACAGTCAACTCCATGGTCATGCGGTTGCGAATTTTCTCTGCCGAAGTCACTCGTGTCGCGAAGGAAGTCGGAACGGATGGTCAGTTGGGTGGACAAGCGGTCGTGCGAGATGTCGAAGGTACCTGGAAAGAACTCGTGCGTCAGCCTTCTCCCATCACAAATTTGATTTCGGCTCATGCTGTTCTTCCCATGCAGACGGAATCTGTCAATCAGATGGCGCAGAACTTGACTCTACAAGTGCGCGAGATTGCATCGGTCACGAAAGCGGTCGCCAACGGAGACTTGACAAAGACGGTCGATATTGGCGCTCAAGGCGAGATTCGCGAACTGAAAACGACTGTCAATTCGATGGTAGGCAGATCATTGTTGCTGCGCTGCCAGTATGGCTTGTGCTGACCAGGCCGCGTTCGCACAGGTTGCTCAACTCCGTCGATTCGCGTCTGAAGTCACTCGAGTCGCTCTCGAGGTCGGTACTGAAGGACAACTCGGAGGCACCGCCAATGTCGAGGGTGTTCAAGGAGAATGGAAATCGCTAGTGTACTCGGTCAATACGATGGCCATGAACCTCACACAGTCAGTTCTCTTGTTCCGCCGACAACGCGATGATCTGCTGACTCATGACCTTGTTGCTACTGGCTCCAGACAAGTGCGTTCGATTGCAGACGTCACACGAGCGGTTGCAGAGGGAGACTTGTCGCGCAAGATCGATGTCGAGGTCAAAGGAGAAATGCTCGACCTCAAGGTACGACCTTCCGCAAAATCTCGATATACCTTCGCCGTTGACTGACGATTTTGGCTCGACTAGCTCACGGTAAACTCCATGGTGGACTCGCTCCGTCTCTTTGCGGCCGAGGTCACGCGAGTCGCGAAAGAGGTAGGAACAGATGGACAGCTCGGTGGTCAAGCCTACGTGTACGCTTCTCTGCCGTTTGTTGCGCCTTTCCATCAGTCCTGACGTTTATCCTGCTGGGGATCCAGTATCAACGTTTCGGGAGAATGGAAGTCTCTTGTAGATTCCGTCAACCAGATGTGTGGAAACTTGACTGATCAAGTGCGAAGCATCGCCAAAGCTACTGTAAGCTCTGACTGCCAACTTCCTGAACACCCTTGCTCCTTTGATTGACGTATTGTTCAAACAGACCGCTGTCGCGAGGGGAGACTTGTCGCAGAAAGTGACAATCGAAGCGAATGGCGAAGTGCTGCAACTTGTCGTCACGATCAATTCCATGGTAGACAGAGTAAGGCATTTGGCTCTTCCCTCGTGAGGTTGCCGCTGACCCCCATCTCAACCTTACAGCTTGCGACCTTTGCTTCGGAGGTGACTCGAGTCGCACATGAAGTCGGCACGAAAGGTAACCTAGGAGTTACAGCCAAGGTCGACAACATTGAAGGTACTTGGCAGGAAATCACGTATGCTGCTTTCACTTCTTGGTAGATTCGGCAGTGAGCATGCTAACAATGGTCTGAATCCAGGGCGAACGTCAACACGATGGCTACAAACCTCACCTCGCAAGTACGAGCATTCGCGCAAATCTCGGCAGCAGCAACAGAAGGCGACTTTAGTTCCTTCGTCACCGTCGAAGCTAGTGGAGAGATGGACTCGCTCAAGACCAAGATCAACAAAATGGTCTTCTCGCTGCGAGACTCTCTACAGAAGAACACGATGGCGAGGGAAGCGGCCGAGCTCGCCAACAGGTCCAAATCCGAGTTCTTGGCGAACATGTCGCACGAGATTCGTACTCCCATGAACGGGTAATTCTGCTATCGCTCTTTTTTAGGTTCGCGAGCTTCGCTGACCAGAATTCGGTCGGGCAGTATTATCGGTCTGACTGGCGTGACCCTCGAAACGGATCTCACACGCCAGCAACGAGAAAACCTCATGATTGTTTCGAACCTAGCCAACTCGCTATTACTCATCATCGACGACATCCTCGATATCTCCAAGATCGAAGCCGGACGGATGACAGTCGAGTCGATTCCGTTCAGTTGCCGCTCTGCCGTCTTTGGCATTCTGAAGACTCTTGCAGTCAAGGCCACACAAAGCCGCCTCGATCTCATGTACTCTGTCGAGTCTGACATTCCCGATCTTCTCGTTGGCGATCCTTTCCGACTACGACAAGTCATCACGAACCTCGTCGGTAACGCGATTAAGGTGCGTTGCATTTGCCTACTGTTTTCTCAGTCAGATGACTGATTCATAAGCTCGCGTCTTGCAGTTTACGCAACGAGGACAGGTCGCTCTCTCGTGCCGACTACAAGCTGCCGACCTCGAGGAGAAGACTTACCAGCTCGAATTCTGTATCAGCGACACCGGTATCGGCATCAAGCCTGACAAGCTCAATCTGATCTTTGATACCTTTGCGCAAGCGGACGGTTCGACGACGAGAAAGTACGGAGGAACAGGACTAGGTCTAACGAGTGAGTCGCTCCCGACCCTGTTCTCTCACAAATCGCTGAGACCTGACCGAACGGGGCATTCTAGTCTCCAAGCGACTCGTTCAGCTCATGGGAGGTGAATTATGGGTCACTTCGCAATTCGGTCGCGGTTCTCAATTCTACTTTACGATCCAATGGTGCGCTCTTCTTGAGGCCAATACAAATACGAGATCGTCTGCTAACGCCTAGCATGACAGTCGGATCGGAGAGTGGAACTTGGATCAAGTGCGGCAAAAGACCCTCATTCCTCATCCCGGTCGCAGGATCCTCTTCATCGACACCCTGCATCACGACCCGAGTGTCATCGAGTCTGTTGAACAGCTCGGTCTCGAGATCACCGTGGTCGATACGATGGAAGAAGCGTGCATGCTCGATCAGTCGCAGACTGGGTACTTTGACACGGTGCTCGTCGACCAGCTCTCAATCGTCGAAAGATTGCGCGACGTTGAGCACTTGCGTTACATCCCGCTGGTGCTCATCACTCCACAGATTCCCCAGCTCAACCTGAAGGTTTGTCCCATTGCACCGGACATGTGTGCGAGACTAGTGCTTCACTGACAATATGCACAATGTACAGTACTGCCTCGACTTTGGTGTCGCAAACTGTGTCGAGTCACCGACAAACGCGCAAGACATGTGTAACGCGTTGCTACCCGCGCTCGAGGCGAGCAACCGGATACCTTCGGAGCGAGGTGGCGATGCATCGTTCAAGGTGCTGCTTGCCGAAGATAGTGAGCTATCTTTGTACAGATCACACGCTAGCGAGTACGCTTGCTGACTGTCCGACCTTATCGCAGACATTGTCAACCAGAAGGTAGCGCTCAAGTTCCTCGAATCCGCTGGTCATCAGACCGAGGTTGTCGAGAATGGTGCTCTCGCCCTCGAAGCTGTCAAGAAGAACTTTTACGATGTGGGTGCCAAAAGTTTGCGTGTTGTCATCCATTTCAGCATCTGACCGAACGTTTTGTGCAGATTGTGCTTATGGATCTCAGCATGCCGTTCATGGGCGGTATGGTACGTCGCAGACTGCTCCCTTTTTTGTCTCTCCTTCAGTCTACCGTATCGCTGACTCCTTTGTTATTGTCTGCTTGCAGGAAGCGACCCAGATCATCCGCAAGTTTGAAGAGCAGAACGGCCTCGAGCGACTACCGATTGTCGCCCTCACGGCGCACGCGATGCTCGGCGATCGGGAAAAGTGTATCCAGGCTGGCATGGGTGCGTGTACCAGCATCCGGGACGCGCTTCTGGGTTATTCGCTGACCTTGACTCGGTTGCAGACGATTATCTCACCAAGCCTCTGCGGAAACCCGATCTCTTGGCTATCATCAACAAGATTGTGTTGCAGCGAAGAGCAGGTACGCAATTGAGAGTCTGCCTGTAACTCGATCTACCGCGGGGCTGACAATGTGCACTTTTTTCTCGATGGATAGGCCTCTTTGCGAACCCGAACTCGAACCAGTCTCGCAAGAACGATCTGCGCGATCACTGAACTGTGTCTGTCTCGCGTCCCCTTTCGTTGTTCTGCAGCGTGCATACTCCATCGTCGTCATCGTTTATACCCTACCACGTCTTCTTCTTTGTGCTGTCCTTGCTACCCCTTGTCTGGTCTCGCTTGCGTGTGAGTGTAATTATCGTTACCACTGCCTCGACCGTTGAACGACTCGCACGCGGGCATCTGCGCTCGTTCAGGACTGGACGTCTGAAGTATCAGCTCGGGTCACATCGGACATTGTGCACAGCTGTTCCGGCTGTAATCAGTCAGCCAGGAGGGGGCGACGGGTCTCGGTCGTGTTCCAGCTCGCCCGGCGATACAGTACATATGTACAGTGACTGATCGACGACCATTTCGCCAAATCCAATTCAAGCGAGCGTGTTGTCCCGACAGTCCCGACCGCAGATCGCCCAATCACAGGCGCGCTAAGGTCCTTCAAATGACAAAGCATGCGGCGCTCCAAGGGCGCTCCCGTCTATCCCCCACTCTGAATGTGAGCTAAATATAGCATGGTTTCCGTGGGCATTGCTTATTCTCTCTGCGGTTGGCCCACCTCTCTTCCTTCTACATCCTGCCCCTCTTCAACAATCATCCAAGCAGCAACATGGGAATCCTGAGAAGTTTGGGTAAGATTTCCATCCGTATTCGACCCCACCTGTCGCCGATTTAGTCGTGTGATCTGGAGGCAGACTTCCTTGGCGCAAGAGCTGACACTGGAATGCTTCGTCTTGATGTAGCTGAAAACCTGCCGCGCCTCCCAGACAAGTCTGAACGGAGCAATGTCCCGCTCGGACAAGTATTGCGCTCGATCACCGCCATGCAATACTTTACCTTCTTTGTTTATTGGCTCGCTTGGACGTGCGATGCTATCGACTTCTTTGCCGTCTCGTAAGGGTTCACATCAGACACTCTTCCATCGCGCATGCCCATCGTTATTCACCTCTTGACGTTTCTCGATTTCGACAGTCTCGGCGCCTCGCGTCTCTCGAAAGTATTCCACAAGCCGCTCAAGACGATCACAACTGCGATCACGTTGACTCTCCTGTTCCGCCCTCTCGGTGCCATCATCTTTGGGCTTCTGGGAGACCGCTTTGGTCGCAAATGGCCCCTCATCGGCTGCATGCTCTGCTGCGGGACTCTCTCGCTCGGCACGGCGTTCACCAAGAACTTTGGAGAATTCCTCGCAGTTCGTTCCTTGTTCGGTATCGCGATGTGAGCTCCGCAGTTCAGCCGTGTCCGCTTCGAGTCCCGACCGCTGACACTTCTTGATCCGCGACAGGGGAGGTGTTTGGGGAATCTGCGCGGCGGGTGGACTCGAGATGCTCCCCGCGGAAGCTCGTGGACTGTTCTCTGGTATCCTGCAGCAGGGTTACGCCGTGAGCTTGAACCCTTAGCGCTGTCTACGCCACCTGCTCTTGACTGACCGGCTACGTACGGTATCTGCAGGTTGGATACCTGCTTTCGGCTGTCATCAACCTGACGCTCGTCGCCAAGCATGACGACTGGAGGATCCTCTTCTTCTTTGGTGCCGCTGCATCTGCTTTCGCCGGTGAGCTTGTCACTTTATAGCCGCAACAAGCGACCTTTGAGTTATTACTGACAGTACTCCTCGGAAAACAGCCGGGCTCCGATTCTGTCTCCCTGAATCGGCTTACTTCCTCGAGCGTCGTGCCGCCGAGAAAGCTTCTGGAACCGCTGTCTCGAGTGCCGAAAAGTCCAAGATCTTTATCCGCGAAGCTGGTCGCGTTCTCAAGTTGCACTGGCCTCGCTGCGTCTTTGCTTTGTGTCTCATGTCTGGGTACGTCCAGTCATGTGAAAGCGAGGCAACTCGTCGCACGACTTACCTGGAGTTCTCCATGGCAGTTTCAACTTTTTCTCGCACGGATCCCAAGATGTCTACCCTTCGCTCATCAAGGAATCCAAAGGTCTCAGTGCACACTCTGCGACGCTCGCGACCATCATCGGGAACTGCGGAGCTATTGCTGGAGGTACTATCGTGAGTGGCTCTTTTGGAAACCATATCTTTCTGCCTCATCCATGCTTATTGCATATCTCTTAGGCTGGATGGGGATCGCAATATCTCGGCCGACGTCTCACCATCATCGCATGCTGTCTCTGGAGTATCGCGTTCATCCCGTTGTGGTACCTCCCGAACTCTTTCGGTCCCTTGTAAGCTCCCTTTCCCCTAAAGAAGCATTCTCTGATCAAGCTCTCGCGCCTTTATGCTGACGTCCGATATCGTCACTTCAACAGGGCGGCGGGAGCATTCTGCATGCAGTTCGGCGTTCAGGGTGCCTGGGGGTGAGCACCGACACTGTCGTTCTCCTGTACTATCTTATATCAGCGCGCTGACATTCCAATCCGTGCAGTGTCATCCCGGTGTACCTCAGTGAGATCTCGCCGCCGGCCTTCCGAGCGGTCTTCCCCGGACTGTTCTACCAACTTGGCAACATGGTCTCGTCTGCGTCTGCACAAATCGAGACGACCGCCGGCGCGAACCTCAAGACGGCAGAAGGTCGCCCGGACTACGGCAAAACTGGCGCAATCTTGATTGGCACCGTTGCGGGATGGATCATCCTGTGCTGCCTCGTCGGACGCGAGTCTCACGGTGCCCACTTCGAGAACGCCAAGGCGGCATTCGAACAGGGTGCGGCGAGCGAAGACGTTGAAGAGCGTGAGTAAAAATCGCTGTACCGGTCTTCTCCACGGACGTTACTCACTCTTT
The DNA here is from genome assembly GCF_050403365.1 of Sporobolomyces koalae. Lineage (NCBI taxonomy): Eukaryota > Fungi > Basidiomycota > Microbotryomycetes > Sporidiobolales > Sporidiobolaceae > Sporobolomyces > Sporobolomyces koalae. The sequence continues at coordinate 24,343 of NW_027481768.1, forward strand.
CGTCTCTTTCCGCTCAACAGTCGACGACAATGCAGTCGCACGGAACCGATACGATGCCGAGAAGGGATTCGACAACAAGGCAGAGGAGGCGCACCGCGAGCAAGCGAGCTTGTCGGATGCCGACATGAAGGCGTCGACGCGCACGAGCTCCCACTACTAGGTTGTGATGTGTTTCGGTATCGGTTCGAGTGTTCGCGAGGGTATTGGGCAGTCTTTGGGAACTCGTGGCTCTGTTCACAGCCATTGTAACTGGCGCCCAAAAATATTTGTAATTATCTATGCCTCTTCTCGCTCTCATGGGCACATTTAAATCTCTGCCTTCGAGGAAGTATCCTGCACTGCCGCTCGTGCAGCGATCATGATCCTAGGAAGTCTACAGAGATGTTCTCGCAGCGGTTTGCGAAGGTCTTTATAACCTGTGACAAACTGATTGTCCGCTTACGATGGCGCAGCTTGGTGATTGAGAGCAGGGCAAGCAATCACTGCGTTACGAGCAACGGAGTACGAGGGAAGTCCGGCAGTCGAGTCGGAAGGACTTTCGTCATCAACCGGCGCCGCCGAGTACGCCGAGGCTTCTCTCGCTCACCTCACCTCGACTGGCACCGACATGGCGACACGACAGGAGATAGTTGAGCAGATAGAAGTTGCAACTCGAGGGTGAGTTCCTCTGTCAGCTTCATCCGAGAGCACAATTGCCCCATCTCGCTTGCACCGCCTTCGAGCCGACAACGTTCCACACCTCGTCGACACTATCTGCGAGCGGGCCGCTTTGGACTTAGGCTCCAAGGATCAGGACAGGATCAGCCGTCTCAGCGGCAGACGATTTCATTCCCTGGCTGCACGATATAGCGTGCGCTATCGCACGAACCGATTACGCCGAGCCCTAATTTCCTCGTCCGCATGTATCGCAGGTTCGACGCCCTCCTCAACAATGATGTGAAACAGGCCGAAGAAATCCTGTCTGCGAACCCAGAGTCTCCATTCTCCCGTCTCGGCCTCGGCACCGCCAAATTCCTCGCAGCAGCTCTCAGTCGCGAGGACGACGAACTCCAGAGCGCGGTCGACACCCTAGCCGAAGCTGAGGCGCTCGCAACGGCCGAACTCAACGCGAAACGCTCGATCCCGTCAATCTATCCGCTCGACATCTCGTACAAGCTCCTGTGTGCCGACTGCACAATCGCCTCGGCGCTCATCTCGATCCTGTCCGAGACGTACTCGGGGTTCATCTCGGGACTGTGGAAGATGAAGAAGGCCCACGGCGGGTTCACCGAAGTCGAACGCGCTGTCTTTCCCGACAAGTTTGACAGCTCAGACTCGCTCGAGACGATCTTCACCCGACTCAACAATTTTTATGTCGCGCGCAAAGCCGATCCCACGTACCAGTATCCGACAACCTCGTCATTCGGCTCCTCGCTCCTCCCGTGGCGGCGACGCAAAGAGAAACCTCTACAGCATTCGAGCTCAAACCCGACGCTCCCCACTCTCTCGTCTCTCCGTGAGCAAGGCGCACAGTCAAGCGCGTCGGCTCCACAATCTCCAAATACGAGCGTCCCTGGTTCTGCTCAGGCTAGCGTCGAGAGTCTCGTGACTGCGACCGAAACCCTGCAGCTTCATCCGAAACCGCTATGGGAGGAAGACGTGATTGCAACCATGACGATCGGTGGCGCCACGTTGGGAGCAGGCTTGTTTGGGTTGATCACCTCGATGATGCGTCAGTCTTTGCATCGTTCGTAGCTATTCTTCTATCGGCAACGGGACTGATCCCGTTTTCGCCGGTTGAGCAGCACCGAAAGCACGCAAGCTCATGAGCTGGGTCGGGTTTGGAGGAACTGATCGTGAAGGCGCGCTCAAGCTCCTCACGGTCTCTGCAGCTGCAGGAGCAGATGTCCACTCAGCTTTCGCTGCGTTGACGCTGCTCACATGGTACGGCCTGATCCTGTTACGTACGTCAGGTTCTCGTTGGTTTCGTTGGTTTCCTCGCATCGATCGAGCAGCTCACAATCTACTTTACGGTAGTGAGCGGTTGGCAGGCAAATGAGAAGTATATGTTCGACCACTGCGCGAGCATGCTCGACCGGGTCGTTTCCCGCTTCCCGAACGGGACCCTCTGGCAGCTCAATCGTACGTCGAGCGTTCCTACCCTACCATCTGATATAAACTCATCAATTTGGTCACACAGGAGCGAAACTCGCTCGGTACCAGCGCCGACCAGACGAAGCGATCGACATTATCGAGACCGCTCTCGCGAACGGGTCCTCCTTCCGGGAAGCCGACTCGCTCCTCGTTTTCGAAGTGAGCTCTATCGTACATCGCTGCCTCGCATGGATGGTTGTCTGACCCACTACCAATTTTCTTCAGCTGTCTTGGCTCTACCTCTCGAAAGCCAACTACCTCAAGACTGCGGATAATTTCGAGCGCATGTGCACGTGAGCATACGCGTTCACGCATCGCTCGCCCTGCGGAGCGTACTGACTCGCAGTCTTTCGGCGCAGCATGAACAAATGGAGTCTCGCTACTTACGTCGCCATCGCGGCAGGTTCCCTGATTGAGGAGATCAACGTCCGCGGAGCTAAGCCCGAGCTCGTCGAGCGTGTCGATGCGCTTCTCGTCCGCCTCCCGACTCACTTTGAGCAGAAGCGAATCTTTGGAGAACCACCCGTGACCGAGCTGTTCATTGCGAGACGACTTGAGGCCCACAAGGCGAAACGAGAACGGTGGATCCAAGCGGGTCGACTCTCGAAAGACTCGAAAGTATGGGAGGTGATCAAGTTGACCAATGCGATGGAACTCGGGATTTTCTGGTCGACGACGGGTGGACGGTCCCCTCCCGAGGCGGTGCGCCAACAAATTGACCATCTCTCGTCCTTCACACCGGCGCCCAAGTACAGCCCTTCGAACCCAGCTTACTCGGGTCGAACGCCGACCATTTCAAACTCTGCCAGCACAAACACCAAGATCGAATTTGACACAAAGAACGATCTCGACAGCATCGACGAAATCGCGATCCGAGATCTCCTACTCGGCACACTGTACCTCTCGTTAGGAGACGTGGAGTCTTACGAGATTGCCGAATCGTACTTTCAAGAGAATATCAAGAACTCGGGTTCGATCGTCGACGAACGATGGACCATTGCCTTCTCTCTGTTCCAACGGGCAGTCGTTACGCTCAAGAGGGGTGATCTGGAGGAGAAGCAGAGACCAGTGTCGGATCGCAGGGCGCTGTGGAAGCCTATCTTGTCCGAGGCAGAGAAGCATCTGGATGGAATCGCTACGATCGCGGAATTCGATTTCAAGAACCGGTGAGTTATACTCAAACTCATTCGTCTCTTTCTCTCAGAGAACAGACTGCTGACACCCAATTCATTGATTCCGATGATAGACTTGAATCGCGTGTGCTTATGCTGAAGAACGAGATCACGTCCAAGAGAAAGCAAGTCGGCTTGTGAACCTGATCGAGCTTGGCGCCAAACCGTGTATCATCTTTTCAATCATTCTCACGCTGTTCTGCCTTGTCTCGCTCAAACTCGGATTGATAGACTGTAGTAGTAAATTACTTTTCTTCTCTCCTCTGCAGAAACGCAAGTCGGAGAGATAGTGATTACGCCCCTCGAAGACCATAAAGGGTTTTCGTCTAGAGCATCTTTCTTGTACCCCATACATCGTCGCGACGTTGTTTCTCCCTCCATCGCATGAGCCCCGCTCCCAACACGAGACCGAAAGCCGCATAGACCCATTTCATCCATGGGATCGCAGTCGCCTTCTCGAGGTCGCCCGAAGTCTGTTTCAGCAGGGTCAAGAGTTCCGAGGTTCGAGACGTGAGAGTCGAAAGCGATGCCGACGATGCACTCTACAATACATATCAAGACATTGACAATCGTCTAGTTAGCACACAAAGACCGAGAGGAAGAAGAAAGAGAATATCTCGAACGGGTAACTTACGTTTGAGTTGTCGAGCTTGTGACCGAACGACTGTAATTCGACCAAGAGACGATCTTGAAGCTGCACCAGGTGAGTGAGAGATTCCGAGTGTTGTTCGTTCGATGCTGCTGATGCTCCTCCAGTACCAGCCCCCTTGATCCCATTCACGCTCGAGACGAGATCTTGCAAGTGTCGCTCCATCGCGTCGACACGAGAACTGGGACTGCCAGATCTCGAATCAGTCACACTGACATGATAATGCGAGACAGGATGGGAAGAACGTACATGTCGGCAGATCCGCCCTTTCCGCCTTCAGGTGAACTGCCTCGAGCGATCGCACTGACCGTGTGTGACAGCGACTCGATCTTGCGAGAGAGCGCATCGATGGCTTCTACCATCTTGGCTTGCGATCTGCAAGCAAGGTAACTTGTTTGTCAGGTCGAGCCCGCTGGCAAGAAGCGAAAACGAGGAGCCGTACAGAAAGATCTCGTGGGTCAGCGTAGGAATCTGCGGGAAAGACACGCGCATTAATAGGTGAATGAGACGGATGGAGTGCTTGAAGAAGCTCACAGCGTCACCCGTGGTTCCTTCGAGAGGTTCCTCTGAAACTTCTTCGATGGGCTCTTCGAGGCCGGCGTCATACCCGGGGTCTCCCTGTTGACCACGAGTTAGAGACGGACTAGGTCAGGATGAATGGATCAAGGCGGCTCACAGCTTCGAGAACCTCAAACACGTCCATCTGCGAAACTTTATAATCAGCGGAGCGTCAACGAGTCGTGAAGGTGTTGTACATACTGCGTAGATGTCGATCGTATCGGGCTCGGTGTTACCACTAGCGAGACCCGAGATACCAATAAAGGATCCGGGAGTGAGGTTGACGCCGTCGAGGGTGAAACAGTTGTGCGCGTAGTCTCGACCCGCTTTGGCCAGCGTTGTATGGGGCGAGAGATCTGCAGAATCAAGAGGACATATCAGTCATTGTCTTTTGGCAGAATGCCGTTGTCGGAGAAGAGCTTGCCGAGATCAACCTGGCCACGGCAGAGCGGGATCAGCAAATTCACCGAACAGAGCTCGAAGAAGATTCGGGTAACTTACTCGTATGGTGTTCGCAACGTGCGAGATCCTCGCCCACAGGAGACCCTGAGCATTCCTAAATGCAGCTTCGCACTCGCCGATCGCGCGTTCGAGGTAGCCTGCCTCGTCGCCTTTGGCCATCACTCGATCGTTCTTGTCGAGCCATCCACCTGTTCCATCATCCATGATTCCACTGACGACGCCTGACGCGCCAACTCCCCAAGGTTGATCCTGTTCTGTCAGGCGAGGGTCGCTGTGTTTCCAGAGGGGGGCGTTGGGCGATGTGTCGAACACGACTCCCAGTCCATCGAACGCGATCCGAGATCCGAACAAGGACACGAGCGGATCCGACCTCGCATCGACGCCGGCCGGAGGAGGTGGGTTTGGTTTCACTTTCGGGTTGGACGAGAGAGTGATCGGTCCGGGGAGGCCCTCCTGTGAGAGGTTGGGGCACATGAGTTGGATCGAGCTCGTCGAGCGTGCGACCGAGGTGCGAGACTCACCTTGGTGTACCAGAACGCGAGACCTCTTCCACCTTTGTGGAGCTTCTTGACGGTGCCGTCCTGGTCCATCTCTGTCACGCCTGCGGTTGGCGGGCCATGGAGTCGGAACGCGATCTCTGCCACCCACTCCTTCGACTTGATCGGGTTCTCTGAGAATACTGCACCATGGGCCAAAGGCGATGGCTGATCAGCAATGTCGTCAGCTATAGCACGTGAGCAAGGAGAGGGGTAGAGGAGGGGGGCCACTCGGACACTCACCGGCACTAGTCGAACAAAGTCATGCACGCCGGGCAGGACGGTCCTGTCAGGGAGGACCAAGGAGCGTGTCAGTGTGCAGATGCGTCGGCACTCTGAGCGAATGGCCGTACGCATGTCCCGAGGTGTCGTAACCGGCAACCGTTCCGTCTCCCGCGAGACCTCGAAACGACGCCGATTTCGAGTAGTGCAGGTGCGCGGGCGGAACCCAGGGTTCGGTGGGACTGCTCGCAGCAGCTACCGCCAGCCCCGCTGACAGTGCGAGGATTGACAACATCGTGTTGGGTGAAACTGATGAATGACACGAGTCCGCCTGCGCAACTGAGACCTCCTCGATCAGCAGTGCGTCCAGCCAACTCTCGGCACTTGGTGACAGGCTTTACGGCGCGAGCTCTGAAGTATCCGCAGTACTGCCTCGACTCAATATCGATGCGCGTGTGAACTAAGCAAGGCGACTTAGGAGGTTCTACAGCGAGCGGCGCTCGTGCCGCGCCTCTTCCTACTACGTTTTCAATCGGGCGCTTGTTGCACATACGAGCCGGAGTCCGGCGAGATGTACGGCTCGCACAGACTAGAGAGACGGAAGAACAGTCTATGGACCTCCGTGAAGGTCCGCGGACCATCCGGCGCCATGCTCGAGCCTCACACAGTTTCTCGCTCTTGTCTCCTGACATACCCTGACCCTTCTCAGTCAGTAGTACCGATATCTCACTACCAGCATGCCTCTCCTGCTCCGAGGTCGGATCGTCACCTGGTCAAGTGTCCTGGTCCTGTCGCCGTTGGCGGGGTGCGTCCTTTTCCCTTGCATCGTCGGGATCGCTTGTGCCTTGCTCTTCGTACTCGTGAAGTCCTTGGCTGACCTACTTTGCTCCTGTGCCGGATCTATCAGATTTGCCGCTTTCTTCTTTGCGTGGAACGTTTCACGCAAATGGCCCAATCCCGATCTGACGACCACAGTTTTCAAGAGTGAGTCATCTTCCGCGCACACGAATCGTTCAGAGAGCTGATAGTGATACTGCAGTTGCCGCGATGATCCTCAACTCGCTGTTCGCCATCAAGTGCTTGTTCATGGTTCACTCGCTCCGACTCAAGTCAAAGGCGTTGTCATTCGCGTTGTTCTGTGCGCTCGGTGTTGCCGCGACAATCGCCAATTGCTGCTGGTTTGCGTTCATGATCGACAGGGTGCGCACGAATGCCCCTGCTCTCTGCTTGTACTCGTGTCCGGGGTCTGAGCTGATCTCAAGTTGAGTCCCTATGTAGCGAGGGTTCGATGGACTCTGGTAAGCGGATAGTTGGCATACGAGCTTTATCACAGCTTAAGCTAACGCAAATCGGGCCACTGAAACAGCGATGGCGACTCGAAAGCTTGTCAGCGACGGGTACTGTCGATCGCGTTCGGTGCCTTTCTGATCGTCTATGCCATCTGTGAGTTCAGCCTGATCCAGCCAGGTACATCGACAGCATGGACTGACCTCTGATTGTGTCATCAATCTTGCAGTAACGTTTCTTGTCCTGCTCGTCGGTCCGGCTTGAGAATCTTTCCCGGTAACCGAGCGCACAGACGCTGACATCAATGCTCCTTTGCTAGTGTTTTATTTTGATGCGCACTGGAACTATGCTGCGCCCAACCCGACTACAGCAGCGTCGCCAATGCCTTCTCAACCCTACACGCAAATCTCGACGGCGCAATCGCTGCGCAAACACCTGCCCGCTCGCTTGCAGTCATGGACTCGATTCAAAAAGGAGGACGACAAAGGTCGACACGTTCCATTGATCAACATCACGCACGATTTTGAAAACGATGCTGGTTCCGGCAAGAACGTCGTCCTGTTCGACTTGGCTGGTCCCGAGCGCCTCGTTCAGGACAAGCATGCGCGAGCGAGACTGCGCGAGAAACAAGACGATTCTGCGTCGTCGACATCGAGCGACGACGACATCGGATCGTCGGAAGAAGAAGCTCAGCTCGAGTACGAGCGCCGGAGGCAAGTGAGGAAGGGCAAGCAGCGAGCACTTGAGCAAGTGTGAAATCGAAAGGGCACGAATCCCGTTGGCAATGCCAGCTGAGGAAGGACGTGAGCGGAATCCGAGAACGAGCTCAACTATTCCTGTGGCTAATGCGTAAAAGGTAGTCAGTATTTCCTGCAAATGAAATACGATTGAGAGCGGACCGCTCAAAGATCGAGGGCAGAGCGCCGAGGCCGGAAGCCCATGTTGCGAGAGGAACTTCAGACTCCCCAAGGAAGATCGCGTTCCGGGGTCCATCCCACCGCCCGCAATTCGACCCCACCTGATAACTGGGTCTCCCCCTCCTTTTTTTTTCCAATCCGAGAGTCAACCTCGCTGCTTCTGCTCCTTTGTTCCCACCGTGCAACCCCTCAACCACTCCGAGCACGCGAATAACCGCACATCATGTATGGCACACGAGTCTCTTGCCTCGCTTTGGAGCGCCGCGTTGATGTGTTTCTTGATCACGCAACAGGATCAGCATCGACTTGGACCCTTCGACGGGACTCCCCAAAGGGATCAACACCTCCGAGTTCAAACTCGAAGACTACCCGATCGATAATGCTCACCGCAGGCTCAAGATCGCCATGAGTGCGTACTCTCCTGTCCTTCCTGCCCGCCCGTTCGCGCACAATGAATGCTCATCGATCCAGATCTCTTGAACAGTCGGCGCCGGTTTCTCGGGCATCATCGCCGGTATTCGAATCGACCAGCGACTCAAGAATGTCGACCTCCAGATCTACGAAAAGAACCACCAGGTTGGCGGTACATGGTATGTCGATTCTCTCTGTAGTTTGCTCGGGAAGGCCAACGACTGACTCGCGCGAACACAATTAACAGGTTTGAGAACAGGTTAGACAACATTTTGTCGGTTTGCATCCTCCGAGACGCCAGGACTGACCCATCTTCTCTTTGCTTCGTCTCTCCAGCTACCCTGGTCTCGCTTGCGATGTAAGCTTCATCGAAATGCGGGAAACCCAAGCTCTCGTCTGACTGTGTTTGCACAATATACAGATTCCGGCCCACTGCTACTCGCTTACTTTCGCGCCCAACGTGAGTGGCTCACCCGTCCATCTTCCCCTTGAGACACTTCCTGACGTGCTTTTTCCCGGATTTAGTACAATTGGACTAAATTCTACGCACCGGGACCTGAGATTCGCCAGTACCTCGAGGATGTCGCCGCGAAATACCGCCTCGACCGCTTCATCAAGTACCTGCACAAGCTGACTCGCGCGGAATGGAACGAGGAGACCGCGCAATGGAGCCTGTCGTTTGACTTGATGAACGAGGCGGGTGACAAGATCGGTGAAAAGGTCGAGACGGCCGATGTTGTCCTCCAGGGTATGGGTGGACTCTCGCGCTGGGACTGGCCTTCGATTCCTGGCATCCACGACTTCAAGGTGCGTCGTCTTTCTACAGATTGCCATCCTTCGGCAGGACCCTTCGCTGACATCCCAGGTCTGCAATCGCAGGGCAAGAAATTGCACTCTGCGGCTTACACCGAGGGTGCCGAGGAGCAAAAGGGCAAGACGGTTGCCGTCATTGGATCCGTAAGCTTGAACCCCGTCCAGTTTACGAGACACATGTCGCTGATGAGCTCGTCCGATACAGGGTTCCTCATCGATCCAAATCGTTCCGGCTCTCCAACCTCACGCGACCCGAGTCGACAACTATGTGCGCGGTTCTACCTGGATCGCTGCCCCCTTTGCCTCGAGTCAATTGCTCGCGCGTCAGCCCAACGGTTCGAATCATGTCTTCTCAGAGGAGGAGAAGAAGTTCTGGAGCGAAAACCCGGAAGAGTATCACAAATTCAGGAAGTCGATGGAGAAAGAGGCAAGCTACCGTCCATACTTGGGTCTCGCAGAATCGACACATTGAACTGACCAGCTTGGAGTTATTCAGTTGAATTCGGTGCATGGAGTCACGATGAAGGGCAGTGAGCTGCAGTTGGGTGCAGTCGAAGCGTTCCGGGAGCTCAGTGAGCTCGACTGTCTCTTATCCCTTACGGAGCACACGCTAACCACTCTTGATATTATCACAGTGGTCAAGAAGCTCGAGAAGAAACCTCACATTGCCGAGAAGCTGATTCCGACTTTCCCGGTCGCATGTCGCCGGTAAGCACATTCTCGAAACAGCTCTCGCAACGCAGGTTGCTTCTTTCAGTCACTGATTTGGGTCCTCCACCTCCAGCCTGACTCCTGGTCCGGGATACCTCGAAGCGCTCGTCGAGGACAACGTCGACTTTATCTCCAACCCGATTAAGCGCATCACAGAGACTGGTATCGAAACGGCTGACGGCAACCACCGAGAGTACGACACAATCGTCACTGCGACTGGCTTCGACACCTCTTACCGACCTCGCATTCCCATCAGTGAGGCCTTCTCTTTTCGTTGCCGACTCTCTTTCAGGGCTTCGCTGATCCACTGCCTCACAGTCGGCCGCAATGGTTCGAACGTACAGGATCTCTGGGGAGACGTACCGAAGCACTACCTGTCGATGGCTATCGGCCCGGACCACCCCAACTTCGTGAGTGACCGATCGCACTTGTGCCAAGTCTGCTCGAATTCCGCTGGTTCTGACGAGGGACTTTCGCTTCACGATCTAGTTCGTCATCAACGGTCCCAACTCGTCTCTCGGATCGGGTTCGCTCCTCGTCATGTTTGAGCGAGAAGTCGACTATGTCGTGCAGGTTCGTCGCAAAACCCCGCATCGTTCTTGTCCTGCCGTACATGCAAGGTGACTGACGCAGGCTGTCTTGCGCTTCCGTGCTCACAGTGCATCGCCAAGATGCAGCGGGAGAACTACAAGACCATGGCGGCGAAGCAAGAAGCTGTCGACGACTTCATGACTTACATCGAGACGTACTTTAAAAAGACTGGTCAGTCCTAAGTCTGAGATCTCTCCTTGAGTAGTGTAGCTCGTATTAACTCCTTTCTCCCTGTGCTCTTTCCACTCACCAGTCTACAGCGAGAAGTGCCGATCGTGGTACAAGAAGGGATTGGAAGGTATGCAAATGTCGGCTATATCACCAAAAACGTCTCCAGTCGACTGATCGCGCTCTGTTCGACGTTATCAGAGGGGCCCGTTGTTGCGCTGTGGCCTGGATCGTGCCTACACGCGATCAAGACGCTCAAGTACCCGCGCTGGGAGGACTTTGACTTCACGTCGTCGTCGCCGCAACAGAATCGATTCGGATGGCTCGGAGATGGATGGACGCTCGAAGAGAAGGAGGGAGGCGAAGGCGATACGGCGTTCTACCTCGAAGGCATCGACGTGCCTCCAGTCCCGGCCGTCGCGCAAAAGGCGATCAACGGCACCAACGCTATCAACGGAGTCAAGCATGTCAACGGAGTGAACGGAACCACTCGTGTAAATGGGCACACTGTTGAGACTGCGGCTTGAGGTGTGGTCGAGTTCGATTGAGGTCCTTGCTTTTTCACACCTGTTTTTATCTGTTTGCGTTCTCGGATGTTGTGACGATGTTTTCACCGATTTTGGCCTGTTATGCTGTAAAATTGACACGTTTCATTACCACTCGGATAAGGGAGAAGAACGAAGACGGAAAATCAGAGAGCGAGAGAATCTCGGCCGATCCGCGCCGGCCGCGACTTTCCAGTCAAGTGGAGCAGCTCAGAAACTCTCTGCAACTTGAACCTGTGCCCATGTCGTACGCGATCAAAGAACGCTATCCGCTCTTCCTGGCTGGCAAGGATGTCGATGGTGCAGGCGAGCAGTAAGTTGCTCGTAAAACTCCCGAGATCTTATCGTTGACTGACTAGCGATTGCCTGGATCTAGGATTTCCATCGAGAACCCTGCCACGGGCGAAGTCATCACGACGATCAGTGCGGCATCGCCCGAGCAGGTTGCGCATGCGATAGAGCAAGGGCAGCAAGCGTTCGAGAGCGGAGTGTGGAGTCGGAAAGCACCCGCAGACAGAGCGGCCGTTGTACGTCGAGTCGACTATCGTGAGCCAAGAATCGACCAAACCCCTGACAGGATATTCCATGGATGTAGCTTTCCGAGATTGCACGTCAGTTCACCGTGCGGGTGAAGGACCTCGCAGTGCTTGAATCGCTCCAGACTGGACGTCCGTACCGCGAAATGACGACCCAGCTCGGTCGACTTGGCGAATGGTTTGAATACTTTGCTGCGATCGCGAGGACCGAGGAAGGTTCGACGCAACCAGTTCGAGGCAGCTTGCTCAACTATGTCTCGCGCGAACCGCTCGGAGTCGTTGCCCTCATCTCGTCGTTCAACCACCCTCTTTTGATCTCGATCAAGAAACTCGCTGCTGCGCTCGCCGCGGGCAACTCGGTCGTACTCAAACCTTCCGAGCTCGCCCCGCTGAGCGTGCTCGAGCTCGGCCAAATCTGTCAATCCGCAGGCTGTCAGTCCTCTCGATTCTGTTCGATCGTGCCCATCGTTGCGGACTGATGCTGACGCTGAGTTCCCTTAGTACCGGATGGCGTGCTCTCTGTCCTACCGGGATACGGTCTCACAACCGGACAAGCGCTCGTTTCGCATCCACTCGTGAGAAAGGTTGATCTCACTGGAGGCAACGTCGCCGGCCGAGCGATCGGAGCGGTCGCTGGCCAAGGACTGAAAAAGTATACCGCTGAACTCGGAGGCAAATGCCCCATCATTGTCTTTGGTTCGTCCCTCTCCGTCCATGCTCATGTATATACGAAGAGACTCGGACCTAGCTGAGGTCAACTCTATATCATCAGACGACGTAGATGTACAGCTGGCAGTCAATGGCGTGGCATTCGCGTCATTCATCGCGAGCGGACAGACGTGCGTAGCGGGTGAGCAGACATTCGTTCTCTCTGGCTCACGAGGCTGGATTCTGAACGCACTTCTGCTTGCGCTTCAGGTGCTCGGATAATTGTCCACAAGTCCATCATGCCCGACTTTGTTGAAGCGCTCAAAGCGAAATGCGCGTCTATCTCGCGTCGAATTGGATCTCCATTCACGAAGGACAGCATGATGGGACCCCTCATCTCGGCGAGACAGCTCGGGATCGCCGAGACACTCGTCGAAGATGCTCGACTATCTGGAGGGAAAATCCTGTGTGGTGGCGAACGACTCAAGGGCAAATCGGCAATCGACGACGCAGACCTCAGCAAAGGGTGAGTTGTACCAGGACGCAATCTCCACTCTCGTCCTGTTCGACTGAGATGCCGATACATCGCCTCTCCTTTTGTCTGATCCAGGTACTTCTATCCTCCGACTCTCATCGTCGGAGACACTGCCCCAGCGACGAGTCTACGCATCTGGAGAGAAGAAGCGTTCGCTCCAGTGCTCGTGCTCGTTCCGTTCGAGACTGAATCCGAAGCGATCGCGCTCGCGAACGATTCCGAGTTCGGACTCGGCAGTGGGATCTGGACTCGAGACGGAAGTCGAGCGATTCGAGTCTCGAAACAACTCGAACATGGCCTCGTGTGGGTCAACACTCACCATCGCAACGATCCTTCGTCCCCCTGGGGAGGGTACAAATCTTCTGGAGTTGGCAGAGCGAGTCCTTCCTTCTCACATTCTTCTGCTCGTCCCTCGAGAGCATTGCTGATACATTCCTGGGAAATATAGGAGAATGGACACGAGGCGTACCACTCCTACACGCAGACGAAATCCGTCATTGTCAACTACGCGCCCGAGGAAGAGAGCAAGGTCATGGACGAGTGAGCGATACCTCCCAAAGCCAACCTTCTGGAGGGTTCCCGCTCCGATACTGACAGTTCGTTCTCTGCGCGCTGCGACAGCTGGTTCCGGGAAGAAGATCGAGAGGTCCGCTACGGCTGAGTGGGCAAGGGTTTTCAGGGAGAAGAGGTCGACCTTGGGGAAATAGATCTGTCTCGAAACACTGCGTATCAGTCCAAAAGCCGCTTGCAGACAAGACGACGAGATACCGCAGAAGTGCAGAGAGCAAGTGAGAGAATGAGAGAGATTCAGAAGAAGAAATTTCTAGGAATGAACGAGACAAGAAAATGCTTCCAAGGATGAGGGGATAAAACAGAATAGACGGCAGAGATCGCATCGATAGAGAAGCGACCGCACAAGTCTGAAGTCGGGGTATATGGGGACGGGGGGCAGAGGGATTTGGCGTTGGAACCTTCATAAACCAAAGATAAACCGAGAGCCATGCTAGAACGGACGGTGAGGGGAATCGAAAGTGATGGAGCAGTACATCAGATACAGTGTTATGAGGGCTGATTGTCCGTAGGAGGTTTTTGTTTTTTTCGGTGTGATCGTGTAAATGCATGAATGAGGAGACAGAGGGGAAGGAGTCTGAACACCGCGTCCCTCAGAACTCGAAGTCGAGGTTGTGGGGATCTTCGTCGTTCCGGTGTAGGAGCCGAGCCCATTCCAGCACGAGGCGGACTGTGGAGAGAGGCAAAAACTTTAGCTCTATGGACACCGTAAGCGAAACAGGGAAAGAGGGGGAACGTACACATGTAGGCAGCCATATCTTGCTTGCGCCACTACGCAATATTACAAAGGGTGAAGGGCTGAGCTCTGGGCCTAAGCGCTGTAAAGAGAGACGAGACGTACGTGATCTCTCGCCCAGTGCTTGCCAGCGAGACCAATTTTCTTGGCAAGCTCATCGTGGGAACCGAGGCCGTCCGGTGTACCTCTGAAGAACGTAAGGATGTCGTACAAATCACTGTAGTCGACTTTGACCGGCACGTAACTGTCGATAGCAGATTATTGTCAGTGCGCCTGAAGGAGATTCCCGCTTGCACAAGAACGACCATGCTTACTGGACCCAGGGTTGGATCCGATCTCCATACCATTCGGGGAACAGGGTTGATTTGAGGACGCAGGCCTTCATCGACATGAGACGGTGGAAGCGACCGGACCAGCCGTTCCCGTCTACATCCATGACGTACTTGTACTAAGCGAGGGCGAACAGCGAAGAGTCGACTCAATTAGCTGCGCGCTCGTACATACAGCTTTCACGAGAGGCAACGAACCTTGTACGCGTCATTGAGACCCATGGTAGGTCTGAAGTCGATCATCTCCTTCATGATCTCGCACGTCTCCGCATCGCATTGTACCGGCCCTCCAGCGAACGACACGTCCATGTAGGCACGGTTGAGGGTGTCGACCGAGAACTCCTTCTCGGAAATTGCTCCCTCGCCGTCCGCGATCAGAACCTGGCGATTGCCCTCCTTCTCGTTCGTGACAAAATGCAAACGCGCACGCTGCGAGTTCTTCCAGTCGTTCTCGACGTAGAAATCGATTCCGGTTGTCGAACCACGCCACATGAGCTTGTTGTTGTCCTTCTTCTCCCAGTCTGGGTCGTACCCGATGTACGAGTCCGAGTACTGTTCGAGCGGGGTGACGAGGATGTCTGAATGAATGTTGGTTTTCGCGAACGTGAACAAGGGCACGAGGGGTCCAGGGTCGGTTCCAGGAGCGGAAGTGAATCCATGAATGGGCATGATTTCGGGGTGTTGGCAGATGTCGAGCGCGGGCGAGTAGTCGTAGATGTAGGATCGATCTTTCGCTTCCGGAATCGCATACGCTTCTTTCAGCTTCGGCTTGAGCTCGGTCGGTGACGGGACATCGAGGCCTTGTTCCTCGTAGGAAGCGAGAACTTTGGCTTCAATCTGCCGCAGGGGAGAGTCGGGTGGGCATCCGATGGCCCAATTCGATAGGTTCGGATCACCGCTTGCGAGGAAGTCGGAAGGTCCCCAGTCTGTGTGCGCGCGCGGACGTATCAGAAGCGTCCAGCAAGTGAGGGCACTTCAGAAAAAGAAAACGTACAATCTCCCATCTGCGCGAGTTCAATCATGCGCTCTTTGTGATACCAGTCGAGCTGGCACGCAGGCTGATCGTGTCGAGTGAATGTCATATTGACATCGGGCACGTGCTGACTGAAGCGCGAGACGAGATCGGCGAGATCTTTCGCGCGCTTGAGGAACGCCTGCTCGCCCTCTTCCGTCGTCTTGCCGTTTTTGACCTTGATCGTGAAGGTCTCGGCACGTTCCTGCATCACTCGCACTCGGTGAGCGAGATCTCCCGGTTCCCTGGCAATTCGCGGTCAGGTCAGCGAGAACAAGGAGCAGGAGAGAGCAGAACGAATGCGACGCACAGTGCCCAGAAAGGTTCAAGATCGCGCTGGATCTGATCGTACTCGTCGACGAGGATGACCCGGTTCGCTTTGACGTACGCCCACCACTGGTCGAACCCGCGCGGCGGGTTCTTCTTGTACCGCCGGCGGTACTCCTCGACGGCCTCTTTCAGCGTCTTACTCTGCCGCTTGACCTTGCGGTTCCACTCTGTCTCGGCGCGCTTGATTAACGAGAGGATCGGATGCGGTGCGGGTGCTTCTTTGAAGGTCGCGAGAGGCGCGACAACGAGTTGGCCGTTCGGGCGGAACTCGTGCGGGGTGCGCAGGTCGGCGTCGGCCAGACCAAAGTCTTCCTCCTCGACGGGCGGCGGTGGCACGTAGCGCAGGTCGTTGCGACCGTCGTCGCGATTGAGGTACTCGATGAAGCCCTGCAGGCGGTCGGGGAGCTGGTCGGGCAGGGGCACGCCCGCGTTCGTGAGCGCTGAATGCGCGGCGGTCCGACTCGCGTCGGGCAAGACGAGCAGCGTCACGAGCGCGACTCCGAGCAGGCTCGCGACGAATTTTGGCCGCTTCCACGGCGCGAGGAACCCATCGCGCGTGCCAGTCGCGCGTCGAGGGTGTCTCGTCGAGTTGCCCAGTTGCGGCGTGTCGGGCTCGAACGAATTGGCGAGGTAGGTCGGGAGCGAGTCTGGGTCGCTCGTCATGGCGCGCCCTGCGACCGGGCGACGACGGCTGTTCAGTTCGAACGAGTCGGAGCCGGTCGAAGTCGACGAACTCGTCGACGGTGAGCCCGGCTGGTACGGTGAACTCGAGCCAGACGTGGACGAGTGCAAGCCGAAGGAAGCCAGCTTGCTCGGAGGAATCGCCACGGTGGACGAGTGAGGAGATGAGACGATGCGCCCTTACGAGCTTGGCGGTTGCGTTACAGCTTTAACGGAACTCCATTCATTTCTCCGCGTTTTCTGCTGGGTTCGACGAGAGACTTTCGAATCCACTCGTGCGCGACGCGTTACTGTAGCCTCTCTCAGATCAGAAGATGCGACGCTTCGACGCGGAATCACCCAAGTCCCGCTCGAAACGCGCGCCGAATTTTGAGAAGGGCCCATTGATACGGAAGTCTAGAATTGCGCGACTGCACATGGCTCGATTCGGGAGAATCAATCATGATAAGACGATGATGAATAAAACCTGACAGAAGGGTAAAGAACGATACGGAAGACAGAGCGAAGGAAAGAAATCAGACAACCACGTGCGCTTAAAGGCGTCGCTCGGTGTTGCGACGGCCGTTGACCCACTGCATATCGACGAGAGCACCGAGTCAGTCACGAGAGAAGAAAGGACGTATTGAGAAGTAAGAATAGTGGACGCACGTCAGGTTGCTCGAGCGTGTTCTCGGTCGCGCCAAAGAGCACGCCGTCGACAGCCTCGACACCGACTGTAGAGCGCGCCAAGGTCAATCCGTCAGCAAGACATTTCAAGTATTGAGGCGAAAGCTTCCGTACTCATGAAACTGTGGTCCTGGTTCGCAACCTCGTACTTGTACGAGCCGAATCGTCCTCGCGACCAGATTGCGTACTTCTCCTTGAGTTCGGGCAAAAGCGTTTTGAGCTGGCCATCGCGGACGAGCGAAGGAGTAGGGTATCCGTGGTGCTGACAAGGGGCCAAAAAACGGCGTCAGCGACAGGCTCAGAGACGCAAGTAGGACTCTGGGCGATTCAGAAGACTCACGAATTTGCGGTGGTAGGTCGACACGATCTCGTCCTCGGGTTGGAGGAGACCAGTGTTGATCATGCCTTGGATCGACTCGGCGAGGAGGTTCTCCTCGTCGACAGGCTTTTGCGACGATTGCGACACTTCGAGCATGAGCGACCAGTAAGGACCGGGACGAGCGGTCGTCGTGTCGACCTTCGACGAGAGCGAAGGGTCGGCAGTCTGGATCGTCTTGATCGACACTTCGGCTTGCGGGCAGTTGTAAGGAGAGTAGTTCGAGAAGACGGTCGCACGGTAGAAGGGGCAGTCGTCCTCGGGGCTGACGGACGAGAACAGTATCAGTATGCGCGCGTCAAAATGCAACACGCAAGCAAGCCGAGCTCACAAGTAGAGCCAGCACTTGTCGCCAATTCGGGGAGGAAGGACACCACGGATTCCGACACCAATGACGTGAGTCGACGAGTAGACGAGTTTCCTCGAGGTCTCGCGGAGGTTCTCAGCCTCGTCGGTGATCTCGCAGATCTGGTCGAGGGGCATGGTCGAGATCATCGAACGGTAAGAGACGGTGGTGCCGTCCGAAAGGTGGGCAATCTTCTTGGATCCCTCGATGCGCTTGACCGTGGTGCCGAATTGGAATCGCTCTTGCGGGAGAGTCTTGGCGACAGCCTTCCAGATTCCTCCAGTTCCGTCGCGGGCAGGGAATCGGAAAGTAGCGTTAGGTCCCCTAAAAAATTCCGAGGCCGCCAGAGCAAGTTGGATCAGCTCCCTGTCGACCTAGAAAATTGGAAGGTTTGCAAGCATACCAGTTACCGGCAGTCTTCTTGTTGAGGACATTCGAGACAACAAGCTTGAGGGAGGGAGCGGCGACACGCTCACCGAGCCACTCGCATTGCATCTGTTTGCTGAACACGTTAGTTGCACCCCTAATGACAATCCAAACATGCGAGAAGGGAACGCACGTCGGTGGTAGGGGTAGCCCAAACCTTGAAGTTGTAAGGACGCATGAAGAGATCGGCGAGTCCCTCACCTATTTCAGGGCAGAGAAAGGGTCAGATCTCGGGTCTTTCGCCGAGATGGAAGCGAAGCTTGAGCGTACCCATCATGCGAACGATCCACTCGTCGAAAGTTTTGGGCTTGGTAGCGGCCCTCGAGCGGACCTCGGCAGCGTCGATCATGCCCTCGATACACTTGACTTGCTCCTCGACAGGCAACATCGTGATGTTGTTCTACGTGGACAAGGCAAGAAGCTTGAGTTTGGCTCAAAATCCGAGTGATGCTGCGAGCAGTGTTACCTGGTACGGGTAAGGAACCCAGACGTTCTTCGAGCGAACGTACGAAACACGCTCGTGCTCGTACCAGTCATCGGGCTTGGGGAGCGCCTCATTGATGCAGTCGTCGAAGTAGCTGTGCAAGGCGAGCGAAATGAGCGAACGCGTCCATTTCCGCTTCCAACGACAGGGCAGCGTAGGACGCGTACAGGTAGTGCGAGAAGATGACGTGGCTGGAGCGAAAGTGTACAGCGTCGTGTCAGCTATAGATCTTGTTGAAGACGAGCGTGAAGGAGCGTGGAACGGACCCTCCGACATCGAAGAGGAACCCTTCGGGAGTAACATCGGTCGAGGCAAGTCCACCGGCTTCGGCGAACGAGTCGACGACGAGGTAGTTGGTGTGCTTCTGTATCAGACGACGCGCTTCAGCTGCAGTCCGCTGCCTCGATTGAACAAGAAAGCCAGAAACCGCACAAGTTGGTTGAGGCGTTTCGCGGCTCCGAGTCCGCTGGGACATGCGTAAAAACGCGTTCAGTACTGCGATCGTGATCACTTAGCTTTACGAGACAACTTACGTGGGACCGGCACCAACAATGACTGGATCGCACGGCCGAGACGCGAGCAGAGGTTAGCGATCGTGGCGGGAAACGGTTCAAGCAACACGCAGCGAGAGCGGCGCGTTTCGGCGGATCGACTCACGGACGTCGACAGACTTGGTGGCCATTTCCGCGATCTTCCTGAATTCCGATTGAACGAGCGTGTGAGAGGGATGGGAGAGGGAAGCGAAGCGTGCCAGCTGGATTTCGCGCCGCTCTCGACTCTCGGAACTTTTGCGGAGGCGTAGGGCCGCGCCCCTTATGGCCTCCCTTCGGATCCGGCCATTTTTCCTCTCCAGAGCTCGCTCACATCGCGATAAGCGCTAGTCTTTTTAATGTTTTTGCCTGGCCGTCGCTTCCTTTAAAGTACTGGAAAAACCAATCAGTCTGCTTGTAGAGCTTGCTTCCAGCTTCAACAGCCCTGGTACGCTGTCGACAACATATTTGTTTGCCAAATTTTTGCCTACTCAATAGAACATGACGGTGTGAAGGAGTTGGTGTGGATGCTTCTCCTGTTGAGTCGCAAGGATCTGTTCCATCTCGGCATCGAGGTCCTTTGCGCTTTCAATCTGTCATCGTCGCAGAAAGTCCGGAAAATAACCGCTACCTCGATCAGTTAGGTAGGCGGAGAGTGCGATGCGCGGCAAGCTCACAGCGGTACATAATTCGAGAAGAGCTTTCCCGGCGATCAACGCCTCCTCGTGATTATCCTTGATCTCGACGTTGATGACATGGACTGGGCGATTGAGTTCGCCACGGCGAGAGAGTAAATCTAGAAAATCGTAGCCCGGAATGTCCGATCAGCACCCTGAACGGAATCTGCGAGTCGCTGGCAGTGTCACTTGCCGTCAATGACTGCATCGTAGCACCTCTCTTCGCACGTGATGACCACCTCTGCGGTGTTCGACGTCTCTTGCCAGCGTTCGGGAGCGGTCTTGATCTTGCGATTGCGGTCGAGCATAGACAACAAGCCGTTCGCGGTGTATCTGAGCAAACCACGAGGCGGTCAATCATGTGTCGATATTCAGATAGGCGAAATAGCACGCACAGCCGTTCGTCCTTGGATTTTAGGTCCTGGTACATGTGCTCGTAAGGCGTTCCGAACGAGTAGGTGTTTGGGCGGTCTATCGAGGGTCCAGGGAGGCGGACAGCAGATCCAGTACCTGCCGAGGTGACATTAAAGTTGGCTCTCCTGCAGGACATGGCATGGCTGATGTCAGCGCACAAATAGGTGCGACCAGAAGAGAAGCCTGAATTCGACTTGCGCAAGGACGTTGTGACCCTCCATGCTCCGATTCTGGTTACTAGCGCATACGACGCAGAAGCTGACACGCTTCTTGGCGTCGGCCTGAGGGGGTAGATCGTTGCGAGCGGGTTGTGGGGGAGCGAGAGGTGCTGGGGAACCTTGCACATACGAACCCGGGCGATTATGCGCGCCCGGGTACATATCAGGGGTATCGAAACCCTGTCCCGATACCTGAGCAGGGTATCCGGGGTTGCGTGCTCGCCGGCGGGGATCAATCGACATTGCGAGAGGAGATTTGGTATGTAAGATCAAGGTATTTGAAGGCGCCGTATAGCTCTGGTTGATCGACGATTCGTCTTTTGATTGTTGAGGTCACGCCGTTACTGAAGGTCAAGCCGGGAGTAGAGTGCAGAACGTAGAACCTGGACCAACGTCGACCGATCGCGACAGCGCGACGTCCGCGTCTCCTTATCATCCGCACATCCATCCATGACTCGTTCGCAGGCTCAGTCTTGTCAGTGACGTCAAAGGGCATCTGCCTGAAGCGTATGCGACAGGCTGCAAGAGAGTCTCGCGGTGTGCTCGATTCAGATTGTCACGACACGGAATACCTGCGCGATTCGCCGTTCTGCGCTCAGCCTTGATGGCGACACACCAGGGGGAAGCAATGTCGCCTTGATCCTCTGACTGTCTGCGCCGCAATGATACGACTCCGCCTGGTCAAGACTATTCACATCCTATAGGCGCACCAGGCTGTCAGCTTCCTCACTCGAACCGAACGCGGCTGCTTCGTGCTAAGATACGCCATAGCATTCGCTACTGCAGTGCGCAACCTGCTGGAATGTGGAGGCCGTGGTCCATAAATTACGACACGCACAAGCCCTCAGACAAATCTCTGTCGCACTGTTCAAGCATGCTCCAGCACGACTTCTGAACCCAGCATTCTCGCGTGGCGATCCATACGTACCAAGTGGCTCAAAGTATGGAAGGGGCGAGCAGGAGCTTCGCAAGCGAGAGCGGAGCGAAGTCCTATTTTGCATTTTCGCAACGTTTTTGCGCTGTGTTTGACGTGCGTTCTTTCCTCTCTGCCCGATCTGAACGGGCGCCTCGAACCATGAGGTGGTTCTTTGCGCGGAGTTTCGAGCCTGCGATTCGTGGGAGTTCCTGCCACAGGCCGGCCGAATATTCGCGATAAATGCAGATCTTTCGGCAGGCGCGCGGATCGGGGCTCTACATACACAAGGTGACGAACAGCGTCACCGCGCGTCCAGTACCCCTGATTCGGTAAGCAGGCAGGTGGTTCGACTGTTCTCTCGGGGACAGGCTGCTGCAGCGGTTCGTCCTGCTGAATCAGCGTTGCGATCGTGCCTTGTGCGACGGGCGGTAAGTACTTGCGGATCCGAGCGTCCGTTCCCATCGCCGCCTGCCGCGAAACCTTTACGTCGGTGCTTATGATGTAGCTGGCTAGCTATCATAGCTTGCGATCGGCCGTTCCGACCCGGCTGACTGACGCTTCGTCTGCGCGCTTTTCACGGGCAAGGCGAGTTCTGCAGCTTCCAGTACCTTCGGCAGTCAGGCAATTTCGACGGCGGCACAAGAACGGGAACGACTCGCTCAGGGCGAACTGCGCATCCCGCGACCATCCGGATTGCCTATCCTAGTGATGCCTCGACTCAACGTCGCACAGGAGTGCGCGGGCCTCGTGAAGCAAATGTGACTAGCCTCCACAGACGTGCACTGTGCAAAATCAGCACAGACTGCACGGAACAGCTTGTACCAGATTAAATTGAATCGGAGAGAATAAAGTGTGCAGAGGCTATAAGGTTTTCGCAAGGCACAGATGGCTGCGTCGGCGGAGGCGGATTATCATAGCGATCTCGATCGCGGATATATCGCGCGTAGCTTGAGTTGTCCGAACAACGAGCCAACTGCCACTGCAAACGAGAGAAATTAAACTGCAGGAAAGAATCGGCGAGAGCGAGGCAGAGCAACAGCGAGTGTTCGACGAGAGGGGCAGGACTCGAGGTGGCGACAGGGTCGCGTGCGGCGAGGGACCCGCTTTTGGCGGGCGAGACCAATTTGATCGCGACCGCCGGCTCTGGAGTCTGTTGCTCCCGCGAAACAGTGCCAGATCACCGCGGGCAGCACCGCTCGCTCCCAGCAACGGCAACACAGCAAGAATTGCCAGGGTTCCTCACCCGTAAACAACATTCCGCCTGAGTTTGCGGCTTTCACCTCGAAGTCAACGCCCGCAGCTGAGCCTGTCACCGCAAACTCCGCTTCGGCTTTCGCTCGCATCGCAATCTGCTTGAGGCAGGCCATCCGCCCTACGACGATTTCCACAGCGCGAGGGATCTCGAACAGCCGCATACGGAAGCACAGCTCACGGCTCCTTTCCGCTTGACGTATCTGTCGACTAGACACATACCGAAGATTCGTTTGGTGAAGCGGCGAGTTCGTGCATGGCAACAGAAGGCAATGGCACTGCTTCAGGCAAGGGGGCCAAAGTCAAGCCGACCAATTTCTGTATTCTGCTACACCAGTGAGCGCTCTCGACGAGCCTGTCCAGTCGATCTCGCCCCGCCCGCACTGACCTTCTGGTTCTCTTCTCAGCCTCCTCGAGAATCCTACCGATCCGGAACATCTGAGATGGGTCGATGGCGAGGTGGATCAGTTTCAGATTTCGGTCAACGAGGAGAAGGCCCTTGCCGCACTCCGACCCACATTCGATTTCAAGTCGTGAGCTTGTCCAGGCGCTCATGGCGTGAAGCTGTTCTGATGCCGCGTCGGGTCTTTGCAGTATGAGCTCGTTCGTCCGTCAGCTGAGGTACGTTGCGAGGTCTCCTATCCCGCATCCTTTTCCGACCCAACTAATTTTGCCATGTATGATCCGCAGCTACTACGACTTCAAGTGTGCTCGATACAATAGCCTCTCACAGACGAGTCGGTGCTGATTCGCAACCTTGCCTGCAGACGCCTGAGTGACCGACGCAAATCTAACGAGAGAAGAAGCGAATCGAAATCAATTGTCTTTATGTGCGTTGATCCGCTCGTTGTTTCCCTTGCGAACTTGAGGTCTGATTATCGCATGTATCGCCGATCTGAAGGCATCAATCCGGGCTGTTTGTGCGCGGCAATCCAGCAAATGTGGAAAAGATGAAACGCAAACTCCGGATACGAGCAGAACGAAGTCGGAGAGCCAGTGCTGTCTCGGTCGGCTCCGCCGAGGAGGATCAGCCGCAATCTGCATCGCCGCTTTTCTCGCCGACCAGCACCAGTTGGACGTCGGGTGAAGTAGTCCCGCCCCTGCCGACGCCACCGCTCCCGCACGCATTCACATCCTCGATGGGCGCCTTTGCTATATCGGCGCCATCTCATTTGCAAGACTCGCCTACGACCGGTACAAACGGCGCTCAGCCTCCCAAGTGGCAGCCATACAGCCCTTCCGAGATACCCGCCGCCTTCTCGCAACAGCCTCTGCACGCAGCACCGGGTCTAGACGCTGCCCGTTTCGCACCCTATCCTCGCGCGCAACAGGTGTCAGATCGAAGAGCGAGCGCAGTCAGCATCGGCAGCGATGCTTCCAATCTTTCGCCTCGGTGCAAATCAGCAGAGCTCGGCTTCTACCCCGCGGTCGCTCCCCCTCGTCACTCGCCCTCGCTGCTGGGTCCAGGTGCAAGTGGGAGCACGGGTCCGGTGTTCAGACATCCTTTCGCGGATCAATCTTTTCCTTCCCCGAGCGCACAGCCTTCACAATACTTCTCGCCTGTCCAGCGGCCTGCGGCCTCGAGTCCGACTACTCTCCTACCTACAGTCCTGTCTTCCGGTCTCCCGGCGGCATACGACCTGTCCTGTCCCCAATCTGCCTCTACCTCTGCCTTACCTTCTCCAGCAGATTCGGCGTACCCTTCCTTGTCTTCTCTCAAACACTATCGCATACCGAGCTCCGGAGTCTTCAATCGTACGCTACACACGCCTCCGCAAGGACCTCTGGAGCAGAAAAGCGTCTCCCCGATATCGCAGCCTCACCTCGGATTTCGCAACCATCTCAGGTTCAATTCTGTCCCCACTCAGCCGCCCTGCCCGTATCCCCATTACACACCGCCCAGGACCGATGAATACTTATCTCCCACTTCGGTCTCCGAGGAGGAGCTTGCAAGGGCTGCCGCGCTCGAAGCTCGGCGCACATCATATCCTTTTCCGCGGCCTCTCTCGACGGACGACCCCGCCCCCGCTCCATACGATCCGCCACAGAGCCTGACTACATCTTCCGGGTGGACTTCGGTTCCGCCTCCGCCCGCAGAGCCATACTATTCGTCTGATCCCCACGAGGCGAACGTGGCTGGTCCGCTCCCAGTCTCGCTCGGCAACACGGGGTCGTGGTATCTCGAGCAAGAGCAACTATATGGAGCTGAACTACCGGATTCGATGAGGAACAGCACGATCGCGGACCAGCATTACGAGTCTCAACCGCCGTATTACACTACAGACAGTGAGAGATACGTGACATTTCCACTCCATGAAGGACGATGACCCCTCGGTGCACGCATTACATCCGCCGCATTGCCGGCATTCGACTGTGTAACTCTGCAGTACTTTCCACGCGCAACCCCCCTCTGGGCTGGTTCCCTTGATTCCCCCTTTTGTTGTTTTGTATCTATCCCCATCCATCTCGATTAGTCCAATCCTCATTCTGTCGCAATTCCGCTGTACTTTTTTCGCTTTCCGCACGTCTGAAATATCGCACCGCCTCGCATGTTGCTAATCCCGGACTTCTAATGCGCGCCAAGCGCACGATTTAACCAGTCTGGGGCTTGCTGAATATGCATGCCGTATCGGTATTGCGCCTACAAGAACAGAAGAACGGGTTTCGCTCGCAGAATGTTACGACAACAGTGTGCACAAATTTAATCAGAAGTTCTAGATGGCGTAGACTAGAAAGATCGTTTCGTCTGTCAGCTCGGCCTGTCGCGGAATGGAAAGAACACACGGTGAGCGCACCTCTGACAGAATTAATCTCAAAGTACCTGTTCGAAGCGAGAGCCAATCAGCTTTTATCGGAAGTACGTGTATTCGTAGGCAGCGGCACTCACGCTTCAGCGAAATTTGCAGGATCTCGAATGGCAGCTTCGCACGTCGGATACATCGATGAGCAGCTTCCTAGAGGCTCGAGCGATGATGACGCTTGCCCTCGCCAATCTCCGCAGGTACTGTAGATGTGCGAGGCAGGCAGAAGAGTCAGCACATATCTCGGCGAGGTTTGCGATGACCGGAACAGTGAACTTGCGTGATGTCCTGTTTCGCAAGCAGCCGCGTCAGTTCGGGCGTTCCGATTTCGTGGAAAGGTGAAAGAACAGCTCGGACGCACAAAAGCCAACCGGAGATTGCGAAATGTCGACTCGAGTTGACAAGACGAGCTCGACCATGAAGCGGTCGGGATGCCCCAAGTGCTGCGGTGGGGCACGCCTGTTCCGATGTCTGATGGTACTTGGGATCTCGACCACTGCCAAACGGAAATCCTGAACAGAATGGCATGTCAGCCGCATTGACTCGATCCGAGATGTTGTGGGCAGTGCGGACGTACCCAGTCTGGTCAAGCTGCAGGGCAATAACCCCGCCACCATCCTGATTGATGCCGTGAGATGAGAATGCCCGAGGACCCTCAACGCTACAATCCGTCCGCGCAACCTGATTGATGCGGCACCTTCGCAATCAGTGCCAAAATCGCGCCACGAGGGGATAAGCGAGCTTTGACATACATCGCACTGGCCACTCTGCTGTTTGGTGTTCAGGCTCGAGTGTGAGGACAAGTTGCACCCTGGAGGAGCTCGAACAGTGTAGCGACCATAGTCACGACTCGCCGAACCGTCGAAGATGTCGATTTCGGCGCCGGAACCGCTCGAAGCGTTTGCGCCATGGAGATAAATAGATGGGTAGACGAAGCAGCTGCAATGTATATATAGCGCTCAGCTTTCGCTCCTTGGTGAGATGGGGGAACGCGAGCTTACCCGGTTGGCACATGAGCGAGGTCGATAATGAGCAAGTTGCCCGGTTGCACAAGCTCTTTCGATGCGAGCCGAACACTATCGCGCGGCTCGGTGTCGGACAGATTGGTCGACCTGTCCATCGAGAGCGTCACAGTCGAATTGGTAAACGCTGTCAGTTCCAGCTCGGCAGCCTCTTGAGATTCGACGTAGCTGTACGATTCAAAAGCGTCAGAATCTCGGTATAGCAAGCTTGTCATATAGGAGATTGCGCGAGCACGTACTTGACGAATCCGTTCGACTCGTCGTCTGCATCTGCGAAGAAAAACCGGTCGAAGAAGCCGTTCGGGGAATAATGCTGCAGCAAAAAAGGTGTAGAATTTGAGAAAGTCGAAAGATGCGTGACTGCTTTGCTCATATAAGTTATGAGCATTGAGATGTAGCAGATGAAGCACGAGCAGACCTACGATTGCGGTGGAAGGGATCCTCTTGCGGGACTGCACTTGTCCGCGTCGAATTCGCTGCGGTGGGTGAAGGGGAAGACCTGACCGGCTTGCCTTTGGCGGTGGCGGTGGAGGTGGGCATATAGAGGGAAAACGTATGAGGACGAGTGACCGTGGGCGAGAGGACCATGAGTTGGCGAGCTGCAATTGCCAAAGCGAGTCAGCAGCGAAATCTAATGCGACACGGCAGCCGAGCTTACTCAGGGCAGCAAATGCGGTTCCATCCGGGAGGCAACCACTTCCGTCACTATTGATCCAGAAGCCCGTATTGCACGCTGTGGTCAGCAGGGAAGCAGTCAGTCGGATGATCGAGCGCAATGAGCGATTCAGGAAACCAAGCTTACCCCAGGTGCAGGTGGCGAGCTTTGGATCGCAAATGGGGGTTGCATCCGCTGGAACGTTGATCGTACAATCCTCGTCGCAGGAACAAGTCTCGATGTAGATGATTCTTGGAGTAGGGAGCGGACGGATCGGTGCGATACTGACTGTGACAGGCGTCGTGACTGTGACCGTGCGAGAGGGAGCTACGATTGTCGGGGATGCAGCTGTAAAGATCGTGACGGTTGCAGCAATGGTCTGAGCTCTCTCCGCGGTGGACAACACCGTCGCTGTGACCGTCCTCGTGACTTGACGAGTTGTCCGTGTTTTTGTTACCTGCTTCGTCGGCGGTACCGTTGCAGGTCGCAAGTCAGACTGCGCAGCGGACGGTGTCGAGAGAATGGATGCAGGAAGCGCTCGAGTTGGAGCGGCGGGTGTCGACTTGGTCGACTTCGAGGTACGTGACGAGCTGGTCGTAGGAAAGATGCAGCCGCACGGTGGGAGTGGCGGTTTTGACGGATTCGCGACTTTCTTCACGCACTTGTTCCCCTTCTTCATGTAGTCCCTGTTACATCCTGTATCGGAAAATACTTGCTCGATCAGAGGTTGAAAAAATTGGGGAGAATGAACGGGAAACACCTCACTCCATGAACAGGTTTGTTTGAGGCAGATCCGATGCGCATACTGAGGGATGTCCTGATTGCAGTCGGACGTCTTTGCGCAGCAGTCGGGAGCTCGCGCGATGCTGGACCCGACTGGTGTCCGAGTCGAACGAGATGTCGAAGGTTTGGGCGATGCTTTCGTCGACGCTTTGGATGTTGTCTTGGGCTTTGAGGTGATCGTCGTCCTCGGCACCTTGACGGTCGATATAGCAGTAGATACCGAGACAGACGTTACCGTTACGAATCTGGTGCGGGTTCTGGTCTTGGTCTTGGTGTGGGTATGGGAAACGGTCGGCTTGTCCAAGGTGACTGTGGATACCGAGAGTTCCGTCACGGTGACAATCTTGGGCTTGCGGGTCGTCGTACGTGTCGGTACAGGCGCTGTAGACGGGGCTTTATCGGCGAAAGCTGTTACAACGGCGACGTTTGTTTCGGTGACCGTGATGATTTCTTCCACTTCGTCCTCCCCATCGCTTTCATCGCTGCCATCGCTGCCATCGCTGTTGCCGCCATATTGACTGCCGCGCTCATCTTCACCAGGTGGCTGACTGCTGCCCTCGTCCTCGCCACCGTATTGATCGCTGCTACTGCTCCCGTCATCGCCGCCTTCCTGGACGCTGCCTACGACATCTCCGGTGTCTTGACTGCTCCCATCGACATCGCCGCCGTATCCGACATTCCCATACCCGTAGTTGCCATCGGCTTGACTATTGATTTCACCTTTGCCATCATCAGTCTCGCCGTCTTGAACGCCTCCGAGAGCGGGTTGACCATTGTAGCCTGGAGAGTCGATCGAGGTAGGTATAGCTACGATCGTGGTTACCGTTGGAAGTATGGTCGAAGTCGGTTTCGAGGAGCGGGAGCAGTCGCAAGTCTCGGTGACGGTACCGTTCAACCAACATGCTTCCGAGTAAAGAGTGTAATTGGCGTTGCAATCTGAAATGAGGACTCAACCAAACGATCGTCAATTTACCGAGAGAGACGGATACGGGAGAGAGAGAGAGAGAGCGGTCCAAGCGCTCACCCCAAGTGCAAATTCCTTGCGAGGTGCAGTAGTAGTGCGAGTTGGCCGGGATCCCGTACCCTGCCGCCGCGCAGTCGATTGCTTGAAAGCATCGAATTGAATCGGTCGAGGCGCCCGACATCAGCTCAGAGGGTTGTCGCCGCGCGGAAAGGCGCAGGGGGAATCCATCGACTCCGAGCACCACGACAAAGAAGGTCAGGAACAGGCGATGCAGGAATATGCAACGCATGCCCAACCCAGTGGTTGCGTATCAATGGTGAAGGTTGGGACTAGGCTGCGGGGAGCTCGAACGGAAGACAGGAAAGGAGGAAAAAAGCGAAAGAAACGAGGATCCTGCTCGGCCTCGGAAGCAATTCTTGAGAAGGCGGGCGCCCAACCCGCCAGCTTGAACCTTTCTACGACTCGCTTTGCAGGTGGAGCCAGTGGCTTGTGGGAGGCGTGTTCAGTCACATCCGCCGATTCCTGCAGGATTGCGATCGAGACTGGCGCACATTTGCCCGACGAACCGAGTCTCGCACGTGTGTGTAATTAACCTGATTCCACAGTGATGCCCATCGAAGGGTAAAGCCATACCATACACCCATGAAAATATTGTAGCCGGACCATGATCGCTTTATGTCTAGACCGAGAAAACTGGAAACCAGCAAGTTGCGCTCAGCTCTTGCTCCAATTTGGTCGTTGACAGGGCAGGCGGGATTGAGGACATACCTTTGATATAGTTGACTTCGAAGTAGGCGTCCGAGAATGCGGCGGGATCCGCGTTTGCGGCAGCACAGTTCGCGTACTTGGGGTAGCAGTTGCCCGTCATCCACTGATCTTGCCACACTGACTGAATACCTGCCCAGTCTCCACAAGTACTGTTCAGATGGAGAATATGTCAGCCAGATGAATCGTGAAAGAGAGAGAGAGGGTCTGCACGAGGCAAGTCGGGGAACAGAAGAGGAAGAGTAGATACTGACGTGATGTCGAAAGTGAGCATCTGCCACTTGAAGAAAGTGCGCGTGTCGCATGTCGCACCATCGTACAGCGCAACTGGAGTGCCCCATGTCTTGGGTCGAGGCGCACCTCGCTGTACGTCGCTCGGGATCTTGCTTCTTTGCCAGTGCCAGATAGAAATACTGATGAGAAGAATACACCCGTTAGCTTATGCTCGTCGTACGACGAATTGTAGTAGCGCGGGACGGCTCGAGTTCAGCCACTCACCCCGTCTCTGCAATTTGTACCGCAAAGACTCCACCACCAGCAGCATTGAAGCCGGCACCATAAGACGTGATATCGTAGTCGTAGACTGTGCAGCCATCAGTTCCTCCGTACGCGTAGCAATTTGTGCCTCCGCCATTGCCAGTCATCGATTTGGCCGTGTTCCTCGTGCACCCAGTCGAGGTGTGAAGCGTGTACTGGTTGAACGAGCGAGTGCCGATCCCTTCGTAGACGTCGATCTCGCCGAGATCAGGCCAGGGAGTGTTGAACATCCAGAATGCGGGCCAGGTGCCACACCTGTCATGGACGGCGCGAGGGTCAGTAGCAATACGCGTGAAGTATGGGCCTAGTAAGAATGTACCCGGTAGGTGCGTGCTTCATGTCCAGGATGATGAGCGAGCCTGCATTGTACGTGTCGAGTGTGCTGATCCGAACAGAGTTGCGGTTCTGTCCAGCCGCGAGCTGTGAAGTGCGGTCGATCGAGATGATCGCGGTACCCGACGGGGACACAGTCGTCAGGTTTAGTGCCATTGCATCTTCTTTCGAAAGGTAGCTGAGGAACAAGGGTCTCAGCGGAAGCGTAACACTGATTGAACTGTTCTCGGCACTCACTTGACGGATCCATGAGTCGGGTCCGAAATGTTCAGGTTCCACCAATTGTCGAAAAAGGTCGACCCAGCGTAAGTACGCACGAGGGTGGGGGTCGCAGCCGGTTGTGTCGGCGCAGGAAGGGTGGTCGAGGTCGATGAAGTTGTCGTGCTGCTTGAGTTTAAAGACAGCGAGGCCGCAGATGTGATTGACGAGGAGGCAGATGTAATCGACGAAGAGGCAGAAGACGTTGAAACGGAGGCGGATGTCGCCGACGACGAACTTGTAGCGAGAGCACGAGATCGGGTCACGCGGGACCAGACACTGCTTGTCGAGCTCGAGGTTTTTGCGGGAGTTGTGGTGCTCGAAGAGACAGGAGTCGTGGTGGGAGTAGATGCCAGGAAGATGACCGTAGTAGATCTAGTGGTCGTGCTTGGTGGCGCTACCGTCGTAGTGGTCGTTGTTGTCGTCGAGGTCACTTTTCGCGCGCAGCTAGACCCGCTCGCGACATAGTTTGTGTTGCAAGCTATGACAGTAGTCTGCGATGAGCTCATTGGACCGAAGGAACACGTAACGAGAAGAGCACGCACCCCAACTGCACACCTTTCGAGCGCAATAGTAGTGCGAGTTCGCTGGGATCGCGTACCCAGCCGCAGTGCATTGATTCGTTGCGGTGCACGATATCGTAGCCCGATTCTCAAGGGTCGAAGCTGTCACAAGAGGGACAGATGCCGCCAAGACGAGAGCGAGGGATAGCAAGCCGGCTGTCGGCATATCAAATCGTTGCGCGCGAATGTTGAGTGAGCAGGAGATTTGTCGGGCTATGCGGCTATGACCTTTGTCGAGTTCTTTCTTGCTCGGACGGTGCAGTCGCGGCTACTGAGAGAAAGAGCGTCAAGAGCTGGTCGAACGACGGGACAAATCGCAAGCGAACGAGTGGGAACAACAGCGCAAAAAGATAATTCGATCGCTTTGGGAAGCTGAGCGGAGCGAACGAAATTCGAGACCCGGAAATCCGGCCAAGCAATGACCTTCCCGGAACGCGTGCCGAGGAGCGCCCGTCGCCCGCTTGGAACGAGTCGAGACCGCGCCAGCGCCAGAACAGGGCCTATCGCCGTGCGGTTTCGAAACGCATCTCGCTGGCTGGGTGTTCTCGAGGTGCGTGCTGCAGCACGAATAAGCTCGTGCCTGCTCGCACGAGGCCGCTGCCCAGATTTCCTGCAAGTCACACGATGACAGGCCCTCTGTCGCACACAGCGGGCAACACTTCTCAGCGGGACACTCCGTCAAGAAACACGAGCGATTTCGAAAGTCTCTCTCGCTCTCGGGTCCAGACGGACGCACGGGATGGAGTTCGTTCAGTGTCCCCTGACAACCGCAGCTCTTCTAAATTTCCTCGATCACCAGTTTTACGTACGAAAAGGCAAAAAAAAGGTTGGAGAGACGGAGGAGATTTAGGCCTTGACGATGTATTGGCGCTTGGGGAAGTGGATAGCCTTCTTGTGGGCGCGCTCGGTGGTGAGAGATCGCTCGTGCTGAATGTAACATCAAGACGAGAGTGAGTAAGACGACCACGCGCGTGAATACGATGGACAGGACGAGGGAAACGCACCTTGGTCAAACGCCTTCGGATAGCACGGGTCTTCTTGGCACGGAGGTCAAGAGGGAGCTTCTTGCCCTTGTAGAGCTCGCGGAGGTTGGCGCGGGTCTTTTGGTTGATGACGGTGAGGCATCGAGCAATCGACTTGCGGACAACGGAGCTAATAAACGCGAAGGGAGAGGCACGAGACAGTCAGCAACAGTTCTCCGGTACCGCTCGCGTTTGGGTTGTCTCGAATGCTGCTGATTCTACAGTCTCATCGGCGGGAGGAGTGCGATGCGAGTTGAGGCGAGCGAGGAGAGCGGGAGCTGAAGACCGAGGACGTCGATCGCTGGTCGCGGGACCGCGTTCCGACCATCGCATGCAACCGGACTGGGCTCGAAGAATGACGGGATTGGTGACGGGGCTACAACTCGAGCGAGAGGGCCGGGCGGAGCGGGACAGGCGAAGGTCGAAATGCGAGGTGGTGATTGCTGCCGCATCGCGCAAATGGCGCCGCTCCTGCCGAGCTGTCTGTAGCTCCCGGTGCGCAGCCCATCCGATCGCGTGCTGAACCCCGCGAGTGCGCCTGCAGCTCGCCCTGCCCTGTTCCCTCGCTTCCTGCCGTCTCGATTGTCGCCCGGCTGTTGTCCCTCATTGCAACAAGACTCGAAACTGCGACTCACATCCTGGCAAGCTTGGAAGCGTTGCCACCAGTGATCTTCTGGACGCGGAGCGAGACGAGCTCGGTCTTGAGCTCATCGAGCTGCTTGAGGAGCTCGTCTCGCTTCTTGTTTTGGAGCTCGCTGGCGCGGACCTTGAGGGACGAAGACGACATGCTGATAGATGCGATACGGAGTGTAGCGAGCGAGGCACAGCGGCGTGAGGGAGAGCGTCGTGGTGGAGGGGCGAGGCGGGTGGGTGAAAGTTTTTGGGTGGGCGAGTGAAAAGTCGAGATTGAAGCGGGCGCGGGTCGGAGGGATCTGCGAGGTCAGCTTGCACGGTCGAGAGGGTTCCTAGCGTAGCAAGGGCGGCGTACCCGAAGTCAGGAAAGGTGCCGAACGGGGGGAAAAAAAGGGAGAGAAGCGCGCGCGACGTTTCTGCTGCAGCAGCGACTCGCAGTGAGTCTCTCATTCGGGTCGGCTCTCCCACGCGTGTGCACCTGTTGTGCGCCTCATTGGCCATGTGGAATCCTTTCAGCCGTGCATCGGCGACCCCGGCTCAACGCTTGACGGTCGAGCAGCTCTGGGGTGAGTGCTGCCTTTCGTGCGCATTCCCACTTGCTCCCACTTCCCCTCCCGAATCGCTCATCCCGCTCGTCTCCCTCAGTCTACCCCATCAAAGTAAGCTCGCCTGTATCAAGTTCTTCTGCTGGAGAACTGATGCTTGGCTGCCATGCAGAGCTGTAAGGGCACTCGGCTCGAGCAGTCCGACTATTCATCCGAAGGCCTCGCGGTAAACATCCTCCTTTGTCACCTTGTCAACCTTAGAGACTGACTTCCAGTCAAACCAGTATGACCGACAATGGATGATTGTGGACGCAACGACTCATGCCTTTCTCACCGCGCGCACGATCCCCCGCGTGAGTCTCTAGTTCGCTCCAAAACTCGTGAAGCCAACCCCTCAGCATGATCGATTCTCCTCAGATGGTTCTCATTCATCCCGTCATCAACCGTGCAACGGGGACTCTCGATATCAGCGTACCCTCGAGCACAAACCCGAACGAAACGACCATGTTCACCATACCCCTCGCTCATCCTTCGACCTACCTCGCCGATCCCGATAACGACCCTTCGCTCGATCACGATTTTCAAGTGTGGGGGTCTGACCCGCAGGACGGCTATTCCGTCGGCTCTCAAGCCCTGCTCGATGCCCTGAGCGAGTTTATGGGCAAACGCGTCCTCTTGATCCGGAAAGGATTGTGAGCCCGAACCTCGTTCGATAGGAGACAGAGTATCGAGAATCGAAATCACTGACCTGCACTTTCTGTCGACAGAACGAAACGGACTGTCGCCGAAGTCCCGGGAGTGGTGCATTCTGAAAACCTCGACCCGGTGCTCGGGTTTGCCGACTTTTACTCGCTGCTCGTTGCTACCTCGACGTCTCTTGCGTGCGTCGATCGGAGTATTCCTTCTCGAGTCGGAAAGCATTGTACTGACGACGGTTCGTGTCTCAGCGAGTTGACGAATCGGATTTCATCCGTGCAGAGCGCGAAAGAATTCAACCCGGCGCGATGGGCTCCAGACCAGATCAAAGCCAAAGGTGGACTCGAGATTCAACGGTTCAGACCCAACATCATTATCGAAGGGGTCCAGACTCCGTTCGAAGAAGATGGGTGGAAACTGATCAGGATTGGCGAAACCGACGAGATCGAGGTCTGTTTCCGGTGTGGTCGGTGTATGGTACGCTTCCCGCAAAAGACCACTACTTGTCTTCTCCTGCTTGTTCCGAGCTGATGTCTTTCGAACTGGCAAACAGCTGCCATCGGTGGATCCAGAGACTGGCATTCGAGACAAGCTCCTACCAGATGGAGTCATGAAAGATCGCGCCGTGTGTCCCGCAATGGCCTCTAAGGTCTGTTTCGGCATGTTGAGTGCTCCCCGAAAACAAGGTCAGTGGTCTCGTACGCTCTGTCAAGAGTTTCTAGACCTGATAAAACGCTCACAATCGCCAACATCGTTTCAATCAGGTGGACACATTAAAATCGGAGACGAGGTCACTGTGCTCGAAAGTTACCCTCGAGAACCCGATGGAGGGTTCATCCGGAACGAGGACCGTCAAAATTGACCCAGCTCGGGAACTACCTTGCATGTTTGGTTTTTGTTTGTTTTCATTCGCCGCTAGATTCAGTTTTTCGGTATGGTTCGCTTGTTGCCGGTTTAATCATTCTCTTCTCTCCTGTAACTTGGACCTTGTGTGTTCTGTTACAGAATCTGATGCTCATCTCGGTATCAATTTCTGTTTCATCTCTGATGTACCTCGACTACGTTGGCTCCCACAACTCCATAGTCACCTGTTTGCGTAACACTCAGACGCCTGGGCCCCTCGATGATTGTGCGCCTGTTAGCTTCCTACCCCGAGAACGACGCCGAGGGTTGCTCATTCGGAACACGCCTGGTTCGCATGATAGCCATGATCCTCGAGTTGACTCGATGTTTGGTTCCTTTCGATTGAGCCCTTTTCCCAGCAAAGAAGGGAAGGAGCGGGCGGAAAATGCGCGTTTTTGTTTTGTTGGAAGAGTGATCCTTGTTCTTTCATCATCCGGTTTGACGTCCAGCTCCTCCTCCTAGATGGGTTGGCCAATTCCCTCCCGATTCTCCCGGAGGAGGTAATGCGAAACCCGATCCAGAATTCGTTGTCGTCGTCGTCGTCCTGTTGAAGAATCCAGGATTGGGCATGAGTCCAACTTGAGCGGTCGACAATCCAGGTGAGAATTGAGCTGGTGCAGCGGGAGAAAACGACGAGGTCGAAGGCTGTCGTGTGTACCCAGGAAAGCTCGAGGTCAAAGGCGGTAACGAATACGATCGCGAGTCTTCCACGAGTGAAGTGGGTTGAGGGTGAGAGTGAGAGTGTGGCAAAGCGAATGCAGGGTGACCTCCAAATAGTTCGGCAGGAGGGATCGAGGGAGGTTGAGCTGAAGAATGAGGTGGAGGGGGAAGGTGTCCAGAGGTCGCGAGCGGATTCGACCAGCCCTGATTCTGCGCTGCGAACGCATCGTGGGTCAAGTTCGGGATCGCTTCGAACGAATGACGCGTCATGGGTTGATGCGGTGGCAACACCGACGCAGTCGCAACGTGCGAAGGCGCATGACCAAGGTGAGAGGGAGGGGTAGGTGATGGCATGCCCCAGATCCTCGACAGAGTTTCAGAGGATGGACTGGTCGTCGCCGCCGCCGGCGCAACGAGAGGTGGGGAGACGTATCCAGAAGAAAGTGGATGCGAAGGCGTGCGAGGCGGAGCTGCAGCGGGAAGAGGTTGCAATGGCAGATTCGATGCAAACAGCTGCTGCCGCAAGTCGGCGGCGGTCAAGGTCGAAGTCGCAACCGGGCCTCTCGAAGAGAAGCTGCCTTGTCGTGGAGAAGCAGCGACCGGCAGTGCAGGATGCGACAGGTTCCTGCTGCCGCTGAAGACGATCTGCTCTTCGTCATCGTCGTCGTCGTCCTGCTCGTCTTCTCCATCGCCATCAAGTTCGAGCTGGTCTGCAGCGGTCCGCATCGCTCGATCGACAGGATCGTCCTCGATCGACTGATCTGGCATCTCGAAATCTTCGTCGAGAGCGTCGTCATCCTGTTCGACTTCGACTGTGGCCATAGCCTGATCATTCCCGTCGGCTCGAGACACGTCGGCATCCTGCTCGGTGGTGACCGGCTTGTCTCCTTTCGCGACAAAGATGAAGGCTCCATCTACCAGAGCGAGTCTCGATATCTGTCCAAGAGAGCGTTTAGACATCGTCAGTTTGTCCACCTACCCTGCGAGCTCAGCATCGGGATATGAAACCCACAGGCGATTCGACGATCTCTTCAGCGAGTCTCTGCGCTTCTTCAACCCGCATCAAGACTTCTTGGTTCGGATGCACGTCTCGTCCAACGCGTCGCGCTGCATCTCTCGAGTTGGATCCTTCTTTAGTGCCAGTCCTCTTCCGGAGAGGCAAGAAACCGAGACATTCGACATCCTCCTCGAGCCATACCCCTTCTTCCAGGATGGGAAGACCTCCTTCGTCGCTTCCTCGGGGGTTCGGGAACGCGAGTTTGATCGAGTTGGAATAGTCTGCGAACGCTTGCCAGAACCGGTCGAGCGTGCGTTGAAGTTGGTCCGAAGTGACGATCTGAATACCGTGCTCGCTAGGGTTGCCCTCTCCCGACGATTCTGCTGGTCTTTGAGCGTCTTCGAGCGTCTCCTTCTCGGCGCTACTCGCACCACTCGTACGGTGTTGCCGCAGGTGCTTCTTCTCCTTGTCGGCGACCCTCTTCTCGAGTCTCTCGATGTACTCGAGTTGACCCTTGAGCCACCTGCCGAGAATCCGGAGCGAGGGGATGCTTCGACGGAGCACGGCCGAGATGTTCGAGATGAGCGGTGGTATTTGTCCGTCTTCTTCAGTAGTAGAATCGGTCGAGTTGACCACGTAAAGTTCGTTCGTTTCGGCAGAAGAGATCGAGAGCAAAGTCGTGTAGAGTTCGAGAGTGTGGAGCAAGATGTGAGCTTCGAGTTTTGGTCCATTCTCTTCACGCGCAGTCGCTTCGGTAGTTGAAGGAAGAGAGGTCGATTTCGACCGTGACAGTTGAATGGTTGAGGTATCTGGAAAGCGAAAACACCCCAAATTGCAAATGAGCGACTCAGGTCGAGACATGGGAGCACGACGAGTCTTACCATTCAGCGTTTTCGATCGAGTGATGCGAGCGTGCCACAGAGCTGCCAGCGCAGTGACCGCAATCTTGAGGACGCCGTCCGATGTGATCAATCGCTCTCGAGTACAATGTTCAAACAGGCGGTCAACTTTGGCCGATAGAGCAGTCAATTCGGTCAACCTGCAAAGCATGATGGAGGCAGATCCCTTTGTCAGCTCTGTGCTTGCCACTAAGGGGTAGCAGTCGGGAAAGGACTGACTTTGTTTTGGTGAAGAAGACGGCATGCAGCGCGATGAACGATTCTCTGAACTGTTGCACTTTGTCGGTGCCGGCTTTGCTGCCCCGGGACGCACCAAAGTCGTACCGCTGCAGGCACTTCGAGTATGCGATACTCAAATTCTTGAAAGCGGTCGGGAATGGGAATCGGACTGCGAGCGCTCGATAGTAGTGGTAGGCTGATGTGACGGGGTCGAGAGCATACTGGGCGAGGACGGCGAGCTGATTGTGCGCGTTGCCTGGTCACAAGATCGAATGAGCAGGTGTCCAGACCCTGATGCGAGAGACTCTTCGAGGACGAGGGAGACTCACCGTCGTCAGGCATGAGCAGGTTCGCCTGTCGATAGCATTCGGCTGCTTTCGCGTACGTCTTCGGAGGCGCAATTGCTGCGGGTCCGCTCGCCGCCTTGCCATTGCCCTTCTTGCCGCCTTTGCCTCTACCGGAAGCTGCAGCGGGAGACGGGAGATCGCTGTTGAACTCGATGTAACGCGCGAGATCGCCATAAAAGATCAAACCCCGATGCGCCAAGGGCAAGACTTGGAGACGCCTATGGCCAAGCTCCTCTGGCGAGACCTGGACCGACTCGTCCGGTTGCGAATGCACGTTCGTGTCGTCGTAGGCGGTTGCGATGATGCCGAGGGGGCGCAGTTCGACTTGCTCAGTCGAAGTCAAGCGCGACGCGAGACGGTTGACGATGATCTTCCAGAACTCTTGCTCGCCGTGGAGGAATTTTTGGAACTGGTGCAACAGCTTCCTGCGCGCGACGGGGCCGACGACCGAGGCGGCGGGAGGGTGCGCGGGCTGGATGTCGCCGTCATTGCCTCCACGGCGGTCACGGGTGCGAGCCGGAGGAGGTTTGGGGTTCTCTGCGATGTACTTGTCCATCTTGGCGAGCTTGGAGCGGTAGATGGTGATCAGGATGTGGGTCGTCTCGAGCCAGAGCAAGTTGAGCGCCTCGAGCGCAGTGGGATGGGATGCGAGGCTCGAGGAGGAACGCGAGCTCGAGAGGAGCGCGAGGGACGACGCGGTGAGAGCAGGCGCCGAGTAGACGATCGCGAGGTAGGCCTTGCGCGTGCTGCAGCGACACAGTGGTCAGTAAAATCCGGCAATGAGGCGAGAGACGATGGGAGGAGAGCGGCAACTGACGCATCTCGCTGGTGTTCGACTTGACGGTCCGACGGCTCGCGTGTCTTGAGCAGGTTCTTGAGTTCGAGACCTAGGCCTTTCGCATGCCTGTACAGGACGAGTGAGAATGAGGTCAGGCTCGTGCGACTCGTCGATGTCTCCCATGACAGAGGACAGCGGACTGACTGGATTCGAGGATCCGACTGCCTGGTACGGCTGGTCGAATCGCGCGCTCGAAGGGGCTGCATGGGCCCCGTTCGTGAAGGGTCAAAGGGTGCGGCCGGATATCGGAGGATTCGGGTCGGGTCTACCGAGCGCGGGACCGGTGGATCGAGTGCGCCAACAAGTGATCGATGGGCAGCGTTCAGACGGTCGACATGCCTGGCACGGTGCGATCCTGCCGCGAGATGAGCCGCAGCCCAAGTCTCGAGGAATCGACTCGACTCGATTGCCTGACGTCGCTTTATCCCTTCGTCTCGTTCCGCTTGATCCGACGCCAGTCTCAGCACGGTCGAGCTCTGTGCCTGTCGCAGCGCGTAGCAGCCCAAGGGACTCTCGTGACTTGTTGCGTACCCCCACCAACTCGACCGGCTCGCGACTGCGACTGCGACTGCCAGCTCCCGCTCTCGCGCGCTTCATGTATAGCTAGCATTACGACATGCCCAGAAGCAAACGTCCTGTTGCTGTCCCACGATCCCATGCGAGTTCCGAGGTCGACGAGCTTCTTTCCAGCGACCCGAATGTCTCGACTCTACCACTTGAAATCCAATGCGACCACAAGTTTGAGTTCGGACACAGACGGACCCACGCGACTGCGAGCGCGGGCGACTGGCCGACTCGAATTGAATCTCCGCCCCGCAAGCATTCCGAATCACCGAGCAGCAGACTCGATCATTTTCGCTGTAGCACAGCAAGTCGTGCCAGACCCCCGAGCGATGTCATGAAGTCGTCACCTCGCTCTACGAAGCGAGCGAGGTCACCGCGATTGCTCGAGTCGCCAGTTCACACAGCTATCTCTACCAGCTCGCCGCTTGAACCTGAACCTCGAGCAGAGGGCCGCAAAAAGCACAAGCAGGCCAACGAAACAGTTCAGGACCCACCAGCTCTCTATTACCTCCCGGAAGTGGACGAGGACGGCAATCCGGTCGAGGATGAGCCGCCTCCAGCTTGCAAGATACCATCGCCTGTACTGTCGCATGCCCGCATCCCATTCCGACCTGTTTCTCCCGCAAAGCGCTCCTCCGGACAGGTTGCTCTCAACTCCGCCCGCTCAGCCGTCGCTTCGCCACGCCCCTCCGTGTCTCCCTCGATCAAAGATCACGCGGCTCAAGCAGCCAAACCTCTCGATCAAGTATCGACCACGCCCTTCTCGTCTTCGTTCGACTTGCCTGACCAGATCGCGAGAAGAATACGGCAAACCTCTGCGTCTTGCTCTCCTTCGCGAACCCTTTCGTCCGAGGCTGTCTCTCCAGCGGATCAGTCTCTCTTCGACGAGCTCGGGAGTCGTGACACAGCGAGGCAGCAGGAACAGCGGCACGAGATCAAGCGGCATGGACAGCAGCAGGCAGGTGAAATGTCTGGACAGATCGAGCTAGGAGAATCCGCCAATACGCTCGTAGAGCTGCCCTTGGAGAGCGGTTCAGGTCACCCTCTGCCACTTTCTGGGACGCAAACGCAATGGCAGACAGAGGATCATGTTTCCGCTTTCGCTCTGTCCGTTTCCGCCGCAACACCGTCGATCACGCCCGCTCCAGCTCGTACACCTCGAGCGATTGAGAGTGTTTCGCTGCATCCCAACTTGATTCCTGCCCCTCGTCGACCACCACCGCAGCACCGCCTCGTACCACTGACGCTCGAAGGACTGACCTCTCACTTGCAGTACCTCGTCACGACCGCTTTGACCTCGACTTTACCGCTCTCGCAATTCGGATTCGTCGATCCTCTCAATCGAGATCATCATGACGGCAACGACGACGAGTTTGGGCGGGGAGAGATTGGGGCCTTGAGACGCGAGGTGAATCGATTGGCCGACGAAGTCGTCGAGAGGAACGCAGTCATCCGCGACTTGTCCCACCAGGTGAGGGTCGCCACCGATACGACCAAGCGAGTTGCACAGGAACTCGAAGATCTCGAATCAGTCTTGAACGAGGTCGAGATGGAGAGGGACGCGATTGGGGAAAGGCTCGAGTGGATGAAAGAGGCCAAGAAAGGGCTATTGAGGGAGCTCAAGGAATCCGAAGCGAGAGTTGTCGAGCTCGAAACCACTCTCGCAAATGCTGTAGGTCGGGATGACGATCCTCCTTCTAAAGTATGTACCTTCACGTGAATGTCTCTTTGGCAAGCCTCTGTTCGACCTCCTTGGAGCCCATTGAGAGAGTAGGAGAGAAAAAAAAGTACCGGTTTCGGAAGCGGCGCGATTTTTCAAGCTATCGTTCAACACGCGAGCTATCACCTCCTCCTCGCGTCATTTTCGTCGCCCGAAGCGCAAATCGCACTTGAGGAGAGACTCGGTGTCGACACAGGCGCGGTGATTGAACCCCGAGTGAGCAGCATACGAATCTCGAGTCTCGGCAGGCAGGGTTCAGAGACTCTGCGCGCCTCGAAAGCGTATCGGTGGTAGGCGAGACGGCCGCTATGGACATCCCAATCACTTCAGCTGGGCAGCGTAGGCCTTCAGCGTTTGCGGATCATGGTAAGTATCTCGTTGCGAAGTCTACTCGGGATGCTCTCATTAAACCGCTGCTAATCCCTCGCTCGTCTGCCCCTCGAATCTCTCTTCTGACGCGCGCCGTGTCCAGCAATCACTTCGCACAGCGCTCGGTCCGACCTGTTCCCTCCCGCTTCACCCCGGGTCGGAGAATCGCTCGCTTCGCCTCGTCTCGGATCGACACCTCGGATGCACGGCAGTACCGCCTCTCGTCATCAGCGCAAGGACTCGAACGATCACTCGACTGGTGATTCTCCCAGCTCGTCACTCCTGTCGCGCTGGTTCTCACGCGATCCGACAAAGGATCGCCGCAGTTCAAAGTCGACCCTTCCGACCTATGGATCTGCCCGTGCTGCGTCAGGCGCCGCGAATGCCCGACCGTTCTACTCCGATGGTGCATCTGGATCGAGTCCATCCGCTGCAATCTCGGTTGTGAGGAATCTCATCATTCGACCCATCTACATCCTCTCTCGGAAACCCCTGTACCCAGTGATCGGCTTCTTCTTCTTCTTCTTCGTGTACCTCTCGACCTCTTCTTCCAACACGTCTCAACGCGTCACGAGTCGAGTCAAAGGTGCTGTCGGACCGTACATCCCTCAACGCGCAGCCGATGCGGTCAAATGGGGTTCGGGGCGAGGATTCGGATTGGGAACCGACAACCTCCTCGGTGGAGGCGGTAGAGGCAACGTCAAGCAGCAGGGTCGAACGGGAGCGACGAAGGGTCGCAAGCAGAAACCGCTCATGCGGATCGACGAGATCCCGACGACTCGACGAGACGGTCGGATCGTACTCGAGGAGGGCAAACCTCATCCGATCCCGGCCATGATGGCGAAAGCCAAGGAGCAGTGGAGAAACTTGAAAACCCGACAGAGCAAGACGTTCCGAGAGGCAGTCGCAGAGTACAAGCGGAGATACGGCAGGAGACCGCCGAAAGGATTCGACAGATGGTTCGTTACTTAGGAAAAGAGATGCTTGATCAGGACTTTGAGCTGACCTCTATCGATTGTGTGCCATATGTCCCCCAGGTATGCGTTCGCGAAAGCGCACAAGGTGCTCTTGATCGACGAGTTTGACCTCATCAACGAAGATCTCATGATGTACCGCGCGTTCCCTCCCTCGATCTTCCGCCGCCGGGTCGATCATCTCGCCGATCCGGCGACTTTTGACACGACGTGGATCATCCGGATCGAGAAAGGTCGTGCAATCCGCGAAGGACAATTGGCGCATCACGACCGAGCTGTTGGAGTCGTCAAGCTCATGGAACGGTTTGTCCGGTACCTGCCCGACATGAAGATCGTGTACAACGGACACGATGGCGCCAGGATTGCAGTTGCAGCGGAAGAGAGGATCAGGCTCGAGGGTCTCGTACGGCAGGGTCAATGTCAGTTGTCCCTACTGTCCTGCTTCGAGCTGGGAACACCAAGCTGACCCTGAAGCAAGATTTTCCGGACAACAGACGATGACGACGCCGAGCCACCGTTCTGGCCCAAAGAGAAAGGACCGTTCCCTCAATGGGGCATGCCCGTCTTTTGTCCTCCTGGTTCTCCCGCGCGTGCTCTCGGGTTTGAACAGTACGGCTACCACGGTGGTATGGAGGCTACTGGTCTCGAAATGATCCCGCCTGTTGAAGGATCGATTGGATCGGTCATTGGAGACTTCAAGCATTACATGGATGTGTGCGATGCGCCGCACTACCGTCACACCCACGCGACCACCTCGTGGGTGTTTGCGCATCACCCAACTCAAGTCCTGCCCATGTTCACACCCGGTGTGCAGACGACATTCGGAGACGTGCACGCGCTCATCGTCGAGCAACTCGAACTCGAGATGAGGCACGATCCGAGTTGGGAAGAGCGACCGTTCACCGCGTTGCAGTGGCGGGGTCAGACTTCGGGACCGCTGTGGGAGAAAGCAACGCCGTGGCAAACCACGCAACGCGCTCGACTCCACCTCATGTCTCACCAGGAAGACGGCTACCGCAACATCACGATCACAGACGAGAACGACATCATGCGTTCGACCGAAGTTCCAAACTATCGAGTGAACCCTCTGTTCCTCGATACGGGCATGGTCGGACCTGCAGTGCAGTGCGTACAGGAGGATGGCACGT
The DNA here is from genome assembly GCF_050403365.1 of Sporobolomyces koalae. NCBI lineage: Eukaryota > Fungi > Basidiomycota > Microbotryomycetes > Sporidiobolales > Sporidiobolaceae > Sporobolomyces > Sporobolomyces koalae. Next base: position 68,414 of record NW_027481768.1, read on the forward strand.
GCGACAAGATGTACCAGGTCTTCCAAGGCTACGACAAGCGCATCTCGTTCGATCGCGCGTCATTGTACAAATACGTCCTCGGTATGTTGTTCTATACGCTCTCAAGGAGGTCCTCCCTTAACGGTCAACCTCACATGTGCTCTCCTTCTTCACAGATGTTGACGGCAACAGTTGGTCTGGTCGATTCCGTCGATTGATGTTGTGAGTCTTATTGGCTACTCTCTCTTAGAATGCTGGACTAATCTCTACTGCACTCAGATCGAATGCTGCGGTTGTCAAGGCGACCATCTTCCGAGAATTTTGGACTGTGAGCTTCTTCTCGAAACGACCTTGTGATCTGTGACGAGGGTGCTGATCCTTGTCATCTCGTATAGGATTGGGCCATCCGTACGCTGCTGTTTCACTGCTTCTAGAGGTTTCTTGGCGCTGATCCTGACGCGTGGCTTTTACAATTACCTCAGCTTGGCTGCACTTTATCCCCATGCAGGCGAGTCACTGCAACATTTGATTCCACTACTTCAAGGACTGACATGGATACGGTCACAGGTGGACTACTCCGACATGTGGGACATTATGGCGTTCTTCCGAGGCGGAATCAACGGGGAAGGCGCACACGACCAACTCGGCAAGGACATCGCCCAGGCCGGTAAAGAGTGGGTCAAAGAATGTTATCGATGGGCCGATCTCGAAGCATACCAATTCAGGTCAGTTTCTTTCATCTGCGGCCTCGAATCGTTTGCTTCAATAAGTCTTGTCTGTTTAGGCTCATGCTCGAGTACGGTCGGTTGTATACTGACGAGACCGTCCCGGGATCCAACGATTTCACCGGAGACGAGTATGTTCCTCTGTGCTATTACACTCCTCAGGAATCTGCACTTACGCATGTCTTCTCGACAGCTCTCTCGAGCCCATCTGGAACGGCCCAGTCGTCCTGTAAAGGTCGTCATCGATCTACCCATTACGAAAAAGTAGCACTTCGCATCACCTCGTGCTATACTAGAGATCACTCGGTTTGGAAAGGATTCTGGATTTTTTGGCGGTGGTTTTCAGTTTTATTCTTCATCATTTTTCCGTCTTTGTTTTTTGTGTTCAGTTCATCTCAGTTACTTGCATTTGTGAAAGCATCTTTCGTTTCCTTTCAATAGCGCGTGCGCGGTCAAATGATAGAAATTAATTTCGGGACAGTAGTGGCACCACAGCCCGAACCCGTTCTCAGGTTCCCCGCTCACACATAGCCGCTACAACATGTCCGAGGTAAGTGACGCCTTTCAACGCTCTCCCTGGATGCTGCTGATCTCTGCTCGTACCGACGGTCGCGCTGGAATCTCCTTCGGCATCTTCATCGTTTGATCAGTCAACTTACCGATTCAAAGTCGTATGTCGTGCAAACCTCTCCCCTCGAATTCTCACTATGACGCGCTAATGCTGAGTCTGCCCTGCTGTTCAGAAAATGACGTGTGGGGGCTGTTCGGGAGCCGTTGATCGAGTCCTCAAGAAAACCGAAGGTGTGCTCTCTCTCTCTCTCTCTCTTCCTCGCACAGAGTGGTTGTATCCGCCGCTGCAGGGAACGAGACGATTGAGATCTCAGATTGATCTGGAATTAATCGCGGGATGGTTTTTCCCAGGTATCAACTCGTACGACATCTCGTTGGAGACTCAAGAAGTGATCGTTAGGACTCGCGATGTCAGTTACGAGGATGTATTGGCCAAGATCAAGAAAACGGGTAAAGAAGTGCAGAGTGGCGAGATCGTTGGAGGTGGACCTCAGGCAGTCTAGAGCTTGAACGATTCATTGGAAAGCGAAGCGTTTGTGGCAGCGGTTTGGTTATCGATAGCAGTGCAAGAACCCCGTCTTATCTCGCACACTCGTTGATGTGTCGAGTTGTGTTCAGGTCAGATGCGCGAGTGCTTTCGACACGGCGCAAGCGAACAAACGGTAAAAATACGTACTCGACTTCTGCCAAGGTGTTGCCGTTCCAGGTCACCTGTCTGCCGATACAAACCCAGCACTGCTCTCGTCTCTCGCCCCTGGATGTCCAGCAACGGCCAGCCCTTCGCAAGCTTCGAACTATTACATGTTTGCTGCGAAAGAGATCCCTCAGTTTCGCGCTCTCCATTTCTTACAGCGGCAGAGTTCTACGCATCGAGCATTCAGGAGTCATCGCTACGGCAACTTTACGTTGCCCGCCTTGCGAAACAGGTCAGCGGAATTCGAGGCGTCAGAGCGAGAAGTGAATTGGCAGGTCCGAATCTGTCTCACGGCTATCCATCTTTCTGGAGGGATCCCGGAGATTGTGACTCAGAGAAACCTCGAGTGCTACAGAGCTTGTGGATTTGCCCTCGGCAAGACGTCCGCCGCAAGCAGCCGATATCGGTTAGGGAATTATGGTACAGTTTCTTCCAAGTCAAGTCGAAAAATCGGGATCATGGAACTACGGCGACTCCAGCGCTTTTGCAGCTTCCGATAACACTCCTTGCAATGCTTTCGAGCTCGACTCCCTTGAGACTCTCGTCGCGCTGTTTGATCTTGGCAATCTCGTACACGTGCTTGAGACTGAGCGTGCCCGCCGGTGCCACGTTTGGCCGTCCCGTCTCGCCCGAGCCAAGTTCGATTCCAGCTGCTTGCTTGATCAGGTACGAGGTTGGAGGCGATTTCGTCACAAACGTAAAAGTCCGGTCCGGCTGGATCGTGATCAACACGGGTGTAGGCGTGCCCGGTGCGAGGTTCGATGTCCGTGCTATAACATCACAAAGATGTAGGCAAGTCAGCACTCAATAGCTCGTGGTACGCAGGCGGAAGGTACGGGAAGAGCAGTTTACCGTTAAAGTCCTTCACAAAGTCGATCGACTTGACACCTCGAGCTCCCAATGCAGGTCCGACTGGAGGTGCTGCCGTTGCTTTACCGGCGGGCACGACCAACCTGAGAGAGGAACGGCGCAGTCAGCCAGGTTTCAAGATCAAGCGAGTTACTTTGCCGCAATCATCGCAATGTCGTCGCAGCTTCGAGGGCTTACCGGACAATCTGAGCTGCACCTGCTGCTGCGTTCTTGGACATCGCTAGCGAGACCGATGTGCGTTGATTGAAAGGTATCAGGCTATATTCTGCCGCGTCTCCTGTTTGACTTTCCTCCGCACCTTTCACGCGCATCGGCAAGCACTCGCACTCAGGTCTCTGCTCAGGCATACTGTCAGGAATTGTCTAGATGTCTCGCTTTACGGCCAAGACGCAGGATCTGAACCTCACGCTCCTTACCGAATTCCTTTCCTGCTCTGCTCGAGAATGTTCGCCGCCATTCACTCGTCTTGGGAAACAAACGCAGCGCTACAATGGCCTGCTATCTGTTCTATTGTGACGGTCCCACCGTTCTAGGACCCTTGAGATCCGCTCTGTTCCTGGAATACGCGCATTGGATCGACGCCAACGCTCGCAATTTTCTGACACACGTCACGGTATAGAGCGCACAGTGCTTGCACAAGAGGCTAGTAGGTGCAATGTCTAATGGCGCGAGAGCTCGTGTATCAGAGGCTAGTAGGTGCGATCTCTCCAGGCGCAAGAGCTCGTGTATCAGCTTGATTAGGTTGACCTGCCAAATGCTGCAAGTTCTTTCGGATAGAACTTTGTGCTCAAGCTCTTCAGGTACTGCTTGCGTCAAGAATGAGGCAGAAAGCGAGTCGCGAAACATCGCAGTCGCGTACGTAAGAGTGGCAAAAGTGACCATGCTGAACTTACAGTCAGGTGAGAGGGGGACTACCTAAGTCTTGCATATCGACTGAACCAGAAGATTGGACGTGACGTCGCAAAGAACTGAGGAAACAGAGACGCTCAGTCGTGTAGATATGACGCGCAACTCAAGGCAGGAAAATCAAACAGGCAAACGAACGATGACAGTCGAAAGAGAGATGGACACCTAAAGCAAGCATAGAGTGTCGTTGATTACGGTCAATACGCTACCCAAGGTGCTCGACAATGGCGGGATGCGGCAGTGAATGCAGATGTCCCTCGATCAGATATCGACTTCACTCACAGTTGTGACATCCAAAATCACCCAGAGTCGCGAGACAAGGGCGAACCGAAACCGAGCTAGGCGAGGCCAGACTTACGAGGAGTGAGAGAGTGGAAACATGGACTTTGGAGCAAAACGCCGAGATAGAAAAAAGGGCGAGAAGAGAAAGATGTAAACCGAGAGAGGAAATCGCCGCGGGACTCAGCTGAGAAAGAAGAGGATCTCAAGGGAAAGGAGGCCGGAGTCGGTGACAGTGGGAGAAGGAAGGAGGGAGCGGCCCATGCGCCGCCACGCGACGGCTAGAATATCGTCGGCGTCTCGCTCACAGACAGGCCGCGGCTCTTTCTCTTGAGCAAACGTGCTTCTTATGCTGGTGATCGCGCGATTCTCTTGCGAGCGACCTCACGAGACTCTGAATCTGGAAGAGCTCCGTGATGCCGCATCCGAAGCGGATAGAAGATCAGGAGATCTAAGCAATGGCTCTAAGAGGAATTTCCACTCAATACAATCGACAGTGGTAAGCGTTGGTTGGATTACTTGGTCGACATAAGTGGGTCCAAAAAGGATTGAAGAGAAAAGAGAAACAAAGAGATCCGTCGAGGAGTCACTTCTCTGTCCTTTGTTCTGCCTTACTTCGGTGTGTCCTTATGGTTGCCACCGAGGCAAGTAACCTTTCGACGAATCTCTTTCTTTCTCCTTCCTTCTCAATCCTTTTTCGGACCCACTCCTATCGACCAAGTAACGCGACCAACGGTTACCACTGTCGATTCTATTGAATCCAAATTTACCTTGTAGCGACCGCTAAGAACTCCTGATCTTCTGCCCGACGCTGCATGTGAGGCTCGTAAGAGTTCTCACGCGGAGATCTTCGATATCGATCTTGCTCGACGAGGCTGGGAAATTTTCGAACTGTTGTAGTCGATTGCGCGACGACCATTGAAAGAGCGTCTACGGAAGCAAGAGAACTCCCTGAAAGGCGCCCTTCAAGAGGGTGCGCCACAGAGGGAGTGGGGGTTTGAGACAACAAAGGAAATTCCGGATGTTGGGGACCGGCGAGTCCCTGGGCTTGACCGGAGCTCGAAGGGCCGGGTCTGATTAGCGTATTTTACGATGATGTGCCACTGTACTTCGTCGACGGGAGCGCCGTTCAGGGGAGGAAGGAATCGTCTGTGTATCAAAAGCACGTAGCACGCGGCTCGACGCGATTGAACGCGCCGCGCGAGTCGTCGCGGGTCAATTTTCTCGGCTTCGTCCCTTCTGCTTCTCCCGCTACCAAACGCCACCCTTCAACAGTGACACGCCGACTCCAGTATTATAGCTCGCTCTTCTCAAGCTCTGCCGGTTTCTGAGTTTCTGCTATCGCTCATCTCACCTTCGTCATCCGGACGCGCCGAATCGCGACTCGTACCTTGCCAGCCGATCGACCAAGGAAGACAGACCGACAGCAATGTCAGCTGCAGAAGGCTCAACGGACTCGCTCATGCCGGTGCTCGTGCCCGACTCGCTCGAGACTCAGCCTCCTTCTCCCGCTATGTCGCGGCCATCCGCCATGGCAGGACCGGCGCGCGCCAAACCTCCAACCCGGACATATGGGAAGCGCACTATGCTTCCCGACACTGAGCGCCACGCCGATGCAGACTCGCTCGAAAGCAACCGGCGCGACCAGCATCAAACTGTCGTTGTGCCCGAGACGGACCCCGACATCGACATGGAACGAGACAACGATGCAGTCGAGCACGACTCGCGATCGAGCTCGTTACCACCAAGCGAGCCCCGATCGACGAGTCCAACCTCGACCGAGGAAGATGAACCTCAACCGGCGCGCAAGGCGACCAAAAGCATTCTGGCGGACCTCAGCGACGATTCGTCCGCCGACGAGGACGAAGAGCAGGCAGACAGTGCGATCGATTTCTTCAAGCGTCACGGCAATCTCGACGACCAGCTCCGAGCGATCGACCGCGAAATTGATGATCGCGACGATGCCCATGCGCAGACAGTCAAGCGAAATGTCCTCGACGTACCGACATCGTCCTCGTTGCCGCCATTGACCGATTCGGACGCCCTGTCTCGTGCTCATTCGTCTTCGCAACCTACGCCTTCCGCTCGACCGTCTACTTCGATTCGCATCGCAGACCCTTCTGACGATTACGAGGAAGATTCGCAGGCCGTCGTCGCTCCTTCCGCTCGTCCGAGAAAGTCGAAAGCTCGAATTGCTGATTCCGAGGACGAAGATGACGAGACCGCGACTGTAGCTGGACAGGCTCCAGCTTTCGAACGGTCTGAAGTCTCCGAAGGCGACGTCGGATCCTCATCTCCAGTACGATCTGCTCTGCCTGCTCCGACGCTCTCCAAGCAGGAGCGCTTGTTGGCGCTCGCCGCAAGGAAGAAGGCCGAAAGGGCTCCGAGCGTGTCTCCTCCTCGACCCCAGAAAGACACCTCGTCCATCATTTTCGATGCGAGCAGCAGTGACGAAGAACGCAGCTCGACATTCGCAAAGAAAAAAGCGAAAAAGCTCGCAACGAAACCTCGGACCAAGGTCTGTCTAATTACGCGCCTCACTCGGCTGATGGCGAGGCCTACTGACAGGCGATCGATCCGATTTCCATAGGCGTTGTCAAAAAAGGTAGAAGACGAGATGCACAAGCAATCTGCTGCATTCGCGCGAGGTAAGGCTTTAGCTCGTGGCGCGCATAGTCGGCTTTTCGATATTGATACTTCCCTGAACAATTCCATAGAGCAAGAAGCACGACTTGAACCCGTTTTGAAAAGTAGGATTAACGTGGTCGATACCCTCAAGAAGAATCGCTCAAATCGACAGTGAGCCAAGATCTCACAGTTCGCCAAAACCCCTACCTACTGGGCAGGCACTGACCTAGCTCTTTCTCCAGGGCGACGGTTGCACCCGTTTTCACCTCCGCGCAATCGCGCAGAGCCGATCACGTTCTCGTCCTCTCTTCGTCCGACACAATCGTCGACACTTCCTCGCCGCAATACAAGCTTAACCAGCCTTCTGCGAAAGCGCTTGGCAAACAGCGCGAACATTCACCGATCGAGTTTGACGACGACACGACTCCTCGGGCCCGGCGCAGACTGCCAATTGCACGACCGGATGCTTGGGGTAAGAAGAAACTGTCAGAATCGAAGAAAGCATCCAGCAGCGACTCGGAAGAAGACCTCCCGAGTCTTGAAGAGCTCGAGGCGCGCAAGGAGCGGGACAAGCTGGAGAAAATCGAAAAGGAGAAAGAGCGACTCGAGAAGCGACGAGTACGAGAAGCGTTGATCAAGGAAGCCCGGGCCAAGGCGGCACTCGAAGACGACTCAGATCTCGAGATCGAAGGTCTACCAATGGCACCGCCTCGACCTCCACCTGCCCCTCGAAGGACCGGCAGCGAAACCAATCGACCAAAGACGTCGGCGCCCCGACCCGGTACCCAGCTGAACCACGTGATGCGTGACTTTGCTCGGGTCGACCCGTCTCATGATCCTGCCGAAGCTGAAGAGGCTACCGACAGTCAGTTCGCGGCCGCTGCGAAAGAGTTCGGCCGCAACCTCATGCCGACCCATCAAGTTTTCCCTGCTTCTGCCGTCGGTAACGCTCACGGTTCGAGACATTCAACCAAGTCGAAAGCGAATCAACGTGTCGACATTACGAAAGACGAACTCGAGCGCAAGCTCATCGAGAAAAGTCGCATGCAAGCGATCCAAGCTCGACTCGAGAAGAGCTCGAACCATCGCAGACTGCAGGCAGAACAAGCTGGACCGGAACGCCTCGACGTGCAGGGTATGCTGCAGAAGAAGCAGAAGCAAGCGCAAGAGCAGCAAGCAGAGGATGCCGAGCTCGAAGAACTCGACGATCCCGACTACCAGGCCGGCATCGAGGACGAGGAGGAAGACGCACAGGACGAAGAGGAAGCTCAGTTCTCGGACGATGGTGACGAGGTAGGAAGCGGTTCGGACGCGCCTGTTCCGACCATGAAACGTGGCAAGGTAGACTTCGAGGAGGGCGAGTTTGACAGCGACGGCGAGCTCGTCATGCCTGCTTCTTCGCAGAACTCGGATCGACTCGGTCAGCGCGATTCGACCCAGGCTGAGAATGAGGACGAGGCAGAACATGACGAGGACGACTTGCCAGTCGCTCGGAGGACCAACGTCAAGCCACGTGTTGTGATCGATGATGACGAAGAAGAGGCAGAGGAAGCGCAAATCGAAGCGACAGTCCCGGCAACCGAAATCGTGCCTACCCATGCGCCCGACCGCCCCTCTGCTGAGCCAGTGCGCATAGCTCTCGACGACTTTATGGGCGGAGGGGGCGATGAAGGCGGAGGATTCTCCCAATTCTTCAACTCGCAATTCAGTCAAGACGCTGCAGCTGCCAACAACGTGCGTCTCTCATTCTCTGAACCTCGTTCGCCTCATTTGATTGACGCGAGTTGCCCATCACAGGTCGAAGGCTTCGGCCGGCCCGCAGAGCCGACGCCTTTTGGAAATCTCGTACCGACCATGATTGCGCCCCAGCCGCTGATCAGCACCGCCGAACGTGCTGCAGATGCTGCCTTGCTCGAAGCGCGTGGCGCCGTGCATAACATCGAACCGGGCACGCCCCGAGAAGCTGCGATTCCCCGGCAATACATCAACAAGCAAGGGTGAGCCTGCTCTATGGATCCGAATCTGACCGAACTCTATCGGCTCACGCTCGAACATGATCTCGCTGCAGCTTTATGACGCAGACGCGACCTGTCAACCTGTTCGGAGACTCGCCCTCGTTCTCGCCTCGCGATTCTCAAATGTTCCGAGAATCGCTTTCGAGCGCGCAAGACTCCCAGACTCAGCGATACACTCAGACCCAGGTCGATGCGACACCCACCCAAGCTGCTCGACACCCGAATCAGCTTCGGCGACAGCATGCGCTTGTCCGAGACGAGAGCCTGTCCGAGCTTCAACCTGAACCGACCGAAGTCATTGAGGAAGAGTCGTTCCCATCGGCAGCGCAACCTCCATCGGCTGCTCCCCGAAACGCCTTCACTGTCCTTCGGCAAGCGCGTACTGCGCTCGAAGCGGTTCCGGAACAGGTCCCCACGAAACGTCGGCGCGAGATGAACGCTTTCGTTGACGATCAAGCGAACCTCGATTCGGATGAGGAGCAAGCGGGAGGTCTTAACGCCGCCAGCGGGGACGAGGACGAAGAAGGTCACGATGCTGAGCTAGAAGAGCTGGTCGACAACCAGGCCATCTCGGAAGAACTTCAAGCGGTCCAAGACACGCGCGCCCGCGAGCTTCACCAGTGAGTGTCCGGATGAGTGGCAGCTCGAGCAACGGCTTCTAGAGAACTGACTGTACTCGTCCTGCTTTCAGGGAGGAATTGGACAAGCGAGAAGCTGCAGACTTGAAGCGAGCTCAGAACATCGCCGATGGTAAAGAGCGCAACAAGCGCAAGGGATACGATCTCGACGACGACGACTTTGACGACGAGTTCCGCCGGCAAGAACACCGAGAGAAGAAGGCTCGCATCGATAACATGACCACAACCGAGCTGCGTAAGTCGTGCTCGACATTCGCCGTTTTTGCGGACTTGTCATTGATCGAGATTGTTCTCCAGTCGCGAATGACAAGACTCGAGCGTTCGCCGAACAATTGCGGACTACTTGCGTTGCTGTGCACCGAGATGGTGACCTCGACATGTTTGAGCAGTCGCAGCGATCGGATCAGGAAGGTGATGGCGACGACGATGACATCGTAGAAGAGACACAAGAAGAGGACGTCTTTGGCGGTGTCCGAGTACAGGTCAAAACGACTCACGTCGATATTCGTGCCGAAGCAATCCGGAAACAGGTTGAGTTTTATATTGTCCATTTTTTCTTTGCAGCAATCGTGTTGCTCACGGTCGCCTTGGCTTTTCTTGCAGCGCGAGTACGACGAAGCTCACTTCGACTCGCAAGAGCTTGAATCGCAGCTCGAACTAGAGTTTGGTGACTCGAGCCCTCCCGTCGCCGGATTCAAAGTAAACAACCGCATTCACGCCGCAATGAGCGCGTCTGCATTGGTCCCGAATCGCAAGCGAGACGAGTACGAGGACATTGAGGTGAGCTTGGGCCCGTTTCCTCGGCATTATGCTCGAATGCTAATGAAGCAAAACTCGATTCGAAAACAGTCTCAATACTCGCTTGGACGGGTTGATTCGTTCCATTCGCTCGTCAACTACAAGTCGGGTGACACTTCTTCATCTCGAGAAGAATCTCAGGGAGGAGGGAATGGAGTCGCCGTTGGCGGAAGAAGCGCAGTGTACGTCGGTGTGGTCTTGATGCGCACGTCTTTCGTGGCTCACTGCAAATGTGCTGATCCGGTATTTTCGTGTAGGACGAGTTTCAAGAAGGGACCATCGCGTCAATCTTCGACCTCATCGACTACATCATTGGCGTCGACGAAAGGCGCGAGCAAGAACAACCTCTCTCGTACCGGATCGACTTCTAGACAGTCGAGCAAGTTCTCTGCGATCCGCAAGGGCGGCTTCGCATCGTGAACAAGGGAAACAGGTTGATCCTGAGCCACCTTCCCTCTCACGCCATGAACATACCATCTTCCTTTTTCTGCTTCTCTCGTGGTTTTTCTTGACTTGTTTGTTCGGTAATATATATGCACTCGGTTCGATCGTCATCGCCTCGCTGAAGGTTGACTTTGCGAGACAGTCGTCTATCTAGAAGATGGCATGACCTAATTCCGTTGAAAAGGCTGAATTTTAGCCAGCGAGGAATCGATCGCTTTTCCCTTGTGTTCCCTGTCTTGTTCCGGAGCCTCAAGTTCGACGTCTCGAGTTGTTCGAGGATTCATGTCGGTTGTGTCCACCGCTGAACAACCACGCGAGGACAAACACGGATCCAAAGACAAAGAGTACCTATTTTTCAAGTCGCACGCAAGGTTGTTCAATTCAAGCAGGACCAAGAAGACGAGTGGGAAAGAGAGAATGTACCTGCGAGCTACGTTTCGTACTCGAGTCGTTGATGAGTCGACTCTCTTCCTCGGCTTTCGCAGCGCCAAAGACGGCGGTCCCAGCCCGGTAGTGACTGTCTGCCGCCATGTTGGACGTCTGTCCCGCCTTGTTCAAATGTGCGCTCGCACGTTTCATCGTTTGTTCGTGTCTCATCCTCGCCCGTTTCGCGAACCGTTCGAGGTGATCATCCGAAGTCGTACTGCGTTGTGCAAACGGATCCGGTCTCGAGTTTGCAGCTTGCTCGTATTGTTGCTGTTGAGAATTCGCACCAGCTCTCCCACGTTGAGGATGTTGCCAAGCGTAATTTGCGCTTTGGCGTCGTTCGTCGTTTGTCGAATTCGAACCGTAGTTGCCCGGAGCGTATCCCATCCCTCCACTCCCTCTCGTGTACCCTGCATGATGTCGACTTCGACCTCGATGGTGACCCGGTCCACCTGCTCCCCCTCCTCCCCGGGAGAGATCGTAAGATTTGCGCAAGGCGGGATCTGACAAAACCGAGTACGATTGCGACAGTTGTTGGAACGTTTGGGTACGTTCCTCGGGAGTCATTGACGAAGTCGAAGGTGCATCCGGATGGTACTTGCGAGACAGCTATTCAATGGAAACGGTTTGTGATCGTACAGATTTCGGGGAGCCAAGACGAGCTTGAGAGCGAGGGAACTCACTTCGTAGAACTTGTCTCGAATCTGTTTGCGAGTCGCGTTGGGAGGGATCCCGAGGTTCGTGTAGTGATCCTGATCTGCTGAGACGGACGGCGCAGCGTACGTTCGTGCGAATCGCATCGTCGATGTCGGCGGGAGTACCGATCCGATCCGACTCGCAGACGAGCGCAACCAGGCGCTAGTAGGAGTCGACAGCATGATTGCGATCGGGAGGAGAACTTTCGGGTGCGAGGCAAGCTGGAAACCAGCGACGATCAAACGCGACGTCAACTCTCTAGATCTGCCATCTCGATTTCCTCAGACGAAATTTTTGCCTTGACGTGACTGAACACAGAATTGTACTATCGTCTGATCGTATTGGTACAAGCGAGCCTGATTTGCCGAGCCATGATGACGCTGGGCTTGTCGCAGTGATCGCTTTCATCCTAATCTCTAAATCTCGTCGCCGCGCGCGCTACCATGTCTGACTCCGAGCCCGACTTTGACGATCCGCGTTTCCTGGTAGACGTGCCAATCACAGCGCAAGAGGACCTGTCGTACGTCGAGCGGCGCAAGCGACAGAAGATTGAATCGGAACGCAAAGGTCGTACCAGATCGCGCAAGCAACTCGAGGAGGAAGCACGAGATCACGCCCTCGCGGACAACTTGGTCGACAAGGCCCACCGTGATGGAATCGCCGACACGAACAAAGCGCTCAACATGATGAAGTCAGCTTCCTCTCTCTCTCCCTCGGACGCTAAGGAGAGCCCAGCCTGATTCGTGGATTTTCCGCAACAGAGCTATGGGGTTCAAACCGGGAGAGGCACTCGGAAAACAACCAACATCGAATCCTCCTAGTTCAGGCTTCGCAAGAGCTTCGTTCGCACCCACTTCGACTCCTGCTACTGCCAGTACCAGTGCCGCGACACAGGAACCGCGAACTGAACCAATCAAGTTCCAGATGAGGATAGGTTCGTGTCGAGGGGTTTTCCTTACCAAAACCGAGAGAAATCGTTTCGACACTAACCGAGCCTGTAATTCCGAAACTCCGCGTGTTCAGGTCGTACTGGACTTGGGATCGCTCAACCAGTGAAACCTCGCGTGATCCCTTCGACCGCGAGTACTGAAGCTACTGGAGGAATACACTCGATCGATTCGACCCCTTTGCCCGACCTCGATCGATTCCTGACTCACGTCCGTGCGACGATCGATTCGAAACGCGCGTTTGGGATCCTCAAATCGTTGCGCAGGACCCTCGAGGAACTCGATCGCCGCAACGGAGTGGACGAGAACCCGATGTGGCATGATCCAGACGACCATGGGAGCGATCCGGAAGTGAACGAGTTCCGCAACAAACGTTTGTTTGCGCGATTGGACAAGGAAATCGAGGCCAGTAGTGATGATGACGACGAAAACGAGGGTCAAGGCGGGACTCGCCGAGATGGACGTGGCCAGGAGCAGAGACGAGAACAGAGCGAGTTGGATTACCTCCGAGGCAAGAGCGATACCGTTGTCGACAACGAAGAAGAGGAGCAGGAACGAGAGCGTCAACTCGAACAACAGAGGCAACTCGAACGGGCAGAGCGCAAAGCGGCGCGAGGGTCGTTGGAGCAGGAACAAGCAGAATGGTTTGCGTTCGATGCAAGTCTTTTCTCTATCTCGTTCAGAGCATTTGAGCGTCACCCCTGATGCCTTGCGCTTCCGAATCACAGATCAGCACCCGATTGGCACTCACACTCTCGTATCTTCGGAATCATTACCAGTGAGCGAATTCCGCTCTCTGCTGTGCGGGTTTATCGATCGCTACTGACCCTCTCGGGAAACAATCGTTTCTACAGTTACTGCTTCTACTGCGGTTGTCAGTACAATGACGCGCAGGACCTTGCAGAAAACTGTCCTGGTACCGAAGAAGACGACCACTAGGTTCCTCTCGACCATTAATGTCATTATTGTTGTTGTAATGCAATCAGCGCCCAAGGAAAAGATTCTTCCTGATGAGAAGGAAGCACAAGAGAGATACGGCTCGGAATGAATTTACTTTCTTCAGTGATTTGCTACAGCCGCACTTCAATCCGTTTGCATCTGTTCGCCTGTTCCACCTCCTTCACTTGCTACTGGAGCAGAACCCTCGGCTGCTCCAGATGGTGCCGACTCGTCCTCGTCTTTCGGGGTCATCGAGTCGAGGTACTGTTTCAGGTCGTCCCCCTCGACGATCGTGAACTTGAAGAATTGTTCTTGTTCTTGTTTCGTCGCCGTTCCAAGTTGTTCTCCAACTGCACTCGGGGCTCCTCCACTCTCGCTGTCGATCGCTTTCGCCCCTGGTGTCGTTGACGACGACGACGACGGTTTGCCCAATCCGACGATTCCCAACGAAGTGTTCTCGACGGTCAACTCCTTGTCCTGTTGCAGCGTGTCCCGCAAGGCGTGCAGTCCGTGTCGGATCAAGTCTTCGAGTGAAGCTTGCGGGAACGAGTCGTAGTGAGATTCGAGGTACGTTTTCGCCGATTGCGAACGCGCTCCGATCGACATGGCGTAGTACTCGAGACAGTTGCCCGAAGGTGAGAACTCGTACAAATGAGGTCCCTTGTCCTGGTTACGAGCGCACGAAAGGGGGATTAGCCCAGATGGAGACCTCGGAAGGGTGGGAAAAGCCAATTCCTTACATCGTATCCGGCCACGAGCAGTCCAACCCCGTACGGGCGATGACCGTAGTGTTGAGTGTTGATTTGTGCCTCTGCTCGATGGGAAGATTAGTCGAGCGACTCACAGAGAGTGGGTGAAAGTAGGTAGGAAACGAACTGTCTGCGATTGCACCGACGATCCTGCTGACGGGCAGAGGTCGATTGTACAACATCCTCGAACTCATGGCTTGGGTGCGCATAAAGTTGCTCAAGACGCGCGCATCCGAGGTGAGGCCGGCAATGGCGATGCCCAGGTGGTCATCGATCCTGATCAGCTTCTTCTGGTAGCTTGCAAGTTCACCGGTCGAGCGCTACCCCAATATCATCAAGATGCGGTTAGAGACCCGTCACGGAGGAAGCGAGCGCGAGGGAGCGAGTGCAGGCAGAGAGATGGGCGGGTGACGCCCACGGAAACGAGCGATGAGGAGGGACTGCTTACCTTGAGTCCGAGGAGGATCGCATGGGTGTCTGACCGTAATCCAACACACGCCGAACCTTGCTTGACGGCTTCGAGGGCGTACTCGACCTGTGCGAGAACGAGCCGCGTCATGAGCGAGCGTTGCTCTCATCTCGCGCTCACCCGAGACCCGACGTACCTGATGCAGTCGACCCTGAGGCGAGAACGTCGAGTTGTCGTTGTCGTACGAGTTGCGGTGCATGCTGACGCGCGGAGTGAGGGCGAGAGCTTAGATCAGGTGCGAGTGCACAAGCGAACGCGCGAGTCGCAACAAATTCTGAGACACTCTGTCTTGTATCAGTTGATAGCCCCGGCACTGTCGTAGTAGACAAACTGAGCCATGCGAGGTCCAATCAGCGCCATCTGGAGGGGTCGAGCGACATGTTGATATTGCCAAGTAACCCCTGTCGGGCGAGAGCCGCCGCCGCAAGTTTTCTTCATCTCGACTCCGGTGCTGTCTCAGGACTCGATATCGCTCGCCCCACCGCTCGACACTCCTTGTAAGGGTTCGCTCTCTCGACTAGCAGCTCGCACAGATCATTGACGCTTGTCAACCTGTCAGAAGAACTCACGATGCGTCCTCTGACTGAAACGGAAACGAAAACGCTCTTCTCCAAGTTGGCCAACTACCTCGGTTCGAACCTCGTGCACCTCGTCGACACCCCTGAAGACCCTCACGTGTTTCGTCTTCACCGTTCGAGGGTGTACTATGTCCGCGAGGCGATGATCCGACAAGCTGTGAGCGTACCGAGGGTCAACTTGATCAGTCTCGGAGTGTGCCTCGGCAAGTTCAGCAAGACGGAGAAATTCAGGTTGCACGTCACTGCGTTGGACCTCATGGGTAGGTACGCCAAGCACAAGGTACGTTGACTCTGTTGTCGCTTCTTGTCCCGAAGGGTTCTCGTTCGCTCACTTGCAAGTTCTCGCCTCGCTGCTATGTCTCTAGGTTTGGATCAAGTCGAACGGAGAGATGCCGTTCCTGTACGGCAACCACGTCGTCAAGGCTCACGTTGGCAAGACGACCGAAGACATCATGGAACACCAGGGAGTGGTGGTCTACTCGATGAACGACATTCCGCTCGTGCGTTCCCTTCCTACTTGCTTGAAGGCGGACATAATCTGATTTCTCAATGGCGACGTGTGGCTACCAGGGCTTTGGAGTCACCGCTAGGAGTACAATCGATACAAGAAAGACGGATCCTACCGCTATCATCGTCTTCAACCAAGCGTGAGCCTTCCTCCTTTCATCCTTTCCTTACCCTTGACAATACCTAATTCGTTCTTTGTTGAAAATTATCGCTTCAAACTAGTGATGTTGGAGAGTACTTGCGAGACGAGGTTCGTTCCCTTTTGCGAAATCTTGCCTATACCTTTTCATCAGCTGTTCTGACTCACACCCTGTTGTTCTCCTTGAACTACAGGACACTCTCTTCTAAAACGACGACGACACGATCGACATTCCCCCATTTCGAGGGTTCTTGACGTTTTAGATCACCACTGTATTCATGTTGTAGCATCACCTCGCGAGAAACGCCCAAAGTTTCTCACCAGACTACGACTCCTCTCGAGACACTTTTGCCAAGTGAGAAGAGTCAAGTACAGCTGAATGAGCTTGGATGAGAGAACACGGACTTTTGCGATTTCCACTCGGGTCTCGTGAACCAGGATTGAAGCAAGACAGAGATGGAGAGAAAAAAACAAAAGAGGTTGAAGTTTGTTTATGCAACATGGGTTGAACGATGCCGACAGACGAAAGGTGGGTATTTGGGAGAGACAGAGATATATTGATTTTTCGGTTGAACGCGAAGAGGGTTGGTAAAGCTCATCGTTGTGAGCTACTATACGAACGAGAGTTTGTTTCTCGTCAGTTGGAATTCGAAATCGACAAAAGTCACTCAAGCAGAGAAAAAAATAAAATGTTACCGAATGAGACTCATGAACTCGGCTCGAGTCTTGTCGCTCCTCCTGAACGCTCCCAGCATGGAGCTCGTGATGGTAGCAGCTCCCGGTTTCTGTACACCTCTCATCGTCATACAATGATGTCTGGACGGGAGAAAAGCACGACTCGGGACCAGGTTCAGTGCGAATCTGCGGTTCGTGAGGAAAAACGATACTTGGACATACGTGGCTTCGATCACAACCGCAACTCCCATAGGTCGAATGGCCTCGTCGATCGCAGTTGCGATCTGCTTTGTCAACCGTTCCTGAACCTGTAGCCGCCTTGAGAACGTTTCGGCGATCCTGGCAAGTTTCGACAATCCCAACACAAACTTGTTCGGGATGTATCCGATCGAGACCTATAACAAGAAGGGGGTTCATCGACAGAAATGTAGAGGAGAGCGAGCAAGGAAAGTACTGACTTTGCCCGAGAAGGGAACGAGGTGGTGTTCGCACAGGGAAAAGATGTCAATGTCCCGGACAATGACCATTTCTTCGTGGTCCTCGGCAAAGATGGCGTTCCCAATGACATCTGCGGCGCGAGTTGTGTCGGCGTCAAGGATCGCCCGGCAAAAGGATGCGAAGAAAGTCGTACCTGGTAACCTCTCCTCGTATCCTTTCGTCATCCACAAGAGCGCCTTTGCGTACCGTTCGGGCGTCTTGAGCAATCCGTCACGATCCGGGTCTTCTCCGATGCACTCGAGGACGGTTTTGACCGCCTGAGCGAGTTTCGCCTGTCGTTCTGCTTTTTCCTGTTCGGTCGAGTTCAACCTCGCGAGAGTCCCTTTGCCCGGCCACCCGAGTCCATGTTGGTCTGGGATCGGACTCCCGACTCGAGATCCGACGAACGGTTCGAACGAGTGTGCCTGTTTGTGTTCGAGCGCCAACGTGCGGAACCCTTGCAATTCGAGTCGTTCGTCCTCTTGCGATTGGGCGACAGGATCGATCACTGCTGCTGTCGAGGTCGAAGCGTGCGCATCCGATGGAGGCGAGTGAGACGAGACGAGTTCGGATTTGAGGGGAGAAGAGGCTTGAGGCATGTGCAGCGGGATCTGATGCGTGGAAGTTCGATCGTTGTCAAGGTCGCTCATCTCGCTTGTACACTTGTGTCACTTGAACAGAGGGCGGATAGA
The DNA here is from genome assembly GCF_050403365.1 of Sporobolomyces koalae. NCBI lineage: Eukaryota > Fungi > Basidiomycota > Microbotryomycetes > Sporidiobolales > Sporidiobolaceae > Sporobolomyces > Sporobolomyces koalae. The sequence continues at coordinate 86,254 of NW_027481768.1, forward strand.
GGTGTGTGGAGCTATAATTTCTTTTCTCTCATCTCTCCCCGCGCAGTTCAAAAGCCCCTGTCCAAAATGATTGACTCTTTTTCTTTTTCTCTCCCTCTAAACCCCTGTCGTTCTTCCCGCTTGGTACATCTGTCGAGACTCTCAGTCATATAAAGGCACTCTCTCTTCTAATTCCGCAATCAGACTGTAAAAAAGCTCATTATATTTTTTGCGAGTGCGTGACCTCTTTTAGGCCTTGGCGTCCATGATCGCTTGCACAATGTCTCCATCAGCAGATTTGATCGCCTCGATGGCTGATTTGTTTCAAGGAACCGAGTCAGCTTGGCGAGATCAGACTTGAGCACCACGAAATGTAACGACTAACCCTTTTCCCGCGAGCAGTTGGCTTGAGATTGAACGAGCGCGACTGCGTAGCCAGAACGGGTGAGCCACTACCGTGGATATAGCCGATGAGGGCAAGCACGAGAGGGACTTACTGTCAGAGTCTTCGACCTTGGTCTCGGTCGCAGGTTGCTTCTCGCCTCGGGCTTCAGCGAGGGCCTTGGCCTGCTTCGCTTGCCTGGCAGCCTCGGCAGCTTGACGCGACTCCGACTCGGAAGCGGATCCAGCAGCTCCGGCACCCGATTGCGGCACGGTTTGGATCGGAGGGAAACCAGCAACGGCGTCCTCGTTCTTGCCCTCTCCGAACACGATGTAGCACTCGGATCCAGGACTATTGATTGAGCAGAAGAAAATGGTCAGACAGCGTAGGGGCGCGCGAGAGAGGGAGAGGGCAAGACTGACGACTTGAACACCTCGGGGTTCGAGATGGCGAACAGGACACCCTTGGGACGCTTCATGACGACACGCGAGACGCCCTCGATCTTCTTGAGACCGAGCTTGCTCAGCGCTGTGTTTCATGCGATCAAGAGGTCAGCGATCTGCGCTACGAGGTCGACGTGCGATGTGATGAGGTTGATCGCTGCTCACCCTTGCGCGCCTTGAGCTCCGAGCGACCGAGGGTCGAGGTTTGGTCGGTCAACTGCGACGCGGCGAGATCGTTGGAGAGTTCTTCGAGCGACATTCTGATAGGATGCGAGTAGGGTGAGAGCGCAAGAGCGATCCGTCGACAGGACTGAGGATTCGCGGTTCACCTCGCATTTCGCTCGCCCTAGCTCTCACTTGGGCCTAGTTACGCTGGATCCAGCTCGTGTGTGGCTCTCGCTGTGTCTCGCGTTAGGGTCAATCGTCGTTTCTGTCTCTGTGTTCGAGCTCATCTCGTCGTCTCCCGCGTACTCGGATCCGTTGCTCCCGCGTCCTGCCCACCTCGCTACCATGTCGGACACTGCCACGCTCGACCAGTACCTTCGTGACACGCGATCCGACTTTCTCGGACGCAACTCCGAAGACGCATGGGTCGTGGTCATGGGCAACGAAGCCGGAGGTGCGCACCACATCCCTCCTCGCGTTCTTGTCAAGCTCGCCTCGCTGTGGCAGAGTGAGCACTGACCCGAATCGATTCTTCAGACCTCGATTCGCTCGCGTCGTCGATCGCATACGCCTACTTTGCCTCGGTGACCACGACCCCACCTCGCAAATTTGTCCCGCTCCAGCTCACTCCTCGAGCCGACCTCTCCCTCCGACCCGAGAACCTCGCGTCCCTGTCCGATGCATCCATCGAGCTCGGATCGCTCCTCACGATCGACGACCTCCCTTCGCCCCCTTCAACAAACAATATCGAGTTTGTCCTCGTCGATCACAACTCGCTCCTCCCCATGTTTGCCGATGCCGACAAAGACGACGCTGACTCGGATCGAGTGATTGCCGTCATCGATCATCATGTCGACGAGCACCAACACGAGTACGCACGTCCCCGCGTGATCGAACCGACAGGTTCTTGCGCGAGTCTCGTCACGACTCACTTTCTCGCTTCAAACACGACCACCTTTGGCCCTGACAACACACCTGCGGTTCGCCAATTGGCCAACCTGTTGCTCGATGCGATTTTGATCGATACTCGATTGAAACCGAGTTCGAAAGGAGGCAAGACGACCGACACTGATACCAAAGCCGTCACCTTGTTACGAGCTCAACTCGACCCCAACTCCGAGTCGAACTCGCTCAATGTCGAATCTCTCCAAGAAGAGTTGAGTTCAAGGGCCGATCGGTTGTTACAGTTGAAGGAGAACGTTCAAGGGATGAACAGTCGAGACTTGTTGAGACGCGACTACAAACAGTACGTCGCGACTGATGCGGCAGGTCGTCTCGTCAAGTACGGCTTGTCGACCGTCCCCCTCGGACTCGAAGTGTGGTTGATGGACGAAACCTTTGAACGGGGACATCAGATTGAAGGGCTCGTGCGCGAGGTCGAACGGTGGATGGACGAGAGAGGGTTGGCACTCGCGGGAGTGTTGACGAGTTACACCCACGTCAAACACAAGACGGGCGATTCAAAACATCGCAGAGAGTTGCTCGTCGTCACTCGCGACGCACGGTTCGACGACGTGTTGGACGCACTCAATCGACAGGAGAGTCTCGATTTGAGAACCTGGAAAGGGATTGACGATTTTGGAGGGATCGATCATGGACGAGTCCAGGGGGAGGCCAACATGCAGTGGAAGGTTTGGCAACAGCACAACACGAAGGCGACGAGGAAACAGGTCGCACCGATCGTAAAAGATCTTGTCGAGGGTGCCCTGCAGTGAGAAACGAAACGAATTGCTTGTCTTGCATATGAAAAGAACGCGAGCGAAAGAGGCGAAATGTTGTTACAACAGGGAATGCGGGAGGAGCTACAGGACTTGCTGCGAGCGTTTCCACAGCGTGACCCAAAAGGCTGATGCGTGAGAGATTCGACCGAGAGAAAGAATCGAAAGCTATATTTTCGCGCCTTCTCCGAGTCCTTCTTTGCCCGTCGATTTGAACTGCGCCGGTTCGTTCCCCCGGAATCGTTTCCTATGTGTCCGACACTTCAGCACGTGCATACATCAAGGACAATCGATGAAAGAGGGACTGCTTTACCTCATGTCCAACTGCGAGGCAGTAATTTCGAGCGTTAGCATTCCTCGTGGACGGCGCGGGAGAGACTCCTCGAGAGCAAGACTTGCCATTCCCTTCTTGCATTCGAAGAACGACTTGCGCAGCAACTGGCACTCTTCGGGCAATTCGTCGACATGATGCTTGAGGCAGTCTTGCGGTGTGCGGGCTGGTTCGGACCGCAGCACGCAATCCGACTTGAGGATACACTCTGCCAATGCTTCCCTCACGCCTGAGCACGACATGTATGAGGGTCGATCGTTGAAAGTGAGAGGGAGAACGATGTAATCGCTAACTCAACATCGCGCCTATCGTCTCTTGATTCCGTCATTCTCCTCTCGTTGCGATGTTATTACGGATACGAAACGCCAGTTCAGGATCAGTGAGGTCGCTCTCGACCGCGGCATCTGCGGCGCCCTACTCGTACGCTCGCCTCGCCTCTCGTGCGCTCCTGTCGGTCCGAGGTCCAGACTCGACCAAGTTCCTCCAAGGACTCGTCTCGAACGACGTGCGCAAACTACAAGTCGAGCCGTCCATCTACGCTGCCCTGTTGCAAGCCGATGTCAGTACCCAGAATTTCACGACTCGCTTCCTCCACTTTCGGATCCTGAACCCCCTTGTCTGTCGATTCACCTAGGGACGGTACATGTCGGACATTTTCCTGCACCGACGAATCGAGGACAATGATTTTTGGCTTGATCATCCCGCGGAACAGACTGCCCGATTGCGCCAGTACCTCAAACGTCACATCCTGCGCTCGAAGCTCAAACTCGCCCTGCCTGACGGCGAGCACGAGCTTGTACAAGTGTGGAAGAACCCTGGAACCCAAGCCGACGAGACAGTCGTTGCGGCGGAGCAGTGGATCGACGCACAAGGAATCCCTCTCGACCCGAGAGTGTTTGGGTTGGGCTACCGTGGGGTCATCAAGCGCGAGCACTCGTGTCCGTACCTTATCAATTACCTCAAATCGATCAAAGGTCATGCTGCTGACGCGAAAACTTGCCATTCTTTCTTTCATGCGAAACAGTTCCGAGCGAGTTATTCGCCGAGGCGAGTGAAGCGCATTACCATGTGCACCGGTTACGCTTCTCGGTACCAGAGAATCCTCGAGACTTCCCGGCGTTGCCGCTCGAAGCGAATGTCGACTTGATGCATGGAATCGACTACAAGAAAGGATGCTACGTCGGTCAGGAACTCACCGCGCGCACCTACTTCAAAGGGGTCGTCAGGAAACGTGGCGTGCAGTTGAGGCTCTTCCGAGAAGGCGAAGTGTACGGCATATCCTCTCGTCAGTCGACTGTGCTCAACTAACTCCGCCCGAATTCGTTTTGCAGACCTCCATCAAATTTCTTGCCGACGACGAGCGACATTTCGACGTTGATTCCATCTCCAAACCTGTTCCCGACTCCACCTCCAGGTTCAACTTTGACTCCAGTACCTTCTTCATTGTCGAAACCGACCGGAAGGACGCGACCTGCCGGGAAACTCGGGTCGACGCTACCGCTCGCTTCGCCTTCGGGGTCCACCATGACGGTCGGATTTGGTTCAGTCAAGATCGACAGTCTCGACCAGACGTTCCTTGTGTCACCTCCACCTCCATCACCAGAGAACGAGGTGCCCGAGGACTCTGAACACGATGACGCTGGACCCTGGTATGCGCGAGCGTGGATGAGCGAATGGGTCGAATTCAAACTTGAAGAAGACGAGATTCGAAAATCTGCGGGTGCATGAAATCAAGTTTGCATCCAGCTGTCTTTCTCAGAACCACACAGAGAGAATTTTGCAGTCCGAAAACGAGAACTCGATTATTAGTCGCGACAATATTGTCGCGCGATGATTCACATGCCTTGGGATTCCGTCACTCCTCGAATCCGTCCTTTTTCCGCATACGGCCAATTCCTCGACGCCTCGAGTCCCATCAGTCTCCTTTCTGCTACTTGAACACCGCCGAGGCGACCGGTCAGCGACGCCTACGGCCTCGACTTGTGACATCTGGCACCGCACATCTATATCCTCGTACCAGACACGACACCGCAGCGAGGATGCGATCATTCATCACTCGTACTCAGTGGAGACCAATCTTCACCTCGACCCGAACCGCTTCACCCTCGTCAGCTGTACCCAGCGCGTTCACTCCAACTCGCGCGACCTTGGCTGCAACCCAAGACAGTCACGGTTCCAAGCTAACCACACCAACTCCTCAGACCAAACTGCGTCCACGAGATCGACTGCAGTTCATCGAAGACGCATCTTCCTCGGCGTCATCCGCAGTCGAAGGAGGCGACGAACCCGCCGTCGTCCCTTCCTCCCAGTCTGCTTCGAGCACCAACAGCCACGAACAGTCTACAAACGAAGCGAGCCCAGACAGTATCGTACTCGATCAATCCGCTCCGTACACGGGGTTACCTCCACTGCACACGCATCCGTTCCACTTGCCCCGAATCCCGTTCTCGACTCATCGGTTCATTCGTCAACTCGAACAACAAGAGGTCAAACGCGACACGGCAAAAGTTTTGAGCAGTTTGCTCAAATCGTTGATCCTGAACCGTGAGGAACGTATTCGTGATGACCTCTTGTCGAAACAAGATCTCGAGAACGTGAGCCTGTATTCAGCAGTACCGAAAGTCCCCGCTTTCTTTGTCATGTCACATTGACACACACGAATGCGAGCATACAGGAAGCGTACCTGTTCTCAGCTGCGTTGAACGAGTTGAGAACTGGATCGCAAGTCAAATCGCGAGCCGATTCGATCACGCTCAAGTCGTTGACCGCCTCGTTACAACGCGAGTCTGACGGAGTCGAACAAAAGATGAAGGAAGACATGCAGCGGTTGAGGTCCGACATTCAGTTGGAGATGAACGCACGCAAGGAAGAAACTGGAACTGAATTGCAAGGACTCGAAATGAAAATCATGGTTCGTTTGCACCTCGTCCCGTCTCCGTCTTGTGGTCTTCCAAGCTGATGGTGCGAACTCGTACGCTGGGATCAATGTAGGATCTGAACAGCAAGTTTACCATCTTGCTTGGAGAAGTCAGGACCGAGATTGAAGCGACCAAGTGGATTTCCACTCGTACGTTTTGCGACCCTTGCGCCTCTCTTGCATCCGCTCAGCATGAACAGAAACGTATTGATTGGAAAATGTCCACACCAGGACGAGTCATGACTGCGATCGTGATCGTGGTCGTGTCGGTCGTCGCATACTTCTCGTCGTCCTCAGCCTCGAAATCGAAAGCGACAAAACCCGACAAACCCGTGCCGAGTATCGAAGAACTCGGAGTCAAACCTGATCCTCACGAGGAAGCGGTCGATGTCGCGACGGCTGGCCCGCATGCACCGGGAACAGTTGGTCAGGGTTCACAACCGGGAGGATGGAGTTTCTGGGGATCATCGTCTCCAATCTTGACACCGAGTGTGCCTTCGCCACCAGCTGCTACGAGTGTTGCAGGCAAGAGACTGGGAGAACAAGAAGAATGAGATGGTCTGTTTGAATAGAGCATTGTATCGACGGTCGACTCTCGCTCGCTTGGACTCTGCCAACGTTGTCATCCAATATCATGGTTTCTCTGCGCAGTCGTTTTGGACGTAGTTGAGCAAAGGGAACGGGGTCATGCGCGCTCGGGTCCCGTGCCGAGCAGCACGTGACCAAGCACCAGTTTCTGTTTCGGCGCAGTGAGAGAATGGCTATGCAAGAGTCGCTGTTCGCTTAAAATGTCTTCCAATAGTGCCGTGTCGGAATGTATTTCGCGGAACAGGCAGAAGAGAGGCTATGTCGACGTTGCGAGCACGCGAACTTGACTCGGGAATTTCATCTTGATCTTTATCCCTCGCACGAGTCGGTAAGTTGCGTCGTTCCAGTGTGCAACCCACGAGCGCAGCTTCGGATAGGCTTCTCGGATCATTCGCTGGGCAGTCCCATCGTGACCGAGCGGGGTCTGAAGGAATGCTCCCACTTGCGTGCGACTCTTGCCGAACGACTCCAACAACTGACATTACCGTCTTCGCTCGATCAGATCTACATTCTACGAACATGGCCATGCAAGCACTCCGGGAAGCGGGCAAGACCCTCCGAATCGGTATGATCGCTGGAGACGGTATCGGTCGTCAAGTCCTCCCCGTAAATCTCACCTTTCGTTGAACCTTTTGCGAATCTCGTAGACTGACCTCGTCTCTTCGAACGATGGACGCTAGGCTGCTCAACGCGTGCTCGAGAACGTTGCTGGTATCCCCAAGCCGAGTTTCATCCCGCTCGACGCTGGGTTTGAACACTTTGAGAAGACCGGTACCGCCCTGCCGCCTTCGACCGTCGAGACGCTCAAGAAGGAGTGCACCGGCGCCATGTTTGGTGCCGTCTCGAGTCCGAGTCACAAGGTTGCTGGATACAGTTCGCCGATCGTCGCACTGCGCAAGGAGATGGACCTGTACGCGAACGTGCGTCCGGTCAAGAGTGTCGAAGGTCACGACCCGCGCATGGTCGACATGACGATCGTTCGAGAGAACACCGAATGCTTGGTCAGTCTCCTTTTCTCTCCTTTCTTCGGCACTTGCTGTTTTCGTTTCAAACTGAGATCCCTTGTATTCGGTTTCCTTTGTCGACAGTATGTCAAGCAGGAACAGATTGAAGAGACTCCCGCTGGTCGGGTAGCTCGTGCGACCCGTCAGATCTCGGAGCGCGCCTCGACTCGCATTGGTCGCATGGCATTCGAGATTGCCCTCGCCGCCGCCGAGGTCAAGAAGCAACGTGGTGGATCGTACGGATGGGTCGTGAGTCGATCCACTGGTTTCTCGCGCCGAAGAAGAAACAAAATCTGATTCTGATTATCGTTGGTACCGGTTCTTGTGTGCACAGGGAGAACCGACAGTCACCATCGTGCACAAGTCGAACGTGCTCTCGATCACGGACGGACTTTTCCGTGAATCCGTTCGAGCCGTCGCGCAGGAGTACCCGCATGTCTCGGTCAACGAACAAATTGTCGATTCCCTGGTCTACCGGTACGCTGCATCGAAATTTCGGCGGTCTCACACTCTTTTCGCGTTTCGTCTCGCTGACCCAGAGTTTGCGACAGTCTCTTCCGTGAGCCCGAGAAGCTCTCGACCCTCGTCTGCCCTAACCTCTACGGTGACATCGTGTCGTAAGTCTTGCTGCTCCCCTTCTATCTCCCAAGAGATGATGTGCGCTAAACTTTGTAAAATACCGACGGTGGTCAGGGATGGTGCCGCCGCGCTGGTCGGTTCTCTCGGACTCGTGCCGTCTGTCAACGTCGGTGACTCGTTCATCATGGGTACGCTGTCTTTTTCCTTGCCTGCAATCTCCTCTTTTCAGATCGGATTCCCCTAACAAATCTGGTTTTCCGAAACACGAAACAGGTGAACCTGTTCACGGTTCCGCTCCCGACATTGCCGACCGAGTACCGGCGATCGCGAACCCGATCGCTTCGATTCGTTCGGCCGCCCTCATGCTCGAGTTCATGGGCTACGTCGAACCGGCGGCCAAGATCTATGATGCGGTCGACCAAGTGATTCGGGATGGCAAAGTCACTCCTGACCTCGGAGGCAAACTCAGTACCGACGAAGTCACCGAGGCGGTCCTCAAGGGTCTGTAAAAAAGTACAACTTGGTCACGTAGGATACGAGAATGAAAATTCTCGGTAATTCATCCGATTTGTTTTCGTCGAGGATATCATGAGTGAGAATTGCAGGACAGACCGGACTGATGATGATGGAGAGACACGTTTACGAAGACGAGAAAAAAAAAATGGCACGTGCAGAACGGAAGTAAACAGAAATAGTCGCGTCTATGGGACGAAAAGAAAACAAAATTCCCTTGATGCTTCCCTTTTGTTACTGCATCTTGAACCACACCAATCCTGCCAATGCGATTCCATACCCGAAGATTTGAATCGAAGTGATGGTTGCACCTTGCAGCGCCCAAGAACCCGAAACCAACAAGATGTCTTTCAACACTCCTGCGAGGGTCAAAACGAGACCACTCGCAGCTCCGATCAGGAACACGGACGACAAGTTGAGCGCGAACGTTGCGCAGGCACTGTATCACAACGAAATAACGAGCCCAAAGTCAGCTTAGAGAGAGAGAGAACGCAAAGAAAGAGATGCGGTTAACTCACTTGAACAGCAAGGTGGGTAATCCGACGAGTTCGACAGCATCGGCAAACACTCCGAGTCCTTCTACTGGCACAAGAATGACTGCATTGATCGCGAGACAGACCGGTGCAAAGTAGTACAGGGACGAGAGAGGATCGAGTCCCATCCCTTGCAGGAGGATCTGCACGAGCACGAGTCGACACGACTCGATCACAATTGCAAGGATCTATAAAAGACAAGTCATGTATGAGTGCCGAAGTCGAACTTCCGGGAGACAGAGAGGAGATGCCTTACTTGAACGAGGAATCCCATGAGTTCGAAATCGATCTCGCCGTACGAGGCGATCATGACTCCCAAACAGATGATGCCGACGATGCCGAGCGATTTCTTGTTCAGCTCCTTGATACCAAACACCGTCGTAAGCAGCATGACGGATGCAGGTGTGATCGCCTTGATCCTGTTTTGAGTAGTGAGCCGGTTGATCAGTTTGTCAAGCTCAAAGAAGCGCCGTCAAACCGATACGCAAGGTGAAAAGTGTACATTTGAATGAAGGACACGCTGAGGCGCAGGTAGACCCAATTGGACAGGACGAGAGAGGCCGAGAAAAGGAAGCCAACTGGCAGAATTTTCCGGATAAAGACCTCTCGATTCATCGCACCTGCGATCGACAGTCATGAGCTCTGACACAAGTCGAATGAGAGAACGCGCAAGCACCTACCGGTGGCCTCGAGTTCCTTTGCCTTGTCGACCAAACCGGTGTACCGCCGCAACACTCGGGTTGCGATTGTTTGGAACAGGAGGTGAATCGTCGTGAGGGCCTGTCGCAAGATTGCCGCGTCAGAAGCATGATTCGAGATGCCTTGCAGACAAATTCCAGGCTTACGACTGGGTGCGAGAAGCCTTTCGTCGAGAGGATGTACTTGTTTTGAAGGATGACGAAGCTCGAAGTCGAGATCCAGCACACGATCGGGACCCACGTCGGGAGTCTGCGCCACAGGGGTAGTTCGCTTGGAGATGTCTCGGGGTCCGCAGTCGAGGGTTTGCGTTGCATGCGAAGGCTCTCGACCTGAGGCATGGGTTTCTGGAAGAACGGAGTCTGTTGTTGCTGCTCCTGGAAGAATGCCGAAAAGTCGTGTCCGTCCCTCGAGGGCAGCTTCGAGTGCGTGGTAGACATGCTGGGCAGATTGGGCAAGGACGTCGGGAGAATCGGAATTCGGATGGGGCGACAACGCAATGCGTGCCAGTCTCACAAGGATTCGCCGGTTGCTATCGAGAGAGTTCGTTGTCAGGCATGTGTCGAGAGCGCGGTTACGAACCATTTGACCTACAAGCGCCGAAGCAGGATGCGACTCGAGGCCACGAAACGCGAAGCGGGCGGGGTGCGAGGAACTGATCTGGACAAGCTACGATCCTTGCCGGATACTGTCAAGGGTTTCTTGCGAGCTTGGTGGACGTCTGGCCTTGTGCAACAGCCGATGCGGTGTAATGCGAGAACCGAGGTCCGCGGCCGTTCTCGCGTGCAGGCTGCATCGCATGCCACTTTTGGGAAATACGCCTCTCTGGAGTTACAGCATTCCGTAGGATACCCAATAGGATATTCCGGTACAATGCTATCGTAGAGTCGACGAATATTGATCTATTAGAGCTCACTATCTCTCCAAAAGTGGTTCCGGCCCATCACGTCAAAGATTTCGACGTCAGCATCGTCAAGACATGCGGCGCGCCGTGTGTTGACGGTCGGAGCGAGTTGTAGTGCTGGCGAGACAAGGAAGAGAGCCCAGGACGGGATTAGCTCTTCTCCTCGAATCAGCATGGAAAGACCCAGACTCACCTCGCCAAGACCGTACTGCTTCCGGTGATATCTGTCAATCCACAAAGCTCAGTCAGCCCGCCGTTTTCCAAATCTGGAGAGTTCGGCGCGCGAGACTTGCGAGATGAGCATCGCTCGTTCCATTGGCAAGTCCTCGCCATGCGCAACGGGTTCTAGCGTCCCGGCCTGCACAACATAGATAGGGGCTTGATAATGAAGCGACAGTGCTCGGATCTGGCGGAGTGGCGAACATTGGTCAATACGCGGCATCTCATACGTATGAAACGCTCTGATCAACCTACTTCGGGCTCTCCGCCCCATTCAGCAGTCTTGGCCACCGTGTCACAATATCTCGAATACTCGGCTGCGCGACAAACGAGCAGTTAGCCATCTCGAATCACTCCTGGCCCAGCAAAGCTTGCCCGACTCCGCGCCTGCGATATTACCTACCGGGACTCATAGGCATGTCTGGGTCAGCATCGCTCACGAGGAACGGAAGGAAGTCGTCAGGGTGCGCCCGGAGGTAGTTCGAAGCGTGCGTTCGCGTCGAGTGGTAATCCTCTTTCGCAGGCTACACCGAAAACAGAGACGCTATACTACATCAGCACAGTGGAAAGGATGAGGTTCCCTTCAGAAGCTGTTGACTCACGGCAAGTTTGAGAAAGTTGGCTTGATCCGCAATCGCCGAGAACAGACTGTGGACGTCGCCTCTGGTCAGATTCTCCACATTGTTGGCCCCGCTGTGACGAGAACAGCAGCACTGACCAGTGACCATCGGGATCGACCTCTTTTACATGCACCTTGAGCTTCTTGAGCTGGGCGTCGATCTGAGAACGCTCCCGCTCGACTGACTGATCGTTCTCGGCAAGAACTTCTGCCGCTGCCTGCTGTCGCTGCTGCTCAAAGTGATCCGCTTTTCGTAGCTGACCATATCACCTTGTGGGTTCAGCTCGTCTCTGGGTTTCGGCGCGGAGCGGAGACGCGAAACAGACTTTGCGGGCTTGTTGGCGCGACACTTTCTTCTCTCCGTTGCCGTCGTGTTGCCGGAAAGCGCCCATCATGCCTTCCTTGAAGTCGTGCAGGCGTTCCCGCGCGGTACCACTGCTGCTCGTGCTCGACTTGCTCGATGTGCTTGATGTGCTGCTGTTGCTCGCCAGCGGTTCGATCGGCTGAGACGACACAAGGGATGCGTCATCATTCACGCCGAGCTGACTGTCGAGCTGGTCGAGAAGCTGGTCGGCCAAGTCGAGCACATCGCCTTCCTCGGCCGGGTCGATTCCGTCGTCTCCCGTCGAGATGACCTGCAGCTCGTCTTGTCTCGCTGCGCGCACGTCCTGCACGAGCTCCTTCGCTTTGCCCTTCTTGACCTTGTTCGTGCTGCTGTTGGGCTTCTTGGCCGGCTTGAGCTTACCCCGCGCGAGCAGCGGGTTGATCTTGGGTCCCGAAGTTGCGGGCGGGAGCGTCGACGCGACCGACGCTAGTACTTCCTTGTTGTGCTCGTGGTGCTGTACGGCAGGTGTAGCCATCTTTTGTGGCGTTGATGAGGGAGTTCAGGCCGAACGTTCGGCTCGGATTTCTTCCACATCCTCATCCATCCCTCTACCAGTCCGAGATTTTCGGGCTACGTCTGCTTGGCCACATCCTCGACTCCAGGGATTCACAAGTTGATAAGAAACAAAATGTGGGTGAAAAGGTTAGAGCCGCGGACTAGAATAAAATGCTTGTCGGCATCATTCAAAGAGGAGCGCGGGAAAGAATCTGTAGGAGCCGAAGCACTGACATGCCGTGCCGCGACGTTGACCTGTCGACGACAGGCTGTCCGGAGAAATGCAAGCGAGGCAGGCGCGACCTCCGTGGAGACGCCTGCCGAACAACTCGCTCGAGAAGGTTTTTCCGGAGCCTGAATACGCAGATTCGTGCCCAGAAACTGTATCGGCAAATCAAAAACGATCGAAAGTTCTGACGCGGGCCGCCGAGATTTGAGCGCGTGCGCACGCCGGTGCGTCTGCCCCGCTCCGGATACCATCTCTCCTTCTTCTCTTCTGGAAGTCTCGACAACAGAAGCAAGCTCGCCAGCGCTCTACTGCAAATCGTTGTCGAGCGATCCGACAGACGACTAATTGCATCACCCTCGGTTTCAACCTCCTCGCGCTATCCTACTCGACTTCCTCACGCTCACCATGACACATTCTGACGCCTGGACCGACTTCTTCGAGCCTTCCGCGATTGCCGTGGCCCTTCTTGCAGCTCCCTTGGGACTTTCACTGCTCTACGTCCTGCTTCCCCACTTCACGTCTCTCGCCCCGCTCCGACGCTTCCCTGGACCGTTCACGGCCGGCTATACACGCTGGTGGCTCGCGAAGCAGGCGCGTAATGGCAGGCGCAGTGAAATGGTGCACAAGGAACACCTCAAACATGGTCAGTCACATTTGTCTCCTCAGCCAGGCTACAAAACGCGCGGGATGCCGTACTCGGTCGCTTCGTAGCAGCATTACACCTGCTAGAGTTTGAGACTGACTCGGTACCTCGCTCGTGCTCTAGGGAAATTCGTTCGAATCGGTCCGAACGAAGTCTCGGTCGCCGATCCTGCTGCACTCCCGATCGTCTATGCGCACGGTAGCGGCAGCATCAAGTCGGACTTCTACGATGCCTTCGTGTATGTATAATTCGTATCATTCGGGTCGCAGACAGAGGGCTGACAGGGCAGTGATGGCTATTCGTCCGTCACAGCGCTTCTCCTGTGCGTGGGCTATTCAACACGCGCAACCGGGCCGAACACACGAGAAAGCGCAAGATTGTCTCGCACACGTTTGCACCCAAATCTGTGCGCGAATTCGAACCATACATCGCTTCGACCGTGAGCATCCTCCTCAAGAAATGGGACGAACTCGCTGCGAAAGCCAAAAAGACAACACCGACTTCAGGGGAGCGTATGAAGGGCTATGCCGTCGTAGACTCGCTCGATTGGTTCAATGCGCTCGCTTTCGACATCATTGGCGACCTCGCATTCGGTTCGCCGTTCGGCATGCTCGAGCGCGACGCGGCCGATATTGTCACGATCACGAAGGAAGATGGTACGGTCATGCATGCCGGAGGGGTCCAGATCCTCAACGAGCGCGGAGAGTACTCTGCAACTCTCGGCTGTCTGCCGCCGTGGATTCGACCATACATGAAGGTACCGCTCGGACCTCTTTCTCCTCGCATGGTTTCGTTTCCTGACTGCAATTCATTATCGTGTCGCAGTACGTCGACCCGTGGTATGCTCGTGGACTCGCGTCAGTCAAGAACCTTACTGGTATCGCCCGCACTCGCGTCAACGAGCGTCTGCAGCAGGGTGCCCTTGATCGCAAGGATATCTTGTCGCACCTTCAAGCGGGCCGGGATGAGAACGGTCAACCGATGAGCAAGGACGAGCTCACGATGGAGGCGCTCACTCAGTTGATTGCCGGATCCGACACGACTTCCAACTCTTCATGGTGAGCTTACGTCTCCGAGTCACTTACGGCGCACCCTAAACGTCTGACAATCATTTGGCTCCAGCGCAATCCTGTTCCAGATTGTCTCGACACCTCATGCGTACAAGAAGCTGCAGCAAGAGCTGGACGAAGCGTTCGCGGGCAAAGGCATCTCGGGCGTGCTCGATTACGACGACGTCAAGGCGCTCCCGTACCTTGGAGCCTGTATCAACGAGGCACTACGCAGACATTCGACCTCGGGCATTGGACTCCCGCGCATCATGATGGACGACACTGAAGTGCTCGGCGAAGTGTTCCCTAAAGGCGTACGCTTCTGCTTCTCTCGCTCTTGACGCCCGCCCGTTCTACCTCTGACGCGAAGGTTCATTTGCTGGTTCCAGACTGTTCTCTCTGTCCCTTCGTACACGATTCACTGGTCGACCGAGTTCTGGGGTCCCGATGCCGCCGATTTCAAGCCTGAGCGCTGGCTCGAAAGCGAGGACAAGGCGCGACAGCTCGAGAAGCAGCTCAACATCTTTTCGTACGGTCCACGGTCGTGCGTTGGTCGCAACGTTGCGTAAGTGCCCTTCTTCGGTATCACTCTATCCGTCCAAGCTAGCACAGAGCTGATGTTTCTCCTCTTTCTACCCGATTCCGATCTCTAGCATGATCGAACTGTTCTGCTTCATGGCAACTCTCGTGTACCGCTACGACTTCAAGCTGGTGGACCCGAACCAGAAAGAGCTCGACGTAGTCGAGGGTTTCTTGAGGAAACCGACCGGATGCCAGATTGGGTTCAAGCTGCGCGAACCCGCTCAATGATTCCGCTCGTATACGCGGTACCTCTTTCTTCTCCGTACATCCGCCTTTTGTGTTTGTATTGTAGTTATGAAACAGGTCTCCGATTTTGTCTCTTCTGTTCTCCAGATAGCGAGCCGCTCATGGAATGACGTATCGCGTAACGAGACCATCGGTCACGTTCTCAGCGGGACAGAGAGGGAGAGGGAACCAGCAAAAAAGTTGTAGCGTCGTCATCGATGTCAATTGCAAATTTATAGATCGGAAATGCCAAGCCCTCCTATCATTGATCCACTCACCTCACCTTCGGCCCCAAGTATGGGTACCGAGAAAGCACACCACACGCCAAACCGGCCTCAACATCACTACACTACGATCACTGGACACCGATCGTTCCGCAACCCGTGGCCGTCCGCTTCGACGCCGTCTGCATCGCAACTCATCTTTGGCGGGTCCTGGTTCGGGTGGCCCAAGATCCACCTGCACAAGCACAAGTTTGCACGAGAGCTCAAGGTCCTCAAACCAGATTGGGGAGATGTTCGAGTGCATGAACTCGAGATCAAGGAGGACGCGAGGCGTCGAAACGAGGGCGACAATGGGCGCAAACGACCCAAGTACCTGCGAGGGACCTGGCTCGGACACGCAGCGGCATACGTCGAGATTCCGCTCGAAGACGATTCTGAAACCGAGAAAGAGTCGGTCAAGGACAGCGACGAAGAGACTCGGACCCAGAAACGAAACACGATCAAGCTGTTGTTTGATCCCATCTTTTCCGAGCGAGCGGGTCCGACAAGCTACACTGGTCCTGGACGACTGCGACCTCCACCGTGTCAGGCCCAAGATCTGCCTGGAGTCGACGCGATCCTGATCAGTCACAACCAGTGAGCTAGTTACCGTCTTATCCTGGCATGCCACGATAGATTGACACAGTGAACCATTGTCCAACAAGCTACGACCATCTCGATCTCAATTCGGTCACAGCCGCGCTCGAGAAATGGCCAAAGGTCAAATTCTTTGTACCGCTAGGCACGTGCCGCTCTCCGAGTCAGCAGCAGGCACGTTGACGACTAACGCTTGAAAACTTTGTATCCAGAGAACAAGGCATGGGTCATGTCGCTCGGGGTTGACGCGTCTCAGGTGTACGAGCTCGATTGGTGGGACGATGTGCAACTCTCGCCTCGCGACTTTGTCTACCAGTCACCCGTGGGTACGACTCTGGCCAAGATCGAAGACGAGGCGGCTGCGTCAGACACAAACGGGTTCGACCGCGAACGGATACGCTTCACTTGTGTTCCCGCTCAGCACAACTCGGGTTGGTCTTCCTTCTCGAGACGTTCCCACTAGTCCGGTTAATTGAATTCTTCCGCACACGCACACAGGTCGATCACCCGCAGATCAAGGTTCGACATTGTGGTGTGGCTGGGTCGTCGAACATCTCGTCTACTCGGGCCCTCCTACGATTACCCAAGCTCCCGCCCAGAACTCGAACGAGTCATCCAACGAGCCCTCACCTGATGTCCCTACTCCTTCACCTACCGCTTCGCCCGCGAGCACAGCGAAGCCTGGGCCCGAATCCGACTTTGTCCCGCGCCCGAACCCCTATACTTCAGACTCGTCGGGAGCCGATGTCGTCTCGGAGGCCGCAGAGGCACTCGCGAATTCGATCTCGACTCGGGCAAAGGCACTCGAGGGTACGCCTGCTGCCAAGTACCAGCATAGGATGACGCGCAAAGGGGCAGTGTACCACGGAGGGTGCGTCTCGATTTCATCCTTGCTCCGATTGCCTCTCAGAGCAGCCTGACATTGAGTGTCTGTCTACTGATAGGGATACCGGTTATCGCCCGCACCGCAAGTCGAACGAGGTTTGCCCCGCATTCGAAGAGATCGGGCGCAAGTTTGGTCCCTTCGACCTGAGCTTCATCCCGATCTGGCGCGGAGGCAGTCTCGGTTTCGTCAGTGCAGTCGGTTTGAGGGTGAGCTCATTTCGTCCTCACGGCAGCATCGTGCTCACTACTGACGGATTTCGCATGCGGCACTGTCTCACGCGGGAAACGTTCCTAGCTTCATCACGAGAACATTGCATCGGCACTGCATGGTAGCCCATCAGACGGGGTCGACATTCACCTCGACGTCAAGAGTCGCAATTCAATCGGTGAGCCCGTTCGCCCAGTACACTTTGAGCTGTCGAGGCAGGACCTGACGCCCTTGTTCTCGAATGTAGGGATCCACTTTGGCACGTTTGTCGGAGCCGAATCGGAATCGCTCGAGGCGATCATCGAGTTGCAAGAAGCAGTCGAGGAGGCGGGCGTCAAGACTCTCGACGATCCGAACGAGGACGAGAAAGGCCGAATGGGCGTCTTGGATCTAGGCGAGACGTATTGTGTACCGAGTAAGTCCAATCTTGTATTGCATTGAGCCCGCGCGTACGGCGAGAAAGCCAGAGCGTCGAGCTCGACCCAACCCGCTCTCAGTTTTCTGTTCTGACTTGGTCGTTCCGCACTCTAGTCGACGACCTCGTGATCGTCTCGTAGACGGCAGGATCCGCCGCTTCGAGGAAGCGCATATAGACCGCATCAGCTGTATCACTAATCGTAGAATGGAGATTCCGCATGGCAGAAATGGCTTGCACTGTTTCACTTGTTGTTTTCGATTCGACTGGAGAGGCTTGACTCGGAAACCGTCTGAAACTGTTTTCCATGTACGCTGTGAACGACTAGTTGGACGAGAGCTGCGCAACCTAGACTTGGCACCGCCTCGACGCTTCGTGCATTTGCAATATTGGTCGCGGCAGTTTCATCTTCACTGCGTCTCTCGTTCATCTACTGAACTCGCTCTCGTTGCGGTTTCAACTCCGCAGTCGACTTGCACACCTCGCGAAAGTACGCCGGCCCCGACGGAGTCTTCGCAGTACCGGACAAGCCGCCGCTGCGAACGTCATTAACTATCGTCTCTCTCGCTGCCGCCGGTGCTACTGCCAGCGAGTGCAATGCCGTCTTCTGTATCCGGATCCGTTGAACCGATGGACGACAAGGCCACGGCGAGCAAACCTGCGGGTCCGCAGCGACAGTCGTCCGCCCATGCGGGAGACACCCGCCATTCTCCCTTCCCACCGCTCGATCTCATGCTCAACCGCGACCGCACCGTGTCGGCAGCAATCGCAGCTTCCCTCTCGCCTGCACGAGCCGACAAGGGCAAAGCGAAAGATGATGGCCTCGACCATGTCGAATGGGCACGCGGCAAGCACGGCTTGTCCCCCGGTAAAGCAGCCAAGCGCCTCTTTCCGAAACCAAACCCGGTCAAGCGACTGTACCGCAGGTTCTTCATCAAGCGAGACCTCGTCTACGTAAGGAACCCCACCCAGCACTGTGCTCATCCTTCAAGGTAGTGCGTGCTCAACTTGCGATCTTCGTGTGGGTGCAGGGACGAGAGTGGACTCCAGCCGAGCTCGACGAAGCAGCGAAGCGGGGCAATTTCCCTTCCCGACCCAGCGATCTGTTCCTCAAAGTGAGCATCGCAGCCTCTTGCGCTAGTTCCGCCCTGGCTCAATTTTCTGATAATTTTCTGGTCTCTTCAGATGTACTCTGATGTGCTGACCTGCCTCACGCGAGATCCACTCGCCGGAAACGTCTCGCCATCCCTCCTCGGAACCCAAGGCACGATCCCGCTCAGTATCGTCTCGACCATTCCCGACATCATGCGCCATTACTACGACGTCAGTGAGTAGCTGTACCGCTTCGTCGCAACAACCCGAGTTAGTGCTCATTCACGTCCTGCTCCCTTTCAGTCGTGCTCGCAGAGAAAGAAGTGTTCCTCGTAACGAGTCAGTCTTCCGTCTTCGCGCTTTAGCCTTGACGCTTTTCCTGTATTGACCCGGAACTCGATATCTACAGATTATTGGCAGTACGCTTGGCTCGATTTGGAATCGAAAAGTGCCCGAAAGCTGACACTATCGTGTGCAGACCATCCGATTCTGTCAACACGGTTGCGGCGGGCCTGCGCGAGTTGAATAAGCGAGTAGGTAGTCGCAAGGGACAGAAGATTGTTGTCAAAGTCATGTGGGATCGCGGAGCGATTCCTCAGTTGTGGAAGTAAGACGAATCGGCTTGGGCTCGATCGCGGCTGGCACTGACGGACTGGAGCCGCCTTGACAGCAATCACGTTCCCGTATCAGAATCGACGTGGATTCCACTTGGTCTCCCTGACCCGAAAGAAGTCGAGAACCTCATTTTGCAGGTCGTCAATTTCCACCGACCCCTCGTTGGCACGTTCCATCAGAAGGCAATGGTCGTAGATCGCAAGATCGCCATTCTCAACTCCAACAATATCCAGGATCGGCCAAACCTCGAGGTGAATGGGTCTCGGTGCGCGGTCACACGATCTCAAAGGTTGTTCCTGACGCGGTCCTGCCATATTCTCTAGATGATGATTCACCTCGAAGGTCATATTGTCGATTCCATCTACGACAACATTCTCATTTCGTGAGATTTTTCTGTTTTTTTTTGGCTCTCCTGTTGTGCCAAAACGATTGAAACTGATATCGCTTCAATGATGATCAGATGGAACAACGTTCTCACACCGTCACTGCCCTGTCTCGCGGAACCATCCCCCTATTCTCCACTCGCGCCGAAACCTTTCGCATACACTTTTTCCGACGCGAATGCCTACCTCGCTCAGATCGACGTGGCGAAAGCAGCGAAAGCCGCTCGGATCCTCCTTGGGCGCGAAGACGCCAAGGCGAAGAAAGGAGAACAAAAGGACCGCCTCTCACCTCCCGAGTGGTGGGGACGAGATTCGACCCCGAACACACCGGGAGCGCCACCGGGTCCTCATCGACTTGCTTGGTTTGGAGGTGGAACCGGTACCACTACGCCCGAGGAGGGTGAAGGTGAACATGGAGGAGGCAGGTTCGCGAGTCTCGTCATGCAGTTGGTCGAGAAGGCGCGGGAGGAGAAGGGGTTGGCACTTGGGTTGGGGGGACAACAACCCGCGCCGAGCTCGCAGCGCGAAAGCGTGACGCTTCCATCGGCCGCAGCGGGAATCTCGACGTCGCCGCATGGACAGGCGGTCCGTTCTCTCGACACTCCCACCGATGCTCCGACAGAAGTGCCTGCTTCCTATCTCGAAGGAAGAAGCAGCGTTGCCGATAGTGGGGTCGAGCTGCACAGCAAGAAGAGCGACAAGAGCGTTGCAGGAGAAGCTACCAACTCCGAGTCGCAGAACCTGCAAGCACGAGGGGTCACTTCACGAGACTTTGAACAGCCTAAATCCGAGCGGGCCCCGCTACAGCTCAATATCGACAGTCAGTATACTCCCATCGTCTACAGGTCGATTCCCCTTATACTGATTCGAGCTTCCGAGAATAGATTCGGCACACCAAGCAGCGGCCCCTGAAGCCTCTTCACCACCCGGCCTCGATGCCGCTGACGCATCCTCGGGCTTGGCTCCTCCAAAACGAACCCCCTCGATCAGCGATGCGGACAACAAGGAGAAAGAGCTCCCTTCGCCGACCTCGCCTACGAAGGGCACCAGCAGCAGTGCACGACTTGCAGCGCTATCCAAAGCGCTGAACGCGGGAGCCCTCA
This sequence comes from Sporobolomyces koalae, assembly GCF_050403365.1. Lineage (NCBI taxonomy): Eukaryota > Fungi > Basidiomycota > Microbotryomycetes > Sporidiobolales > Sporidiobolaceae > Sporobolomyces > Sporobolomyces koalae. Next base: position 107,013 of record NW_027481768.1, read on the forward strand.
CGGAGATTCAAGCTGCCATCGAGGATGAGAATTTGATCAGCGATTTCAAGCCGCACATGCTGCATCGTTCGCACAAACCATGCCGTGAGTAGTTTCAAACGGCTCATCAGCAACTTAGCGCTCACATGACGTGCCCCGTCACTCGCAGCCATCGCGCTCGTCAATCGTCGACCTCATGGCTCGCCGGGTCACAACGACATTCGGTGTCCGCAAGATGCCGCTTGGCTCGCCGCATTGCGCTACGCCGAGAACAACGTCTTCATGTGCGCTGCGTCTCACTTGAAGCGAGCTGTGGCGAGTACGGTTGACTGATCGATCGTTGGGTTTGCAGTCAAACGCCAACCCTCAACGCCAAGCCAATCGTTCGAGGGATCGTCGAGGCCTGTTCGCGAGGCGGTAAACTCAAGGAAGGGATTCAAGTGACGCTCTTCCTCGATCTCGGCTTCAACGACAAGGGAGAATCGATCCCGTTCCAGGGTGGCACGAACGAACAGGTCGTTGCGCGGCTGTATTCGCAATTGATCAGCCGGGGCAAGTCGAAGAATTTGCATGTATACTGGTACACGGGTGAGTATACAATGTCTTCCTGATGACAGTAGAGTATGCTCACGATCTAGGAACTTTTCGCTCATACAGGCAAAGATCAAATTCGTCCGATTCGAGCGATTGCAAAGAGCCGAAACTGTCACGTGAGTAGCGCATTAGTGATAGGGTACCCTGTCATGTTCGCCACTGACATGCCACATTTCGATATGCAGATCAAGTTCCTCGCGGTTGATGGTCAGTGCGCGATCCTGGGCAATGGCAATCTCGACTCGCAATCGTTCTGGCACTCGCAAGAAGCGAACGTGCTCGTCGACAATCCTCAGATCGTGGCCGATTGGATGGACCAGTTGCGCACGAACCAATCGACCCATCGGTACGGCAAAGTCGACGACGACGGAGTATGGCGAGATCCCGTCACAAAAGAGGAACTCGACAAGGGTGAAGACGTTGGGTGCATCTCCGCATTACGCGCGGTCATTTAACGCTGCTTGCCCCTCTCCAATTTGTCTGTGCCCGTCAGCTGTCCACTGATTCGCTTGAATCGCATCTCGCCTTGTCTACCTTTGTGTTTCTCGCTTTTACCCCCATTATTTCACCGGTCCTCCGTGTTCGCTAATATGATACCCGTTCTATTCCGTACAAATGCTGTCAGCTTCCCTATTGGAAATTTATTGAGGCGCACGCGCGCAGCCTGCTCTGTCTCATCTCTCTGTCGGCTTCCTTCATGACTTCAGAGGGTCTGTACCGCTCATACGGCGCACTCTTGCTTGGAGCGCTTGTGCCAATCTATACTGCCTCGCACGCGTCAATCCGTGTACGTCGTCTACCCAAAGAAAGTGCCGAACACGTCAAGTCTGACCTCTTCGGGTTCTCCTCACATGGCAGGTTCCAAAATCGGTCAAGAAGCTATGGAAGCAAGGTGGAGACAAGCAACGTGACGCTAAATCAGGGTCGGACGAGGCTGAAGACGAGGACGAAGAGGAAGAGGAGAACGAAGTCGACCGATTGACCGTGAGTCTCTCGTGGAACCTTGTCCGGTGTCAAAGCCCTGAACATGAATCGACCTTGTCAGGCCGAGGATGCGTACCTGTTTCCGATTTTGGGCAGTTGCGTGCTGTTTGGATTGTTTCTCGCTTTCCGCTACCTGGACAAAGCCCTCTTGAACAAGATCTTAGGAGGTTATCTCGCCATCATGGGTACAGGAGCGCTCGTCAAAGCTCTTGGAGACTTGGGCAAGAGCGTCATCGGCGAGCGACGGTTACAAAAGTTCGACAAGGTTGGTCTCCTCTTCTTACGCGCTCTTTCCAAGCTCATCACGTGTCTCATACTCTATTTGTGACACGCGTTCAGTACAGGCTACGTCTCGACAAGAACACCGAAGGTATATCAGCTCCGGGCCGGCTCGGTCTGCTTTCGAGTTCCTGCTGACGGGCCATTCGCAACGACAGCCCAATTCAAGTTCTCCTTCACCAAATTACACGTTTTTGCCGGAATCGGCGCTGCCGTGCTGACGGTCTCTCAGCAATACACTCAACACTGGGTGCTGTCCAATACGCTCGCGCTCGCGTTCGCATACTCGGCGATCTCGGTCTTCTACGTCGACTCGTTTCTGACTGGTTCGATCCTCCTTGGTGGTCTCTTCTTCTACGACGTGTGGTGGGTGTTTGGAAGCAAAGCCGTCTTTGGTCAACAGGCCGATGTCATGGTCTCGGTCGCAAAGGTGAGACTCGCAATTGCGTTCGTTTCGAGGCCCCGTGCAATTCCCAAGGATCTGACGCCCCAAGTCGCGACTCGTTTCCCAAGAACTTTGATGCGCCGATCAAAATCGTTTTTCCAAAGGATCTCGCAAATGCAAAGGATTTCACTCTGCTCGGACTTGGCGACATTGTAAGCGAGACGTGTCCATTCGTGCTCTTTCATCTCTTCGACATTGATGAAACCTCTACGGTGAAAATGACAGGTCTTGCCCGGTTCGTTCCTGGCCCTCGCGCTCAGGTTCGACTACCATCTCGCAATCAAACGAGCTGTGGCCCACTCGCAGAATCCGCCTCGTCCATCTAGATCGTTCCCGAAACCCTACTTTCGCGCAACGTTCCTGGCCTACGTGCTCGGACTTGCTACGACCATTTTCGTCATGCATAGGTTCCAAGCTGCTCAGCCGGCGCTGCTGTACCTGAGCCCGGCGTGTGTTGGAAGCGTCGCTCTTGTGTCGCTCATCAGGGGCGAGAGTGCGGAGGTATGGAAGTGGGAAGATGGAGACGAGGAGAGGAAGGCTCGCGAGGAGAAGGAGAAAAAGGAGGGAAAGGAGGGAAAGGAGAAGGAGAAGGAGAAGGAGAAAACAGCAAAGGACGACAGCGCAGACCAGGAGCGAATCAAAGACGAGGGAAGAAGCGTTGAGGGACCGACTGTCGAGACGACCAGCGTCGAGGTGGATGGCGGACGAGTGTTGCGAAGTAGGGCTTCGAAGGTACTGTGAGTCTTGCAAGAAAGAACCCTTTCCTACCTGGAGAAATGTTTTTGCGCTTGCTCGAGTTTGTGCTCCAATTCGACCGCGAACTACAAATGAGAGGATCGTTGGTAGTGTCAGACGCGCAAGAGCCAGGGAAGATCGAGGGGAAAAATTGGACAACTGACATCGGTGATTCTCCCTTCTCGGTCCCATTCGCTCGCGATCCTCTTGGCATCCCGCTCTCGGGCACGACGCACCTTTTTCTTCTGCGCTTTGTAGTCTTTCGTAGAGACTCCCTCCTTCCGTTCGACTGGTTGGGTCAAGCGATCGAGGCGTGGTTTGACAAGCCGTTCGAGCTCTCGCTTTGTCAAGAATGCCCAATGCTTCAATTCGTGATACGTGAGGGCACGACCTGCGCAGTATTTGCCGAGGTTGAAGTCGCTTCTGCCGCTCTTACGCTTCTTTCTCGGGGGAAAGAGAGCATTTCGCCTAGCATCTTCCGCGTCATCCTCATCGGAGGATGAAGAGGAGCTTGAGGAGGAGGAGGAAGAGGAGGAAGGATCGAGAGCCAGCAAGGTTGCTGGATCGTATTTATCACCCTGAGTGCAGACGTGGCATCAGTCTCTGCGATAGAGAAGAGGAGAACCAAGTGATGTCAGAGCTTACAGAGAGGTTGCCAATCAACGTCGCGCGTCGGATCTTGCCCTGGGCGCAAGCTTCGCAAGGCGGGTCTTCGATCATGGCGCCTAGGCTCGTAACAGCAAACTCGGGAAAGCTATCAAGTGCGTTCTTGAATTTGGGCAGCCATGCTTGCGACTCGACGAGGCTAACGATGGTATCTCGGATGCGGCGTTCGACACGGCGTTTCGCTTCCCGGAATTGCTCGTGCTCGAGCCAATCAGTTTCAGGTGCCGCAACCAGATGGACGAGGTAGTGGATGTAGGTCTGGGATATCGAGGCCAAGTTTAGCTCGTGAGTGTTTCGGCTCGAGAGAGCGATGGAGCGCAAGTTGTACATACGTGGACGAAGTGCATGAAGGGTAATGTTTGGCTATTCATGCGTTCTCGTAACTCGCTGAGCTGACGCTCGGCGTCTCCATTTGCTTCGTCTCCCTCTTCATCGGCCACGATAAAGTCGGAAGTTTCGGAAGCTGCAGCGTCGTCTTCAACAATTTCGACTTCGACACCATCTTCGGAGCCGCTGGAATCCTCTTCGGCCTCGTCGGATTGGCCCATGTAGGTGGGATGCGGTTTTTGCGATGCGGCTTCCTCGTCACTTGACAATATCGTCACGACTTGCGAACTTGATTGTTTTTCTGAAGCAGGCAGGACAGTAAGCCAAGTCAGCGAAGCCAGATACGAGAAGTCGGTCGTGAGCGCAGGCGAAACACTCACGGGCGCGTGCAGCCCGAATAATCGCAAACTTGTCGGCGGTGTCCGACTTGGTACTCCGGAGTTTCTGCTCCAGGACCGTCTCTTCACCCGAGATCTCCAAATCATCGGATTCATCTTCCTCACTCGTTGGTCCAGCCTCCGCTTGACGTGCCTCACCCGAGTTCTTCCTTTTCAGAGGCCGCCTTGTGGGCCTTACTGGCTCTTCGTCCTCGTCGCTATCTGCCACCGCCCTTGCCTTGTTTTTCCCTTTCTCGGCCCGCTGACTCTTTGCTAGTCGTTTTTGTCTGAGCGCCTCCTGATCCGCCTTCACTAGTTTGTCTGCTTCTTTCCTTCTTCTTCGTGCTTCCTCCTTGCCATAGACTCGCTCTCGTTCGCTTTCATCCCACTCTTCCGACTGCAATGGCTCGTCGTCATCTACGACAAAGTTGTCCGAGCCAGTAGATTCGTCCGCCGATCGCCGTCGCTTTTGCGCTCGAGCGGAGCTCTTGCGTTTCCGTGCGGCGCGTTCTTGCTTCGTCTCGGGCGGTGTTGCTGTTCGATCAGCCACTCTGGTCGACTTGCCTGATCCTGGATCGCGCGGAGTGCGACGTTCGTAGACCAGTTCGTCTTGAGAAGCAGCGGACACTCCCGAAGAAGAAACCGCCCTCTTTCGCTTCTTGTCGCGATTCTTTCTCGTGCTCGAAAGAGGAGGACGAGCTGCAGGAAGATCCTGCTCACTGTCACTTAGGATGACGGTCGGTCGACTTGGCGACGCGAGGGGTTGGGTAGCCGATTGTGGCCGTGTCGAGAGGCGTTTTGGCGATTCGGGTGAAGCGACGCCACTCACTTTCAAGTTGGACGGATTTGTCGGTGATCGAGAAGCTGAACGTTTCGAGGATGGTGTAGGCGCGTCGTGCTCGTCCTCATCTGATTCGACGATGCGCCGTTTCTTCGAGACCTTCACGGACCTCTTCGGAGTTACGGGCTGTAGCTCGCTGAGATTCGAATCGGAGGTCTCGTCCGACTCTCCCTCTGATTCATCTCGAGGCAGTGTCTGAGCTTTGCGCTTGTTTCGCTTGCGTCGCTTATTGCCGCCTTGATCCTCATCGAGCGAGTCTCCCGATTGATACTCCTCGTCGTCCTCTGCTTCGAGGTCGAGCATCTCCTCCGAGTCGGTTTCAGAATCATCGGTCTCTTCCGAGTTGTCCGCGTCGGATTCGTTCGAGTCGGAACCCGGACTGGGAGACGGCTGTCTCATCACGTGCGAGCTGCTTTGGCGGTCGCTGTCGCTCACATCTTCACCTGCACTGTGTAATTCGTCTGCGGCGCGCTTGCCATGGTCGAATGCTCGCCTAACCGGTTCACGTTGGCGCTTCCGAGACGAGGCGAGTGGGGGCGAGGACGGTCCGGGCGAGCGAGACGATCGAGGGCGCGCCGAGTCACTCGAGACGCGTACCGAACCAGTATCGCGAACGTGAAGGGTGCTCTGGCGTAGGCGACCCATCGCGAGCTAAGTGTTGCTCGCAGTGGCCTGTTTGCAAAGAATCGCGGTCATGACATTACCCGCATACACGCACGTGTCATGAATGACATGTGCTGCGCGCGAATCTTTCTCTCGCACCCCTCCCATCGCCTGAGAGCAGCAGTCATGTCGCAAGAGGATCGCAAGCACGAGTCGTCGAGCGAAGCTCACCAGCTGTTCCGGTCCGAGCCCGGGCACTCTCACCACACCGAGGGCAAAGCGCCCCACGTCGTTCCAGGCGTTGTTGCACCTGGTTCAACTGGAGTCTTGTATGTGACTGAGCGCGCAACGGCGAATGGATTCAGCGCATCCAATCCCGACTGGTGCAATTGCGGTCAAGGGGCACCCGAAACGGGACCCATTCCAGGCATCGCGCCCCGACCGACCTCGATCAACCTCGAAGAGTTGTCCGCTGAGGGCGGCGCCGATGTCAACGAGTATGCCCCGGCTTCGGGAGTACCTGCCCTGCGCGAAGCAGTCGCCAAGATGTACAACGAGCTGTACCGCAAAGGCAAAGAATCACAATAGTCTGTTCCTTATTCTTTTCTTCCGCATGGAACAGACCCAGTCTGACAACGAGGTTCTGGTCCCATAGCACGTCGAAAAACGTCTGCATTGTTCCTGGAGGGTACGCCTTGTCCGCACGGCCCAACTTCTTCTGTTGAGCGCGGACTGACCATCTAGCGTCCCAGTCGCGCCGGGTTGACCCGAGTGTCGGCGGTGATCGGCGACGTACTCGTCGCCTACACTGTTCCCGAATACACTTGCTACGACCAGATCCTCGGCACTTTCAAGCGCATCGTGCCGCTGCCTTCGATCCTGCGCGAGGAGGACGCGTACCACCTCAATCCCGACAAGCTCGAAGCACAAATCGACGAGCTCGGCTTGTCGGCAGTCATGCTCTCGAACCCGCACAACCCCACTGGACAAGTCATTCACGGTGATGAACTCGACAAGCTCGTCCAGATTTCTCGCAAGAAGGGAACCACGCTCATCTTGGACGAAGTACAATCCTCCCTCCTTGACGGTATCTTTTGTCAGGACAGCCTTGGTACTGACAGCCTCGAACATTTCACGTGAATCAGTTCTACGACCAGTACATCTACGAGGAAGGCCTCGAGCAAGTCTCGGCCGCCGAATTCATCGAAGACGTCAATGACGACAACGTGGTCCTGATCGGAGGTCTCACGAAAGGCTTCCGCTTGCCTGGATGGAGGGTGTGTTGGGTACTTGGGCCAGAGACCCTCATTCGCGCGATCGGCCAGAGCGGAGGTTTCATCGACGGTGGAGTAAGTTCCGCCTCTCGAGCGCTTCGGTCGACTTGGTACACGCAACGTCTGGCGCTGACTCCTGTCGCGCTCAACGTCTTTCGATAGGCTTCTCACATCTTGCAACGCGCGGCACTTCCGCTGCTCGAGCCGGAGCGGGTCAAATCTGATCGAAAAGCTCTCCAAGCGCACTTCAAAACCAAGCGAGACCACGTACTCAGACGCCTCCGCGAGATTGGGTTCGAGGTCAAGAACCCCCCGAACGCGACGTTCTACATCTGGTTGGACCTCCGTCAACTTCCGGCACCCCTCTCGTCCGGCATGGTCTTCTTTGAAGAATTGCTCAAGGAGCGCACAATCGTCGTGCCCGGTCAATTCTTCGATGTCAATCCCTCGAGTACGAACTTTTATCTCGCGCTCTCTTTGCCAGGAATGCCCCAAGCTTGTGGTCCTAACTAACGAGAGCTCAAACTTTCTCTCTTTTCGCCGCACCTCACAGACCGTCGTAACTTGCTCGATTCGCCGTGTGACAAATTCGTCAGGATTTCATTCGGTCCGCCATTGGAGCAACTCGATCGAGGTAAGCAAAGGTCTTTTTTCACCTTCCCTTCTTCCCGGTTGGCCCCTCTTGACCAGCTGATTGACCTTTCTCGTCTTGGGATAATCAGGACTCGACGCGATGCAGAGGGTTGTCGAGAAGGTTCGACAAGCCGAGAAGGATGGCAAAGATTTGCACGAGATGTTTGGAAAGGATCTCAAAACTACCAAGTAGTGGATAGGCGAAATCGTTGTAGCCTTTGTAGAACGTGTACTCTATCTTATTTTGTATTTATTCATGGACAGCCAGATACCACGAGCGAAGCCTCGAGAAGCTGCATAACCTCCGATTCACTCTCCAAATTCTTCTGTTGCTGACAATTTGAACCGCATCAGAACAACCTCGAGCTTCTTGCGTCTTGCTGTATGGCCCTCGGAGTATGTTAACAAAGGGTCATTCAAGTCGTTCACAGAAGCCAAAGCGTTCTTGGTAAATGACTGCTTTCCATGGGCTTACCTGGTGCGTCTCTTTCGTCGCCTCATAGCGTCTGATTTGGCACTTGCATCAGAAGCCACTGCAATGAACGAGACCCCTTTGGGTTACCATGTGGAACCGGTTGTAGACTAATACCTGGGGAGTCGGGGAATCCAGACAGACCAGCATGTTGCAATTGACGTCTTGAGCTGAGACTCACCGATCGTCGTTTGCCGTTGTGATCTTTTGAACCTACCCTTGAGGTCCGTCGCTAGCTTCGAGTACTCGATCCAGACCGCTCGGATCTTGTGGTCAGCCTATTCGACAAGGACAGCTCCCGAAATCGAGCCGGATTCGTAAATTTTGACCTTCGGGAGCAATCTATGTCAAAGCTCTTCGAAGCTTCATATTCATATCTGGTTCCTGCCCCTTTTAGTGTACAATATTCAAAGACGGGAAACAATCCTTTCAAAGGAACAGTACCGAAAAGGACCCTCCAAGGTAAATACCCAATAACAAAGAACAAAATAAGAAAGGCGATAGAGGAATGCAAATCGAGAATGTCCGTCCAACGCATAGGAGAGAATGAGAGAGTATGAAAGCAAAAAGAGCGTGAGGGCGTTGCTACATGGTCACGAGGGAAAGGCAAAAACGAGAGAGCTGCGAATCATCTAACCAGAGATGATGGCATCAAGAGTGGACGCGCGAGAGAGACGCGTCGATGTTATTTGGTGATGTTGTTGCGGATGCTGGAAAAGCAGAATGGAACGACTGGAAAAAGAGAGGGACGAGTGCCCAGAGAAAGTTTCGAAAGTTGCGAGCGGCGGCAGATCACCCGGGGAAGGGCTTAGTTTCCGGAAGAGTTGTAGGCGTATTGCTGGTTGCGGTTGCCGGTGAAGACCCACTTGGTACCGGTGATCACGTCGTTCTTGTTGCTCGTGGCTTTGCCAAAGAGTTTCGTGAACTGCGTGAAACGGGAAAAAGGGTAAGCGCGGCTGCCATATCCTGGAAATCCCGGGGGGAAAAGCCGGAAGCTCACTGCATCGTACATGACGTCGATCGACGTAGGAGTGCGGACCCAAGTGTCGTCAAAGGCATCGGCGACGTAGAGGGTCAATGAGGTACCGTCGGGAGTGGTCACGACCGCCTCGAGACCGCAGTACGCTTGGCGCGCCGCAGTAGCATCTCCGCCGTAGTTGGCAAGCATCGTCTTGAGCGAGATGGCAAATCCGGGAGTGGCATCGTTGTCTGGTAGACCGCGAAAGGAGTGTCAGGACGTGGCATCTCGATGAAATCAGTCATGACAGAAACACTGACAAGGGTAGTAGCACCACGAGTGTCCGTTGGTGGAGTCTTGGGACGAGCTAGCGTGGTACCACGATGCGATTGCACTGTGCGTTTTGATTTGTCAGTATCTACAAGCGAATCACGAGCACATGATGACTGCAACTCACTTGGTGTTGGTTCCGAGGAAGCTCTTAATGCCGGCCGAGCTCAGAAGCGAGAGGTTCGAGCCCGAGGAAGAGTCGTAAACCTTTGACGTCGAGGCGGGAGCAGCTGAGGTCGTCGTGCTCGAAGATTGAGGAGCTTGCGTGGTGGTCTGCTTGGCCGCGGCAGGAGTCGTCTGCGCAGCGGGTTGCGCCGATGAAGACGAGTTGTCCGAAGCATCGTCCGACGAGTCGGTCTCGTCATCAGCTACGTCTTCACAAACCCAGTCGTCCTCATCGTCGTCGGTGGAGCTGGAAGTGGCGGTAGCGGCGGGGGCAGAGGTCGTGGTAGACGAAGAAGCAGGGGTTTGGACCGCAGCGAGCTTCTTGGCAGCGCTTGTCACCACGGCGGCAGGCTTGACGGTTGTGGTCTCCGCCTTGACGGTGCTCTGAGCTTCGTTGGCGCCAGCGACTGCCGAAGTCGAGAAAGATTCGGGGAGGGCCGACGAGACGCTCGGCGACGAGTTGGCAAAGCGGTACGTGACCGAGAGTTCTCCTTCGTCGAGATCACCACCGAGAGCCTGGTAGCCAGCTTTGGTGAAAATGGTGAAGTCGGCGCGTTGCGAGGCGTCGGCAACGGTCGCGGTGATACTGCGCACGAGCCGTCGAAATCAGGGTCAGGAAACTGCGCGCGCGCGTGTGATTGCTGCGGAACCCATGGCAACTCACGATGCACCAGTCGCGTCGTTCGTAACGGTCACTTTCTCGCCGCAGAGATAGGACACTTCGTCCACTTTGGGGTAAAGCTCAAGCGGGAGAGCGACGATCAAGTCGTCATCGCTGAGCGAACATGCCAAGGCCTCGGGGTTAGCTCTCGAGTTCCGACGGTTGCTATCGCTTCAAAGGGAGACGCACCTGAACGATTCGCCACAGGCTCCGACCCAGCCCGTCTCGGCATACCAGATGGCCGTCGTCGAGTAGGTTTTTTCGCTACCGCGCTTCACTCGCCTGACCATGCGCGAGTCATTGGCAGGGGGAGCGTTGAATCGCTTGAACGAGAGGTGCGAGTGTAGCGAGCGATCCGAGTGACCATGCTGGAACGCAGAGACTGAAGACACTGAAGACAGGGCTGCGACAGCGAGGGGAAGGGCAACTGTAGAGAGCATTTTGACGTGGATAGCTGAGCGGGATGTGGAGAAAATGTCGCGAGTGTCAGCGTCTCGCTTTGTGTCGTTTCCACGGACCCCTCGGTGAAAATGCTCAACCGAGAGGCGATGCCTACCAGAGTGAGAGAGACCAACTCACGAGATGCTAGCCGGGAATGACGATGCGAGAGGATGGCGAGACTGTAGCAGCGAGCGAGAGCGAGAACAAGGGTGCCGTGCGAGCGAGGAAGCGCGTGCGCGTGCAAGTGTCGAGAGTCGAGGAAGGCCGAAGCGAGGCAAGAAGAGTCTGGTCAATCGAAACCGGTTCGAGTTGACGGGCGACGGGCGAATAGGCGAGAGGTTGCGTGAGATGCAGAGACGAGGGGAGCGAAGAGAGAGGGAGGCGCATCGACAAAAGCAAAGCCCGCAACGGCCAAGAAGTTGAGTGTCCTTCTACGCGCAGTGGCGCGGCGCGACGCGTGAATCCCGCGCAGAACAAAGTTGACAGCGTGCCATGATTCATCTCTGATCGTCCTGCATTCGGGACGGGCGTGCGTTGCGCGTGGCAGCTACTAGACTGCTAAGTCCTTGAGTCTGTAGATGATCTCAGAGAGCGTCTGTCACGACTACGTGGCGTCACAGAACGCGTCGCAGTTGTTGATCGAATATCCATATGCGCGTCTCTGACGCGCGTGCCCGTGCACACGCACACGCACATAAAGGGCTCTTTGAAGTTTGAACAAAAGCAAGTCGCGAATCGACAGCGGGCTGGCGCATAGGCCGCCTGCAGACAAAGGGTGATAACGACAGTAGCAGACCATCCATGCAGGTTGGAGCGCTGCCGGACGACGCTGTCCGTGCGCTCTGAAATTGCGCAAGCGAAGACGTCGCCACATAATAAAGGACACCCGATCAGGATCCCGTACGAAGTGAAGGAGGAACTGACCGCAGTTCGACCGTATCGCAAGTATGTTCAAGCTTGAGGTAGACACAGGATGAGATGGGCGTGTCGCCTTTGGCCACCTCAAGCTCGATCGATTGATCACAATCAGCTGTAGAGTACCTCTCTTTGATAGGTACTGTAGCAAGCGCGCGAGGCCAAGCATCGGCACAGGGTATGTAAGGAGAGTACCCCTTGCAATAGCTGATCAACGATCCGGGGTGCTTGAGCTGCGGAAGAAATGTCCTGGAAGAGAGGACTTCTCAGTGATTGTTGTCAAGCTGTGCATGCGAGAGTGCATTGCAGTAGGTCTACTGTATCTCGGCGAAGGTAACACGCAGGAGCGTTGGCTCATCGGGGATAGAGGCGAACCCATAGGCGCGTCAAGCAGTCGAGACCGCACGTTCTCGTGCGTCGCGAGTGCATCCAAAACGCCGAGGTGAGTAGCAGCTCGGTCGCATTTTGAATCGTCGAAGTGGAAAAGCGCAACGAAGAGGGTTGAATCCGAAAGACGTTCTTTCGTTTCCCCACACTACGCCGATACAAGCTTGTCGGTAGACATGGTACGTCTGCTGTAGCTAGTGACCCGTGTAGACGCACGACTGACCTAGCGCAATCTTGCCCAAAGGCATCTTTGGCTCCTCCAGAAGTTGATGCAACCCTGACACGCCTCACATCATACAAGAGTGAGCCCTCTTAATGGCGATTCCGAGCTCTCTGTTGAGCTGACCGATTCGTCTCGCAGACGTCCGAGGTGTCCTCGTCTTATCGCGACCAAACGGCATCATCCTTCGATCTGCTGGTTCCCTCTTTGCTCTTCCGCCTACTACCGACGTAGGATCTAGCATTGTAGGAGGGACAGAAAACGAGGACGACGAGGTCGATGGCCCGGAATCCGGACCGCCAACGAGCGAGCTCGCGAGAGAGTACGCGAAAGCGGCGGTGCGGATGGTCGAGGCGGTAGGAACGGATGTCCGAGGGCTCGATCAGGACCAGGAAGTGAGTGCCCACTCTCCAAAGTGCGAGTTGAATCGAAGTCTGACGCGGTGCGCGGCCCAATGTAGGACGACTTGCGATTCCTACGGATCCGCACGAAACGCCACGAGCTTATGATCACGCCTCGTACGCTCCTCTCGACACACTCTTACATCTTCCGAGACTGTGTTGCTAAGCATGAGGATCTGCAGATGAGCAATACCTTCTCGTTGTCGTGCAAGACCCAACGAATTGAGCTCGCAGGCCGCTCTGATAGGAATCGACTTACAATAAGCTGAAACAGCGGGAGCGCGCACAGAACCCCCTATACCTTGGCAATACTATACCCCTTCTGCATCAAGAAATCTGTCGATTGTATGCGGTTACGGAGTCGGAGAATACCTCGGCCGCTCATCTCGCTCGGGCCGTTGTGCATCCTCACCGAGAGCGACGAGAAGAAGTCAATACACGATAGGTTGCAGATAAATCATTGAAACAACAACAAGTAAAGATCAACAAGCAGACTGTCGTTCAGTCGTTTTTCCTCAATCAGCCTGCGAGGAGCCGCCGACTTTCTCCGTGACTTCGGCAGCCTGTTCGTCCAGGTCTTCGGCAACCTTGAGCAGCTCTTTCGTGAGGGCTTCCAATTCTTGAAACTTGACCAAGAGGTTTCGCGAGACTGTCCGGGCCAATGTCTAGCTCGCAAGGTTCCAAAAACCGACACCGATTTGCGGAGAGACTCACAGATGTAATCTTTCATTCCTTGGTCTTGTTCGACGAGCTCGCGATTGCGAACCGCAAAGCCTTGTTCGTCTGCCACGAAAGAAAAAAATGTCAGTGAGACGACAAGCTACGAGCGATCTGGCTTTGGCGCCTACCCATAATCCGCCGCACCACAACATCGATCACATCTGAATCAGACGAGCCTCCTGTCGCAAGGTGCCGCAATTGAAGGTGTGTCTCGGAGAATAGTCCGATCAACCGCTGCTTCGGCTCAGTCTCCTGCACGGACACGTCGGTATCGATGAAATTGATCCGCTCTTTCTTGCCGTCAACAGTATTAGTCGGCGGTTTGTTGACTTGCGGACTTGAATGAGAGCTGTTCGTATGATTCTGTTTCGGCGGTTGTTCCTTCCTTTTACCACGGCTGAAAGTCGCGATGATGTTTCGCTGGAACGTCTCTTTGTAGTGTGCACTGTACTCGTCGGCGATAACCGAGAACAGGACGGTGAGGATACCCGCTCCAAGCAGGGCCCAGAAACTGCGTCTCGAACAAAGAGCGCATGTCAAAACCCATGACTTCATTAGATTGGAGAAGCGCACTGCAAGAGAAACTTACCAGAAGAAAGCGCGACCGCCCTGAGTTTGCGGCGCGTAGTCACCAAGTCCGAGTGTCGACATTGAGACAAAGCAGAAATAAATCGACTCCCAATATGACCAACTCTCGAGGTGCTCAAACACGAGCGCGCCCAGCAGCCAGACAAGGAGCACTCCGATGAGCGCCGTCACCAGCTATTAGCTATGTCAGCTCAATGACTGATGGATCAGACGTTTCCCAGCTCTCGTTCTCACCTGAGAGCGGAACTCTTGACGTTGGTCACGGTTGATTTCTTCAATCTTCTTCTCGTACGTGAAGCGCTTCTCGACAGGCTGATGAGGCTCCGCTTCAAAAGTCGCGCTGTTCTGATGTTTCGGATGGTAAAGGCCGCAGCTGAAGTAGATCATGAGCGCAGTCCTTCGCGAATGATTCGCGACAATCGTCGAGTGCCGGGTCTTGATGCGTTCCATCGTCAGCTTCTCGCGACGCTTGTAGCGCTCCTTGACGGCTTCGAGTGCAGTCGAGCGAATGAAGGCGAGGAGGATCGCAAAGTTGACGATTCCGAAAGTGAGGAAAGCAATCGTGAAAGCTGTTGGCACAAGAAGGCATATACGATGTCAGCAGTATGTCTTGCACGAGTGCGCCATCAACCTCTAGGCGGCTGACGGCGTTTCGTTGACAAGAGCTGCGGTCGTCGCAGAGGAATCAGGCTCACCTCGGGCACCAACCGATTCCGGCAATACGTCGCCGAATCCGACCGTGATAAAGCATTGCACGGTAAAGTATGTCGAATCGAGAAAGGTGGATCCCGGAATGAGGTAACTTGATTCGAGACAGGTCACGAGGAAAGGGGATGTCAGCCCAAGCTCGAACATGACAATATAGACCACTCGTCTGTACACTTACCGATATGCCACGGCACCCACCACCACATTCACCATGAAGAAGTTCCAGACGAGCACGAGCGACCTCTGCTCGCCAGTCAGGCCTGTACCGCGTCCGGCGAACCATCCCGCTCGTACAGAGTCTATAGCGAGAGATACCACAACGCCGAGTGCAATTCCTGCACTCACGACTGTGAGCCAGAACGCGGCCGAGAGTGCATAGCCATCCGGCTGTGCGTGCTGCGCGCCAAAGATGACAACGGTCACTAATCCGAGGACAAATTGGCACAGGGCGAAGACGGCAGTCGTTCCGGTGAAAAGCCGACAATGGACGTCAAGGAGACGCAGGAGGATAGAAGCGTTCGACACCAGCGACAACGCGAGGAGGAAACTCCCCGCAACGACGACGAGCGCCGGGTCCGGCTGAGTTGCGACGATTGTTCCGTCGACTTCTCTCTGGACATACCTACGGAGAGCAGCGAGTCAGATATTGGAAGCTGACTAGTAAGAGAATTAGCTTACCAGTGCTCAGAAAGCGCTGGAATCGCAAAGAGCGTCGACAGGGGTGATAGGATATGAGCGAGCAGGGAGAATGTGCGGTGTTTGCTCCATCGAATCTTTGCCTGGTGCTCTCGGATCTCAGTTTTTGTTCGGTAGCGCAGCTGGCGATCCGGATGAGGCGGCCCCTTCATCAGAGCGAGTGAAAAGTGAGGCATGGCTTATCGCTTCGAGCCAGGTCGGAGATGATCCGCCTTGACCCTGCTATTCTCGTCGAGGGTGCGGACAGTAACTGTCTGTTGTAGCCCATCGCGGCGTCAGTTGTCGTCAGTCGTGCAAGAGTCGCAAGAACACTACAAGTACTTGCCGGTGAGAAGGTCGCGAGCCAGCTATCCGGCATCACCGTCGCACAAGATGCTATCGAGTCGTCGGCGCAGCTGGTGAGATGTGCGCAAGCTGTCTCGTTCCCGATCAAGGAGAGGGCGGGGGCGAGAGAGTTAGACGTTTGCGGCACCGCTCGCGGGATTGCGCTCAGCGTCATGCCTAGGGTTCTAGACAAAATGTTGATGAAATTGGAAAATCGGCACGTGAGCGATGCCACGTCACCATTCTCTGCTCACAATGTCAATCGCTCGAGCTTGCTGTGTACACATGCTAGTGATTACAGTGCTACAATCTGATGGCCCCAACGATCCTGGCCCTACAGTACTTGACCCTACTTTTCTACTTTGATCGCCTCTTCGTCGCAAGGCGCTAGGGTCGACTCGCTCGACGAATCGTGCGCCATGACAGAAGACGATGCTGTGGTAGATCCGTCACCTGAACCGGACAACTCTTTTGCCAAGTGCTCGAGCCGAGCAAATTTGCATTGGAGGTTCCTCAAATCTGTGAAGCATCGGCAATCAGCACCGTGTGTGCGCGAATTCAGGCCGACGGTTAAATAAACTCACACAGGAACTGCTTCATGGCGGCATCGCATTCAACCTTTTCCCGGTTCCTCCGCTTGAACGTGTGTTTCTCCATCACTTGCCGCACTTGACGCGTGACCTCTTTGCAATCGCCATCCCCTCCAGTCGCGATCAAGTGATTGAGACCACTCCGAGTCTCTGCGAGAAGCTGCAAGAGCTCGTCTCGAGGATCTCTGACTTCCTCGTCGGAACCAGCTCTCTGATCGGGTTTCTCGTTCGTTTCTTCGTTTCGACGGTACTGTACAATCTGCGCGAGTGTCGACACCGTCGGGTTCGTTTCCGTCTCGTTCTCGCAAGGTTCGCTTTTCTTCGTGTGCATGTGCTTGACGACTTTGGCGAGGACATTGCGCTGGAAAGTCTCTTTGAAAGTCGAGCTGTAACCGTCGGCCAAGATTGAGAAGAAGACCGTGAGCACACCGGCTCCGAGCAATGCAAACACGCTGAGGAGGACCATGTTTGTAAGCGTCAGCTTGTCTCTGCTCGATGGACCTGGTTCTCAAAGAGAAGCGAATCTACCGCACCAGAAGAACGCGCGCCCTGCCTGCGTCTTGGGAGTGAGATCACCCAATCCGACGGTCGAGAACGAAATGAAGCAAAAGTAAAACGCCTCAAAATAGGTCCAGCCCTCGAGTTTGGAATACGCGACTGCGCTCAACAGCCACACCATGAGTGAGAGAAGCAAGGAGACGAGCAGCTTATTATGTTCGCAATTTGAAACTTCAGCAGAACGTTACGAGCAGGTAAACGAGACAGACGAACCTGCGAGCGGAAATCACGATTCCGTTCCTTTTGCAGCTTGACGATCGCGTCTTCGTAGCTCAACACGACCAACTTTTCGTCGCGATTGACTTTGGGCATACCTTTCTTGCGCCTACTGAGGGATTTGAGGATCGACCTCTCTCTCGCCTTGAAGCGATCTTGAAGCGCTTCGAGTGCCGTTGCGCGGGTGAAACAGATCAAAATGGCAAACTGCAGGATTCCGAAAATGAAGAAGAGGATCATGACAATCCGGGCTCCGACCGAGGTAGGGACAATGTCGCCAAATCCTGCCAGCCGTAGAGTTCGATTTTAGCGAACAAGGGCACGAAGCAGTCTGCGAGGACGAACCGGTCGTGATCAAGCATTGGATGACAAAGTCTGGGATATCAAGAACATGTCAGACTAAAACCCTCTCTGGCAGAAGACAGGATCGCAAGACCGACTTACACAGAGCGTCAAGATAGTTGACATGATCGAGCAGGTACCGAAAGGAGACGGTACCGATCACGACCCAGGTTACAAAGATGTCGAACGCAATGATCAGGCTGCACTGAGCTCCCGACAGGCCTGTCCCATTGCGACTGTACCACTGCGTCTGAAGACCATCGATGAACAGAGCAAGAGCAACAACCAGGCCGATTGCAGCGGATGCGACTGTGAGGTAGAAAGCGGTTGAAAGCGTGTACCCGTCGACGGCAAATTGGCTGTGAAGGGCAAAGATGAGGCACGAGACGACGCTCAGCACAATATGCGCCGCGAGCAGCCCGATCGTCGATAGCGTAAAGACGCGCTGTCGTGTGCAAGTTAGTTGTCAGCTCTTGGGGCGCGAAGCGACACTCGCGGGCGCTGCGCACGCAGTGGGTATCGATCAGGCGAAAGAGAATGCTGATGTTGGAAAGGATCGAAAGGGCGAGTGTGACGGAACCAGCGGCGACGATCAGCGGTGGATCCGGTTTGACCGCGACGATGAGATGTTCGGCGTTCCTCCTGACACACCATCCTTCAGTGAGAGCGGGCAAGGCGAACAGAGTTGCGAGCGGACACAGGATCTGAGCGCAGAACGAGGCGAATCGATGTAGCCGCCGGTAGGTGTGTCGACTTTCACGTGTTGTGTAGAGACGAGGTTGCGCATTGCGGGCGAGGTCGACGCCCAGGTGAGTCATGGTAAGTGGGCGAGGCAACCAAAGGGATTATGAAAGCGCTTCGAGCTCGTTGATGGCTGCAACTCCGGTAAGGGCTGGCTGTCGTTCTCGGTTCCCCAACTCGATGACCGGAACTGACCACGTGCGACTGTCTCTCTGGTCACATGACAGGTCATCGTGATGCATGCTGGTGTGCCAGCCAGTCGGAACAGCAACGAAGCGCCTTGTTCGGCCTAGCCATCTCGCTCAAGCCGGTTCAGTTCTCGGAAGCCGAGTATTGGCACGAGCAGATTGCGACTGTGCAACTTGAAGACGCAAAGCGGCGCGAGATGCACGAGAGAGCCGTCGAGTTGAGTGATTCTTGATGAGGAACTTGGCAAGCGTAGCAGGTTCCGATGCGTTCGAGCTCGTGTTGAGCGTACTCGATGATCCCCATGGGCTGCTGCTCGCTTTCGATAGCTGCAGGCGGTGATCGAGAGCAACAGACGCGGCGATTCAGCAATTGCAAGTTCCGACGTTCACTTTCACTTCCTTGTCATCGTCCCTATCGTGTTTTCGATCAACTAGAGGGCATCTGCCTGTTCAAGATGACAACTTCGCCCTTCAAAAGGCGTCCAACCGTCGGCAGGACCTATGGGAAACGCTCGTCGCTCCCCTCCACTTCGCGTCGAACCCCCGCTTCCGAGCAGACCGATTCCCGCTCGGCTGTGTCGAAGCTCTTGTTGGACTCGAGCGATGACGATGCAAGTGGCAACAGCGAAGAAGACGTCGTAGCAGCATTGATGGCTCGCAACCCGAAAGGACCTAAACAGCCTCACCCTCGGACCATTGCAGGGGACGTACAAGGCGATTCCGGTGCTAGGAATGGTTCGAGCCGCAAGAATACTACTCTGGAGGATCCTAGCGAGACGAATCGGCCGTTGACCAGGAGAAGGTCATCGCGGAAAGGCGTGGTGGCGAAATCGGCAGAAGAGGATACGACTCTTTGGGACGAAACGACGGCAATGGCGGCTGCCTCGAACAAGAGCACGTCGCGGAACGCCATACGAGATACCGCATCCACGAGAACCTCGGCAAGAAGGGAGTCTTCGCCTCTGTCGTCCCTCGACGAGGCATCCCCATCGAAGCGGCCGAGGCTGGCACGTACAGCTTCTCGCTCTTTGACCAGCTCGGACGCGCAGATCTCTACGGACACGACTGTGTCTCGGACAGCCTCGATAGAGTCCGCGCCAACTTCGCCTCCGGGCCGGAAGCGATTGAGGAAATCATCTGTCTCTGCAACTCGAAGCGCGAAAAATACAGCACAGCCGTCCGCGGAGGACATGCATGAACAAGGTGTGCCGGCACCCCTCGACCACGTTCCGCCAGTAGCAAGCCGAAGATCATCCCCAAGAAAAGCACGAGAATCCGTACCCAGAGTCGCGGACTCTTCAGTACCTCCAGCGAATGACGCGTTTGCGCCTATCATACGTACTACCCTCCCCAGCTCCTCGTCTCCCGCTAAATCCCAGAATCAACTGTCAGCGCAATCCAAATCACCCGTTCCCGCGAGTTCGCGCCCGATCCGGTCAACGCCTGGTTCAGCGCAACGAAAGCCTCCGCCCAGCCCGGCAAAAGACCTATCTCTACTGTTCTCCTCGTTCTCGAAGCCAGGGAATGACCTTTCAGGAGACGAGTCGAGCTCAAGCTCGTACCGAGGTGGATTGAAGCGCGCAAGTTCTGGAGGCATCGTTGCGGGATTGGCAGCGAAACGAACAGGAGACCGAAGTGGCAGTGTTACTCCGAAAATGCCAGGATCGCCAGGTATGAGTTTTATGGCGGAAAATGTTTGTGTCGAACACTCTGACCGTTCTCTGCTTGCGACAGCTTCCCCCGTTCGTCCTGCTCGGACTCCTCTCGATCGTTCAGCTTCTCAACCTCTGCTTTCTTCCCCTCTGTCCCCCGCGAAGAGCTTGGTCTCGCCCAACGTGTCGCCTCGGCGACCTGCTTTCAGCTCGACCCATTCTCTCCCGATGCTCATGTCTCCGACAAAGTCGCGAAGCGGTTCTGCGAGTCCTTCGAAACTGTCTCCATTCGCTCGAGGTGATTCACCCACCTACGAACCTCCTGCGATAGGTAGCGTCTACCGCCCCGTATCGTTCACTGATTCGGGCCTCGGGGCCTCGGCACATATCGATACTGGACGCACTCGCACTTATGGGGGAGCGAGATCTTTCCGTCAAGAGCGCGACGACGACCATCCGTCTCAGTCCCATAAGACGGACGAAGCCTCGACCCTCGATGTGTCCGAATCTGCCACCTCGTTGCCACAGCGGTCTACATTATCCATGTCCCTCCTAACAGGTCGTGTGCGACCAGCGGCTAAACCTCGGGAGACCTACTCGCAATTGCGCGAAAAGTGGGGAGTCGCAGCGGAGGAAGAGCTTGACGAGGATGAGCAACATGAGAGTCAGGAGAGAGGGGCTCGAGTTATCGGGACCGGGATCCTTCGGGCCCAAGGTGAAGGCAAGCGGTGGAGTGACGAGATGGGATGGACTCTCGAAGGTCTCGGAGAGGGCAAGGGCGGTAGCGCAGCGAGATCAAGGTCAGTCACGAGCTATCGTTTCAAGTTTGCCTTCTTGAACGCCAGCTGCTGATCAGTCGAATCATACAGCGCAATCGAGCTCTTGGGCAAGATCCTCGATCGCGAATGGATGCGCCGGCTGAACTCGAGTGGAATGGCCGAACGCGTGTACCTAGCATTTCGACGCGGAGGCGCAGGCTCAGGCGATCGCGTGAGCACTCCTCATTGCTCTCTCTTGCAGCTCGTAGTGGACATTGAAGATATTGTACCAGGTGCTCGATTTGGCGCTCGTGGTGCTCCTTACCGCTCTGAGCAAGGACCAGCGCTTGTGCGAGCCAGTCTTTCGGTTATCGACGTCGGACATTCAGCAGCCGACGATTCTCAACAGCAAGAAAACATCGACCGCAGGATCTCCATCTCCTACCAAGCTCGAAGCTGAGCGCGATTGCGAAGTCCTCGGGACTTTGGTCAGGCTGGCTAATTTACCATGGGCGCAAGACGAGATCGGGGGGAGAGCAGAGGCATCGGACAAGAGGGCCGCTAAAACGTCAAAGAGCGACACGAGACACGTATGTACCGGAAATCCAGGTTCGCAACAGCTCGAAGCGCTCATGAAAGAGCGTGTTGCAGCTACAATCCCTGCGCGAGATCATCGACATGTCCAAGTCGCTTGAAGGCTCTGATTTGCCGGTCAGTACAATGTTATCCTATAGGCATCTTCCCTATCCTGAACACCTGCTTGTATGAGAAAGGTTACACTGCGAACTCTGGTTCTCGAGATTTTACGCTCTGTAGCAACCTTTGCCCCGCGTCCGATCTTTCAACCGCAACAACTCCTCTGCTCCAGTGGCGCTTTCGAGACGGTTGTCCGAATCTTCTTGGACGAGTGTGCTCCCTTGGGAGGACGAATAGACAAGTACATCTCGGGGCTCGTGTGTTGACATTCTGCTCCCTTCAAGAGTCAAAGGTCAAGCTCATGCCAGATTGTGCGCAGGATCTTGTACCTATTCAACCCGACTCTCGCTCTCGAGATAACATGTGTCCCGCGACCATCTCGCTGTGCCTTGCCATATTCGAAGCGACTTCACTCTCGACACCTCATGCATTCCAGATCATCTCTTCACCAGTCTACCACGATGCCCTCGCAAACGCTTTCCGTGACGTGACCTTGGCGAGTTCGATTCTAACCTTCTCGAATTCGAACGCACGACAACAAGAAACGAGTTCAAGGCTGCTCCTCTCGACTCTTGGAATCTTGTTCGGACTCAGCACCGAACCAACTTGGAGCGAGAAATGGATCGCAGATCATGAGTCCGCAGAGGATGGAATTGTTGGAGTCGTGGTGCGGACTGCGCTTCAATGTCGGAAAGCTTCGATGGTTCGCCACCGAAAGAAGAAACCTTCGGATGGGCAGCAAGATGAACCTTACCAAGACGACACTCCGGAATGGGACGCTGTTTACCTCCTTCTTGGGTTCTTGACAAACTTGCTCGAATCAGCCGATGAAGCGAAAGATATCCTAAGAGAAACTCGTACGTTGTTCGCACAGTGAGCCCACTCATTCATCTCAACTGACGTCCTCGAGACCCTGTACCCAGTGATCGATCCGAATTGCCAGCAAAGTCGAAAGTGTACACGCAAATGCACTTGCCCTGATCCTCAGCCCGTATTGACGATTCTCGCGAGATTGTACCTCGACCCACTTGAAGATGCTCCCAATCCTGTGAGCGCGTCTTCAAAGGGAGACGAATTGTCAAAAAACTGATTCGGAAAGAGCTTTCACGCCTCGGTTGTTCAGGTGGTTCGAACTTCGGTCGAAGGGTTCCTCAAACTTCTCCTCGGACTCTCGGTGGTCGACAATCCTAGGAATGAATCGCTCGTGTTCGACATCGTGTCAAACACTTCTCACCCTGCGATGATTGCGATCTTGAACGCGTTGAACGAGTTTGCCAAACTACACGAAGACCACACTCGTGCACAAGGCATGTTGCGCCTGACACGTGGTCTAGACCGTCTCGAATCCAGTACAGACGAAGATCAAGATATTCCCGGGCTTCAATTCGATGCCGAAGTCGTTCAACGGGATCGATCGGATGGAGACGATGCGAAGCGCATCAGAACGACGATCGCTCGCTTGAAGAGACGCCTTGACTGAACAGTAATGACTACTGTGAATCAGATTATGGGTGATCATTCTAGACCTCTCAGAGAGCTGAGACCGTCAGGTCTGAAGGATACGCGAGAAGAGAGAAAGAGAGGGAATCATTTTGAGTTCCAACGGACACGAATTCAAACACAAAGCTGTCCCTACAAGCACCGCCCCTCGACTTGAGGACCTACACATTGAAGAAAAGAAACGACGAAGGAGAACAGAGAAGAAGCAAAGAAAAAGGAAGAACTGGAGGTTCAAAAACAGAAACGAGGAAAAACTATGGCCACTTGCGTGTATGATGTGGGCCTTGATGTTTTGCGAGAGATGATAAACAGGCTAAAACTCCGGAAGGGTAATGCGACCGGAGAGGAATTTTTAAGAGTATATGGGACCTAGAGTTGGACATGCGTAGTGAAATGGAAACAAAGGGGCGAGGAAAAGACCCGACGTCGAATGCTGGAGCCCCGAAGAAGGGAGGTATAGTGTCAAAATCTCAACTGTGCAGGCGCGAAAAAGCGCTTATGCGAGGGCGGGAGCCGAGATGCGAGGATTTTTCTCCCGGTATGCGAGAGCTTTTGCGATCCAACCTTCCATATCGACATTCTGCGTCTTATTCTCTTTCAACCATGGGTGCTCCTGTCAAGGGTCAACATCGACGAGGTCAGATTCGCGTCAAGAACGACATGAAAATTGACAACGGGCACAGGGGGAGGCACGCACGAGAAGCTGAGCATAGGTAGGTCTCCGGTTTGCCTGCTTCTCGAGACATTTGGCGACAAAGTCTCTCGCCGTCTCGCTGTACCGATCCGGCAAGTTGGGAGGGTCGCCGTGCACGATCGCCGTGAGCTGTGCAAACACGTTCGAGTAGGTTTCTGGAGGGTACGGGTAGTGACCGATCGCCGCTTCAATGATCGAGAGTCCGAGCGACCAGACATCGGAAGACGCCGTGTAGGAAGTTGCAGCTCCTTGCGATTCGCCCTTGATTCGTTCGGGCTGGTGGGTCGAGACACATCAAATGTGAGCTCTTGGCTTCTCCGCGAGAGCATCGCGGGAACGGGAAACCTACAGCCATGTAACTCTGACATCCGATGTTGGTCTTTGCCAAACTGCGATCCAGCTGTCCTGATACTCCAAAGTCGCAAAGTTTGACGGCACCGTTCCTCGAGAGCAGCACATTCGTGGGCTTGACGTCTGTAATGAAAGCGGGTCAGTCGCAATTCACGCAACGTTGCAGAGCTTGAGAACCGACTCACCTCGATGCATAATTTTGAGTTCGTCCTTGAGGAATTTGAGACCTTCGACCATACACCTTGTGATCCTGGCGAGGACATCTTCCGGTACATCGATTCCAGCGACGACTTCGAGCGAACCCGCATCCATGAATTCCATGCAGTAATACACGCAAGACTCGATGAAGAAAGCGCCGTAAAAGTCAATGATGTAGGGTGACGTTGCTCGATGCAGAATATCGAGCTCGGTGATGATCGTTTTCAATTTCGAGTCGTCCAACTCGAGCCGGATTTCCTGTGTCGAGTGAAGAAGTTGCATCAGTGATTGACAGCCGAGAGCGCAAGTGTCAGCGATTCTATGAAATACCTTGAGCGCCATCGTGACGGCAGTCGGCCTGTGCAGAACTTTCTGTACCGTCCCGTAATTTCCCTTGCCGAGTTCTTCAAACAGTTCGAAATCGTCCATCTTGATTTTGAAACTGGCACCACTAGAGAAATCGACACCGTCCGCGTGCAGAATAGCCTTCTGAGCAAAGTTGAGACGTCCCGACGGATCTCTACGAATCAGGCAAACACCGAGAAGGATCAGTGACAAGCCCGAAAGGCAGAGGTAGTCGAGCTTGGTTGTTTACGTACACAATCTTCCTAAAGTTTGAAAACGGAGTACCCATAGCGTCTGTTTTGCCAGTTCCGCCATTCGGGCTCGAGACGTTCTCGTTCCCAGCAGAGCCCGCCTGCAATTCACCGTCTCCGTTCAGGTTCAGTTTCATGCCTCCCGGAGGACCCCGTCTCGGTTTCTTCTCTTCCGCCGCTGCGCCCACTCCCATCGCGCTGAGCGTCAATCCCGGTCCCATCTTTCGCCTCGCAGCCATACCTCCTCCCGGTCCCACGACTGGACCTCCCGCACGCCCTGGCGTTGGCACTCCGGGTTTTGGAAGTGGTCGAGGTGCGAGTGCCGGAGGTGCAGCACCGACTGGAGGCGGCGCGGGAGGGTTTGTGGGTTTGAGCGAAGGGATCGCGGGCGTTCCAGACGATGTTCGTGAAGTCATCTGTCGAGGTGAAAAGGTCAGCGGGGAGAGGTCTTCGCGAGGCAGCACAAGGCGCGCGCATGCAAACGAGATTTGGAACTGACAGCTGCCATTTTCGCAGCGAGACTGGGAGGCATTTTGAGCGGACCTCCCGCTCCACCTGCTCCACCTCGTACACCTGCCTTGAGTGCACCCGCTGACCCGCCTACCGTCGGTGGGGCCCGTCGGATGCCCGAGGTAGATGGGATCGGTCGGGCATTGGCTGTGGGTGGAGACATGGGCGTTGGCGCAGACGCAGCGTGGGTTGCATGTGGTCGAGGCGCCTGACTCGAAGGCTGAGAGATGGTCGAGCTCGAGGATTGAGGGGAAGCAGAGGGAGGAATGCTAGGTGAGACTGCTCCGGTTGGCTGGCCATCGAGAGGCGCTCGAGATTCTGCCGTACTCGCAGTGGAAGCAGCTGGGGTACGGGCAGGTTGCGAAGGAGTTGCGCTGTCCGATCGGGACAGGTCGATGGAAGCGATGCGAGCTTCGAGTGCGTCGTTGGCGCCGTTGACAGCGTCCGAGGCCATGACTGGGACAGGCGTGGAGCGGTCGCGGGTCGAGAGAGTCGGAGCTGACAGGTGTTTGGGTTCGCAGAGGGACGGACTGGGAGTCGAGAGTGCCGAACTGCTCGATTGGCTCAGCGAGTCGAACGTGGACGACGCTATGGACGAGAAGGACGACGAGGATTCCTGGTTGGACAGTCGAGGTCGGGTAGAGCTATCGGGGAGCGCGCTGTTCATCGGCAGAGGGACACAAGGGCAGAGAGACCGGCGCAAGAGACGACTCGCGCGTGCGTGCCGCTTATTCACACCGGAGAGACGTTCGGCGTGATCGAGAGATCGCTCGCGGGCTCGATCCTTGTGGACTGTACTCGAAAGGCTCTCGCGAGTAGGTGCGTACTAGAGGTGTTGTCGGACTAGGCGCGAGCTGATGAACGGATGAACCCGATCCCTGGGGCCTGCAGGGCCCGGCGCCGCCGAAGTACTGACTGTCCGACGTCGTTCCGTAATTTTTTCGCTTGTCTTTCTCTCTCTTTTTCTTCTCTCATAGGCGTAATTTCTTGGCATCTTTCAAACTCGAATCAGGTATGTGCGGTGGAATAAGTCTGCTTTCGAGGTCATTGCGCAAATGTCACCTTCTCGAGCATCATTTAGTCAGCGAGGTTTAGGCTGTTCCATTCTGTGCTGACCGATCCGTGTCAAGCCCTGCCGAGCGAGTGCGGAAAGAAAAAATAGCCTTGCTCGGTCCGCGAACGAGCACGCGCGCAAGGTCGGTCGGACGTCAAACGTCAACGCCCGGGGACCGAAACCGAGTGCACTTCAAATCGTGCCGAACTTCCGGTCGAAGATCCGTCGTCAAATCAATTAATAATTCGTCCCACGCTACTCCTTTCGCATACGGCGCTCTCGAGAGGGTTTCAACTTTGTTATGATCCAATGTGGGTACTTTTGCTCAAATCGCTTAGCTGCACGTGAAAACCCATGTTACAGTCTCGCCTTGTCTCCACCTTCGTCGCTCGAACTGTTCGAGTTTGCCCTCGAGAGGTTGAACGCCATTGGAGTCGTGAGAGCCATCTGTCATAACGATACAACCGAAAAGCACCGATCAGCTTTGCCTGTTTCCATAATCACGAGAGCGCTCCTCTCGTTCTTCCGCTGATTTCTCCCCTCGTACTGGGGCCAGACCTCTGTGCTGGATTTTTCAGCGAGGCGCAGAAAGTTACTGACCTGAGTACTGATGCCGACACATTTGACCTGCTTCCTCCAGTCTGAATCGACCGTAATCCCTGATCCAGCACCGAGATCACTCGGACTCGTCCACACTTCAACCGTGAGGTCGTGTCGTCCGCTTTGAATGCTCTTGGTCGTTGCAAACAACCCAAAAGTGGTCGTCGATGATCTCGACGATGCCGGTAGCGGGAACGACGATTTGAAATCAAGCGAGAGCGTCAACGTTGGATACCACCTGAACACAGTACAAAGGCGAGGATGATGAGGGGCTGAAATGCGTAGGCGGATGGGAACTGATGATGCACGTACGAAGGTTGAGGTCTCGAATGACCAGGAGTCATGCCCAAAACCTCGGGTCCATTCTTCGAACAATCGGCAAAGAAGGGCACGAGGTCTAGTAGCGGGATGAGCTAAGAAACATGAGTCCACGCTGCCCCCGATCGAGCCAGAGTAGGCTCGCAGAGGATGGAGCGAATTTCAAGAATTACCTGCGAGTTGGGTCAAGTCTTCTCCCTGAGTCAGCTCGAACCAACATGCCCATCTCAACTCGTTCCCTTCCTTGACGTGCTCGACCTCTTTCCATCGCATACCCTGCTTGAAGCTGAATTTTGCCGGAATTTCACTGTACGGGGTCGAGGCGAGCTGGGACGGTGCATACAGGATCGGACATTCGCGCTCGAGAAAGGTAGGGGTGGGGTCGTTCAGTTTTGGAAGCTCGAACACGTTCTCG
The DNA here is from genome assembly GCF_050403365.1 of Sporobolomyces koalae. Taxonomy (NCBI): domain Eukaryota; kingdom Fungi; phylum Basidiomycota; class Microbotryomycetes; order Sporidiobolales; family Sporidiobolaceae; genus Sporobolomyces; species Sporobolomyces koalae. The sequence continues at coordinate 134,713 of NW_027481768.1, forward strand.
AGTTGGGTCAAAAGGTAGTGCGCTTTGATGCGCAACGTTCGTTGTGTCGAACTGGCCGTGTAATCTCGCGGTTCGTTGTCCCGCCTCGACGAAGGGTATTGCCACAATTCGAGATCGAGTCTAGTCCATCTCTTGCTCGTCGAGACGACCGTCACTTCGATCTGGGCATCACCCGCAACCGAAGCCGACAAGAATTGAGACGACAAGTGTGCCGGGTCGACGTGATTCGACTCGTGCGAGCGTTGATGGGTAGTTGCGGTACGGGTCAAGAGCGAGAGGAGAAAGCCTCCGTGCACGACAGATCCGATCGTCCAGAACGCAGGGATTGTAGCGTTGTACACTGCCCGAGGAGGGTATCGGTCGAACAAGACGTCACGCGCTCCAGTCCGTTCGTACGCAGGAGTGACAGTGATCGCCTGTGTAGACGAGTCGTGCGTCCATTCTGAGTCAGCGAGATCCGGAGAATGCGGAATCGAGAGGTGGTGCCGAGGGCGTGTAGGCGGTGCCCAAATGACGAAACGCGAGGCGACTCACCTCGTCGAGTCTGACCATCTCGCGTTCACGGTGCAATATGTCTTGGAGAAATCGGAGTAACAAGAGCGAATCCGAAGCAGAGGCACAGACAGAAGTGGAGAACCGGAACAATGAATTCGGTACCGCTGCATGGCCGATAGCCGAGCGCGACTCTTTCGACTCCGAAATCTTCTCGGGTCTCTCGCATCGCCAAGAACATATTCAGTGTCTGCTTGCAAGAGTACACCCAAGAAAGAAGTAAACATCGTGCTGTCTAATTCCGACCGTAGCGCAATTCCCTCTCCAACTCGTTCCCAGGAATTTCTTCCTCGCCTCCGACAATGCCATGGTGCAGTCTCTGTCGATAGTCTTCCTGTGTCCTCGGAGATGCGAGAATCTCGTCTCGAGACGGGATCGGAGGATTGGCACCGGCAGCTGCCGCGCGTTGTCCATACCCCTGTTGCTGCAGGTGGGACGGGGGAGCTGGTGCCGCTGTTTGCTGGTGCGAGTACGAATGAGAGTGGACATAGGTCGCTTGAGGTTGTGGTGGTGGGGCTTGGGGAACGAGCGGAGGCAATGACGGTCGAACCTGGGGCCCAATGAGCAATAGGCAGGTTAGGAACCAAACAATCACGATCGAACACGAAAGTACTACAATCCGAGGAAAAGCGTACCATTCTCCTGAACGACTCGACTTCTTCAACGATCAAGCTTCGCATACCTTCGATCGAGTCTTCCTGTTCGAACGAGAAGTCGAACTTCTCTTGACACTCGGGTTCGTCCGCCGGTTCGTGCCACACCGACAGGTACGGGTGTACGAGCGCGTCCTGACACGAGATGCGCTCGTGCGGGTCGAACGCGAGCAACTTGGACAGCAAGTCGAGCGCGAGTGGGTTTGCCGATGGGTACAGTTGTTGGAATGGCACTCCCGGTTTGTACGGTAGCGAGCGGATATAGTCTTGGGCCTGAAGACCCCGATCAGAGTCAGCTCTCTGTCCCTGCTTCTCAGTCGTCGGACTCACTCGAGGAGATCCAACCCGTCGCAAGGTCTTGTCGGTCGGCGTTCCCAAGAAGTGCAGGACGATGTTCAGTTGGTCGATGTAGTCTTTACCCTTGAAGATGGGTCGACCGCCTAGCAGTTCTGCCAGAACACATCCCACGGACCAGATGTCGACTGCAATTACCGGGTAAGGAATCAGTTTCGCAGTCGGGCGGACACGTGGACGAGGATTCCGCAGGCTCACTTGCAGTCGTGTAGTTGGCGAAACTGAGCATAATCTCAGGCGCCCGGTACCATCTCGTCGCAACGTACTCGGTCATGAACCCTTGTTGACCAGCTGCAGTTGCCTGAGCCGCATCCTGGTCGAACCCTCTCGCCAAACCGAAATCGCAGATCTTGAGCTCGCAATCAGCGTTGACCTTTGATGGGCACATCGCTAATCAGCTTCTGGTCTCCAGGAGAATCAACAAATCGTTGAGCTTGAACTGACGAGCAGGTTGCCAGGTTTCAGATCTCGATGCAGCACGTGCGCCGAATGGATGTACTGTCAAGTCGGGCTCGGAACGGTGAGCCTACGTGATCGTTGAGCAAGAGCCGGAGATGCCAAGCGCATACCTTGAGTCCGCACAGGGTCTGGTAGATGAAGCTTTGGAAGTGAGCGTCCGAGAGAGGTTGTCCCGAACGGATCTGCGTGGGGTCTCCCTCGGGTCAGTCTGTGCGATCTTCTGGGCTTGACCGGGTGGGCAACGTACAATCGCGTGCAGATCGGCTTCCATACATTCTTCGTAGAGATAGACCGAGTCGAACCCGACTGGGTCAACCAGATCGAGGTCGTAGAGGCAAGTGATCTGTAGAATACAAGCCGAACGTGTTCAGCTCGGGGCGAACCAGGCAGCTGCCGCAGCAAGGCGTACGTTCTTGTGACCTCGGAAGTGATGCAGTAACCTGCGAGGCCGAAAAGGGTCAGACGGACATCCACAGCGAAAGGCACAAAGCGAAACTGACTTGAGCTCTCGCAAAGCGCGTTTGGTCAGAATCTTCTTTTGAAAGACTTTCGTGACCTGTATCGACAATAGACGCTATGAATGCCGATTCAGACAAGATGCACAACTAGGCAAAGCGCACCTTTTTGATCGCGATAGAGTCACCCGTCAACTTGTTCTTGGCCGAGCAGACGACTCCATAAGCACCTAGGCAGTAGTAACAGGTCAGTGATCCAAAGGCACGGGCGTTTTGCTTGGCTAGGCGGGCTCGCGCCTCTCGGCGAAGTTCCAACACCGCCTCCATCGCCCCGCCAGGTCATCATCCGCGCCCATCCCCTGGCCTGATTGCAACTCGAGATGGCTCGATACGAGAGATTCGGCACGGGTTTGGGCTCACCTTGACCTAGTTCCTTGACAAACTCGTAGTTCGAGTCGACGAGGAACGGTTCCGTCAGAACTGGGAACGCGACTCGAGGCACCGAGTGAATGTCGGGCTGTTGCGACTGCTGTCCGTAGGGTTGGAAGGACATCGTTCGTAGTCTTGACCTTCTGCAGACTTCGAGAAGCGAGTCGAGCGAGAGAAGAAGGATCACGAGCCAGTCTGAAGAGCACCCCGCGCTCTCGGATTTCGCGGCTTCTAAACTCTCGATTTTTTAATGGTTTCATCGAACGCACAGGGCACGGCACAGCTTGCGTTCCTGAAGAAAACGGCAAAACGGACAATAACCGAGAACAGCCTCGTCTGGCAGCTAATATCCGAGGCAACGTCGGAATCTCCGGGTCGAGAGCAAAACTCGTCCGATGCAAGCTAAATGCAACGAGGCTGTCTCCATTGCAACAGGCAAGAAACAGGTGGAAGCAATCCCTACAGACCGGATTGGCAACGCTAGAGCGCTGTCGAAATTGTCAGAGAACCCGCGACCCCTGAGAGGGCAAAATCTTCTTGAATGTCATAAGCTGTTGGCAAGCGATGTCGATTCGTCCGCATCGATGGCCAGAAGCAGCTGCCTGCAGCGATCGAGCCCAGAGGAGGTTGCTTGTCCGCAGGCTGCCTCGTGGTCGCTTCTGCTGGACGCGCGCATTCGCCCCATTGAGGGCCGTCTCCTATGTGACGGTTAGCGATCTGGCTGCATTCGGGCAGGTCGTCGAGTCGTGGCCGAGCAGTGATGCAAGGTGGTGCAGTCTGCGTTCGAATTGCGGAGGTGCCCCTCTTGTCAGAGTTGCGCGCGCGCCTGCGAGACAATATGGTGTACCTTGTACAGTTGCATCTGCCGATCCGACCGCGGTTGATAGTGCCCCGACAGCTGGGCGAACGGTGTCGAACTGCGAGTTGGCGAGCTCGATGCGTCGAGGGTATCAGATCCTGCGCGTCAGCCGGTGGTGACGCTCGGGGGTGCACAAGGCTTGAAGGAACAGAGCTTGGTGGTCCATCGCAGGGCGCACGAGGGCGAGAGATTGCAGTGAGCCGAGAGGGACGACACAGGAAGGAGAAATCGGCGACACAAGTCGAACTCGCCTGTGGCTTGGTTCCCTGTTGATCCCCTCCGACAGCCAATCCCACCCCGTAGGTAAGGCCTCCTTTGCAGTCGAGCCACAGCACCCAGACCTCGAGTCCAGCACCCAGTCCGGCACCACCATTCGACGTCGACGATCGCAGCAGCAGCGTCCGAAATCGGGAAAAAGTTTGAACTCGCCCACCAGCCTCGCACCACCTTCGCTCGCAACGGTACATCTGTGCGGATTGTGTAGGGCTTGCTGCTGCTGTTCAGGACAGGCGCAGGAGTTGGGCTCGAGCGGGACAGGCGACACGACAAGTTCTCTCTCGACACTTGCAGTCAAACTGACTCCTCGTTTGCTCTCCTCTCTCCTTCCCTCGCCTCGTCTTCCCTCGCCTCGATAGCCATGTCCTCGGATACCACTTTCAAGCGCTACGTCGAGGTCGGTCGCGTCGTTCTCGTTAACGACGGACCTTCTGCCGGCAAGCTCGCGACCATCGTCGAGATCATTGACCACAACCGTGTATGCTGCCGTCCCCTGTGTCTGTAACTCCGTATCCTGCGCGAGACTGACGGGACGACGCCGCAATCTGGTACAGGCTCTCATCGACGGTCCCTCGACTGGTGTCCCCCGCCAATCCTTCACCTACCGCCGTCTCGTCCTCACCCCCTACGTCCTCAAGAAGCTCCCCCGCGCTGCGGGTACCACGACCGTCAAGAAGGTCTTCGACGCTTCCGAGGTTGTCGCCAAGTGGGAGAAGTCCGCGTGGGCCCAGAAGCGCAAGGCTACCGAGGTCAGGAGGAACCTCTCCGACTTTGACCGATTCAACGTCATGCTCCTCAAGAAGCAACGCAGACGTTTGGTCCAGGTGAGCATCCGAAATCCCCTGCTCTCAGATCGTTTTCCCCGCCTTGCTGACTCTGGTTCTTCCCACATCAGGCTGCTGCTGCCAAGGCCAAGAAGTCCGCTTAAACACACCCTCTTCGATACCTCTGTTTCTCGCCGTGTTTTAAGCCCTCTTCTTTGACCCTGTTCCGCCCTTCCCCTCAACCTCTCTACTCTACTCGGCTCGACCTCGCACGAACCCTCCGCTTCCCTCTTTCTTCCTCCCTCCCGACGTCTGTCGCGCCTGCTCTACGCGTCTGATTCCAACCCTTTCTGCAATATCGACCCACTTTCTCGCCTCTCGGACTCCGGTACTCGAGACTCTACGCCTCGCAATATCAGTAAATCGTCTCGCAAGGGACGAACCGAGATTTGAATGGGTGCGATCATGAGAAAGCGGCAGAGAATTGGATTGCATCGGATCGAACCATGTTGCGGGCCCGGCAGGATTAAAGGAGTGTCGAAGAAGCTGGCATTGTGGCGGTCCATTCCCACGTAGTCGTTTCGATTGGAAAAACAAACAAAAAGAATCCCAAAACTTGTCGCTCCTCTGTGCTCGAGCGGGTCGACACGCTTCGTTCCGTTTCTGTCCTACTCGTGCCTCTTGCTCCTGATCACTGCTTCGCGCTCGGAGCTCGGATCAGACGCACAGATCTCGCACTATCATGTTGGCCCGACGCGACGGCGAACTGATGTGACTCTCCTGCTAATGGTTGTGGTCATGGATCGCATGCACGCGAGTGTAGCGAAAGCAGTGAGGTGTTGTGACTGATAGAAAAGAAAAACAGTCATTCACGTGCAAGTTGATTGATTTCAAGCCCCTCTCCTTCCGTTCTGATCTCATCTCGGCAAAGGCACCTTCTCGACTCCGACCACTCGTGAACTGGTGGCTCGCTCCACGTCTACCCAAGGATCGCATGCTGGACCAGCTCGCAGGGAGGCCTTCACCTTCCTGGCGTCGTTCACAGGTGAGCTCCACTCTTTGCCTTGGTCTCCGCAGCATCTGATCAATGGGCCCGCGTAACGTCGAAACTTCCTGAGAGATGTAAGAAACTCATGAACCTTTTCTACCTGTCACTAGGTGTTCCTCGTGCTCCTGTTCTGGATCTCACGTATTGCATGGTCTTCAAAGCGAGGCCCGAGGTGGTTGTGGATTCGGAACCTCAACGCGAAACTGTCGAGATTTACACCATGGCAGTTGATCCTGTCAACCTTGACCGTCATTTACGCGCTCAGGCATGGCGACGTCTTGCTTGGGTTGCAAGCACCGGAACCTCTCGCACGATTGTACTCGAGGGATTACTACAGGTTGAGGCTCGGCTGTCCCTTGCCCCTTTTTCCACCACACCGAACGCTTACAATCACGAAACCAGGGCAACATGGATCGTAACCGCTCTCGATGCGGGATTTGCGACTGCAGGTCAAATTCGCTGGAAATGGCTCAGGGACATCTTTTCTTTGCTCTGCACTGGCTACTACCTGCTGTTTGCCCATGAAGCAGACGAGAAGGTAAGTTGTAGCATCATGTTCCCCCGTCTCTGTCCTTCTGAGACACCCTCCGAGCCGATTCTGATCCGGATTCGATCTGATCCTCGCTCACAGTTGCGCAAATACCGCGCGATTTGCACAGTCGATATACTGAGAACGACCTGGGAGAAAACTTCCAACCCTTACATCAAGTTCTTCACTCGCAAAGATCGGCCCAAACTCGAAATTTCGAAAAAGCTCTTTCTGCCTCGAAGGCCCGGTTCGAAATACACGTGAGTTTCCGACAGGCTTCCCGGATCTGTTCAGCTCCATACTCATCGTCTATCTGAGCCGATGTGACCTCAGGAAACCAATAACGGCATACCTGTTCTACTCGGGTACCGAGAGCGATCTGGCTAAAGAATCAGACTTGATCATGGATATCCCGGGTGGTGGATTCATCTGCATGAATCCAGAACATCATGCCGAAAGATTGCTCAGATGGGCGAAGCAAACCGGTAGACCCGTTCTCAGTTTCGATTACGGCAAGGTGAGTTGCTTTTCGCGCAATGCTCAATCTCCCTCACACGAGGAAGTATGAATGACCTGGAGGACCGCTTGTCTAGGCTCCTGAATACCCATACCCTTTCGCCATCGACGAAATGTACGACGCCTATGCGCTACTACACGAGACGCAGGGCAAATGCATCGGGATGAACTCGGTCGCCGAACGGGATCTTCGAGTCCTGCTCACCGGCGATTCCGCGTAAGGGTTTGCTTACAGCTTGCGCAACACAAGCCACCACTGATCATATTTTACCTGACAGTGGGGCAAACATTGCGACAGCCATGGTTGTCAAGATTCTCGAAACCCAGCCTTCTCCCAAGCAGGCATCAGCGACGAAACTTCCTTTGCCAGTCGCACTCATCTATGCCTACGCCGCTCTATCATTTCACTTTACCTCGTGGATGCCAGCTTCCGACCTTCGAGTGTTGCGATCTGAATCTCACCCAGATGTCGCGACTCTGCTCAAACAAAAATCACACCTCGAACATCGCTCACCGTTGAGCGTCGTGCAAGATCTCGAAACGCGTGCTGAAGGGAGCGAACGCAAGAGACCGTTCGTACAGCGCAGAAGGAAGCGAACGGGTAGTTGGGGTCGGGGCCTCGTCTCGAACTTGCCTGGCAGCAAATCATTCTCTTCCTTACGGCAATGGAACGACGAAACGACAGGAGCCTCGGCAAACGATTTGGAGGAAGTTGCGGTGACGGATGAACGCGACAAGAGTGTCAGCGAGAGGATCCTCTACTGGAACAACGACGGACAGCAAGAGCTTGAGAAGCAGGTCGTCAAAGATGTCGGGATCAAGCTGAGCGAGTCGGAATCCAAGGAAGCGGTGCTTGAGAATACCCGGCTTGCCATGACGAGTCGGACGGCGTTTTTCAATGGCAAGTCGAAGCGTATCCCCGTGCACGAGGATTTACTCTGACTGACACGAGCTCCTGTGTCCTTAGATCGCATCATCTCGCCACCGATGGTACGTCAATCTGGCGGTCCTATTACCGCTTCTTGCTACTGACTCGACTTGTTTACCAGTGTCGAGCAATGGCTCTGCTGTACATTGGCCCGCTCAATGCTCCCGATCTGCATTCCGACTATCACATCTCTCCAATTTTCACACCGCCTCACCTCTTGCACCAGTTCCCTCCCGTCTACCTCTCCTGTGGAGAGCGCGATCCTTTCGTCGACGACACCGTCATCTTCGCGGGCAAGCTGCGCGAAGCAAAAGAAGCTCGAAAGCTCGAACTCCTCGGCAAGCAACTTCGACACGGCGAATCGCTTCGGATGTCGGGAGCCTCTGCAGCAAGTAGGGATCCAATCCTCGACGAGGACGAGGACGATTGGGTGCACAGCAGTATCATCGAGGGATGGAGTCATGGGTACTTGCAGATGGTCGCGCTCTTGCCTGCCGCAGAGAAGGTGATCGCGATGATGGGCGATTGGATCGATGACGCGTTCGAGAAGGATACGGTCAAGCGAGAAAAGACGGGACACGGCGCTCGAAGCACGTCGATCAACTCTTCAAACTCTCGCGCTTCGACCCTTGCGCCGCTACCTCAGACTCGCATTGTCCCCCCAACGCCACATCTTGCCGAGCCTCTACACCTCTCTTCCATCAACGATCGCTCGTTCGAGCAGTCCACTTCGGCACTCGCTGACTCGGACAGCGAGAAAGAAGACGAGATCCTGTCCTTCACGCCAAAGGGTCGTCGCGGTTCATCCAATGTCTCCCGCACAGCTTCACCCTCTCCATCCTTCCCGGGTGTACGCGGGACTTCCAACCCGACCTCGCCAACGCGCAACGCTTTCGGGGCAGCAACAGGTGGTCGCGCTCAGGCCGCGACTCAGTCGCTGCAAGCCCACCTTGTCACTCCGGTCGAGCGTGCTCTTCGGGGTGAATATCACTCGACGTCAGCTACCAACGCTGCGAAACATGCCCCTGCTTCCGCACCTACATCTCCGCCGTTAGCCAGTACCCCGGCACCTTCGGTTACACGGGCCCTGAGCGATGACGAAGCCAAACACCGCAATACGGCGGGACCGCCTCTCGTCGCTATCGGAGACGGTGTAAAGAAAGGTCGATCAGGCTCAGCTGGATCGCTACCACCGCCGACCGGTGCTCATTTCATCGATACCAAGCACCTGTTGCGAAGGCGCAGGGACGAGGTCGTCAGTGGCCTCTCGGCCAACACGTCTCGAGTCGCGAGTCGAGATGGATCAGACCATGAGAACTGAGAGATTGACCATGTCTCTATGTATAAAGAACATCGAACCTTTGCCGCCCAGGCCCGCCATTAACGGTGTATTTCTCCCATTCGTGTGATTCTCCTGTACCTACTCTCCAGCCTTGTCGTTGTTTTCCTCCACATACCCTACAAGCGTCTGCACGCATCGATGTACTCTTTCCGTCCAGCTCGAGCTTTGGACAATTTCTTTCGTCTTCGCCGTATTCGCAATGACCTTTCTCTCGTTCTCAAGCCAATCTAGCGAGAGAGCATACGGGCGTTACAGTAGGGGAGCAGAGGATCTGGACTCAAAAAGGAGAAGGACGGGGTTACTGCAACACGAAAACAACGGTACTACTTGTAGAAAGAGGCAAAGTGACGAAATGGTGGGGTCTAGTCTAGATTTGGGTTTACGAGATGCGTTGTTTGCCCAACCTCGTCGCTAACCGATCCGATTCGTCCTCGTCCTCTGAATCTCTCTCTTCGTCTTCATCATCCGTCTCTTCCATTTCATCGACTCCACTCTTGCCGTCCCCGAGCGCCGTTAGTCGTTCATTGATCCACATGGCGCGCTCGATACGTTGCGAACGCAACTCGATCACTTCCGGGGTCGAGTTGTCGAGGATTTCGAGATCGCAGTAAGTCGCTTCGAGCTGGAATGGTCAAGATCAGGTTGTTGGCACCGTCAGTACGAACGGAACCCGACTCTAGGGAGAAAGGGGGATCAGTCTTACCCGTCGCAGCAATCGCTGTTCGAAGCGCGTCTTGCGCAAGTTGGCGGGAGTTTTCAAAAAAGATGCGTAGGCGTTCTCGAACAGGGCGGCAGCTGTACGCGAGAGTGCGAGACAGCGCGAATCAGTAAGGAACGTGTGCTCAACTTGGGTATTGCGGACGGGAGAAGAGAAGAGATACCTCGGATCAGCACTTGTCGAGTCTCTCGCACCAGTTCGTTCTCGGGAATCTCTTTCTTGTTTCCATTCGCCACGCCTGCATCCGCTTCTTCTTCCAACTCCTCTTCGGCGCCATCCGTCATGGCAGCCTCGTCGTCTCGCCTTCTGCGCTCAGCGATGTAGCTCTCTGTCCGACCGAGGTACAACGCTCCGACCGCATCGAGCATGACGCGTCCGAGTCCGAGCAAGACATTGCCCTGCATTCGCTCGAGGGGCGCGAGTTGCTTGATCGTGAGTTCCAACATTTTCCGTACTTGATTGCGGTCGTGATTGCTAATCTTGGGGTTTTGCAGGACGGCAGCCTGTGCCGAAGCGGCATCGACCAGTCGGTTCGCAGTCATTGAAGCTTCGACGAACCTCACATCGGCGACATGCGTTGCGAAATTGAGATGACGAGTCCAGATTGAAGGAGAGGACGAGAAGGGGAGGAAGGAGGAGAGCTGTCGAATCAACCGCGCATTGCCCATGACAGTTCCAGCTTCATGGGATGACACGTCGTCCATGGAAGACAATGGATCAATTGGCGTGAACAACGCTGTAAGCGTCACGAGATGAGAAATTCAAGATATGTCAGCACTCGAAGAGAAAGAGCCGCAGTTTGGCTGCTTGGGGGATCGCAGACTGACCTTGCACGTTCCTTCGACATGCAATTTCGAGCAAGTCGGCGAGCTTGTCGCCATCGATCGCGGTCTTGCCTCCGTCCGTCAACAGGCTCGAGAAGGCGAGAGTCGCTTGGGTCCGTGCCCATTCTGCGAGCATCTCGCCGGCGAATGCGGGCACTTCGCCGAGGTCCATGCCTGTCTGCCTCTTGCTGTCACCTGGCCGAGTGACGGAAGGGACTCGGTCGAGCTGAGGCGGAGGCGGGAGGTGGAGCAGGTCGGCTGCGCGCTGATAAGATGCGAGCGCATGTTCGAGGCGTGCGGGTAGGTCGATCGGTTGGGTCCCGTCGTACTCGCCGAGACGCCCCTGAGCCCATGCGAGCGCGGCTTCACCCCGGGCTTCCTCCTCGGGGCTCAGCTTGCCTGCTTTCGATTTCCAATCGCTGCCAAAGTCAATCACGTCCTGCAGCGCCTCCCGGGCGATGGCCACTTGCGGCCCTTGTTCACCCTCTGCGAGTTCCTGCTCAAGTGCGGGCGAGTGGAGAGCCGAGTCGGCCTTGGTGCGCAGCGCGAGCAGACGCTGGAGCGACGACGACGAGCTCGACGAGGGAGCGGGGCCTCCCGAGATCGCTATCGGATTGGTCGACATGGCCTCGGTGGGGGACAGGCGGGTCGCGGGACTCGACAAGACGCGAACAAGCCCAACCGCGAGAGCGAAAGCGCGTGTGAGCGGGAAAGCGAGGCGCAGTGGGAAAGTCAAAGTGCCCGACACGATCGGCCGCTCCTTGTTCCCACTGAACCACATCAAATGAGTGCCTGGCGTCCGCCGAGTCGCTCGCACTCTTTCTCGCGCCCAGGAACGGCACTGTCGCGCTCGGGAGGGCGTTCGTCGGACGAGGGCGAGTCGCTCGTCGCGCTGCTCCAATCGCGCCAAGGCGGTGAAGTCGGCGCAGTCGCGTTTCACATGGACTACCGCAAGCTTGTACTCACTCAAGTGAGCTGCGTCATATTGCGCGGCACCCAGCAGCTGACCCGTAAGCGCTCCAGTACGGCGACAGTCCCACCTTCGTCAAGACGCTCACTTGGCTCCATACGAACCCGCCCTACGCTGTGCTTGTGCCTCCTGCTGCCCGACCTGCTGATCTTGACCATCCGACCCTTGCAGGGGGTGATCCCTCGCTCGCGTCGACTCTGCTAGTACGCTGCATTCAGGATGCATTCCCTCGCACCGCTATTGTCCCCGTCGCTCGCAAATGGTGGGATGAACAAGCGAGTCTCGTCCTCTCCGACCCTGCTGCTCGTCGGATCGAGCGAGCCGAGCTGACCCTGCTCGAGCCGTGCTTGCAGACTGGTCTGTCACCGCTCTTGCTCGTGCACGGATCCCGACTCTCGGCTCATCTCCGACAAAGCGTTCTGCACTAGGCTACGAGTTTCTCGCTCAGCTCAGCGCGAAAGATTTTGAGCGAGCAAACACGGTCGAGACGGCAAAGTCAAAGTACTATGCCCTCTCGGCTGTCTGCGCCCTCGTCAGTTACCTCGCTACCGAAGGCACCACGTTCGCTCCTCACAGCCTGAAAGTATCCTACGCTGCGTTCGAGGGGCACTGTCTCATTGATTCCGATTCTGCCAAAAACCTGGAACTGGTGCAGAACGTTCGCTCTGGCTTCGCTTCAGCTCTGGATAGCATGACATTGTCCCTCACGAGCCAAGATCCGCTCGTTTGCACATTCAGGTGCTCAATCACAACTCGAGACAACACCTCCTTGGGATGCTCAATCGCTGTTTCACCCCGTCGGGGACCCGACTGGCGAGCCCGGCTCTGGTTCCTCCTCCTGCACATCTGGCTCGCTTACCGCGCTCGCGCCCGTGCAGCTCCGTGCAAACATCCTGGCCCCCTCGACTGATTCAGATCTCATTCTGCGACGCTATGAAGCCGCATGTCCGCCGCCCTGTCTCGAATTATACGCGTTCTGAATCGCTTGCATGCGCAGGTCGACGAGCTCGTCAATACAGAGGAGCGACTTCGCAGTTTACGCAAAGCGCTCGAATCGTGTGTACAGCCACCACGTTCAAGTCAGGCATGGGCTGACCCGGACCCCGCTTGACAGTCTCAAACACATTGACCTCGAACGTCTAACATCCAAGATCCTCGCTTCGACCTCTCACACCAAGGTGCTCGTCCAACCCTCGTCTCGCTCGAGCGGTCTGCCCAAGACCGGTCCCGACCCCTCGATGCTGATCAGCCAGAAGCTCAATCACCTGCTGAACCTCCGCACGTTCCTCCTGTCGTTGTCTGCACTTCGCACGTCGCTCGAGCGCGTGCGCAGTCCCCTCCTAGCGCAGAGTCTGGAGGTTCTCGAGGACGAGAGGCTCGGCGAAATGCGTCAGATCGTCGAAGACAACGTCAACAAGGACTTGTGGTTGACCCAGGAGACTCTCGGCAAACGCGGCAGAGGTGGCACGCGAGATGGTCCGGATCAAGTGAAACGCTTGACGAAGGCATCGAGGCTGTTTGCGATCAGGTCTGAGAAGAAGCGATTGCAAGTCCTTCTTTCTGTCACAGAATGCTGGCTTCATCGCTGAGCGGTCTCCTATCGCCTGATAGTCTCGATGTAGCCCGTGAAACCTATCGAGAAAATATCAGTGACATCAACGAGCTGCGCGACAGTCTCAGAACCAAATTCGGGCTCGACATTTCGTTGGTCAACACGGACAAGGGCGAGTTCCTGCTCGAATGTTCAAAGGAGGACTGGAACGAGAAAGATCGCGAGGTTCACAGCCATTTCATCAACATTGTTGCGTCTGCATCATCTCCCTCTCGTCAGCCTCGTGTACAGCTCTCGTTAACGTCATGATCGCGACAGAACGAGAAAGGCAAGACTGTCAAATTCGCTTCTCTCGAGCTTCAAAAACGCAATGCTCGGATCTCGGAAAGCATCCTCGAGGTCCTACTCCTGTCGTCAGCTTGAGACCCTTCTCGAAATGGAACAAGACTCTCTTGACCGACATCTTCCGTTGATCTGCAGTGACGAGATCCTCGACGAGATTTTCGACGAGATCCGGGGCAACGTTGGCTGCTTGTACCGCTGTGCAGAAGCGGTGGCACTCCTCGACATGCTTGCAAGGTGAGTTTGCTGACCTTGCTTTCCTCCCCCCTCGAGAATCATTGCGAAATTCGAGCCCTGTAGCTTTTCCGACGTTTCGTACCAGCATGACTACGGTAGGCTATCCTCGCCGACTCGGCAGCACCGTCACCCTCGAAGCGCTAAATATTTCTGATGATGGATTTCACATTCAGTCAGACCTGAGCTGACCGACACACTCGCCATCAAAGCCGGTCGAAACCCGCTTCACGAGCGATTTCGTATGAGCGATGGAGCCTTCGTTCCCAAGTATTCATCAGCTCGTCCGTGCTCAGTCTCGACGAAGCTGATTCATGTCTCAACGCATCTGTAGTGACACATATGCCAACGAGAGCTCCTCCTTTCAGATTATCACTGGATCCAACATGTCGGGAAAGAGCACCTTGCTTCGACAAATCGCTCTGCTGCACGTCATGGCTCAGGTCTGTCAATCTCAGGCTGTATTAGATGCACAAAATATGCTTAGTGGTACTCTGTTTGTAGATCGGCTGCTTCGTTCCCGCAACGTACGCCTCGTTCCGACCTGTGTCAGCGCTACTCACCCGACTCTCGAACGACGACAACATCGAAGCGTCGCTGTCAACATTCGCACAGGAGATGACTACGATGAGTGTGATCCTTGGGGCCCTCGCACTCAGCGACTCTGCACAACCTTGCCTCGTCATCGTTGACGAGCTTGGACGCGGCACGAGTCCCGAGGAAGGGGTCGGCATAGCGCATGCAATCGCCGAGGAGATCATTAGAAGCAAAGCGAGCTGCTTTTTCGCCACTCACTTCAAGGTGAGCTCGCTGCCGTTTCGAATGTCGATGATTCTGTCTGATTACAACGTGTTCTCCGCCACAGGAACTCTCGACGACTTTGTCCCGCTTTCCCAATGTGGTTTCGCTTCATCTCGAGACCGAAGTGAGTTCCAGACTTCGACGGGTGCCCTCGGTCACTGAGAGTCTCGACTGCAGATCGATCGTTCGCAACCTGACTACAGTCTGACCTTTCATCATCGGCTCCTCGACGGCACAACACCGCTCACCCATTACGGTGAGTATGTTGGCATTTCATAGGGCCACGAACCCGTACTGATCGTGCCGACTCGTCTCTGTAGGTCTCGAGCTTGCCAAAATCGCCAAACTGCCAAATAGCGTGATCGACAAGGCGCACCTCGTTGCCGGGACTCTCGACGCGCTCTCCGAGACGCAAAGACTCAATGCGAGCGCACTTTCGCTACATGGCAGGAGGAGGGGACTGCTTGCGGTAAGCCATGATGCATTTTATCCCTTCGGAATTTTTCCCTCGAGATAGCTCACGATCCTACGGTTGTCAGCTTAAGGCGACCCTACGAGAACTCGCCAACTCGACCAATATTGATGGTACGATACTGTTGCGACTTGTTCGCGACCTGCAACAACAGACGCGCACGATGCTCGAACAAACTACCAACGCTGCAACTTGTTCGATCGAGGAGGCTGACGAGCACGACTCGACGCCTTCGCCACTCAAAGACGAGTCTGACGACACTGCAAGGGCTCAGATGAACGGTAGCTGGGCCGAGTATGACGCATTGGAATCCGAACAGGGTGAGGTCGAGATTCCCGAGTCGGAGGGCGAATCCGCCACGTGGATTCGTGATTCGAGCGAAGATCAAGAGATGCTCGAACTCGACTGAACAGGAAAATGGCGGATGGAAGCAGAGGAAGAAGTAATAGCTTGATCGTCGATGACCGTAGGAGGTAGGAACCAGGTTGAGAGCATCTTTGCTCGACAGGAAGATAAGTTGTAATCAGAGTCGTTGAGCCTGTCACTTCGTCCTATCACAGAAATAGAGACTGCCAGCGACATCAGCCTGGAGTCTTACTTCCTCCGTAGCCAAGAACAAGTAAGAGAGGCATTCAAACGAGATATGGGGTGATTGCTGCCGAGGACAGAGCTCAATCTTGAGCCTTTAGTCGTCGTCAGGGACCTCGCAGGTCTCGGCTATCTCAACAATGTCACGGCTGAGGAGAACTGGGGGCGACCCTGGGATTACATATAGTAAACCCGAAGCAAATGGAAAAGCCGAAATTCTGAGGCGTCGATCCTGCTTGGATCGTCCAGTTGTGTTCGCACGTGGCGAGCTGTGTCTTGTAAGTCGAAAGTCCATTTAGGCTACAAGTCGTCGACGGCGGTCGGGAGATAACCAGATTGTGGCACCGTAGTGCTGAGCACTTCAAGCGCTGCCATTAGCTTAATAGTCGATGATACAGCACAGACCCAGACCCATACAAATACAAGCAATGTGAGTACATAGCATAATGGTATTGACCAACGAAGCATTTCGGACCAAACGGTGCTACTGGAGCGATGACAACACCACATTGACAAAACCCGGGGCCGTGAGCGGCCTCCTCCTTCTCCAGCCTCGCGCTCCACCATCTCCAGCTCAACTCGACTCCCGCCGTCATCGGGACCACATCGTGTCGTCACTCGGCTCAGCTCGCTCGGCATGGAACGTCCGCGCAGGACGAACGAACGCAAGCAAACGGGAAGATGAAACGGTGCAGTCGGAAATAACGCCAATCGCTTCACGGCGATCTTGTTAGCATGTGTGTACACGACTCTGCATTGCTACATGTGTACTTGAGCAGCCCGGCGATCACTGGCGAGCTGGCACGTGCAACGTCTAGTGGAACACGAGAACGAATCTTGACTAGATCTACTATACTAACTGCCAGATGGACCAAGGTTAGCGTCGACACGTCGAGCGCCGCGTGTCTGCAAGGTTTGGCTTGAGTAGGTGCAGCCGGAAATGACCTCATTGGAGATTCTAGCCGAGACGCGGAGTGGTTTGCGGTCGAGCGTGCGGAGAGTCTGGAGAATCGATCTCATCCCGAGGGGCAAGCCTCGCTTGTTAGTTAGGGCGCCCGCTGTTGATCCATTGCATTCTCTGCTCCACTCTCTGCCCCATTCCTGCTGGCTGATCGCGCGGCGTGAACAACAACGAGGATCGTTCGCCTGTCGACCTTCGCAAGCTTCTACAGTCACCATGCCGGGCCTCAAGCCAACAACGATCAACGCCTCCTTCTTCCCGGAGGCCGACGATGAGGGGCAGATCGAAAACACGGGCGGGGTTGGTACCTCGCAGAAGAAGAGCAAGTGGCCGCTCAAGCGCGGCAAGAGCGCCAACGCCAACGCCACCGTCCTGAGGGACCTCGGCGACGACACGGACGGCCCAAACAGGACAACTCCGCCTTCGACGCAGCCGTCGACACGCCGTTCTTCGGTCACCCGCGTGGGAGACGGCGCAGCTTCAGTGAGCACGCTCCTAGCTCGCTCGCTCGATTACACTTGTCTAACTTCATCGCCGATATCGCTCTCCTCCACGTCCAGGATGACGAGAAGGCCGACAGAAATCTTGGAGACGAAGAGAAGCTCGCCGAAGCCAAGGCCAAGGGAACCCTGCCTGACGATGTCGACCCGCGCAAGATTCAGCTTGTGCATTTCGAGGAGGGTGATCCCGAGAACCCCATGAACTGGCCCAAGTCGAAGAAGTGGATGATTGTCAGTTACTCCTGCCTTGACTGGCATCCGATCGGCTCCTGACGCGTAACGAACAGACTTTCCTCCTCTGCATGATGACTTGTTTCATCGGTCTCTCTACGACGGCTTTCTCGAGTGGAGTGCCGACCATGACCAAAGAGTTTGGCGTCATCAACGTCGTTGGCCAAGTCGGAATGTTCACGTAAGCACGCCAAATGCTCGAAGATGGCAGTCTCTTGCGCATGGACATTGATATTGCTCAAACCCCGTGCAGATTCAACGCGGCTTGTGCGGTCGCTCCTTTGTTCCTCGCTCCCTTCTGCGAGCTTGTCGGTCGCCGCGAAGTGTTCCTAGGCGCCTACACCTGTTTCGTCCTCATCTTCATTCTCCTCTCGGAAGGTCGCAACATCACCTGCGAGATTGTCGGACGCCTCCTTAGTGGTATCTTCGGTAGTTGTGGAACGATTCTTGTCGGTGAGCTATCAACTTTGTTCACCGGTCGAACGTATATTGCCGGAAATGCTATTGCCGGAAATGCTGACTCGCTCTCTCGATAGGTGGCACTCTCGCCGACATCTGGAACACCAAGGACCGTAGTATGCCGATGTCGTGCTTCACCTTTGTCGCAATCTTCGGTACCGTCGCCGCACCCTTGTACTGTGGATTCATCGACCAAACCCTCGGCTGGCGCTGGATCCAGCGCATCCACTTGTTTGCTAACGCGTGAGCCTGATCGCCCGAGTCTCCTCCATGCCGTAACACTCGAGCTCAACTCAATCATTATCGTCCTGTGCAGTGGACTCCTCGTCGCCGAGATCCTCCTGCTCCGCGAGACCCGAGGAGCCAAGATCCTCGCACGCCGTGCTGCTCGCATGAGGAAGGAGACCGGCAAGAATAACATCCGTGCTCCGATCGAGCTCGAGAACGAGAGCGTCAAAGATCTCCTCAAGACGGCTCTTACTCGCTCCATTCTCCTTCTTGTGAAAGAGCCCGTTGTCCTCTCTTTCGGTCTCTGGATCGCGTACGTCCTTGATTGCCGAGCTCATTTTGACACCTAGATCGCTGACACCTCCGCCTATCTCGACAGCTACGCCTGGGGAATTACGTGAGTCGACAGCAGAGCAGCGGAATCGCTGTTTGTATGGCGCAAATTGACCGCTTCTCCTGCACAGTTTCCTCTTCCTTTCGGCCATTCCTCTTTGCTTCCAGAACAACCACGGCTGGAGTGAAGGTATCGGCGGCTTGCCTTACATCGCTCTCATCATCGGTTGCTTCATCGGATTCGGGTAAGCCCGCGCTGTCTACTACAGCTTGACGGTGGAAGGCTCACACGGTCCCTGCGCAGAACTTCTCGCTGGACCGATTCCATCTACGACAAGAAGCGGGACGAGAACGGTGGAGTTCCAATTCCCGAATACCGTCTTCTCGGCGCCATGTACTTCGCTTGGCTCCTTCCCGCCGGTCTCTTCATCTTCTCCTTCACGCAATATGGTTTCGTTCACTGGGTATGTTGACGAAACAAGATATTCTGGTTCAAAATAGCACCGTAGCTAAGCCCTTCGAGCTTGGTCAGATCGCTCCCATCATTTCCCTCGTACCGATTCTCGTCGGTATCTACCACGTGTTCAACTGTGCGTGATGCCTGCTTTCATTCCATGCTACCGACGTAACTGACCTTTTTTGGTCGATCAACTAGGCGTCTACAACTACACTGCCGACGCGTACGGAGAGTTCTCGTCGAGTGCCATTGCTGGCCAAGGATGTAAGGCGTTCTCTGATTATGCCAGTCGCAAATTTTCCCATACTAATGACACATTGAATGCGATCAGTCCTTCGAAACATGTTTGGTATGTCTAGCTGCAGTTGTGTCACGTCTGTCGTCGTATTGACCTTCATCACTTCGCGCAGGTGCCTCTACGCCGCTCTTCGCGAACTACATGTTCAACGGCATGGGCTACCAGTACGCTGGACTCTTGTTGTCGCTCGTCGCTTGCCTCGCGATCCCTCTTCCCTACATTCTCTTCGTCAAAGGAGGTGAGGACTGCTGTTTGCTTCTTTCTTCGCTGGTTTCCAGCATACTCACCGAGCTTCTACATGTACCAGAGAAAATCCGTGCCAAGTCCAAGTACGCCTCGGACGGTTCGGATCTCGAAGGCGAGCGAGTCACCGATGACGCGCAAGATCAGAAGCGTCCGACTTTCAGTCCCGAGGCCGCTCACACTTCCGCTGCCACCTAGAGGAAGACCGCATTGCTTTCCCTCGCTCTTCACCTTCTTTCCGTACAAAAGGTCCAATAGTTCCCGCATGGTCTTTTTAATTTCTCTCTTCCTTTCCATACTTTGCACAGCTTAGATCACATAGATACCATAGAATCGGGCTCAAGTTTAGATTTCTGTACATTCACATTTTGCAAGCTTTCTTCTCGGTACGATCTCGTTGCGTCGAGAGAACCTCCCAAGCCACTTTCGGGACTTGTCTTCACATACGGTACTTCACTGTCGCCAGATCTTTGAGAAACAATCGTGCATGTCCTGTGCGAACAATTCCGGTTGCTCCATCGAAGCAAAATGTCCTCCCTATGCAGGAACCTCACAGACCTATCAGTGACTGTCGAAAGCTTGGTAACGCGACCGTAAATGATGCACTGACCTTGTCGTGATAACGGTAGAATTGCGCATTCCCGTTGATTCCAATCCACGCTTCGGGAGTACACGAGATCTCGCATTTGTACGCAGAGTATCCAAAAGGCTTCTCGAGGTAGTTTTCTTTGGCATTGTGAATCTGAGAAACTCCTGTCAACAGGAGTTCTTTTTCCACAGAAGAACGCAGCCGCATAAATGGATCAGTCAAGGACTTGACTAGGATGAAGATATAAGGACTTACCGTAATAAGCGTAGATGGATGAGGGGAAACTGTCGCGCAGCCACCAGATGGTGCAGATGGCCAGAATTTCGTCAACCGCCGGAGTCTCGTCGGTCCAGTCTCGGTACTTTTCGGCGACTGGAATTCGAGCCAGAAGGGAGCGAGTCAGTATGAGCAAACTTTTGAGGGTGATAGGAGAACGGAGCGAACGCCAAGCGAGAAGAGCGACTGGTGAAGAACCAACCACGAGACCTGCGAATGTGGCACGAATTTCAATAAAGATCCCAAGTGGTACCTTCAGTAAATTTTTGTTCGACAAACCAATAGTACCCGGTCTCGTCGCGTGCGAGATTGCGTATGCCCGACCTGTCTTTTGAAACTCTTCCGAGCGATCCAAGCTGTCCTGCTCGCGAGGCTTGACCCGCTTCTTGAGCTCCTCGTCCTCTGGAGCTACTGCTGGTAAGCTATAAAGGAGCAGAGGTCTAATCAGGAGGACGTCTTGTGTCGAAATCGCCTGTTCGGAGCGTACTAATTGAGGTGAATGCATTTGACTGAATCAAACTTGAGCGCCATCTTCCTAGCAAGCATAGACCCGATATCGCCGCCCTGGATAAACAGAGTAGGCTCAACTTTCTAGCACGAGAAGTTCAGAGTCAGGATGGAGAAGCGATACCTGGATCGCGTAACCTGCTTGAAATCCTAAGCCGACCATCAGTTTGTGCAAGATGTTGGCCACGTCGGTTGTCCCAAATCCTCGATCGAGTGGGGGTGGACTCGACCAGCCATATCCGGGCTCCATGGGGACGACGAGATGGAATGAAGGGCTGGTCTGATCTCGCAATATTTTTACGGCTTCAAGAAATTCGAATGCGCTACCGGGCCATCCATGGAGCAACAGGAGAGGGATCGCATCGGGATCCTTCGATTCGTGGTAGATGAAGTGGATCTGATCATGACCGGAATTGATAGCGGGTTGAAGCTTTCGTCAATCAAGTCGAGTTTTGACACGGAAACAGGCCGAAGCATACCCTGAAATCTGACCCTCCGTCTTCAATGTTGGCGTAGTAGTGATCGACGGTGTTGATCTCGGCTTCACGTTTCTTCCTGTGGTTTGATTAGGGCGATTGTCAACATGCTACTTCCGGACCTATGACGCGGGAGCTCGCACCAGTCAAACCCGTTCCTCCAGCGCTCGAGAGCTTGTTGCATGTAGTCATAAGTGATACCGTACTGTGCTTGATCCATCGCATACGTTCTCGTGGGGAGACGAGCCGATGCGAGCGCTTGTTGTAACTCGGCCAGCTCCGAATCACTGAACCCAGGCTTGAACCGCTCGATATCGAGAGTGCGTCGAGGTGCCATTTTGAGTGTGATGTCGAATGTAGCGGTACAGAATCACGAGTGACAGCGAGAGGGTCAGAGCCAAGAGGAGCTGATCAAACGGCCGAAGCCGGGCCCCACTTTGGATCAGTCCGGACCCCCTGGATGTTTCGTTCCCTTGTCGGTTCAGACCGTCGAAGTTGCTAATCTGGCCAGCAAGGTTACAACATTTGGAGACTACACAACAAGGAACAGCTTTTGTCGACATCAACTGTACTTCGTGAAACATCATTCGTGATCCGATCCACTCTACGAACCAAGGGCCATCCCAGAATTAGTCCACAGACGGCTTCGGAAAAAGTTGAATGAGAAAGGGTTATTACTCACATGCGATGAATCGCTATCCATTCCGACGACCGCAAACGCTCTCGCTTCGGGACCGATCGATTGACGTTCGGCGCTACGTTCGAGTGCACGTCGCATCGTGTCTTGACTCCTCGCTCGACTTTGAGCTCGAGCTTTCGGTCGAGGGTCTCGAAACCGATCTCGACCGTCGTCCTGAATGTCGACTGACGAGACATTCGACGAACCCGACGACACCCTCTCGAACTCTCGTGGAGCCGGTGCCGACGCGAATGCCGGCGTGAGTGTCGGGGTCGACGGTTCGGAATGAGTGTTGCTGAAGAGGGGCAAAGGAGGTACGGTTGAAGCGGGATCGCCCGGGGGGATGTTCGGCGATGAAGCGTTTGTCGTATTGGATTCCGAGATGTCATCAATGTCGTACTCTTCCTCCTCCTCCTCATCATCTTCGCCTGAATCGTCCTCTTCTTCTTCTCCTCCATCCCCTGCAACCGAAGTGGCACAGTCATCGTCGTCTTCGACCGCGTCGTTGCTAGGCGACGCGAATCGAGACTGTTTCTTGATGCCGTTGGGAGCGACGGCACGCTCAGCACTCTTTGCGACAGGTGACGTGTCTTCCTTGGATTTTTTACGTCCTTCTTCCTGTAGAAGCAAGGCACAAGAAAAGTAAGGGATCTTGAACGCTAGACGTCATGCGCACACGCGAAAGCTTCGAGCAAAGGTACGTACGAGAATGACAAAACTCTTCTGCCTCTGCCGCTCGTTCCACCTGAGCGTTCGTTGAATCGAACCGAACCAGTCGGTCGACTGCTTGTCGGCACAGACGGTCGGGAACGGGTACGGTGAAGCGGTCACTTTGATGTGGTCTCCCTCTGTTCATGCGATCGAATCTAATGAGCTCCGGAGACAGACTTTGATGGTTGGAGACGCGATGACCTACGTCGCAGTTCGACTCGACCTCGACCGTCGAACGATGCCCACGCGGTACTCCTCGAGTTGTACGGGACACAGATGCGTAGTTCCATGCTGTCGGGTAGGAGCATTGGTCGGAACGAGAGCGTGTGGGGACAGATCGGCGTAATCAGGATCGCTGGGATCTCGGGATGCACGAGAGAACCTCCAGCAGAGAGCTAAGGGACGATTGTAACGATCAGCATGCCTGACGAGGTATCGGGATCAGATCGATAGTTGGTATTCACTGAGTAAGCAGTGGATCCCGTCGGCGTTGAGACTGTGAGACCATCGGCCTGTACCGTCGTCATGTGATGTTCGTCGCCTGTTCAAGACCGAGAAGATCAGGATCTTTTCGGCTAGTCCTTGACAACGAGCAGATCGAAACGAACCGAACAATTCGAGCTGCGAGACGTAAGGGCTTGGGCCTCGATCAACGACGAGGTCATTGAGAACTTCAAAGCTCTCGACTGCGCGCGTCGAGAAACATTTGATCTCCTTGTCCTTGCCCTTGGCACTCCCATCGACTCTCGGTGGTGGGAGCTTGCCACTCTCGAGCGCGTCCCATCCTTCTCGCGTGAGACTCTTCATGAAGATCCCTCCCGTCTTGCCACTCTTGACCGCACGACGTCGACAGGCAGGATCTTCCTCGTTCACGGCTCGATACACGGTACATGTGAACCGCATGCGCAGGTTCACGCGGATCCCGTCTTTGATCGCCGTGTCGAGTACGGAGCGAAAGTTGGAGAAATCAAAGTTGGTCAAGAACCCGAGCGAACCGAGCGCGAACGGGATGACGGGTGGGACGATCTGTTGGAAGAGCCACGAGGTATACAGAACTGTGCCGTCTCCTCCAAGCTTGAATGCACGACAAGAATCGCAGACGCGTCAGTCAAAAGCTTTTTCAAGAGAGCAAGTGTAAATGTTGCTACCCACCGTGATGACAAAGTCAAACAGGTGAGGACTCTTGCGACACATGTCGTTTGTCCAGTACCTCAATTGTCCCTCCTGTCCTTGTTCACCTTTGCGTGCAGGGTGGGCCTCACTGCGATCGCTCGCACCACTCGCGCTCGAGATTGAATTGTTGCGCTTGAGTAGCGCTTCGTTCAAGTTTGTCATCGAGAGTTGAGAGATGCCACTGCCACCGGGAGTCGAAGTTCCGGTCGGACCGCTCGAACGTCTCGGGTGGCCGTTGAAGTCGGTCGCAAGGGAAGCGGACGAGGACGTGCGAGAGTAACGCCGATGGCTAGGAAACGGTCGGAACAATTCAGGATGGTCGCGCTCGATGCCGGCAGCGTCGAATCGCTTCGATTTCTTCAGCTGAGAGTCGACGTAACTGTGTTGTCGAACGAAGGAGTGAGCTACATCCGCAGTATAGCGATTGAAAGGGAACGCACACGATCAGACCACGGTCTTTGCCATTTCTCGGAGTCTGCATCAACCACAAGGCGAGCTCGCGCGTGAGGCGAGTGAGCTGGTTGTCGCGAGCCTTTGTGACAATCATGACTGATTGAATCTGCGTGATGACCCTCGCTCGACCTGTGTTTCAAAGGGTTTGAGCTCAGTTTCCAGCTTTTGCGGTGCTGCGCCACGGTCAAGACCGGTATTGGCTACTGACCGAGTTGTTTGCTCATCTCGCGCACACTGACCGCCGTCTCTGCGAGTTGGCGAGTCAAGTTGATCCGTTCCTCGTCATCGTCATCCTCGTTGTAGTCGGCGTCGCTGTAAATCGCCTCGTCATTGCTGTCCCCAGGGTTCGTGAACGAACCTGCGAGGTTCGATTGGTCACGGATTGGGAGAATGTTGGATTTGCCGCCCGCCCTGTCTCCCTTGGTGGCGGGGTCCGTGGCCGTCTCGGTAGATTTGGTGCGGACCTTCTTGCCTGACGCTGTCGCGTTGAGAGAAGAATTCGTCGGTTGCAATTCGGCGAGGGTGTGATCGAGGTGAGAATGGATGAAGCATGGGGACGAGAGGGACTGCGAGTACGAGATGGTTGGCGCAGCTCGATGTTCCGATGTCGAACCATGCACTCTCGGAGGAGGGGTCGAGACATGCGCACGGGAGGGCACAACGGTAGGGTACGAGGAAGGAGCCGGACGAGCGAGAGGGACGGTCGAGTTGTTGGCAATGACGGTCGCGGGGGAAGACGGGGAAGGGATCGCGAGCGAACGGTGCGTTTGAGGACGGTTCGGGCTCGTGACGGCCGAGTCAGAGCTTGGCTGCGATGGGACGTGAATTGGATGTAGGTTTGGGTGTTGGGCGCGAGGAGTGGTGCGGAGTGCGAAGCCGGAGCGGGTGGGCGAAGTCGGGCTGATCGAGGTCGGCGTGGCTGGGGATGCAGGTCGACCTGTGCCTTCCGACAGGGGAGACCTGTAGCGGAAGCCTTCAAACGGGCTCGTCATGATCGGAGCGAGTCGACGATGGTCCTGTCAACGATGATGCGCTTTCGGCGTTCGAGTGCTTGGCCCCACCCGACGCTTGCTCCGAGAGGTGCTCGACGGGCACAAGTCGTCTAACGCTCTAGCCGCCTGGTGTCTCGTTCGATCTGAGGGAGCGATGGACGGGCTCGGCAAGTAGGATCGGCTTTCGGCACCTGCGCTTGCGCTGGCTTCTGACAGCGGCGTAGTCGATTGCTTCCTTCGTGACTGGCTGCGAAGTATCGGAACCGTTGCCGATCAAGCGAGAAAACCTTGGCTTGCCTGGCAGCGGGTTCGACGCGAGATGAAATGCAAGTGAGGTTGAGCAACTTCCGATGACCAACATCTTCCGCCAACTCGAAACATTTCTCCGGTCAGAACAAAAACCATTTCCTGATGGAAGGACTACAATGCCGTGCTCGTGTCCCGAAAACTGCTCTTCGGAGCAGCTCGAATTGCTCACATTGTGCGGAAACGTGCGCAAAAGCCTTGGTCGTCTCGCTCACGCCGACACACATTTTCTCTCGATGCGCAGCGAGCACGGGTAGGGTAGGGCACAACTGAAACGGTCGCTTTTGTCATCATCACGGAAAGGGGGGGTAGTCGTCGGAGTAGGGACGGGGTGATCTATCTGCAAAAAAGGGGGGAAAGATGGGGCAAGGTTACGAGAACCGCTTATTCAAGCTTGGCCTTGAGGAGCGACTTGAGCTCGTCGGCATCGACGGCGAACTTCTTGATACCCTCGTGGAGCTTGTCGAACGCCATTTGGTCCTGGAAGTAGATGCGAGTCAGCCAAAGATACTATCGCCAAGGTCATGCTTGTGCGCGGGCAAAGACAGATCAACTCACTTGGAGGAGACTCCATCGGAACGCTCCCTCGTTGTCAACGAACGAGACCTTCTCCATCGGGTCCTCCTTCTTGGCCTTCTCGGTCGAGAGCACCTGCTTCATCTCCGAGTCCGACTTTTGCAGTTGGTCGAGGAGAGCGGGCGAAATGGTGAGGAAGTCGCATCCAGCGAGCGAGATGATCTCAGAGGTCTGCGAATCCAAAGGCGCGCCGTCAGATTCTCTGTATATAGTAAACTCATCGCGATGAACGGAAAGAGGAATGGCCGAGGCTCACGTTGCGGAACGAGGCACCCATGACGATCGTGTCGTAGCCGTGCTGCTTGTAGTAGTTGTAGATCTTCGAGACCGAGATGACTCCGGGGTCGGTGGGTCCCTCGTATTGTCCCTCGGGCTTGTTCTTCTTGTACCAGTCGAGGATGCGGCCGACGAACGGCGAGATGAGGGTGACCTTGGCCTCGGCGCAAGCGACGGCTTGCTGGAAACCGAACAGGAGGGTGAGGTTGCAGTGGATGTCGTCTTGCTGCTCGAGTTCACGAGCGGCCTGGATACCCTCCCAGGTCGAGGCAATCTTGATGAGGATGCGGTCCTTGGGGATGCCGACCTCCTTGTAGAGGGCGATCAATTGCTTGGCCTGATAGTTTCGTCACGATCGTTGCAGCGCACAGTCAGCTCCAAGATGATCCACCATGAGCGCATAAACGAGTCTCACCTTGGCCTTGGTGGCCTCCTTGTCGAACGAGAGGGAAGCGTCGACCTCGGTCGAGACACGGCCGGGGACGATGTTGAGGATCTCCTTTCCGAACTCGACGAGCTGGATGGAGAAGAACAACGAGTCAGCAAGAGGTGCGAGCAGGATGTATGCGGTTTGCGATGACATGATTCGAAAGAATGCGCGACTCACGAGGCGGTCGAGAGTGTTCTCGACTTGGGCATCGATGTCACTGTGGAGTGAGTGGCAGTATCAGTGACACGGACAACGAGAGAGAGGGAGAGGAGGGCCAGCGGGGACCCTCGGGTTGCTTCATCGGAGAACGTGAGACTGACCCGCCCTTCTGCTTGGCGTACTCGACGGCGACGTCGATCAGCTTGGCGTACTTGGGGTCCTTGACAGCAGCGAGGATGAGGGAGGGGTTGGTGGTGGCATCCTGGGGCTTGTAGGCGGCGATAGCTGTCAATGGGGGAATCAGGTTGGCGTCAGGATTGGGGGACCGCCGAGGGTCCGCGTGCATTCGCGCACGAGCGAGGCGACTCACACTCGAAGTCTCCCGAGTCCGAGACGACGGTGGTGTATTTCTTGAGTTGGTCGAGCGAGGAAGACATCTGCGCGGGATAGAGATCGATGGAATCAGTTGGAACACTCGGTGCGTCGGCCTTTGGGGAGAGTCTAGCTAACAACTGCAGACACGGCACAAGACAGCGTTAGTCCACAGGACGAGGTAGGAATCCCAGACGGAGGAGGACGCACTGGGTTATCGAGGTGAAGTGGAGGGAGAAGAAAGAGAGATGCAGCCGAGGCCTCGGGAATGACGAACATGCATACAGGTTTTGCCGAGGTCAATAACCTCACCTCGGAGGTGAGGTTATTTCCAGAGAAAGCCTGCAATGCTATCATTACCTTGCTCGCGGACTCGCATTCCCGAGCGCGACAAGAAAAATTATATAACCGGGTGCAACAAAAAAGTCCGCGGAGAAGAGATGTTCGTGACAAACTCGCCAACGCCCACATAATGTCAAGCACAGTATACACAGGCGTTTGTATTACGGGTTGACCCACATCGTTCAAGACCCCATGCCCCGCGACCGGCGCACCAAACGCCATGCCCGCTCAAAGTGCGTCTAGGATCTGGCTTGCGACATAGTTGACAAGGCCTGAATGTTCATGGGAAATATCGAATACGCAAGGGCTTGCTGTTGAAGTCGACGAGGCGATAATTTCGATTTCTGCTTTGCGATTGAGGTGCAGCATGTATTCGAGCTCTCGCCTGTTTCCACGCTCCAAGTGTAAACCTGGGTGAGCCTGATACGAGAGAGAGGAAGACTTGGAGCGAAAGTAGTCTTGCCTCCATTCAATTGGGAACGAGGTACGCTTAGCCATTGCAATGGCTTTCTTCCTGTCTCTGTCCCCCAGCAGGAGCAGGTCGTCGCGGTTAATCTGGCTGACATCCCAAGAGGAGGGCTTGAGTCCAATCCAGACCACCCGATCAATGTCGAGCGTCAAGTTGGCCGCGTCGTGCGACATGGCCGCTGAACCGAGCACGTAGGTGGCGAGGATGTCCATCCCGTATGGATCAGAGTCGACGAGGAACATGATTGGCGTGCTACTGTGGGGGCAAACGGTGTCGGTAAAAGTGCGCACTGAGGCAGAGCGAGGAAAGTCCCTGCACCTGGGTAGCCCGTCTGAGAGTCGTTTCACCAGTTCGCGGGTCGCGACGTCTGGATAGCCCTTACCGGTGACGAGAATACCATGGCCGATTCGAGCGTCGACCGAGCTCCAGTCGACTGAGCTGAGAGTCTGAAAGACCGCCTGCGACAAGCGCGTGCATGGACGTTTCAGGAGAACGCCGCATCGATTCGATCCCGAGTACTCACATCCTTTTCGACGACGAGCACCCATGCAGCTCCTCCGGCTTGAAACCGTGCGATGGTTGGACCTGGCGGAACGAGAGTACCCTGCAACGAGTCCGGCCGCTTCTGCTGAGCATTGGCGCACATGGCTAGACCCGAGGGCGAACAAGCATACTTCGAGCGAGCCGGACTTCTCGGTGCCGTCCTCCATGACGAGCTGTAGTGCACCACTGAAGAGACCTTTTGACGTGGCGATCACGTTCAAATCACTCCTTCTCACTTGCAGAGTCGCAGACAGGTCCTCGAGGATCTGCGGTTTTGGGGGGTTCAGCTTTCAGTCCGAGCTTACGAATAGCCTAGACAAAGAGACGAGAGACAGTGCTCGCCGTATCAACCGTCTGCTGATTCTTGAACAACGCAACATCACGATAGTACAGGTCGCGTTTGGTTGAGACCACGTTCTCGATCAAGCCGTCGAGAACGAGCTCGACGACTCGCAAAAAAGTCGCTGAACGAACGCGCGACGAGCTCGGTCAACGTGTGAGGCCCCCGACATCTCAGGGGGACACCGCTTACCTAGTTCTAGCGCGCCCATGCGAGTGTTTTCGGCTTTGCCGAGTCTTCGCGGGAACGTTAGAAGCTGCTGAGAGATCGGGTCGTTCCGACTGTAGCGCAAACGATAACCGCGATTTCAGGTCTACCGCAAAAGACGACTCCGTACGAGCCCACTTGCCTGTCGTGTGACCGCCCTGCCCGTCTGACGAGCTGAATTCTCACAGACACTCGCTCGTTCCTGGAGTTTTCGATCGCCAAGCTTGCCTCGTTCAGGTGTGATGGTGCTGTCAGAGCTCGTACACAAGAGACAATCTGTTTCTGAACATCGAGAGCGACGCGTTGCAGGCTGTCGATAATAGCTAGTCTGTAGCCCAGACGCGACCTCGTTCAGCCTGACGATGAAGCTCAGAAGCGGGAAGTGCACCTCTTTTCAGCCGAGGAGAGCTGAGGTTGCACCACATGTAGCACGATGAGGTCAAGGTCTGTCGCCAAGCGGTGCGAACGAAGCGATAAGGGAGACGATGGTAGCGAGGGTGCCTCGTAGCGAGCTGTTGAAGTCTTCAAAACGCGAGCAGGCGCCATGGCCGCAAGATGGTCAGGTCAAGAAAGAGTCAGAAGAATTGCTTTGCCATGATCGGTGGGAAGCAGGCGGAGACGGAGAAGCGTGTACCGGACCACTGTTCGAGGACTGTGCAGTGTCTCGTGTGGTAGACTCCGAGTCGGTTCCTGTAGAAACGCTGTCTTTGGATGGCGAGTAGGGCAAGTATCGCTTGGAAACTGGCCTACGAGGCCGAGGAGCAGTAGAGCCAGAAGCAGGAAGCGAACAATGTCCAGCACCGCCAAGTCGGCAGTCCTCGCGCCAACTAGCCGCTGCTGGAACGATGTCGCTGTCGAGAGAGAAGCTATGCGGCATGATTGGCTCAGAGCGTGTCTCGGCCCGCTTCTTGTCTACCACAGCTTTGACTCTATTCGATGTCGAATCGGCCAACCTGCCTGAGGGCGGGTGCGGACTGAAGCCCTGCGGATGGCCAGAGGCTTCCAAACTGTCGAGTGCGGTAGCTGGGGAACTCGACACCCGTCGGAATCGCGAGAAACGTCGAGCAGTCTGTGGCCAAGTTGACCTCGTTCCGGAAGCAGATGTCGAGCTGTCCGATTCGCTCGAATCTTGTATAATTGTGCGCATCGCTGTCGACTTGTCTATTCCGAGCGAACGCGGGAGCGAGACACAAGAGGCTCAACGATCGACGCTCGCGATGTCGCGCGCCATCGCATGCGCAGTTCTCAAATGTCTTGGATTCTCCCGAGACGATGGCTCTTGATAGATGACTTGAATGAGCTATACTAAGACAAGACCCCCTGCCTGAGCGTGATGAGCAGGTATCCCCTGTGACTGTGTGGTTTATATTGCTTGTTTTTGCTGTCCTAACATAGCTAATCGAACTAACATTACGTCAATGCAACGTCAAGCAATTACGATTATTCAGTCTTTCTTTGCAGCTTTACCTTCTAGTAAATCTGGTGTACATAAATCTACTAGGCAAGGATCTCCAGCACTAGGAGGTGAACCAGTATTTACTAAACGCTGATAAAGTTATCGTACAGTTATTCTACATCTTTATAGCAACTACTCAACCGCACGCGTTCGGTTCTCTGTGTGGCGCTTGCGCACTATGTGAGAGTCTGAGCGTCTCGTGTCTCCGGCACCCATTTGTCCAATTATTATTCGACTGCATCTCGGAGGCTTGCTTTCGACAGAATCTGCTTGAGACTTGATGAGCAGGTGTGGTGTATTGTGTGCTCTGGCTCCAGGAGAACAATCGAAATGGCAATGCACCCGTAGAGCTTGGCAGCATCTTGGTGGGTTATATGTACGCTAAACTAGGCTGGTTTTTACAAGCCCGCGTAGCTCAACGGAAGAGCGCCAGACTTTTACGGATAATCCTGTAGGGATCTGGATGTTGCGGGTTCGAGCCCCGCCGTGGGCTGCCGAAAAATTCAGCAATCAAGGCTCCATTTTTTTGGGCCTTTTTTCGTGGCGACAATGTCAGTTCCACTGTGACGAGCGGGAGCTACAGGTCGTTGAGCCTGTCGCACAGGGAGGTGCACACTTTCGGACCGGAATGCTTTGGTCGCGGACGCGCGCACCTTCGACCTTGATCGCGTGCCCGCTTGCGCCTCCTGCACTCTGTCTCGTCTCCGGACATCGACAGTTCTGTTCGCATTCGGAGAGGGCTGGAGAGCCGACTGACTCCGACTGAGCAATCGAACGAGATCGCATCCGGACTTCGACTGCGGTTTCAAAGTCACGCCCGCTCAGCTCGCCTGTCCACACCTGACATCTTGCGTTCCGATTCAATACCCCGACCCAGACGCCTCGTAGCTACTGAACTAAGTAGCGGGTCCTCACACAAGCTGTACAGGCAACTGCGTACCGATCTACCACCTCCACCCACCGACGCGACGCACCTCACCAGTCCGAGGGTTCAGCCAGACCTGGCGCGCTCCAAGCGTCGGCATCACGATTCGATACAGGTCTGTAGCCCAATCAAAAGACTCTCAAGCGTGACCGGACCCGCGAATAGCTCCCGTCACTCGGGACAGCTTGCCAGAGTTAAGGCCATCGGGCGCCCGTGACGTCGGGTATGGCGCCTCCGAGCACTCAGCCCGCGAGTCAGAGCGAAATAGGTGAGCTAGAACTCGCATCGCATGGCTCCAAGTGAGCCACCACGGGTCTCGGGAGGCTCTAGAGGAGGCGAGCTTTGAGCGCCGTCGCGCCGCGGCAGCCGTGCAAGCACGATGCAGCTTTACTGATGTATCCTCGTCTTTGAACAGACGCACTGGAACATATGATCGATCGCATGAACCGCACGTCTTCGCCGGCACCTGCGTTTCCTCCACCTCGGACTTCGTCCCGGGCGTCGAGTCGAACTCGCCTGTCGACCCACTCGTCCGCTCGGTCATTGCACTCGGTTCGGTCCGTCAGCCCGCGTCCGGCATCGCCTCTCGCGCGCCCGTCTCTCGATGAAGCACCGGACGAGACGACCCCGGTAGTACAGCAAGGCGAGTGGACCAGCGCGGCAATCAGTCATTCCCGCGCGCGCACGACCAGCGACGACCGCGGACTGCAGCGTAATCACGAGGACGATACGAGCAGCCTCCGCAGCAGTCGCTCGAAAGGACCCGAAGGTGAAGCGAATGGTTCCAACCCCTTTTATGCTTCACCTGCCGCCCCTATAGCAGCACACACGCCCAGATGGTCGCCCCGCAAATCACCTCCACCTCGAATACGTCGACCGGGCTCGAGCAGTAGCAGCACGAGCCCCCCTCCGAACCCTTTCGCATCAGCTGCAGGCCAAAGCCCCTTACGACTGCTTCCGCGATCACCTCTGAACGACCGGGCTCCCCTCGAAGATCTAGCGTTCCTGCGCGAGGCCGGCGCGTTCTCGGACGAAGACCAGTTCCCCATCTTGGACGAAATCAAATCCCGGACAGAGAACGACACATCTTCGATTCACAGCTCGAACTCGGCCAGTATACGCAACGCTCGTCTGCGAGAAGACATTGAGCAAACAGCCCAGCGCATCAAAGACAGGGCTAGCGCAGAGGACGTCGCCCGGGCGCGAGCTTCTACTCCTGCCGAATCCGCGGCACCCTCGACGCCTGTTGCCAATCCTGACCCTAATCAGCCTGTCGCGCGTCGAGGGAGCAGCGGATTTGCGTCAAGCTTGCCGCTGTATCCTGGCGCGCCCCTCCCCGCTGCTCCGCTCCACAGTCCTGCATCGGAACCGACTGGCGGTTACGACGCTCGTTCGCTCCACTCGGGTACATCCGAAGCCGACTCGGGGAAAAGCTGGCAAGTGCCCCACCACGGAGGTGTGGCTAGAGGGGCTCGGTCAGAATTCAGCGAAGCAAAAGGCGACCGCACCGCACGCGTCAGGCAGAAAGAGTCAAAAGAGTGGAGTCAGGCATGTTGGATTTGGGTTCAGGACAAGGGCTCAGATGCAAGTGTCGGTGGCAGCAGCAGCGGAGGTGGAAAATTCAGCAAGACTCCGCTCATTCGAGATGTGCGTGTTTCGCTGGGAACCTTGCGAGGCTGACGCGTTAGCGACTGACACGCCCCGATTACCATGTATAGGTTCCCTCTGTGATGAAACGGAAGAGCGGGAAACGAGAATCCTCGCATCACCTGCTCTCGCCCGCCGAAGCGATGCTCTTCAATTTTGACGATGCCTCTGGCAGCAGCAGAAACAGTAAAAGCAGCAGTAGCAGGTCGAGCTCGTCGCGAGACAAGCCGAAAAGCAGGTCAGCATTCGGGATTGGGCCTGGCGAGCGAGATGGAGGTTGGCGTCGCGCGACAGGCGTTTTGAGGGATGATGGATCTCTACGAATATCAGGCGAGGTACGTCGTTTCCTTTTCTGCCGCAAGTGACAGCAAGAAGGTCTACGCTAATTTGACAGCTCTGCAGGCCGACAAGATTGTAATGCGCTCGATCCATCTGCCTTCCTACAACCGCACCGACGTTCGCATCCTAGACCATTCACTCTTTGGGCGTCCGAACTGCGTCTCAATCTCCCGTCGTACCGCGACTCCCGCCACCCCGTTCCGCTCGTCATTCGCGTCGGTTCCCATGTCGACCTCGCTCTCGTCAGAATCTCCTCGCCCCGATGAACCCATCTACCTATGTTTCCCTTCCATCGTTGCCACGCAAGTTTGGCTCGTCATGGCGCACTGCTTTGCGGGACCGGAATACTATCTCGCAGCGGGATCCGCTCCACCACCGCCCGTGCCTTCTCGAAGAAAAACTCGAGAGCCAAATTGGTCGTCATCGGATGAAGAGGAGACGAGGGAAGGGGAAGCGGACGAGCTCAGCAAGAGCTGCAGGATCTTTCGCAAGCTACAGATCACTATTAATGAAGGGAGGGCGCTGGGTGAAACGATGTCGGAGACGATGAGATCCAGTGCCAAATCTTCCTGGGATCGGCCGGAGCTGTCGCGAGAAGGATCAAACAACGGCGATGGATATGGCAAATCGAGCGAACTTCAATCTCCCGGTGCGCTTGATTCCCCAAACAGGTCGATTGCCTCCTCGCTCGCATATGCTCGACCACGAACCGGGGAAGGCAAAGATGACCACTCGGGGACAGACTGGTGCTGCGAGATTGAAATGGACGGAGAAATCGTCGCACGGACGGCTACTCGTCGTGGCCGCTCGCCGTTCTGGAATGAATCTTTCACATTCTCGTATGTGCTCAAACCTCTCGTCGCCTAGCCCACACTCGCGCTAATCCCAACCTCTTACAGCGATCTACCACCGTTCTTTGCGCCAATCACAATTCGCGTGCTTCAGGCTACGAAAAGCTCTTCTCGCCACCAAGTTCTCGGCTGTGCGACTGTCCGTGTCCCTGACCTGCCGCGACATGAGCTATGCGAAGACTGGTGGAGTATCAAACCTGTGAATCCAGCGAAGGGAACGGACGTTGTCGGTGAGCTCAACTTGGGTGTGCGCGTGGCAGAAGAAATTGTTCTGCCGAGCAGAGGGTACGAAACGATTCTGAAGGTGAGTCTAAGGAAAATCTCTGCGCGTCCGTGCTAATCAAGAGATCACTGACACGCCGGTTGAACAGCTCCTCACGGAAGATATCGAAGCGGACCTCGCAATAGACATTGCGCATGAATTTCCGTCCGACCTCGAAGAGATGACGACCATACTGCTTCGGATATACCAAGCGGAGAGCATATTAGTGCCACGTCTTATGCGCCTCGCTGAACTCGAAGTCGACAACAACGATCGACTGAACCGGGCCGCAGCGATTCTTTTCCGAGGCAACACGATTTTGACCAAATCCGTCGAACTCTACTTGCGGCTCATTGGCGCAGAATATCTCGAGGCATCGATTGGTGATGCGGTTCGCAAGATCATCAAGGACAAGGTTGAGATCGAAATCGATCCGTTGAAGCTCAAGTCGGGGTGGAGAGACAAAGATTTACTGGCTAATGTTCATGCGCTGCATGAGTGGTCGACGTACCTCTGGAACTCGATCTACGACGCCCGCGAGAAATGCCCACAGTCAGTCTCCCTGCTTTCGTCTTGGTACGAGCGAAAAACTGATGTTCGCCTTTACTGCTGCAGGGACCTTCGCCAAATCTTTGGTCACATTCAACGAGTCGTCGTCGAGAAGTATGGGCAGGGAGACGACCAGAAGAACACGCGGTGGACTTCGGTGTCGGCTTTCGTCTTCCTCCGGTTCTTCGTTCCAGCTGTCCTCAATCCTCGACTCTTTTTCATCGTATCGAGTCCTCCAGATACGAAGTCTCAACGCACCCTGACTTTGATCGCCAAAACCTTGCAAGGCCTTGCAAATTTCTCATCGTTCGGCCAGAAGGAACCGTGGATGTTACCCATGAACTCGTTCGTCCAGGACAACGGTGCTGCGTTCGTCGATTTCATCGAACATGTCGCGACGCCTGCATCAGCGACTGCCTACAGACAGGAGTGGACATCCTCGCTCGCATCGACTTACTTGGCACCATATCGACTCCGCAACTCTCTCTCGCCACTTGCGAAAGAAGGTGTTCCCCTGTTGCCTCATTTGATTGATCTACCCCGAGAACTCGGCCTCTTCGCGACTCATCTAGCTCGTTGGTCTCTCGAACGAGCCAGTCTCGATCAAGAAGGCTCGGTCAGTACGGGGCGGAGCGGGACCCCATCAGTCGCTTCGTCTCGTGGCGGCAGCTCTCAACGCTTTCTCGACCTCGCTGAAGCGTGCAGCGAAGTTCACGAGGAGTCTTGGAGGCGCGGTGGCGGTCTCATCTCCGCTTTAAGCTATTACGATCTTCGTCTCAAGCAACCAGAGCTCAGGACGAGAGCCGGAAGCCGCATGACTGGACGACCAGCGACGTCAAGTGGTGCTTATGGACCAGGCGTGCAAGACCGAGCCAAGTCGCTCGGGATTCCGCCGCCGCGACCTCCTCCAATCTCGACCGGCGACGAGCTGCTGCACATCCGGAACCCGTTGCGCGCCTCTACTCCTCCGCCAAGAGCGATGCTCAATGGCAACGCAAATCGACCCGACGAGGACGCAACAGCCACAACGGGTCACAAGGCCGAAAGACGCAGTCATCGAAGCGTGACAATAAACGGCACCTCCCCAGGACGGACAGTTCCCTCAGCAGCCTTACTCAAATCGATCTCTTCCGAGGATCTATCGGCTCTAGCTGCGATCAGCACGAGACCCTCTATAGACTCGCTCACCAGTCGGACGCCGGTCACCGGTTCCGGTGGTACCCTTCCCCAACGTGATGCACCGCCGTTGAGAGTCGAGACAGGCGCTCGAGAGATTCGAAACAGGCTGCTCGACTCGGGCGAGAGTCCTCTCTCCGAAGACGCATCGTATCACTTCCCGAACAATCCTCGGAGCATTGGGTCTGTTCCGATGAATCAAGCCTCCTCGACTCACTCGTCATCGACGGGCTCGACTGCGAGCGGTTCGCATTTCCGGCTCCCGACTACCACCCGGATCCGTATAACCCAAGAGACCACTGTCTCGACGACTCACGTTTCCCACCAACTTGCGCCGCTCGGCAATTCGGTCTCGGTCTCGGCTCCTCAGTCTGGCTACCAACTCGGTACACCTACGAGCCCCGAGCTGACCACGCCTTACCCTCACGAATCTCAGTTTGGCGGTCTCTCTTTCGTCGGGTCTCCTTCGCGATCGGCAGCGAATTCGGCCATCTCTTCACCGATCCAAGCGTCCCGGTCGCAACCAGGCTACGACAGTCTCCCTTCTAGTACGAGCTCGATGTCGATCAGTGCCGAAGTCAGTGCTCCTCCCATCTCGAATACGAGGAGGACAAGCTCGGCCGGGATCTTCGGACTCGGCAAGAGTTCGAAAGGGCCGATCGCAGCAGACGATGACTCGTCCGGTGGTAGTAGTGGAGGAATCAGAGGAGGGCTCTTGTCGAGAGCGATGGGACGGAAAGGCAGTAGACATTGAGCCTCGTTCATCTCCCTCGATACAAGCTGTAATCCCCTTGTTGCCAGTCTTACCTGAATGCCCATGATCTTGTTCGATACGTCGTCTTGAGTGATAAAATCATCATGGCAGGAGACTTGAGAATACGCTTGAGATCAGTTTGGACCATCTCACGTGATCTCGAGCGCTATCGCTACAAGCGGCTGTCCATCGTATCATTTTATCGAGGTCAACTTTGCCGGTATGGGCCGCGCATACAGTATACAATTCATTCCAATAGCTATAGGGGAATAGCAGAATTACTGATTTTTCTTTGTTTCCTTTTCCTCGGTGGAAGGCTCTTTGTCCTTCTTCTCTTGCGCTTCGAGCAGTTTCTTGGCCTCCTCTTCTGTCAATTTTTGGCCTGTAAGGACGGAAAAACCCCATCGTACATCCGGTTTTCTGTTTCAGTCACCTTTCCCTCGAGATCGCAAAGGGTTAAGAGGAAGAACAACGCACCGAATTCGTTCTCACGGTTGGGATCGACGCGGTAAATGTAGCGTTGGTAGAGCAAGATTACAAAGACGACGTCGTCTCGGAAGCAAGCGAGTCGATGCAAGGTAGGCATCCTTTAGAATGTTGTTGTTGTTTTGAGCTGCCGCCACATTCTTTGGATTGTGAAGCAAAGAGGTTGACTCACTTGATACAGAACGCGAGGAGGTCATCGATCACGGTATTGAGACTCTTGTAGCCTATTTTGTGCAAACGAGCCATTGAAAATGTCAGCATCCATTACCAGTTCTGGCGCAAATCAAATATGCTTACACATCGCTTTCATTGGGATGTGAGCGACAGATTTCAATTTCTGTACGAGACGAGGCACGGGAACAACAAGTCGATCTGTCAGTCTTTGTAGAAACCGATTGGATGGGATCGCAGGGTCCGGGAAAGGGGAGAGAAGCTCACATAGTTGATGATCAATTGGGGCACGAGTTGCACGAACCCCATGATCGAGATGAACGAATACAGCGTAGCGATTGCGAATGACCACCACGACTTGTGCTCGTTGTAAAACACCGAGTAGACCGTGTAGGCGAGCAGTAATGGTAGCATGGTCCAGCTCACATACTGGTAGTCGCTCGAAACAGGCTCGAAGCGGTTCAGAGAGTATTCAGGGCAGGGGCAAGAGAGACCAGAGACGAACCTTGTAAGCCAATTTATCGTATTCTTTCGTCTTTTCCTCGTCTTCTGTCAAGACGTGCTTGTCCTTGATTTCGAGCTTGTACGGAAGCAGTCCCGCAGTAGCGGGAACAATCTTGATGTCGACGGCTTTCGTAATTTTCCACGCTTCGATCGCGACCGACATTCCTGACGAGAGAATGATCATCCAAGACGTCTCTTCCGAAGAATCGAGCAAGTACAGGACTAGGTTTGGGGGGAAACGACAAGTTCAGTTTGAGCACTTCGGAAGGCGGATCGTTGAATGAGCAAAATCGAGACGCACAGACGACAATCTGCGTAAAGACGTTGACGAGAATGGTCCTGACGGATACTCCGACCAACTCTTTCTTGCCACGCCAGTGTTTGACATCTGCGGTGAAAGCCAAAAACTCGAACCTGTCGACACACGATCTCCGCCGTCAATTCCTTCGTGTGTGAGACGCGAAACTATCCCGGAGAAAAGGGAGCCAATCGTACAGCATGTGTAGAACGGATGCGAGGGCAGTCGTGATGAGTAACCAGGGGCTCGTCTCGAGCAGCATGGTCTTGATCGCGTCCATCTCGCCTCCGGAACCTGCACCTCCGGCGAGTCCTCCGGGAGAAGGAGTCGTCGCCTGCTTCTCGAACGAGTCTTGCATCGAGGCAAACATCTGGAACTTGAAGTGCGAAGTGGGCTTCAATGTCACTCTCAAGGGCAAAGTCGGCGTCGTTGCGTTGATCGGGTTCATGTGCTGAAAAGAGGCCAGAGTCAGTACTCGGATTCGTGTAGTAGGGGGAAAAGCGCGCGGACACACCCCTTTGAGCAGCCAGAAATCGTTGACGTAGACGGGCGGCATGTAAATCTCGTCACCCTCGAGGGTCTTCTGCTTCGCCAGGTGGACGTGGTTCTTGACCGCTTCGGGCAAGGTATGGTAGGGTAAGGCGCCCGAACCACAGACCAGCTCGACGGATACGTTCGGGTGGTAGTACGAGATGACGGGACGAGGCGCTTTCGAGTCTTCCTCGTCTTCAGCCTCTCTATCGTCCGCGTCGTCTTTCTTGTCCTTTGAGGAGGAAGCCAGAAGCTTCTTGGTCTTTGTGATCTTGCGTTGGGGCATGTATCGAGTCAGGAGTTTGCGCATGTGGACCCATTCGGCCGGGCGCAGATCGACGCCGTCAAAGTCGAACCCGGCAAGCGGGATCTTGTCACGGAGATGAGGTGGGTAGTTGAGCGGAGAATAGACCATAAACACGTCGAGGTACAGGGAAGCGTTGTTTTGGACGGCCTGTCATTCCGAATTCTGAGCATCATTAGCCATGGCGTCTTTCGAGAGAACCAGATAAGCTCGACTGACGGTGGGTACAGTCCACTCGGTGTCCCACACTTGCTCGACCCCGTTGTTCTCCCACTTGACGCCTTCGAATTTGGTTCCGGGCAGACCAGGTTCGGGGTGTTTCAGGATCGAGGCAGGATTCGCGCGGGCTTCCTCGTCACTCAGGGTCGACAACTGCATGGCGACGTCGAGGGCGGTGCCGGGAGGGTAGATCGGGTGGACCGGGGCTTGCTGTCGAGGCGGGACATTGCCCGTCGATGCTGCCGTGTGGGTCGGGGCGGTGGCAGGATCATGATTGAGGTTCGCAGGCGTGACAGAGGATTGATCGACCGCCTTGTTCTCTGTTCGTGGCTTAAAGAGTTGAGCGCGCAAGTCGAGCGAGACTGATCAAGATGAGGGGCACTCACTCGAACCGAACAAGGTCTGCGTGATGTACCAAATTGCTCCTGCTTGTAGCACAGCTTTGACTAGCGGGGAACTGAGCAGTCCGCCGCCCTCCTGAGGCTGACCGCCGGGTGGAACGTTGCCGCGGGGTTGCGCCATTGCGTTGCGGCTTTCGCGAGTGTGTCGCGGTGTGAGAGAATCGATCGCTCGCGGCGGAACAATCTCGCGATGTGGTGTTCGACGAGTTCAGAGTAGCAGCAGAGCACCGCAGCGGACGACGAAAAGTGCAAGGGCCGGCAGTAGACTATTTGCCAATTTCTACATCCAAAATTGGTATGCCGCCAATTTGCCCGGACGGAATCTCCTGATTTGCGGGTTCGGTGCACGTGCAAGGCGAGCAGCAGGGTGTCGCTCGGTAGCTCGAGCGGTGCAACATCATCGCGGAAGAATTACCCCACATGCGATGAATCATGACGATAAACTCGCAGCGATCGCTCTGGCCTGTCACTCCATCAACAACTAAAAACATGTCAGTCTACGCGCAGAAGAACGCCAACATCGACCTCACTGACAAGACTGCGGCCGTCGCGGGGGGTACGACCGGGATTGGGGCTGCGCTTGCGTCAAGGTTCTCTCAAGCCGGAGCGAGCGTCTTCGTCATCGGCCGCAACAAGCAGCGAGGAGACAGTGTCATCAAAGACCTCGAACGAGTTGGCAACGGCAAAGCCAAGTACGAGTTTATCCAGGCGGATCTCAGGTCAGTCGCACCCGGCTCTGCGAGGTCCCTCCTTACAATAGCACTCACCGCAGCCTCTCCCCGACACAGCTCGACTGCAGAGGTCAAGCGAGTCGCTGCAGAGCTCAAGGAAAAGTCGGGCGGTGCGATCCACTTCCTCGTGACCACCCAAGGTGAATCAGATCATGTCTTCGTCCAGCTCTAGGACCTCGCAGCCTAATCTTAGTACACCTGTGCAGGCGGACCTCCAAATGGCGACACCTCGCTCACTGCTGAATCCCACAATTCCCACTTTGCGATTCAGACCCTCTCTCGCTTCGGTCTCGCCTACTCTCTTGCGGCGTCCAACACGCTCAAAGACACCTGGATCTCGGTGCTCGCTCCGAGTGGATCCAACTCCTCTCCTCCCGATTTGAACGACATCGAGCTAAAAGAGACCCTGAATCGCAAATGGGCGCTCGGCCGAATCGTCGCCCAAGGCACCCAGGATGGCGCTCTCGGGGACGCCATGGCAGCAGTGAGCGCCCGTTCTCTTCCTCGCCCTCATCCCGTGGAACCAAGCTGAATTGATCCTTCCCCCACCCTGCTCGCGCTCGCACAGCACTTTCCCCGGGCGTTCCCCGGTCTCACAGCGTACCATCTGTTCCCGGGCTACGTGCAAACGACTGCTGGAGCGAGCGCTGGGTTCCCAGCCCCGATCCTGTGGGCGCAAAACCTGTTTGGACCGCTGCTCGCCAAGTACGCGCCGTTCTGCAACACTCCCGAATCCTACGCCGAAATCCCGTTCTACGCCGCGGTCAATCCGGAAGGCAGACGAGACGAGTCTCTGCGATTCAGTGGGATCCGGGTAAAGGGCGTTGGCATTCCTACCTGGGCCACCGAGGAGGGAGGTGTCGCGAAGCAGACTTGGCAAAAATTGCAGGCGATCTTTGAGAAAGGCCAGGCATGAGCTAGCCTCGTGTTCTACCAGTACATAGACACCAAATTCGCGCACTCTTCTGCGTCCTTTACCAGAAAGGTGTATTGTTGTCAACAAACCAGAATCAGTACAACCCTGCTTGCTCGTCGCTCATGAGCGTGTCGGTAGCAGCGGCGTCATAGCTCTTTGGACAATAGCGATCGGCTGAAGCCCTGTTGTAGCTGTGCAGTACGTCCGCTAGATTAAAATCAGCCGATGTTGACGGACGAGCACAAGGGTGTCCGTGCACAACCTTCTCATCAGCGGCAAGTGCGAATCCTACGCCCGATCGACGACGCTCGGTTTCCGCGCGCGCGGCACGCTAGCAACGCGTCGGACGCGAGGCTCTTCTTGAGCTGGTATGTCGGCGCCGCCTTCTCAATGCATCGTTTCGATTATTCGCGCCGCTGAGCCTGACCAGTAAGCTCAGTCCGCTCAGTCATTTCAACCTTGCCTTGGGGACCTTGACCAGCCGAAGTTGATCGCGCACATACCTGACGCGCCTAGTCGCCGACACCACGCGACCCGAGAACCGGAGCCTCTGGTCGACGCACCACTCGCGATCTCCCACACCGTTCGAAACAATCGACTCTACTCCGTGGCGGATCAACAGCCCAAGACGAATCAATCGCCGACGATGGGAGACGTCCACTATGCGTCGTCCGGGTGTCCGTTGGCAGAAACTCTCCCGCGCGATCCGGTGCCCTTCTTCTCGCAAGGCGAGTTTGACTTCAAGGCTCACGATGTTGGTTGGCTCGTCGCTGGCTTCTTTTCGGTCATCGCAACCTGGACATCCTTCTGGCAAGTCGAAAATCCTGCTCAAGCCGTGCGCGCTCGGCTAACGGGACTTCGATCCGTAGGTTGATCTGGAAGCATCTGGTAAGCTAAGACGTGAACTTGCAAGGAGCTGAGCACCAATGACCGTTGCATTTTACCACAGTCATTCTTCTACAATCCTACCGAGCAGCGCCTGATTGTCCGAATCCTGTTCATGCCGATTATCTGTGCGCCTCCTTCTATCAAGGAAAGACGAGGATGTCCCGTGCTCATGATCACGGGTCTAGCAGATTCCTGGTGCTCTTTCTTCTCGTACTACTTCGTGCACCAGGCATTGTACTGGCAGCTTGCCCGCGATTGCTACGAAGCAATCATCGTCGGCTCTTTCTTCTACCTCCTACTATCCTACCTGTCGAAGCCACGTCCGACCGCGGAAGAGCCAATTCCGCAACCGCTCGAGACTGCCGCGCAGCGTGCCGCCCAACTGCGTTCGTCAGTCAAGCATGTTCACATCAAGAAATGGATCTGGCCTCTCGGGTTCCTCAAGTGGAGACCAGCTCGAGGAGGTTCGGGTGAAGGCGAATCATTCCTGTGGCTCATGAGGGTACTCGTCGGTCAGTACGTCGTTGTGAGACCGCTGACGACTCTGGCCGCCGTCATCGGCGAGTACACTGGGTACTACTGTCTCGCATCGTGGTCTCCCAAATTCGTACACGTTTGGGCGAGCGCGTTCATCACAGTCTCCGTCACGGTTGCCATGTACTGCATCCTTCAGCTGTATGTAGTCTTCAAAGACGAACTCGCACCGTTCGACCCAGTGCTCAAGGTCCGTCCTGGTCTGTTGTCCTCTTACCCTCCCGTCTGCTCTAGTGCGACGAGTGCCATTTTGACGCTTATTGTGTGAAAATCAAGTTTGCCGCTGTCAAGCTCGTCGTCTTCTTCACGTAAGTCTTCCAAAAAGCTCTTCTGTCCTCCAGACCGGGCAGAGCACGGCTGAGGATGATTTCCAGACAGGTTTTGGCAGGAAACTTGCCTCAGCCTCTTGGTCACGATAGGAGTGATCAAAAATCGCGCGTATTGGTCAGCCGAGGAAATTGTCATTGGCATAGCTGGGTTACTCAGCTGTTTCGAGATGATGGTGTTTGGTCAGTACTTCGAGCATATTCAGTCTTTTTGCAAGCTCTGACCTGTAAGCATTGACAGCGTTTCTTCACGTCAAGTCATTCTCGTACCTGCCTTACCGCGCACTCGCAGCGCCAGTCTCATTCGACAATGAATCCCCTTCACCCGACGTCGACGAGTCGGCGTATACGAAGCAGCTGACTCCGGC
This sequence comes from Sporobolomyces koalae, assembly GCF_050403365.1. Lineage (NCBI taxonomy): Eukaryota > Fungi > Basidiomycota > Microbotryomycetes > Sporidiobolales > Sporidiobolaceae > Sporobolomyces > Sporobolomyces koalae. The sequence continues at coordinate 178,600 of NW_027481768.1, forward strand.
AGAATGGGCCGAGTGGGATGCCCGAGTCAAGCAACAGGTCAAAGATCAATCGAGACTCGCGCAACCAAAGAAGCCCAAGAAGCGGATCGGCAATCTGCCCATCACGAAACCAGACGGACTACCCATCCTGCAACAGACGAAAAAGTGGCCAGCTTTTGTCAAATGTCTTCGCATGACCGATCTCGGACGCGAGTTGGCACAAGAGACTCGATGGGTCGTTCAGCGTGGCAAGGTCGAGCTTACGCAGGACTTGCTCGAAGCAGACCGAATCGAAGATCACGAGAAGATCGCCGAACAGCGCAGACCAGCCCCGGCCAGGAGGACAAGCTGTGTCGACATGCAAGAACTCGACCTTGGAGAAGACTTGACCAGGCTCTTGAGGGAAAGCGAACCAGCGTCCCTTCGCGGAACGAAGATTGATCGAAATGGTATTAGAGTCTTGACGAAGCGGGACAAGTACGAGTGGAGTAGCTACCGAGATCAATGGACAAGCGAAAGCCACGAGACGAAGAAGACCGGAGAGGAGCACAATTGGTGGACCAGGACGGTAAATTCATTCGGTCGCGGCGGAAGACCACCCATCAGACCCGCACAAACACTCCGCATCGACAAGACAACGTCAACTGGAAGACATCGCATTTGCCCGGGTGACGATATATTTGCTTCAGTCAATGTTCCGCTAGTCCTAGCCGATTCCTCCATCCCTCTTCTGCCTCCGCATCGTCTCGATACTCCTCTCATCCGCAATGATGCTCGACATTACCCACCTCCGCAGGCGACCGATCTCGGCGAGTTGCAACACGGTGTCGAGGGCACAGAGACTTCGCAAGACTCGCTCGGACATCTTCCTCAAACCACGTCCCGACCTCACTCGTTCATACCTCCCGCTCAACTCGGCTCGCCGACACCTGCCCCTTTCTCAAGTCTAGACGAGAACAACTCGATGCGCACAGAGCAACAAGCTCAGACAGTTTCTCGATTGACTCTTGCTTCGCCCACGGTACCACCCGCCGCATTCTTTTCGGCCGCAGTCCCTTCATCCTTGTCTCGAGGACTTCCTGCCGGAGCTGCACCATCCTATGTCGTCTAACTTCTTTGCCACTTTCTTCCGTTGTAATCTCAAACACTTTCGCAGTCTATGCAATTGACTCTTCCACATTGTGTTTTTTCGATAGATAGAGGGATCTGATGGCGTTTCAGTTCATGAACTAGAGACATAGCAGGAGGGGGGGAAAAAGTAGAAGAGAAATATTGTGTACACCAAAACAAGAAAGATCGAAATCTATTGCTGCTTTTTATGTTTATCTTGTTCTCCCATTCTTTCCAACTGAGCGCCACAAGGGCGTGAATCTAGCGCAGGAAGTTCCTGCGACAAAACAAAGCGAGCGAGACGGAGTGAGAAGGGGCGAGAGGCGAGGAGTGAAAGGGTTGCTGCCGAAGAGGGGAAGCCGATTGTGACAAGGGAAAAGACGACTGAAACTGCTGGAAGGTACGGCGGCACGGGAAAATGGGAGAAAACGACGAGGAAGAAATGGAGATGGGGGGACTGCCGGATGAAGTACAGGTGGTAATGCGAGGCGAGAAAGCGAATTAATGGAAGAATAGGCTGAGTTGATCAGAAGGTAGCGGTAGCAATTGGTGCCGCTTGGACGACTTTTTGCAAGATGTGACCAGCTTCTTGCACTGCGAGATCATGAGACAAATTGGTCAGTATGAAGGTCGAAGAAGCAACACAGCTTAGTAGCATGAACTCACCAAGCTCCCAGCGGGTGTCCGAAATGTAGTCGCGCACAGTCTCGCAGAGGTCGAGGCAGTTCTGTTTGTTGGGGACGGCGAGGAGGCCATCGGGAGTGTTTGTGCACATCTACAGCGAATGTACCGATAGCATTCAGTCATTGCTCGTGTCATCGTCCTCGTCAAAGAAAGGGGGCCAGAGACTGACCTGATCGAGATAACGCATGGCAGCCTCCTGGTGATTGTGCGCTTTGACTGCTGGAGGACCACTGGTCGACCGACCAAACGCATACACGGCGAGACAAGCGATGTACACTGCCCATCGATGGTGCAGACAACCCCTGACAACGCCAAGACGAACGAATGTCAGTACCCGCGAACAAGAGGGCGAACAGGGAAACGTGAAAGACGCACGCAAGGTCACCAGTGGACTGTTGCCAATGCATCAAACATGATCGAAGGAAATGCGATGCATGCCATGTCGATGCCCTGCCTTCTTTCGAGCTCGACCACATGCGAATGCGCGTTTCTGCGGCATGGTAGATCGGCGGAGTCACGACGAGACCGAGGGCTACTTGCGCTCCAGCGTAGATTTGCAGTCTGAACAAGAACATGAAGAGTTAGTGCACGAAAAAACCGAGTGGGGGGAGCCATTAGAAACGAACTCGTGAATGTCGATCGAGAAAGTGATCTGAGCGGTCGCGTAGAGGGAAATTGAAGCACGCAGCAGCTGACGCGTTGCGGGCGAAGCGTCAACCAGAGCACCGTCGAGTCTCTGCTTCCAAGTATTGTATGCCGAAGAACTGTACAGGCAAGCGAGATCAGCATCTCCCGAACGCGATGAGGGAGCGGCAACACGTACATCATGTCACGCCATGTCTGCGCGCGACGTTCTTGATTGGAAAAGCCGAGGACGTGATCGCGCCTAGGAAAGAAAGAAGGCGAACAGACAGTAGGCGAATTAGCACCAATGCCATGCTCACAGTGAACGATACTAACGTACCAGTGCAGATCCTGCGAGACGCTGAGCAATCCATGCAGGAGGGCGATTCTCGAGAACGGATTGAGACTTGGAGGGTCATGAGTCGCAGTCAAGCACGCCTTGAGCGCCGAGATGAACTGGATCGGCGGTCGTGCTTCGTCATTGAGGCGTTTCCATTCTTGAGCATTCGGAGCTTCCCATAGATCTTCGTCACACGGCAGCTGCAGCTGAACCTGGAATGCAGACAGGGTGTGCGAATGCCGGAAAAACGCAGCATCTGGAGACAGGGGAGTTCCGGATTAGGCACCGATCCAAAACGAACCAAATTGCCTTCGGCAAGAAAGCAATGGCAACTTACGTTCGACATCGACCGCGAACATGATCTGCGCGAGCCGTTTTGCCACTTCCTCTTGGATCCAGGCGCGCCACAGGAAATCCACGTCTTCTTTCTTGTCGTGCGGGATTTCAATGGCAAGCTGCGAGAAAAGACCACTGCGCTTGGCGAGAGTTATGCAGGACGACCAAAAGATGTGGGCCATCTCGTGATCCATGCGAGCTGCAAGCAAAGATTCGTAAGCGACTCGGAAGCGAGTCTCAATGTGAGCGTCTGGACGTACTGCTGCACAGCTTGCCAAAGATGACAATAAGAAGAACAGTCTGGTGCAACCAGATCTCCGCACGAGGTCGGAATTCGGGCGAGCAGAAGACCTTGCCTCGGAACCAAGGATGCAGCTGGACTGATAATTGATAGGCGTCAAGAGGCGCAAAGTAGGTACCCAGAAGCATCTATGAAAGGAGGACCCAAAAGGTATCAGGTCTGCGGCTAGGTTCCAAAAACGAGAAAGCCAGAACTCACCATCGAGAGAAGCAGCGGTGTCGGAGCTTGATTCGGCCTGAAGGATGCTCGGTGGACAGCGGGGGCGGTTGTTTCGTGCATCTTGACCCAGAAAAGGTCTAGGTAAAACGTCATATTGCGAGCGCTCATTCGAGGATCTGAACGCAGCGAACCCCATTCGGGCTATCACCAGCACGACAAGGTTAGTTTAGGGCGCGATCGCAGTGCCGCCATAAAAGCATCGGAAACATACTCCAAGATAGTCAAGCACTCGCGTGCGGGTATCGCTGTCGACATAGATCGACCAATCTATCGGTTCGTGAGAACTCGGCATGTCGAAAGGACTGCCAGGACCGCTGTGGGAATCGGAGGATGACAGCTACAAGCGGAGAACATCAGTACTTGCGGAAAGGCAGACAAGTCAAGGATGACGTACCGTAGCAATCGGCGTTTTCGTGCTTGTTGGGGGGCTGACTTCCTGTATGGGCTCGAGCTTGACCCCGTTCGAATGATGCAGCGAATTTGTCGCGAGGTGATCGTTCGAATTGAGGCCAAGCAGCCCGATCCCTCCCCCGGATACCTGACCACCCTGCTTCTGCTCGTGCGCTTCCAGCTCGCGCGACACTTGATCCAGCTGACTCCCAATCCCATTGTTCAAGAAAGCACCCAAGAAATCCGTGTTCCCTCCCGCACCTGGACTCGCTGGCCGACTCATGGCAAAGTGGACATCGAGCGGCTGCGACGCATCGAACAGCCACGACATGTCTTGCGCCGTCATGTGGTTCGAGGACATGAGGTTGAACGGCTCCTCGAAATTGTACGTCTGGGCGGCATGCCCCGCGAATGCTTGCGTGGGATCAAGATTGAACTGCACGTGATGTGTCGGATGCGGAATCGGCTGATGCAGGCTAGGCGTTGCACCGTTTGCGAGAGGATGATGCGAAGGCCCGACACTGAGGGTTCCGTCGACGAGTGCGAGCGCATTCGACGTTGTGCTTGGGGCGGGTGTATCAGGTTGGAATGTCGAAGGTATCACGAGCGAACTGGCAAAGATGTTGGCGGCAGGAGGCACGATGGTGGGCGTGCCTCCAAAGGATGCAGTCGGAGACGGCCCGCCATACGAGGAGCCATACGTCCCTGGCGGGGACGGCCCTTGTTGAGCGGCGGTTGTGAATGCGTTCTCGGCTGGGGACAGCGAGGTCGACATGGCATGAGGAGACATGGTCGAAAGCGTTGAAGTGGGCGTATGCGACGACAGGTCGGAAGGATGTAGCACGGGGAACGGTACCCCCGCGATAGCTGGACTGTTGCCTGTTGGTAATGCGTTGTATAGCGAGTTGTGCAGTGCTTGGCTCTGAGCAGCCGTGAGTGCCTGGCCGGGAGGGCCCACTGCTGGCATGTCGAACCTCTTGGTCGGTGGAGTCGGCTGCTGCTGCTGTTGCTTGGTGGCGGTGGCCTCTTTGTTCGCCTTGGCACGTTTGCGCGGGGCTGCGCCTGATTCTGCTCGAGGACGCAGCTCGCCCGAGTCCTCGCCTTTCTCCTTCTCGCGCTTGTCGTGGCGTTCGGCGTGTCTTGTGAGGAGGTCCATGCGGACGAACGTCTTGCTACATCTGCTTGGCGAGACACGCGGGGCAACGACGCAGTGGGTCAGCCGAGTGGGTTCGCGCAAATCAGCTGGGGCTCCCGCGCCTCCGCGCTGCGAGCCGTGTGGGAGCGGTCACTCGCCTGTCGCAATTGAAGATCGTCGTCGGATTGTGGTTCAGCTTGTGGCGGTTAAGGTGGTCTGGCCGGCTGAAAGCTGTAGGCGATGGCGCACGCGAGCGAAGGCGTGAGTTGAATAAGGGCTCGCAGGGCCGAGAGAGCGCATACAGGCACCGAGCGTGGCACTTCGGTGCGCGCGCAACTTACATTTGATGCATCCCTCGTAGTCGCAGGCGTACCGCTTGCCGTCCTCGGCCCCGTGGGTCCGCCGGCGACGCTTCTTCTCGGGCAGCGGTGCGGTGCCTTCGTTGGGAGAATCGGATGTTGCTCGCGATCCAGTCGCCCGGTCGGCGGGCTGCGCGGCCTGTTCGAGCACCGCCATCGAGCTGAACGCTGCACTAGCAGCCGTCATCTGGTCGTCTCGACGGAGCGGAATGGGTGGCTGTGAGATCGATCGGGCGCGAAGGGCGAGCGGCGGGCCTTTGAAACTTTTGCTTTCGCCCGTTCGACCTCGGGGCCACAACTCCGCCTTTTGAATTTTGATTGAACCTTGATGGCTTTGCGCCGCCGCCGGCCGGCTCGACGCAAAATTTCATACAACCTGTTCTATTCCTTCAAGTATCATCACGCCCATGGTAAACGACTACAGCCTCGTCGCGCACCTGCAGAACCGAATCCGTGATTTGGTATTGATCGGTCGCGAGGAAATTCAAAATATTCCGAGTCAACCGTCGGAACTTCGATCGGTACGCGAAGGACAACACGCGAGTCGCGCCAACTCGTTTCGAAGTACATACGACAGGAAACAGACACTAACTACAGTACGACAAGAACGAGGTGTTATTTGGCCGATTTGAGACGTGGCGCGGCGGCACCGAGTGGGTCCGACTCTCGCGCACGCTTCTTTGAAGGCGCGCTCGCCCCGGCAGGCGTGTTTGCAGCGGACGCTTGCGACAGTGATGCAGAGGCGTCCGTGACGATAATGCTCGCGGCAGAAGGGGAATTGGAATCGGAAGCAGCTGCAGGAGAAGGCGGGGTAGCTGCCGATGGGGCTCAAAAAGTTCTGGGTCAGCGACTTTGCACCGAAAGTTCCGCGCTCGGCGTTGTCGTTATCGACAAGGACGATCGCCACTCACCTCGAACCGCACTGGTCGCAGACTCTTGGCCTCCAGCTGCTCCCGCGGCTTTAGCGGCCGCTTTCGCTGCTCTGGCCTTCTCCGCTGCCGCTCGTCGCATCTTGTCCTTGAAGTACTGCACGACGAACGCTTGGAGAATCTGCAATGCCTTGCTCGCCGGAATCGCCTGAAAGTTGTCGAGCTGCTCCTGCGTGAGGTGTGCAAAGATGCCCGGGTTGAGGATGATCTTGCCTTCGTGCAGAACGATGGGTGGATCGGCAAGCAATGCGGCCGTCACTTCGTCATGCGAGTTGTCGGCCGCCGTCTTTGGTGGCGCTGGGCGAACGTACGAATCGGGAATCGGACCGACCACGATCGGCAGCGGTTTCGAGAGTGCCTCCTTGCTTGACGACGCCGATGAAGAGGCCGTCGCGGCCGCTGCCGACGAAGGTGTCGGTGCTGGCGAAGAAGCCGAAACTGCATTCGCATTCGCCTTCGACTTGCTGGGCTTCGCAGCTTTCGTAGAACCAGCGGCCGAAGGGTCCGCGGGGCTCGGCGCGCCGGCCGTAGCAGGCGATCCCGATGCTGCTGATTTGGCGGCCGCGGAGGTCGATTTTGAGTTGGATGAGGGGTTTCTCCGGAAGTGAAAACCATCAAAGCTCGCGGCTTGGGCCGGGTCTATCATCCAAAACGCGCCTTTTCCTGCTTCGTCGGGCCTCCTCAAGACTTTAAGGAAACCACGGGCTGGCGTCAGGTTGTGTCGAATCGAGTTCTACACAGGAGAGAATGCACTTTTAGCGAGATGGACGCGGGATGGGTGCGTAATGAGGCAGGGAATGCTCACCTGCCAGCCAGTCTGATAGTCCTTGAAATAGGGCCACCTCGAGACGATCCATTCGTAGATTTGTTGCATCGTGAGCTTTTTCAGATCCGATTCGGTAACAGCCTGTGCGATGAGGGAAGCATAGGTGTATGGCGGTTTTGCCAAAAGGTCATCTGCCGGAGCGCGCAAGGGCAAGGGAGTGCCCGGAGGGTGACTCGCGGGCATGTAGGGACTCGGGCGAGGCTTCGACGGTTCGAGAGTCGGGTTCGCCGAATCGACAACAAGAAGATTCGCAGCATCAAGAGCAATTGAGACATCGTCGGGCGCGATGGCTTTCGTCTTCTTTCCGGTGGAATCGCCGACGCCTTTGCCTGATTTTGCCTTGCTTTTCTTCGGAACTTTCGACGCGGCTTTGCTAGGCTGTGCGGTTTGTGAGGCAAATGCCGATGGTGGAGCAAGCGGGAGCGCTGTCGTCGAAGCGGAAACTGTGGTCGGAATCGGCATCGTCGCAGCATTCTCGATTGCCTGCAACGTTCCGAGATCCGGCAGAATTGAAGCCGACAATGAGCGGGGAGACGGTGTAGGAATCGAAGGCAGGGATGCCATATTGGACGGCAGAGGCGGAAGCGATGCAGAGGTCAGGGTCGAATTCGCCGATGGTGCCGGAGAGGCAGACGCCGCATGATTCGATGCTCTGCGCTTTGGTTGCTTCATCGCCATCGGAGCAATTGTAGGCTCTGGCGCAGGGGCAAGTGTACTCGGACCAGGCGAGGTTGCGCGATAGGATTGTCCTTTCATGGGGGTTTTGCGGATCAAAGGCTTGGTGTCTTGCTCCATATCGACGTCTTCGTCGCTGTCGTTGTTCGAGTCATCGCTATCACTGTCATCTCCGTCTCGCCAACCCGCGTCTGTATCTAACGCCGGACGTGGAGGCGGACCTTTCCCTTTGCCCGGGCCTTTGCCAGGTGGCGGCGGTCGACTCTCGGTCGACTTTCCCTTTCCACTTCTCATACCGGCTCTCCGACCGGTTGCTTGGCTCACTGCACTCGGAGATTTTCCGCCGACCGCCTGTCCTGACAACAGCTGGGCGATCATGGCAGCTCGTTGGCGTCCGAGTTCGAGCTCTTCTTCGGTCGGACCCGCACTTGGAGGAACCGGAGCTCGAGAGGAGGAAGTAGTAGCAGGAGCCTCTGTGTACACGGCGTTGCGTGAAGCTGCTCGAGGTGGCGGAGCCATTGCACTGTGAGCCCGCAAGGAAGCTTGACGCGGCAGGGGGCTCCGAGAAGGACGTTGGGAAGCTGATGTCGAGCTCGGTAGGCTGGTAGATCGAGAGGGTAGTGGTGGCAACGATGTACTGGCGTCTGGCTGCTCAGGTACAGCTGGTGTAGCCATGGGACTCATAACGCACTCTGTCGGCGTAGGGGTCTGGGCGATGGAGGGATCTATCGGTGTACCGGCAAGATCGACAGAAGGCGCTTGTAGCGGGCTGACATCGTTTTCGCTGTCCGACACCTCGGACAGACTGGACGAGTCTCCCGCTTCGACAGTGACCTTTGTTTTCCCTTTCCCTTTCCCTTTACCACTTCCTTTTCCCTTCCCTTTGCTGATCTTGTTCGATTTCGAACGACCGTCTGTCGATCGAGGCCTCGGTATCTGTTTGCCTTTCGTGAGAGTTCCACCCTCGGCTCGGTAGACGTCGATGGTAGGCAGCAAGAAATGAAATATTCGATCAGCGATTTGCAACTTGGTCCTATGACATGCGAGGCGAGAGGTCAGCATTCGCCTGAATGTTTCCAGGGTCGGGCAGAACATACTTCTCGAGAAGCAGAGTTTTCTGGCCTTTCGCTCGCCAATGCCCTTCAATCACTACTCCATTGCGGCCGAGGACTTCCAGGATCCATCCTCCGACTTCGTGATCGTAGTACAATCTCGCATGTTGACGCGAGATCGCTCGACGAGGTCCTAGGTCGATATCGGTGGTCGATTGAGCAGCAGGCAGCGGATCAGGCACAGGGGAGAGTTTCGAGGTCGAGGCGATCGGCTCGGGTGTTGCCGTCTGAGCCTGGATCTCGGTACGCATAGGCTGTGGCTCAAGAGCGGGTGCCGGCGCCGTTTCGAGAGGAGGCGGGGAAGACCTGATAAATTCTGCGAAAGACTCGTCCTCTACTTTTGCCTTTCCTTTGTCGATTGCGGATGTACACGCCCCGGGTGACACCAGGGGCGGATCAGCCGGTAGAGTGAAGGCGGATTCTTCCTGTTTGACCAGGGGGGGTTGACTGCCGAGCCCGTCGAGATCTTGACTCGCCATACTCGCCTTACGGCTCCAAGCTGAAGCCGGACGCCTGCCGAGCACAACACTCAGTTTCTGGATGTAGATGTCGAAGCGGTCGAATTCCAATTTTGCGAAAGCCTGTACGGACGGTAGGGCAGAATCAGCGCCAACGTTATCGCTCGCGATCAAGTACTATCCAACTCACCTGTATGCGGCCGTCTGCTGGGATCGTCTGGTCAAGGCTTCCACCGGTGTCTCGCCTTTCGAGACCATCCGTCAGGTTGTCTGCGAAGTTTTCGACTGGAGGTGGCGGTTGGCTGTCGGGAAGAAAATGCATCGGCTGTGCGTCGGGCGAATCTAATGATACTGCAGGGACAGCGACTAGCGGGGGAGACAAGGAGGGAATCGACGCGACATTCGAAAAAGAAAGCGGCGCGAGCGGGTCTTCTGACGGCGGGGGTTGCATAGAGCTCGTGACCGTGGCGCTCAGCTGTGAGTCTGTAGTTGATTTGTTTACTTCGGGAGGCGACGCGTCTCGACTCCAGGACGGCAGGATGTCGTCGTCATGGAGCGCAGAGGGATATTCCCCGAATGGTATCGGCGGCACCTCGTGCAACCGCAAAAGCGTGTCTGTCATCGCGCAAAGCGATCGATAGAGCCGCTACTGTATCTGTCAGAGTGAGCAGCGAGGCAAGATCAGTCTCAAGCATTCTCAAGAGTCTTTCACTATTGTCCTGCCTGCATCCGCCAAACTTCGCATTGAGCACTTGAAGCCCAACTTATGCGCGTAGGCCTTGTCCATCCCGTGTTGGCAGCGAGCTCGCTTGTCCGAGGCCAGGGAGGGATTGGCGATTGTCCGCCTCCCCAGACGTACGCCACGGGCGCCGCAGATCGGGATCGACTCACGCTGAGTGCTCCAGTGACTGTTCCACCACTTCGGGATCCGTCTGTGTCCTTGTTCCGGCGCACCCGATTCCGTATTGCCGGGTGATGTCGATCAAAGTTGCGAGAGATGCAGTGAGGCTGAGCACACTGGCAGAGTCACCGCGAACTCGCGTGTGTCGAGCTCGTAGCGCGATAGCGGCCTGATGCTGAGGTTCGTTATGCTCGGCGTGAAACAAGAGGAAGTCTCATCAAATGTAGTAGATCCGATTCTCCGAAACATTACACCCGGCGCCTCGCCATTCAGCCACAAGACTTCCTCTACTCCTATCTGCACAGGAAGACTACTATACAATGAAGTGTGAACGTGAGGACCCGCGACTCTCGCCCGTCAAAAGGTGAAACATTTGCGAGAATAAAAATACCTCCCGGCGCTCGCACCGCACCGCGCACATGGCCACTGTATGTTATTCCTGTACTGTACAAGTGTACAGCAGCTATCCAACTTGCGCTAGAAGCGCGAAGCGGGCGAGGCCGGCGAGGCGCGGCCTTCGACGCGCGTGAACAGCCGTCGGACTTGCCTCTTTGGGCAGCGGTCCGGCCTTGCACGCCAGCCTTCCCCCCTCTTTCCCAGGGATCGCTGCTTTCGATCGCTCCGAAGCGGGATAGTCACGGCGCAAAAACAAAAACACTTGCAAGACGAGCGCGCCAGCCCGCTCGTCGCCGTCGCTCGTTGCTTCTCTCCCACACAATCCTTAAAGCCTGTTATCTCGCGCGCAGTCGACGTATATAGGCACACCCGCATCAACGACGGTCGAGGAGCATGCCTTCGAAGCACGAGAAACGTTTGCTCAAGGCGTCTAGCGTGAGTTCGGCTAAGTCAGCGTGTGCATGCGTTCCAACCTGCAGCCGCTGAGCAAGCCGCTTCGTGAATTTCAGGTCTTGTCGCGCTCGACAGTCACCATCCTGCGATCATTCTCGACCATCGCCTCGACTCCACAGCCTCTCTCTGCACTGCCGCCAGCATTAGATCCTAGCGTCGAAAGAGCTGTCGTGCTCCCGCAACCTTGGATTGACGAGCCACTCGACATATACGTACCGAGACGCAGAAGCTCGAAGCGACAATGGGCCTGCGCACGAGATGTGGATGCAGCCTCGGATCAAAATCGCCTAGTTACGACCTCGGTCGCACCGGATCCGCCGTTTGTCTTCACCAACCTCAACCCCTTCGCTTGCCTGCCTCGTGAGGTCGAAGCGAAAGTCGCCTGCGAGACCCCAGTCAGGCGACTGTCGGGCGAAATGAGGGCCGCTGCGGCCAACAAGCTCAGAATGATCGCGCGAGAGGAGGGCGTTGTGAAACGTAGGAAGAGCGCCGTCGAGCTAGAGGGGATGACGGACCGGGTGCGGGTGTCAAGGTTGTCGTCGATCAAGGCAGAACGGCGACGCTCGTCGAGCGCTCGGCGTCGCACGTCCTCTCTCACTCCCCGTCGATCGCCATCAAGCGATATCTCGGAAATCCCTCCGTCATTCTGCCCGAATCCACCGCTCACAGCGGCTCCCCTGTTCTCACCAGTCCTCGATCGCCGCGCCGCCTTTTGCGACGAAATGCCCTGTTCTCCACCTCTCTCCACCACGTCACCGCAGCTCCAGCCTCCAGCACTCTTCAACAGTCCCAGCTCGGCCTCGCTGCAACGCCTACAGCCTCGTCAGGCGAGACCATTTCCGCTCCCTGATCTCGATCCCGTCCAGAGATTGCGTCTGCCCCTTGTTTTCCCCTCACCGACACCCAGGCGCACGTCGGGATGCGAACGGCAGTGTCCTGTCGGAATCGAAGCAAGACCAAAGATCGACGAGGAAGAAGAGCAAGCGGGACATGAAGACCAACTGCAAACTGCAGAACAATCTCCAGCACGATTCTGCTTCTTCGACAATGTCCCGCCTCTGTCTCTACCTTCCACGAGTGATGCACCCGCTCCGAATGATGCACCGGCTCCGACACGAATCTTGCCCAATTTCCGCCTCGAGATGCCCTCGGCCAACCAGAGCTTGCAGTCGCTACTTTCGCGCGGCGAACGCAGATTCAGCACGGCGAGCTCATATCACAACTCGTCCCCAGGTCATCGACTCCTGACTCCTGGTTCCATCATATTTCATCAACGCTCGACGCCCTCTCCTGTATCGACTTCCGCAACCACGGACATCTTTGCTCATGCGTTCGGGAGCGTACTCGATGCTCCCGGCCTGCCCTGATGAGCTTGTACATTCCTGACTCCGCGTCTCATATTCATGTTGTTGCCAATCATTGAACGCATGCAAGCCGCTTCCACCGTTCCTGACAAGAGAGATATGCTCGAGAGGAGCGCTCGGTCCGTCGACACCCAGAGTTTCGATCATGACCGGGTCCACAGTACTGGCTCTCAAGATCACTAAAGACCTTCAATGCGATCCCGGGCGGTTGTATTCGCAATGAGAGTCGTTCAACCGTCTGCCACTCGATTCCAAGCCAGAGCCAGAGGTCCGACTTTTTAGCACTCGTTCAACGGTCGCCTTATTTTCGGAGCTACACATCATAGCTGCAGGCCTCGCGCGATTTGCGCACAAGCAGCCTAGAGGGCAGACGGATCCCCAGGAAGATCTCACGAGCTGTCCAGACCCTGACGGAACGGAACGGAACCCGCAATTCCATCAACCGTTGCTCGACTCCACAAATCCCTCAGTACGGACGTCTCGACTCGACACAGGTACGAGCAAGCTTCTCGAGGATAATCAAGCTCCGCCATCATAGCAGCGTTCGCCGTCTCATCGACGCTTGCTACCTTCGAAGTCCGAAGGATCCGTCTCGTCGAAGCTTTCGAAGCCCAGAAGGATCTGCAGAGCAGGAGAGCCGACGCAAGTCGTGGCCAGGGCGATCGTTTCCAAAAGGGTAAGTCCGAGGTGTCTCAATTTCATTCGCAGAAGCGAAATTCAAAAGTGACCTTCTGCAGTTCCAGGCGGGTCTCCGGGTGAAGTTCCATCACGCTCGCGCAACAAGCCAGGTGCGAAGAGGCGTCTTTCCTTCACCTCTACATCTTGTCCCAACAGCAAGGTCCAAGTCGACTCCGTCGCCGTAGGCCGGGCACATACACCGCCGAGATGGAACCTTCTCATACGCGGAGTCGTCGTTCGATGAACATGTTTCGCAAAGAGGTCGCCTCAAGAGGGTTCGTCAAGAGGATGTCCAGGGCTGTCTCTGGTCAAACCAGCAACACGAACAGTCCGCCTTGTGCAACGCCAGCACGACAAAGCAGCTGTCCACCATCTCCTGTGCAAACTTCCTTCGCCTCGACACTCTCGCCAATACCCTTATCTTCACCGACATTCGCGGCACCGGCTCATCTCAGCCCAAGCCTCTCGATCCGTAGTTCCTCGTCTGCGTCTGGTCGCTCGATTCGCCGCAAAGCTGTCCCGGTGATTGAGGATGCCACCGCGTACGCCCTGAGTTGGACACCATTTGCAACCGCCTCGTCATCCGAACACGACATGCAGCTAGACGTGGACGTGGTGGACTCGAGAGGAAAGCCTGTTTGCGAAATTGTCGACGGATTGTGGACGAGCACGGTCGATCTACGGGTACAGGAACCGCTACCCTGGTGGTGCAATTCGCCCGCAAGCTCCCCCTCCCTTTCTTCTCCCAAAACGTACAATTGGAGTACGGTCGCGACCACACGATTATCCCGCATCACCTCGCGCGGGTTACAAAGGCCACTCCCTGAACGGAGCTCTACCAAGTCGCCCCTCCCCGAGCTCGAACTACCTTGGCTTCCGACCCTGTTTCCCGAAGGAACGCCACGATTCGACGACGACGACAGCTTTGTCAGGGTCGAATATGAATCTTCTTCGCCTGCCTTCTCGACCTATTCTTCATACTTCAACGCGAACGCGAATGTCTCGGCTTCCTCTTCCTCTTCCTCATCGGATAGCTGCCCATCGCCTACGCTACGTGTACCTCGCGTCCTACCGCCAACAGATCGCAAGAGTCTCCTCAGGCTTGAATCCGGAGGTCGTCCATTCGTGTTTGATTCGTCCCGTTCAACCCCGGCAGCTCAGATGGGCTCTTTCGAGTCAGAAAACGAGGACGATGGCGACGTACTCGTGATACGGCTGCCACAATTACCTTGAACCTGGGGTACATGATCGTGCCCGGACGAGAAACTCTGTTCTCGTAAATCTGCAGAATATTTGATTGCTGTTGGAATTGTCACACGCCCACGATCTCTGTAAGATGCTTCAACATTTCGTGAAACATATTCACGAGCGACGCAAGCTCTTTCGCTGTACCTCCGCGACTGGGAGACTTTTGAGCTCGCCACGTACGCAAATTAACCGCGCCGAGTGACCCCGTCTGATCCAGGTCAGTAGGTCCTTTCGTAGACGCATTCGATACGAGCATGTACATTTGGCCTGTCCTGGCATGTGTACAGTGTCTCGCGCTTTGTCGACCTTCTTGGGTGCAGAAACCTCGGCGAGCGGCTGCATCGCGTTTTATGCCCTTGCGGTATTCGCCTACACTGCACCTTCACTGCCCCGGTCGATCGCGCATCACTTGCGCGCACAGGGTACAGACACATGGCACAATCTAGCCTCAACAGGGCAATCGTCTGACGAAGACAGCAGTTTCATTCATCGTCCTTTCCCGTTCCGTCGAAATGTTTCCGAATGCAGAATGAATCCCGCGGTGCACGAGGGCAGCAGGTAACAAGCTTGTCGCGATCCTTCCCTGGCCCGGTGCGTTCATTCGCTGTGCGTTACCCGCTGCCGGGGAGTACCGCCGACCCGCTTCGCGCGGGCGTCGTCTCTCCTCTTGCTTCTCCCCATCGAATCGAACGGAAGACCCTTCTCGCTGTGCGACTACCACGATGTCGACCCCGGAACCCCTCCAGGCTGGTCCTAGGAAGCTCAAGAAGAATGACAACGTCAAGAATCGGGTAACTCGCGCGACCTTCTTCTCGCCGAATGCTCTCAATGAACTAATCTCCCTCTTGTTGTCTCGCCAGATGTCCCTCGCATTCCGCAAGACATTCTTGAAACCTCCTTCGCAAGCGAAGCCCGTTTCCGTTGTTGAACCTACTCGCCGGTCGCCTGGATCTTCGCCGTCTTCGCTTCCCAGTTATGCCGTAGCGTCTTTGCATTCGAGTCGCGGGCAGCTTGGCCCTCCTCCAGATATCATCCGTCAATCGTCGATCGGGACCGCAACCCGCGAGTATGGACGAAGCAACAAACCGCAGACCGCCGCGGCCGAGGGACTGGTTCCCCGCCGCTCACACATTGGCGCTGGCGCCGTCGGCACATCGCCTCCACTGCCACCAATCCCTCCTGCATCGGTCGCTCAAGGTCGCGCGCCGCAAATTACTTCGGCAATTCCGATCGATGGCCTTGGTATCGCGCTTGACCTCTCGCCGGTTCAGGCTATACGCAACTCCCCTCCCACCGAATTCAGAGTACTCGCGAATGTCTCGCACGCTCGCCACTCTCGATTGTCGCCAATTGATGACTTGCAGGTCAAGTCATCCAAGCTCGACAATGACCCTCGTCCCGTCGAGCAGCTTCGCCTCGACACCGACCGCGATCGGCTGATGCGTGCTCGTGCGAGCATCTCGGCTTCGTCCGAGTCTGATCCGGCACTGAAACTCCGGGGAGCGAACCGCCGCGACCCTACGAGATGCCACACCATGGCGGTAGTCGAATCTGACCTCGGTTCCCTTGCTCGTCCACCCAAATCGGCTCTTCGCAATCGAGAGTCAGTTCAACAAGCCTCGAACAAGCTCAGTGCCACTACCACATTGGTCACGCCAGCAGTAGCAGCTTGGACCAGCCGTTCGGACACTTCTGCTCGTTCGTCTTCCGCCGCGGCTCTTCCCGGGGCTGGTATCTACTGTCTGCGTCCGACAGTCCACCAGGCGACACAAACTCCCGACTGGTTCTTGCCTCCGCCAGTGTCACCGTCGTCGCGTCGATTCTCAGCGACTACACCGCCACAGGCCTACGCCTCATTCACTGGCATGTTTGGCGGTCCACCGGCTCGCGAGAGCTTTGATCGCGTCGAACCTTCGCCTTCGGTCTACTCGATTGCATCGTTCGACACTCGCGCTCGTCACAATGCGCCGCTTCAGCACAAGCGGGACGAGAGTCGCTCGTCTCTGTATGTCGAGGAGATCAAGGAGACTGAAGAGGATCTGCAGGATGCGATCGATCGTCATCTTGGAGAACTCGAGCGGTCGCACGGCCTTGCCCTCGGTCCTGCCATCGCCGTCAACTACGACCTGCCATTCCTTGACCCTTCCCCGTACGACACGCCGCAGATGCGTCCTTTCGAGATCCCACCGACTCCGGTCGCGCTCACTCTCCCACGTGCGTCGTCGGAAAACCGCGAGCTCTCGCCAGCGTTGATCGCCAATGTCGAGGATACACCTGTGCCAGATCGTACACCGACTCTTCCACCTTCGAATGCCCGTGCATCCTGTAGCACGTCCCCTCTCGACTCGCCGACTTCGTCGACATCGGGTGAGTCGTGCGCGACGACTTCGACTCCCCCGACGTCCTCGGCCTCGTTCATCGACGAAGTGTCGATCCAACTCGCAGAACAAGAACCGATCCAATTCCGCAAGGCCTCGCTTGTCAGTTCGTCGTCACGCAAACCTTCGCTCGTGTCGACATCTTCGATTCATTCGGTGCACTCGCTCGCGCGTTCGGCACACTCGAGGTCTTCGAGTACGAGCACGAAATCCGTCTCGTTCAACCTCAACCAATTCCCATCGACTCCATCTACCGAACATCCTCCCAAACTCGATCCCCTCGCTCTCGCATCAATCGCTTCAAACTGCAGCAGCAGTGACGACGCGCCCGTGCCTTTGACAATTCGTCGCAAATCCGAGAGTGACAACCTCGCCGCGTTCGCTAGACCTCGACCTACCAACAGCACAACCATGTCTCGAGCGGAACGAGCGGCTCGAGGTCGTAGTTACTTCTTGGTACAAGCGTTGATGGGTGAAGAGTTGCCTCACGAAGGGATGATTCGAGATTGGGCAAAAGACAGTGACGATTCGGGTTCCGAACAAGATGATGATGATGCTGGCAGTATTGCCGATAGCGAAATCTAAAGTAGATGATAGCTCTTCCCTTTCCTTTTTCTTTTTTTGCCTTGTAGCGTTTGCTCTCAAAGGGGCTGGTTCCCCTAGTACTCCTCAATAATCACTTGTAGCTATCACACTTTCTTGTCAATACAGCATCTATCCCGTGGTCCCTCTTCTTCAGAAACGGTCTTGGTTCGCCCCAAAAACGAAAGAGTAGATCATTTCGAGTTCCGATCGACGAAGAACACTGTCGAACGAATCGAGAAAAATACAGTAAATGGGTGGTAGCAAAAAAGAAAGTAGCGCAGGAGACCCTGAGCGAGATCGATTGAGAAAGACGAAAAAATAGGGGAAGAGAGTGAGAGAAGCAAGTCCAAAGAAAGGAAACAAGGGATAGGAAGAGGGGGTATCATATAGGTATCATACCGGACTAGCTGCTTCGCAAAGTGGAATCAGCTGCGGCGGTGGTGGTCGTGGTGATTGTGTGAGTGAGCAGTGGCCGAGTGAGGGTCGGGTGCAGAGTGGTACAAATCCTCGAGCGCATCTGCATACTGTTTCACCTCTCGTGCCTGAGGGAGCAACACAACCGATTAGAAAAACCTGTGGATTTGTTTTGTAGAGATAGGAGAGAGCAAGAGTTGGTGCGTACTTTTTCTTCGAGTACGTCGATACTCATTTTGAGGTGTTGTGCCAAAGCCCGCCTCTTCTTGGTTGAACTTCTCGAACCCATCGACTGGTACTCGACCGTCAACTCGAGATAGATTCTGTGTGAACAGAAAAGACCCAGGTTCAGTCTGCGGACCTCTTCTGATGCGAGTCGAGACAGACAGTAGAGAAGTACTGACTTTTTCTGGTTCTTGAATTCGAGTTCCAACCGTTCAAGCACGGTTTGTAGCGTGAGTCGATGTTGTTCACGTTCTCTCCGTTGCCTCCTGACCTTCTTCTCCTCCCGCTCGAGTCTTTCTTGTTCCTCCTTGTGCTTGTCCTCAACATCGTCTCGCTCTCGTCGTTTCCCCAAACATTTTTTACACAGTTCTGCCTGGTCCTGACGCACGGCAAACTCCTTCTTGGACTGTTCTCGTCTCTTCCTGCGCTCGGCACGTCCGTCGACCACTTCTCGGAAGATCTTTTCGGCCCGGTCGAAATCGGGTTGAGCTGGGTCCGGCGAACCTTCTTCCCGATCGGAAGAAGCTACGGAAGATACGGAAGAAGGTTCGGTCAGGATGGTGGAGGTCGAACGGGCGGAAGAGTATGATGATGCGAGCGAGGGTGGAACATAGGTCGAATCGTAATCGGAACCTTCGGAAGATGCCAAGACTGAAACCGGTCTCGCGCGAGCTTGACGCTGCAAGGTTAGACAATCGAACGAAAGACTCGCTTTTATTAGCAATCCATGCTCGTTTCGAGAGAGCCGAGAAGGAGAGGGCGTGAGATACCTTGGAATGATGTTTGCGAGGGGTACGTCTCTCGATCTCGACTTGTTGTTCTCGGCGCAGCTTGTCCAGGTCGTGAGCCTGTCGCTAGAATCGTTTCAGTGGACGACTTGGGACTCAAAAGAAAGCAGAAGAAAAGACTGACACTGACGACACTGCTCCGGCTGTCGTGTTCGGTATCATCATAGTGTTCAGGGTTGTGCAGTCGCTCTGACGGAGGAGTGTTCGGTCCCGGGTCTTGCCGCCTGACATGAGACGTCGAGAGTTGATGGATGCGTTCATTTTCTTCTTGGTTCCACGCCGTTTCACGAACCTTGACTTCCTTGTCGCGCAACAAACCTTCGACAACTCCTTTGACCCCTTCGACCTCGTACCCTAGCGACTGCAACCCAAACCTGAGGTCTTTGACCTCGTCTTTGAGTTCGATCGCCGTTCGGCAAGGTCGTTCAACCGTCGAATGCTGCGGGGTACGCTTCGATGCGGATTGTTCTGGTGCTGAGGTCTGGGCCGGAGTCGGTTCAGTAGCAGCAGCGGCGGCGGGGGCAGTCGTGGTGAGCATCAACTGCTGCACGAGTCGTTCCAATTCAGACCTTCGCTCGCGTTCTCCGTCCAACAACGCTTTCATCTCTCGCCTGTACTCGAGTTCGGCATCGTCGTTCTCGCGAGTGGTTTGATGCTGCTGTTGCCTCACGTGCTCGAGTTGGAGCTCGAGGTGCTTAACACGTTCGCAAGACTGTTGGTTCTCGAGTTCGAGCGAAGCGAGTTTCGAGTTTAACCGAGACAGCGCTCCTTCGATCAAAGGTGCTACCCAAAAGTGGTGCAATGGTTAGCTTCGCTTACCGAGGATGTAGGGACTCTGGCGTCGACGTACCTTCTTTCGATTTGAGGCTCGAGTTTGCCGTTGAAGAAGTCGCGGCCGAGCGAGGGGCCAAGGCACGTGCACGAGGAGGAGGAGGGGGACTTGCGAGGGCTTCGGTCAGGAAGGTCATGTTGGGCAACCTGTCGACGCTGTCATCCGGCAGAGTCGCAGAGGCGCGTTTCGATGGTGTCGTCCGCACGCGAGGAGGACGCGCGAGGGTCGGTTCGTGGTCGGACACTTCCTCGATCGTGACGGGTGCTCCCGCTCGACGAGCGTTGATCGCTTGGACAGGACGGGCGAGCACAGGCGAGTTGCGGACCGGGTTCAGCGGCGACTGCGTGTACGTTTTGGTGGCCGAGACGAGAGGAGGGGGCGGCGCGAGTGGACGCGGGGACAGGGTCGACAGGAACGGGACGTTCTCCTTTGCTGGAGACGGCGCAGCTGGGATGGTCATGTAGGTCAAGTCGTCGGGGTCGTCGTCGGGCATGGGCCGAGAGTGGTAGCGTACGCCCGAGAGGCCGATCCTGATACTGCCGTCCTCCTCGTCGTCGTCATCGTCGTCGTGCTCTTGATGAGGTTCGTCGCTCGACGCAGACTCGTCCTGAAAGTGTGACGACGCACTCGACGATGCAGACGAGGCCGACACGGTTGCTTGTTGGAGGTGGTGGATCATGCGTTCGAATGAGCGCTCATGCTCTTGGCGTTCGAGCTCGGTGTCGTCTGGATGGATCGGTTCAAGGTGGTCCAGTCGGAGGGTCGAGGCCGAGATGGGTTTGAGTGGCCTTGAGTGGGAATGAGTGCGCGAGTGCGACTGTGAATGCGAGTGCGAGTGGTGGTTGAGTGAATCGAGCAGGGTGCTGCGTTTGGCATGCGAGAGAGACGCAGACGCGGACGCGGACGTAGACGATGCTGGAGTAGGCGTGTCGGTCATGATCGAGAAGGGCGGGTTGCGGCGCGAGGCGAGCGAGTGTGGATGCGCGCGCGGAGTCGAGGTCATGGTCGCCATGCTCGGCGAGGGCGACACCCAGTCGGTCGAGGTACAGTCGCAGTCGGAAGCACTACGAGCCACGCGCGTGCTGTGAGACCCGGCGTGCGAGTGAGCGAGGAGAGGGAGGGACAATCCGCGCATAGATCCGCCAACTCGGAGTAAACAAACAACCTCGCGCGTCGCCGACCTCACTTAATTTCAGAGATGGGACCAGATAAAGTAATACACTATAACTAGTAGCTATGGCTTAGTCGCGCTCGCTCGAGAGTCGAGCTACGGGAGGAGCACTAATTATTTTCATCATCTGAACTGCTTGATCTCTGTTCTCTTGACTAACCTCGACCACACCCTGTGCGAGCGTAAGTGTCCTCAATTCTTGCAATCATCAGTCTCCTCTACCATGGCGCATCGTTTGCTCCCAGTCCCTGCCCCTTCTATCGCAGCTTCTTGTTCTCTCCTGTCCTGCCGTCATGCAGCTCTGTCGTGTTAACTCGTCCATTGTCTTCGCAGGACCTTGCAAGAATGCCGACCTATGTCATTGGTACGCTGTCCACCGCTACGACTTCAGGATGATCCTCCGTTCTGACTTTCATTCGACATTTCGTCCTTTCTGTCGCACTTCCTCCCTCTCAAAAGAGCACATGGAGGAGGACAACCCCAACTCGACGTTCCCTCACTGGATTGCCCTCGAGTACGCCCAGATGCTCAAAGTGAGCGCACCTTCAACCGTCATCTTCTCGTCCTTGTCCCCATCGTCCGTCGAATCGTTGCGGGAACAACTCGTCGCGAAAGGGATCGATCCGAACCGGTTTCGAATCGAGACGAAATCGGTCCGACAACTCATGCAGGAACAATCCGTCGAGTTGAACAAAGTGTGCTTGTTGGACCCTCGAGCTGAACACGTGATCGGTCCTCAAGATGGTGACGACTTTGATTGGTTCCTGTACGCTTGTTTGGGAACGATATCCGATCATTGCTCAAGAACCCTGAACCATTGGTTTCCTTTGTTTTGCTGAAACAGATTCGGAGGTATTTTGGGAGATGACCCTCCACGAGGTACATACACCACCCTCTTGCCTCGTGGTTCCCATTCAAGTAGCTCACAACGAATGGGTTTGCAGATCGTACGGGAATCCTGAGACGAGATGGATACCCTTCTCGTCACCTCGGTCCGGTGCAAATGACAACCGACACGGCACTCGGAGTGACCAAGATTTGTGTCCAAGATCGCAGTTTCGTCCTTTCCTTCCTTTACTCTCTCTCTCTTTCTCTCTCCTTGTACTGACTAGTCTTTTCCCCGCTATGACAGGGAAACTTGAAGACATTGAATTCGTCGATCACCCGACGATCAAGTTCCCAGGGAAAGGGTACGAGAACGAATCGGTCGAGATGCCGTTCCGATACGTCGTTGATCCCGTCACGAGAGAACCCATCTTGCCTGATGGTATGCGCGAGCATTTGCGGGATGACATGGATCGAGAGATGGATGATTTTTAAAGAAATGCAAATACCCACTCTTTGAACCAGTATGGGTACTCTCGAGGCTACATTGAATTTCCTGTTCCAGTTTCCCGAGGTTGCGAGAGAGAGAATTGCTTTCTAGACTGAAGAATGACCAATGCAAAGACATAACAAAAGAAAGCGTTCCATAAGGCTGTAAAGGGGTATCTGTTCAAGGGGAATAATCCATCGAAGTGGGATCGTTTTCGTCTCGGTGCAACAACCTGGCATACTCCAAATCTGTGTTCAATACAGAAATCAGGCGAGTCAGCAACGTTTGAGATTCCTGATGCCAATTCGGGAAGAATAAATGATCCCTTACATAGTCGAAACATGTACGCCGCCCTATTTGTTCAAAGAATCGCAAAAAGATAGTGAGAAAAACGACGGTTCCTCAAAAGAAGGAAGGAACAAGCGTACATGTCGACTTCTCTCCAATGTTCGTTCGACCATTTCTGTCCGTTGATCGCCAACCGTTTCGCAAGTTTATCGTGCGCGTTCGTTCCATCAGGAGCACCGATAAAGAACGCGGCGACATCAACCAGATCCGAGTAGTCGGATTTGATCGGGATGTAACTAGAGGAACGAACTGTCAGTCGGAGTTTCAAAAGTGATTCAGAAAAGAATCGCTTACTGGTACCACTGTATTTGATAGTACATGCAAACTCGTGAGTGGTTCGTTCATACGATGCAAGGATCGGGGAAGGTCTTACCGGCATGATCCGTTTGGAATACCATTCGGGGAAGATGGTAGATTTGAATACCAGTGATCTTGAGCTCCTGCAAAGAGTCAAGCACTCCTTCATCAAAACTCCAGCTACTCCAACAAGAAGCCAGGGAGCGAGATCTGCCCGACTTACATGTATCGCTTGAACTTGCCACTCGGGTAGTTGGCGTCGACGTCGAGCACATATTTGTACATGTTCTCCTCTTCAGGAGTCTTGTACCCCTTTTCGTCCCACCTCAATTTGGGATCGTGCAACATGTCGGAGCACGTCTTGTCTTCGCTCGAATGCGCGCACTGAACCGGTCCTCCAACGTATGCCACGTCCAAGTAGAACGAGGTGACGCTCGACGCACTCGGTACGACACTCGCTCGGATCGAATCGGCATGTTTCGTCGATGCAAAGTGCACGAGTTGATCTCGTTCCTGATCCGAATTGGCTACTGTTCATGTTTCGTCGGTTTGTCAGCATCTTTCCAGCTCTTGCGGTAGTCAGGATGGGGAAATCGGGTTTGCAAGAAGAGACTCAACATGTGACCAATCTTGCCCTCTGCGCGCTTCTCCACCCAGTACCTTTGGCATGCCAAGCTCCTGTCGATTCCCCGCGCCACAGGACCTTGTTGTGACGTTTGCCTTCCCACGTCGGATCCTTGCCGACGGGCGTGTAGTAATCGTTCGAGATTGAAGGGACCAACAGATCGGCATGGACCGACGTCTTTGCGAAGCTGAACATGGGATACAACAAGTACGGACGTGGTCCCGACCTGGAAACACAGGATGTCGTATCGCAGGAAATGTCAGACCGAGACAAGGTTGAGAGATGAGAACAGAAAACTGACCAACTGGTGAACCCGTTCAAATCTTTCAGTTCGGGGTGGTCGCAGAGACTCATCGATTTCTCATGCTCGAGGTTCACGAACGAGTGCAAGTGAGTACCTCGAGGGGTGTCGACTGGAAGTGCTTCCGCAACCCTTCGAGCGGTCGAGTTTGGTGCGCACAGCGATTCCCACGGGTTCAAGCCGTTCGGTTCAAACGTATCTGTCGCTTGCTCGTTGGAGAGATCTGTTGGAGACCAGCGCGAGGTCAGATCTTGAGATAAGAAGCGCGTTTGACGAGAATTTTGGAGAAAAACCAACATTTCCCTTCCCCGGCATACTGTTCGTACAGCTGTCTCGCCTCGCCACTGATCACGACTCCGGGTTCATCTCCGGTCATGAACCTCATCTCGACATCCTCGGGCAGCATCTCGGCAAATTCGCCTAGAATGTCCATCAGATCTTCCATTCGAGGACCTCCTCCACCGGATCCTCCCGTTGTGTATTTCTTGACTGCACCCGACTTGATCCCGAGTCCGAAAGAGTGTTTGAACCAGGGCAGGCGAGAATCGGTCTGCAGAGCGGCCGATCGCTTGCGGAATTCGGCGGGAGCTAGCGCGCGGAACGGTAGCAAGTCGAGATGGATCTGATCGTACTCGTCCACGAGCACGACTCGATTCTCCATCGCGTATCTCCACCTACACGGTTCTCCCTCGTGAGCAAACCTAGTCGGCTACAGCGCGAAAGACGAAAGTCCGGGGGAGAAAGACTGACCAACTGTCGAACCCAACGGGAGGTTTGAACCCGTACCGACGTTCGTACTCCTCGACAGCTTGTTCGAGGGTCTGACTCTGTCTCCTGAGCATGTCTTGCCACCTCTCTTCCGCTTGCTCGACGAGGTACTCGATAGGGTGAATCCGATCGGGTACGTCCTTCTTGATCTCTCGCGCCGTCAGATCCGAGTTGGACAACGACGGTTTGTCGTTGTCGTCGTCATCAGGTGCGATCGCGCGCCTTACGAACTGACTCGCCGTGTCCTCCTCGTCTCCTGTTTCTGGCAAAATGATTTCGGATCGCTTGCCTTTTGGTCCCCTTCCTGCCGCATTGAGAGGGTTGAACACGGGTTTCTCCTGATCGTGCGCTCTGTCCCTGAAATTGCCCCTTCTCGGTTGCTGCGGTTGCTGCAATGGACGTTGAACGAGGTGAGGATATTTGAGCTCGAGTTCTCGAATGATGTCTTGCTCCTCGACGCTCAGCAAGCTACGTTCCTGAGGGCTCAAGTCCTTGACTGCCTCCAAGATGGCCTCGTCGCTCAATTCTCCATCGTCTTCGTCTGCTACACCCTGCTGTCGTGAGAGTGCGTCGTCATCGTCGAGTCCGAGAACGCGCTTGTCGTCGTCGGGCAAAACTTGAGCCCACACGGCTTGCCGGAATCGCGCGTCCTCATCCTCTTTGCGTTTGCGCTCCTTCTCCTTCTCGTACTCGAGTTCGGCGAGGACGAGCTCCTGCGGTTTGTTCGGTCGGAACGGTTTCCCTTCCTTCTTGGCCAGCTGGGCCATCTGCGCGTTCTGACCAATCTTGCGTTTCAACGCCTCGCGTTCGTGCAACGGGATGCGGTCACGAATCGGCACCCGTTTCGCCGCACCAGGAGGTTTGACCCCGGCGGCAAGAGGTGCGGCGGGTTTGGCGCGAGGTTGGGCCTTGGTGCGTTCTGATGGAGCTTTGAAGAGGTCTCCCGGTACGAGCCAGTCGGAGGGAGGTTCCGGAACACGAGGAGCAGCAGGTGGTCGGCGAGGGTCGTTCTTCGAAGGCAAGTTCAAGGGCGGGTTCGTGCGCGGACGTGCGAGTGGGAACTCGGGCGCAGGTTCGAGGCGCGGGATCGTGTTCCGAGTCGAAGAGAAGTACAGGAGTCCGTCGCGCTCGAAGAATGGACCGGTTGGGTCGAGGCGAGAGGATGTCACGGCCGGGTCCCACCATTCAGACTCGTCCTGCCCTTCGCCGTGGCTGTCGCGGGCGAGGACGCGGTCGGAAGTCGCCTTGCCGAACAGATGGCCGCTCTCGTCGCCATCGTCGTCGACTAGCAGGAGGGGCGGGGCATCGGGGGCGGCAAATGCGACGTCGGGGTCGAACGCATAGTCGTCGCGGTTGTACACTGGTTCGAGTTGGCGGTCGGCTGCCCCGGGCGACGAGGTGAATGGCGAGAAAAGGGTGCCGAGGAGGAAGATCGGGATCAGGAAGATTGGATGCAGTCGGAGCGAACGGGACGATGGCAGGAAGCGGCGCAGCGATGTCGGCGGACGCGAGTGCAGGCGGTGGACGGGCGAGTGATTGTGCAGTGCGCGCGACGAGCCACTCGACGCGGGCGAGTACATCGCTACTGACCTGACGGAGCCTGATCCTGATGCCGAGCTTCCTGGATAGGGCTGGATAGCGAGACGAGCACGCGAGGCGGTGGAGGGCGACTGCGACACGCTTGATCAATATTCTCGTCGTGTTCGATCACTCTCCGCCTGACTGGGTCACGTGCAGCACATCATGGTGAATGCGAGCGAGCATGGTGAAGACGCGTATGCCGCTCCAGTCGTCTCGTTCGCGCTCGAGGACGTTCGTTCAACATGTCGCTCGGGCACGTTGACCTTCTCGTCGCGCCACGATGGTACCCGCACGAGCCATCTCGACACGCCCGCGCTCATTCCGACTGCTTCACGGGGCGCAGTGAACCACCTCACTCCAGACAACTTTGCTCGGTGCGGCCTCGCGAGCTGTCACCTCGCGCTCGAACATTTCCTCGACTCGCAACCACCCGCATTCTCCCGCGCGCCGTTCGCGCTCGATCACTTTCTCGGTCTCGCACCAGCTCAGACCGGTGCGCGCCTGGATTACGCGTCGGATCCGACCGCAGGCAATCGGACCCAAGCGGCAAGGCGACCCCAGCCTCGAGACAAAGTCATCGTCTCGCTCGCACTGAGACCCCCTCTCGCGAGAGATCAGCCTCGCGCAGAACCGCCAAACTCGGACAACTTTGCAGTTGCTCTCGGGAGCAGAGGTATCGTCAGGGTACGTAGACCGTTCTGTTCCCTCGTACCCCTCACCTCTCGTTGACCCTGTAAGCGTCGTGCTCGAAAAGGTTTCGCCCGATCAGTATATCGACTGGACTCTGCCGAGACCCCCGGACCTTTTGTTTGCCCTCGCCGATGAACCCTTGGATCCCCATCCGAGCAAGAAACGGCTCGAGAAGAGCGTCCGGCGCAGTTACACCTGGCTCGACCAAGTGGCGCGGCGAGCCCGAGTGCGTTTTCTCGTTTCGCGCGCGAGAATGAAAAACTAATACCTGGGATTGGCAGGATCGCACCAACGTGTTTGCGACTCTCGTCGGAAGCGACGATCTCGCACGCAGGTCCGAATTCTCTCTCGCGCTCGTCGGGGTGCCTTCGAGTCGCGCGACCGCCGCTGCGACCACCGAGGATCCGACCGATACGTACCTCTCGGGCTACGTCGTGCCGAGCTTGAGCGTGTCTCGAGAATTGCTCGAAGCCTCACTGGCCCCTCTCCCGCAATCGAAACCTCGAATTGCCCTTGCTCCTCGCGGACCTCACGCAATCTTGCGCGCGATTCGAGACGTCGGGATCGACGTTTTCGTCGAGGAATGGAGTCAGTCCTGCGCGACGTACGGCATCGCACTCGATTTCGATTTCCCCGTCCCGCCAACTCGCGACGCTGGACAACCCGGACCCACGCCATCGCTCGACGTCGGGATCAACTTGTTCGAAACCCGACATGCGCTCGACTTCTCTGCGCTCTCGACATCGACCTTGGCCCCCGAGGGTCGGGACGATGATCACCCATTCGGACCGGCGGTACCGACGAGGTCTTACGTGCATCACCTCTTGCTTGCGCACGAGATGACAGCACACGTGATCTTGTCGATCCACAATCAACTCGTCATGCAAGCGTTCATGAGTTCAATCCGGAGGGTGCTCGTAACGGACGGACCCCGTGCGTTCGAGCAACAAGTCGAGCGGTTCGAGGAGGCGTACCGAGACCGTACCGAGTCGCAGGAAGAGTATGAATGTGTCGAGCGAGCCAAGGTAGCTTGGACTGAGGTGGATCTCGCGAGAGGCAAAGGCAGCATGAAGGACAAAGTGATAGAAGCATGATGAAAATACAGCTCAATTGCCGCGACTTTGTGATCCTTGTCAGCCTGGTGCAGGATGGCGCGTAGCGGATCGAAAGATGGCTATAGCAGAGTGCTAGGCTCGCCAATATGATTACGCGTCATGCTGTCAATTTAGATGTTGAAGCATGCAAGTGCTTTCCCTTCTCGCTCTTTCGCCTAGAAACTTCTATGGATGTCACCCTTGGGCGACGAACGTGATGCTCACACGCGTCGTCGCGTCGACCGTCGACTATCGATCCCGCAGTCTATCTCGACTTCGACTTCGACGAGTGCCTCAACGATCGAACCGTTCCCGACCTTGACGCGGTCGCAACACGCGAGGCTCGATAGAATCATCAATGCCCTGCCATCAGACGCGTCTACATGGGCTGACTTTAAACGCAGGAAAGAACAGTTGGAAGGCGAGACCTCGACCGAAGACGACGACGACGACAATGACAACGACGAGCAAGGCCGAGACGACGATATCTATGCAATCTCGTTGAAGCTCGTTCTGCAGCCTGGAGTCACTTGGCAGGACAAATGGCGACGCGTGCACCAACCCGCTTCAAGCCCCGTCGTTCCCGTACCTACCCCATCTCGCACTCCTCGGCTCGTGAAATCCGAAGTTCTACAAGCCAGGATTGCTCAGGTCAAGCCGTACGAGTCGGAACCTGAACCAAGCCATGTGAATCCTCCCTCGACCCGTCCGGTAACCGCAAGCAGACGCCGTTCGATCCCAGTCGTGCTCGGTCCCGAAACGCCTTCCAAGGCGACGCAACGAAGTGCGAGACCGCACACCCCGGTTCGAGACCTGTTGGTGCGCAAGACTGAGCCAGGTCATTCGTCAAGCGATGATTACGCAGGGGTTCCGAGTTTGCAGGACTTGGCCCTCGCTCGCCGCCGTAACCGAGATCGAGAATTGCAGCGACAACATACCGGTCTGTCTGAGCCCGAGTCCCGTCCTCAGGTCACGACTTCAGACCCGGCGCCAACCCGGGATCGATTCCTGCCGTCGCAGTCGGTTCCGTTTCAATCGACTCCGCCTCGTCCCTCGAAACACCCTCTCCTCGAACGCAGACTCGCTGAACTCGGAATTCCTGCTCCCGCTTCCCCTTCCTTGGCGCCGACCCTTCCAGTTCCGCTTACTCGAGCCTCACTCGATCGTGCACCCTCTCGTGCTAGTACTCTCGAGCGTCTCGAAGCACAAGCGGATCGCTTCAATCGTGCGCGACTCGAATCGACTCATTTTGACGCATGGCGTACGTTGACCCGGTTCGAACAGTCGAGGTTCGAATCGGTGGTCGATGCACGCACGACGTGGCTCAAACGTTGTGCCTTGCGTGATTGGATCTCAGCCTCGTCCCGCTCGCGAGAACGATCAAGACGCGAAGAGTGGTGGCACGAGCAAAATGCTGCGAGGGAATCACGTCGGGACCAGGTCCGAACTATCGGGGCATGGAGGATGTGGAGAGATCGGTTTCAGGTCAAGATCAACAAGAAACGACAGGAGGAAGAGGATCTTCGGAAACAACAGAGGGAACTTGACTTGAAGGCAGCAAAGAATCAGACTGTACACATGAGGGACAAACGCTTGCTTCGACAGGCTCTTGAGGCGAGTTTGGTCTCGATCTGTTTTTCGCCGAGACCTGAATCCCTTGTGCTCACGATTGACCCCTTGTTCCGCGCACGCTCAGAGCTGGAGATTGAAGACGCTCGAGTCGGTCGCGTTCAGGTTCAGATTGCAACATTTGCCCTTGCACCCGATCCGGAAATGGCGACAAGCTCTCGTCCACCGTCAGATTCATGTCGAGACCCTCGAGTCCGTTGCAGATGAGGTCTGGACTGGGTCCGAGCACAAACGAGTCGAACGGGCGTTTGGACACTGGCGAAAGAAAACGAGACTCTCGATCGCGGAGACTGCCGTCGAGACAAGGCTCTATCAAGGGATCCAGCACGGAGTCATGACGATCTGGCTCGACAAGACGTGAGTTATTAGTTACCACGAGCCCCGGCATCAGAAACTAACATGGGCGGTCACTCGTTGTAGTCGACACGCGATCCATTTGCGGCATCTGCAAGATCTCGCGCAGCAGTCAGATGCTCGTCGATTGGCTTCTCGTGCGTTCGCGACCTGGAAATCTCGCCTCGATCGAGTCACTGCGCATTCGGAGCAGGCAAGCGCATTCGATGCCACTCTCGCTATCCGCCTCGGACAACGTTCACTCCGGACGTGGTCCCTCTCGACGCTAGCTCGCAGATTTTACCAGAAGCGCACGACGTCTCTTGCACACAGGCATTTGTCAAAATGGGTCGAGAGACTTGACCATCTCGAGATCGACCTCGAATCGCTCTCGAACGAGATGATCAAGACGAGGAACCTCAAACTCGCCACAGTCTCGTTCGAGGGATGGCGTGCGGCAATAAACCATCGAACACGACTCGCTCAAGCTGCCGACGCTGTCTACCGGGACAAGGTTCTCGCGAGATCGTTGAAAGGCTGGCACGCACGTATCGAACACCTCGAGCTCGACCAGAGGAAAGCTCTAGTCGTGAGGGAATTTTTCGTACAACGAGGTGCCTGGAGGATATGGTTCGACAAGATGCAAGCATGCAAACAGGACAAATGGATCGAGAACAGGATCAGGCTCAGAAAACAACAAGCGTTCGATTGTGAGTGTTTCCCTTTTTTCACGCAATTGAACCGTATGCTCTGAAGCTGATATATAAAATCGATTTCTCGCAAGTCTGGGTTGCGAGGACGAGGCAATCGCAGCAAGACAAGCGAAGCATCGCCCTGGTTCAACAGAAGAATCGCAAGGTCCGCTTTACTCTCCCAGAGGCCCAAGCTCGCTATCAGGTACTGACTCTGTTGGTACCCTCTTCAAGCTTACGCTACAGGACCGTCTTGCAACTTGGAAAGAGCAAGTGATCGTTCGGAAAGAACTTGAACGCGAATCGACTATTCTGTATGAGAGTCGCCTGGTTGAGTGAGTTGCTCTTTGGGCTTCAGACACGCACAACTTTTTTATTCAGCTTGCTGATTCTGCCTATCACGACAGTTCAAGCTTCAAGCGGTGGATTATCCAAACAGTTTCTCACGCAGATCAACTCGCTCGGGCTGATCAGTTCAGGGCTCTGAAGGCCGAAGGTAAGCTTGCAGTCTACCTTGAGAGCTCATGAATCCGAAGTGCTAATTACGATTCGGGTGGGGTCTGCCAGAACTTCGCGATGCGACGTTCCATCGATGGTTGGTTTCGACACGAAACTGCCTGGCTCTTAAAGAACGCTTCGCTTCTCACGTCAAAATGCGTCGACGCAAGACGCTCGAAGACGCTTTCGAACGTTGGAGAGAAAGGAGGTTGCGCAGACTCGAAGTGCAGGTTAGGGATCGAGTCGAGTCCAATACGAGGCAAGCAGTCCTTGTCCGCTGGCAAGCAGAAACACAGGTCAGTCAAACATTCCCCGCTTCCTGACACCAATCGAAACTGGATTTTGACGGCTGGACTACGCATCCAGACTCTGACTGCCTTGAGGGTTCATCGCAAGAACCTCTTGCAGCGCACTTTCTCGAGCTGGAAGCGCTGGACCCCGTCGGTCGATCTCCGATTACAAGCTGTCGAGCATGACGGACGGACCCTGATGCGTGAGTCGCGATTCTAGAGTGTGTGTGCAACGGAATACTGACACGAGAGCGACCTGCATCAGGGTGCACCGTTCAAAGGTGGTCTTTGAAAACGTCGTATCGTCAAGCATTCCGCAATACAAGGTAAGTCGGAACCATACTTTCTCTCAGTTTCGAACAGCTGTCCTAAAATTGGCTTGATGGGTCTTTCAGCGGACGTTTGAGCATGCCTCGATCCATCCCCTCATCTTCCCCTTCATCTGCGCCTCGTGCGGGATCGCCTGTAGACCGACCCATGTCACCCTTCCCGCCCTCCACCGATACAGGGCTGTCGCTCGAAACTTTGACGCTTTCACCTCTATCCTCGCCGATTGGTAATCCTGCCCATTCTCTGCCTCGTTCCAATTCGAACTCAGCCATCGCGACAAGCGTTTCCCTCTCGAGCCCAAGACAAGTGTTGGTGCGCACTACGATACCGGCGCCATCGCCTGTGGGGGCATTTAGACGTCGACCTCGTCTCTCTGCGGAATACGTCGCTCCGCTTCCTCCGCTGACGAGGAGACGGAGGAGTTCGATCGCAAGTCTCGGTGCTCGATCCGCGCCTGCACCGACGGCTCCTTCCGAGTCTGGGACAGAGACAGAGGACGAATACCGAAGCATGTTCTCTCGCAAGACGGCAAGATCGGAAGGGGGAGAAGCAGAACCGAGGGACGTCAGGAAGAGTTACGAGGCGTTGCGAGAGAGGTTGAGAGCAGCAGCGACCATTTCGACCAGATCGTAGCTCGGTTCTTGTTCTGCTCATGGTAACTCGAGATAAGAATGAAACTCAAATATGGTTGCAAAAACCCCCTCATGCTATCGATGATGAACGTCGTTGAATCCTTCTTTTGGCCCATTCTTCCTCTTCGTCGTCATCGTCATCATCGTCATCCCCTGGACCGAGATCAAAGACCGAGCCTTGTTCAGGTGTTTGAGCGAGCCAGATGGCTTCCTCTCCCCCTCCTCCTCTCGACGAGAACCGCCTGCGCATGTTGCGTGCAGTCGTGAGCAACTCCCGATATCCATCCTGAGCTAACCGTTTCCTCCTCCAATTCCTCCACGTGATGCTCGCGACGAGGACGAATCCAAGGGCGATTCCGACGTAGAAGACTTCTTCACTGATCCATTCTTTCCGAACATTGTCACGACGGGTGCGTTCGTCTTCGATGACTCGCAATGCCAAGAGACTGTAATGTCCTCCTGTGACGGGTCTCGTCAGGAACCCAACTGACCACCCTTCCGTCGGAGTGATCGCATCTCCAAACACGGCGTTCTTGTCGGCTCGGAAGTACTTTGCGACGGCGTCTACAAACATTCGCCTAGCTTGTGAACCTCGAGC
Source organism: Sporobolomyces koalae (assembly GCF_050403365.1). Taxonomy (NCBI): domain Eukaryota; kingdom Fungi; phylum Basidiomycota; class Microbotryomycetes; order Sporidiobolales; family Sporidiobolaceae; genus Sporobolomyces; species Sporobolomyces koalae. Next base: position 211,531 of record NW_027481768.1, read on the forward strand.
AGAAGCTCCCGCAGCCCAGAGCAACCAATCGGTTTTGCCTCGAGCCGGGAAGCGCGAATCGAGGGGTGGTCCATAAGGCTCTATCGCAACGAGGAAAGTTTGGCATCAGTTCGTAATGATGTTCTGCGTCGAAGTATGGAACCAGGTGGGAGTGATACTTACGAGCGATGGTAGGATAGAACGCATCCTGCATGTCATAAACGGACTGAGGAAAGTGTTGCTCTACATCTCCGTTGAGCAATTTGTCGTAGTACAAGTTGTACTGAGCAGCGATGTCGGATGAGGGGACGATTCAGCGACGTGCTAGAGGAGATTTTTGATGAAACTCGAGAGCGACTCACGTGCGTCATCCAGCTACTCTGATTGCCGTATTCGCCGAGAAGGTGAGTTCCGTCTTTCGACACCGCAAGCTCGAGAAACTTGTCCCGCATTTCATCGGCATGCCTCTACCCGCACAACGAGAGCAATGTGAGTATACGCATGATTGAAGGTCACTGCCGTCTGAACGCTCACGCGATAGTAATCCCGTTCTTCGAGGTACCCGAGGTCTGAGGCGATTTCGCTCATCGCTCGAATCCCTGTGATACCCTTGATGACCTGCCACAGTCGAAAGAAGCATGAGTCTGCTGCGATCGTTTCCGGTCTCCTGTCGCGAGTAACTCACAAGCGATGTTTGATTCTTGGCAGGACCAAAGACTGCGGAAACGGGCAAAAGTGTCAAGATCAGGGCATAACCCACGAGAATGAGTAGCAAAGAGCGTACAGTCATCAGTAGAACCTGGCTTGCAAACATGTCAGTTCACGTTCCACTGGAAAGTAGACAGGGGAACAAGAAGCGCGCGAACTCACTCTGCAATTCGGGAAAGAGGCTCTTCTCGACGAGGTAATCCGCCCAGGTTTTGAGCAAGTTCCAATACTTTCTCGCTTGTTGCTCGCTCATCCTCGCACCTTCTCGTCGATGATCTTTCCCGTTGCCGACGATCTCGTTCCATCCAAACTGGTCCTTGCCTCGTTTCTGATCCCACCATTTCTTGGCTCCACTCAGGGTCGGATGGTACGGTCGCGGATCGGCACTCCTCATACCGGCGAGCATCATGTTGAGCATGTTGCCAGCTTCCTCGATCGGGAGTCCAGGGTACAAGAAATCGTTGTGACCGATGCACGCTGGGTAATGGTCTCCAATGTCATGCGGCGGGGGGATCGGAGTGTACAGCCCCGTCGCAGCGTACCGAGCCGTGGGTTCGATCAGGAGCGGGATCAAACTCGGCGAAGCGTATACCATGAACGGGAGGAACGGTGCGAGGACGTCGACCGTGCCGCAGTTGCCGTTCGAACTCACTTCTTTGAGCATGATCAAGGTTGGGATCGGTTGTCCTGTCAGGGGCGAGTACGTGACGAGGAGTTCTCCCTTGCCGTCGTTGCCTTCCTCGCTTTCGTCCCATACGGCTTCGAGCGCGGCCGCGATTTGCCTCGTACTGATCGAGACAATGTGGGCGTACTCTTGTCCATCGACTTTCCTCGCGTCTGCGTACAGCTTGTGATTGAACGCGTTGCTCATAGCCATTTGCGTGCCAAAGTCTTGCAGGAAAAACGAGATGAGGTGTTCGGTCGAGGTGAACGTTGATCGCCACAGAGGGCGCAGAGGCCTGGTCACGTTCCCCGTCGTCATGTACTGCACGAGTGGATCTCGGACATGACCGATCACGAGGAGTTGAGATCGAGATTCGAGCGAGGTCGATGTCGAGACGCGACCAAAGTCGTGAGCAAACGCAAACACGGGTTCATCGGAAACCTCGGAAGCATGTCGATCATTCCGGGTCCGAGTGGCACGGGGCGAAGTGTGGTTCGACCTGTTCTCGAGAGATCCTCTAGTCGAGAACGCCCTTCGAGTCGCGATGGCGTCGTCTCCAGCCGAAAAGGTGGTTTCGACATGCGATGACGCTCGCGCTGCATACCAAGCGTCGCCGGATAGGATGCGATCTGCCGTCCAACCCTTCTCGATTTGCTCCTCGGTGAACGGTCGCTGATCTCGGAGCCTGAAGCGGATCCCTCTCCAATCCTTCTCTCCTTTGCTCTCCCATTCAATCTGTTCTTCCTCCTTGTCGGCAAGCCAGAGCCCGTTCACTTCGGTGTACACTTGTACATCGTGGGGGTTGCCGTCGAGCGACTTGACGGTCAGGTGCAAGTACGAGAACGGGATCGACTGGCGGAAGAGGTCGGCGGGGGTGACGGGCGAGATGAAATTGGCCTCGAGCGCGACTGTCGGAGGGTTGTCGGTCAGGGTGAATTTGGACTCTGCCGTCGTGTGTACAAACGACGCGTTGATCGCAGCTGGGTCTGTCACTCGCCCCCAGTCGGAATCAGCTCACAGCGGGGAGTGAAGCGAACGGGGAGCCAAAGAATCCTCATGAAAGCGGGTTTACGAGCTCACAATCGGTGAGATTGCCCATCACGTTCCACACGGTGCCGTCGACGCGCAACAGGGCTTTCCATCCAAGCGGAGTGCCGGTCCAGAAGCGCGGGTCGGAAGATGTCAGGCGCTTGTCTTGTCGGCCCTGAAGGTACGCTCCGAGGTACGGCGTGCGCACTGCGAGGGGTACGACCTGTCTCGTCGTCGCAGTAGCCTGTAGTCAGCACCCGCGGTCAATGTGGAGCCAAACTGAATACGCACGATGGGAGTGTAGTCAGCTGCATCTGTAGGGCTCGAAGCGGCCGTGGTAGCCGCTAGCACAAGCCCTACCACGCCTGGCAGTATCCGCATCGAGACGAGGCGAGCTGCTAGCTGAAGAGTGAAAGTTCAAGCTGCAAGTTCACGCGCGCTACTCTGTTCCTCTCGCTGCTCCCGAACGGAGCACTGTAGGTGGATACACTCGTCTTCAGTGGTCGACAGTGTCGCAAGTGTCGCGTGTGTGCTCTCGCAGACTGATCTAGTTGAATTCGCGACGTGGCTCAGCCGTCGAGCCGATCGGCGGGGAAGTGTGCTCGCCTCCTCCTTCATCCCCTCGTCGATTGCACCTACGCCCATACCCGATAACGATATATCGCACATTCTCAACAACCCGCATCTCTGAACGCAACCTCCTCGTATCGCTCCGACGTGAGACAAGATGGCAACGACTCCTTCTGGCAAGATCATTGGTCCCAAGCAACGCAAGATTGCCCTGCTAGGCTCTCGCAGCGTCGGTGAGCAACCTTGAGCTATCCATAACAATGCTCTCGCAGTCTGTCCACCGCGTCTATACACCGGAGGATCCGATCCGAGATGAGGCCCGAAGCGTCATGACATCGTCGCAGCGCAACCAGACACGAAAACTCGGGCGCGACGAGAGCTATGCAAGTGGGATATGAGGGGTCTCGACATCCCGCTGCTCGGAGGGTCCTCGAACAGCTCGATCTCGAAATTGGCAGGCTCGCTCGCATGGTGCTCCCGGAAAGCCCGCTCTCACCTCCCTTGACAGTCGCGAGTCTCTCGGTGGTAGCAGCACGAGAGCGCAGTACCACTCGAGCGAAGAGCTGACCAAGTCGTCCTCGTGTGCTGAACGCGTTCGCAGGCAAATCGTCACTCAGTGTCCAGTTTGTCGACTCGCACTTTGTCGACTCGTACTACCCGACCATCGAAAACACCTTTTCCAAGATTGTGAGGTACAAAGGACAAGATTTTGGCCTCGACATTGTCGATACGGCCGGACAGGTGAGCGTCTCTCGACTCTCCGTGCGCTTTGTCCCGCAGTGACGCTGACTCGAGCTCCTCTTCCGCTCTGGACCGGTGTCCTCAGGACGAGTTCTCGATCTTGTCGTCCCGTCACGCGGTCGGCCTCCATGGCTGGATCTTGGTCTACTCGGTCGCGTCGCGCACCTCGTTCGAGATGTGCTCAATCATTCGCGACAAGATTCTCAACTACACGGGGCGCGACGCCGTTCCGATGGTGCTCGTCGGAAACAAGAGCGATCTCGCGGTACAGAGGTGCGTTTCGACCCTGCCTCTTTGCTTCCTTCGCATGCGTTTCGAAATCTTTCTCAAGTCCATCCGCGGTCCTCGATTGACTCCGAATTGAATTCTTGACAGGCAAGTCACTCGTCAGGAAGGTATCGATCTCGCCGCTTCGTGGGGCAAGACGGCCTTTATCGAATCTTCCGCTCGCACAAACGAGAACGTCGTGCGGATCTTTGAATCCGTCGTTGCCGAGATCGAGAAGGACATGAACCCAGAACCTGAACCCGAGAAAGGTTCGAGCTGTCTGATCATGTAGAAACCTCTCGGTCGTCTTCTCGATCGTGCGCTTGATTTCGCGTTCGACGCGAATAGTCGCAGCAACGTCTCCCGGAACGTCCTATCGCTCATGGAGTGGCTCAGTAGCTCCTTACCTCCTTGTCATCAGTATGCCTTGTCGATTGTGTTGCCTCGTGTAGATTTGTACTTGTAAAGACGTTCTTGTCTCCGCGGAGAATGCTACAAGCCTGGCAATATCTCTGGTCCGACAGGACACCATGGTCACGAAGTGTTTTGCTAGTGTCTAGTGAGAACGACCGCTCGTACAGCTCGAAAGAGAATCTCGTCTTGTCCGATAATATTGATCCGGCGAGATCCGACGGCAGCGGAATCTCGGAAAACATTCCCCCCACACCTTACTTCGAAGTCAACATACGGTGCTGAGCGGTTGTGAGATACCTGGACTCGACATGTCTCTGCCCTACGGTTCACAAATCCTGTCAGCTGGACCTCCGACCTTGTCCGGCATGAGTTCGGAACCTCAGTATCTCAGCACATCAACTTCAACCAGCAGCAGTACATATGGGTACTCAACCCTAGACATCAAACCCAAGCCTATCATTGGAGTCGAGAGATCCGGAATCAAGCGATCGGCCAAGGTGAACTGGCATATCGGAGTTGAATTATTCGTAACGGAACACTGATAGGCTCTGCCCGACTTTTGCGACTTTTGGGAGTGCAGGCTTGTAATCACTGTAGAAAGGGCAAAGGTACGTCGCTCGTTTCGTATTTGATGCGAATCGTACAGGATTCCTTCCTCCTGAATCTCTGTCAGCCCCTATCGGATCTCGGGATGATAACCTGACATTCTCGATTGCAACAGCTCGCTGTGATGGCTACGACTCGTATCCATGTCGAAGATGCAGGTACGTATGTGCGGATAGGGAAAACGCGGGTACGAGCTGACGAGTTCCGTTCGTATGCGGAATTGAACCTTCATTCAGAGAAAGCGGCGTCGAGTGCATCTTTGAAGGGATTCCTATCGAGGAACTCAGGCAACGATCACAACGCAAGCGGGACGAAGTTTCGAAACTGTCTCCGGACAGTACGCAAGACCCGATACAGCCGTACCCGACCACCCTCGAAACTCGATTGAGAACGATCGAGCGTGAACTCGAGCAGCTCCAATCGCAGAATCGAAAGTTTGAAGCACGCTTCGATCGATTGAATAATGTCGCAAGATCACCCGGATCAGATACGTCTACGACTTCGCCCGAGAGAGTCACCGATACCAACGACGCCTTGTCGAGGGAGGCTTTCGATTTGTGAGTTCAGCCAGCATGCTTTTGTCAGGACCTAGTGTGTTGACTCGATCTTGCTGTACCCGTTCGAGTCGACAGGTTTTGGCAACACTATGCGCCTCTCGCGCCGTACATCTCGCCTACCGAGGATCGCTACGATGTCGTACGGGAGCGATCGCCCCTCCTGACACACTGCATAGTGTGAGTCGACATGACAATTGGATCCATCATCGACGTCTTTGGTCGCTAACACACAGTCTGCCTCCCCGTGCCAGAGCTATCGCTTCTCGATTTCAGGCAAATCGTGAATTCGTCGACTTGAATCGATCAGAAGCAACGAGACTACTCAGGGAAACGCTCTTTACCGAATCTCCGGTGACCCTGGACGACGTAAGTCGACAAAACTCCTCGCCTGGCTGAACCACAAAGGTTGATCAAAGGTTTTGCCTACAGCTGAAGGGGATCGTGCTGTATTCTGCTTGGCTGGTACGTCTACAACATCTACAAATTGCTTACTGCCCAAGTCAACTGAAAGGAAATCTGTTGCCGACACAGGGTCGGGGAGCACCACCGGGCCATTCCGTGTCGCTCGCACTTCAGCTTGACTTGCCGAAAGCCCTCGAACGCTTACTTGCTAGCATCTCCAAGCCTCCGGATGAAGCTGCACTTGCATTCGATCGCCTCATGCCTTCAGTCCGCATTTGGCTCACTCTCTATGCTCAGGATCTCTGGCTCTCGTTTGCCATGGGTCGCCGCTCAATGGTCACGATCGACCTCAGCATCACGAACGCTCGTCTGTTGCTCAATTTCGCCGCGTTGCGTCCCGTTGACGCTCGCCTGATCGCTCAGTCGGAATTGGTCACGATCCTAGGCATCGTGCAAGAGACCTTCCTCAAGTTGCAGCATCAAACAGCAGAGACGGTACATGTCGTCATGCAAGCCAATTCCCACCTCTCAAACTGGATGGGGACCTGGTCCGAATGGGCTCGTACGTGCTTTCGAAAATCGCATTCCTTCTGCTACACTCGGATACTGACCTGGCATTTCATGAACAGGAGGACAGGAAGAGGCTTCTGGTCGATATGTACTCGCGTCGTTGACAATGCTGCTGCAGGTAGGGCTCGCACAAACCTACGAGTCTTCAGGTGGATTACTCATTGTCGTTGCACTATTCAGGGAGGTCGATTCTATTCGAATACGCTTGGCCTGCGAGACATTACGAAAGCAGAAGAATTGCTCCCGATCCATATGCCTTGTCTCCGAACTGCTCTCGATGCCGCTGTACGGATACAGGGTGAGTCCAGACACACTCAGGTTCGATGATACGATTGCTGACTATCCGATTGGTTTCGCGAGAAAGGGATACATCCTGCCCAGAAAATTGCGCATGCCGCCGAGTTCACCCTCATTACTCTTTCGGTCAGTTGCAGCTCTCCCAGAGACATGCCAAGCCCCACATTTGACCAGATCTTTCTTCCTCCTCGTGCTGCAGACATCTGCGCTTTTCCTGCTCAAAATGATCAAGCTCGCTCCGGACGCGTTCTCGCCTCATTCGGCTCCATTCTATCCCGCATTCTCATCCGCTTCTCCCGGAACTCTCGACTCGCTCGACCCCTCGTCTCCAGATCCTTCAGCTTCGATTGATGCCGCAAACGCGCCCTCGATCCGACAAGCGCTCGATGCCGTGCGACACTCGGCCGGACTCCTCGCGGCTGTTCCTCCCCGACAACGTCACTACCACGCAGCCGTGAGCGCTGCGCTACAGCGACTCGAAGGAGAATTGGCAACAGCGTCGTTCGTCGCATCTCTCGGTAGTCCATCGCAACCCGAATCGAACGGGACCATCCGAGAGAAACGTCCGCGAGAAGAAGAAGAACGAGAAGAACAAGAACTCGTCGATAGGCTGCAACCTCCACCCTCAATACTTTCTCGACCACTTGCTACGCTCTCGCACGGATTGACGCAGGACCATGCTCCTGCCAACAGCTTTGGACCTGACGAAGTTGGAGGCCTCGAACTCGCTTCGTTGATTGGCACCGATAGCTTCTGGAGCTGGTCGAGTCTTTTGCCAGGCGAGATCAACGCTGGACTATCGAGCGTGTTGTAACCTGTTTTTTGAGACAACTCTTGAAAGTCCTCGGGAAATGCAAAAGTTCCGGTTCGCAATTGTGCGCATGCACCCCTGTTTCTCGCAATCATTTCATCAACCCCCTCTGTTACCGAGATCCCGAGACCATGGGGTTCACGCAGACGATGCTCGAGCGCTATGTGAGCCAAGGCGCGTAACAGCTCTCACCGCTCGCAACTCACCCCCACCTTTCGAGTCAAACCGAAAACAGGCGCAAGAAATCCGGGTCGCAACAGAACACCCCTTCCTGACTGCTGCCGGAAGACGCGAACTCGACCGGGACACTTTATCGGCATGGTTGACTCAAGATCGAGTGTACGCATTGTGCGGGTACCCAAAGTTCATCGCGAGTTTGATCAGTGCACTGCCTCTCTCGACGAGTTCGGCACAACGTCGGTCTCAGTCCTTGTTGGGTCTGTTTTCGTTCGCATTGTCAAATATTGATCGCGAAGTCGCATTCTTTGACGCGCTCGGTCCTAAATATGCGCTCGACCTCGACTTCCCTCCTTCGGCCGCGGCAAACGATCCCTCGGTGGGCAAACTCCAAGGAGCTCGAATCAACCCGACGACAAGAGCGTACGTGAATCTGTTGATCGCGACAGGAGCCGAAGCTGGACGCAATGGAGGACTCGAGGAAGCGCTGGTGCTCTTGTGGGGCATGGAAAAGGTAAGTTTTTTCTCTTTCGAGGGTCAAAGTCTTCGTGAGAGCCACGAATGCCTGACAGTTGTTCATGATCTCGGTCCTCTTCGATCAGATCTACCTTCTCGCATGGAACCACGCCAAGGCTCAGAGACCTATGCCGGGAGTCGATCGCAATTCACCATTAAGCCAAGCTCTCGACGAGCTCATCACGAACTGGACCATGGACGAGTTTGTCGGTTTCGTCGAGAGGATCGAGAGGGAAGTTGAAGCGCTCAACCTCGAAGAAGGCACGGAAGCCTGGGAGCGTTGCGAAGAGGTGAGCCTAGACAAAGGGCGCTTGAATACACTTGCACTATTGACGTCATCCCATTCTCGATGCGCAGATGTTCAAGTACAACTTGCTCCTCGAGCAGAGATTTTGGCCCAACATCTAGAGCTTGACCTGGACCCCGAGTTCTTCGATTTGCATCACATCAATAGCGGAGACTCACCGCACCGCAAGAAGGCTACACACGAAGTACTCCTTCCATGATCACTGCGGCGGTAGACAGATCCGAGCGTCAGCAGGGAGGATGTGCAACTCGAGGATCGAAATTCAAAGGAACAAACGTTTCGCTTTGCCTCTGAGGCACACCTTGCCCCCTGCATCACCAGATTTGCCGTCCCACCGCAGAGCAAACCTCCCACCGCGAGGCGAGACTTGGTTCACCTCGACCACCTCGGGCAGCGGTGAATCGGTTGCGGCGAGCTGTTCAATCCAGTAGGGGCCAAGACGAGTGTGCGCGTGTCCACAGACCTAGCAGGCGAATGGCGCCAAGAGACAACTGCGGTTAATCCCTAGCTGCCCGACTATGAGGTCTCGCGACATAGAGAGCTGCGCCCACCTGATCTTCAAGAATGCCTACCGACGGGAAAAAGACCCGAGAGCGGAAGTGCGCTTCGCTTCCTGGAGGACCCAAGTTCGTGATGAAAATACCGCGATATGGTACAGACAGGAACTTTCGAGAATCAATAACGAGCGCGCCAAGATCAACGTCGCGCGTGAGCTGAATGGTGAGGTCCTCGTGTGTGGGGGAACTCTGCGTCGCTCATAATGCGGTCAGTTCCGCATACTAATATGGCCATCGTACAGCGGCAGGAATCATGTTTGAGGCGTACCGTTCTACTGAGCGTTATGGCCTCTACTTGAGCTTGATCGACTCCGCTCGCGGCTTTCAACGCGACGAGAACCGGACCCTTTAGTTCCGGCGCGATTGGTTGACCCGTGCGGGATGCAGGCAGGGAGATCTCGATCCGACCGTCCTGATTTCGAGTCGCAACCAGCTCGTGCGCAGTCTCGGCACTTGCGTCCTGCGACGGTACGTAGAAATGATAGCGAATCTCGGACAGGGTCGGGACAAAGTAGTCGAGCAAGTAGACAGACGCTGCCATCGTGGCATGTCCGCACAATCCGAGACTGGCACCGGTTGCAGTGTGCCAGCGAATGACTGGATTCGGTGTCGTGGAAGAGCTTGCGAATTCCGTCGCTGCACTGATCGATGGATGCGAGACGAACGCGGTTGCCGGCTGGTTGAACTCGCTGGTATTTGACAGAGAAAGAGGTTCGACTGTACGTAAGCAGCCAGTTGTTGCGACTCTCGAGATATCTGGCGGCTCACATGGCGAGTCTTTGACGATCCTCTAGATCCAGGGGTTCTACTGATAGTACGACGGCCGCAGGGTTGCCTTTGTATGCCTCGGACGTGAAGGCATCGAGGATTGCGACCTTGCTGGGCGGCTTGGTAAGCATGAGGAGCCGAGTGGGGGAAAAGCTGGTGCGGTGAATGCTTGGATGCGAGCAGGCGCGGAAGGGATAGGCACAGACAAAGAGAACACGGCAGGTCAGATCGGGGCAGTAGTGACGAGCTCGAGTCAAGCGATCGAAGAACTGCAACTCTTTGTCCATGACCCCTCAACATGCATATGACTGACTCGAACCGTTTTCTCGGTACCTCCTTCATTTGTGGCAGATTTTGTCTTGCCCTTGTGTCACGCTAAAGAACATTCCGCTGCGACTCGAGACCGACAAGTCTCCTATCAATGACCCGACCATGCCTTGCCTACACCGCATCGCTCACGTGACCATTTCCAGACTTGCCCTTTTTTGGTCTCGCGCTTGTATACCTCTTCCCCGTCCTCGTGGCCTTTCCCATTACCCGGCGTCTCTTAGTGGGCTCCCCCAGGCTTTTTGGCGTCGAGGTGCTCGTGCACTTGCGGCCCGAAGTGCTGAATCTCGTGTTCAAGGTTACTTGCCCGGGTGTATTGGTGCCGTGGACGTACACGCTCACTCCCGCGTCCTTCAATATACTGTACCGAGACCCGCGAATCATTCAAGCCTTGTCCACCTCTGGTCAGTCTCGATCTTGATTCTTCGCTCGTTCAGAGCACGGACATCTCTCGTGCGCTGGCATTAGCCGTCGGCTACGTCACTTTCGTCGAGAAGTCGCTACAAAAGAGCTATGGGAAAGATTTGAGACGTTCCAACCCGGCGCTGTTACGGAGGTCGTATGGAAGACGAAGGCAAGGGAGATGTCTCCGAGGTCGATGGCGAATCCTCGAAAGAAGGGCTTTCAGCCCGTGCTCGAGGATTGGGAAATTCGACTAATCATGTCGAAATCTCCTGGCAGCCAGCAACTCGCCTGGACCGCTGGGCGTAACAAGCCGGCGATGAGTCGTCAGGTATCGACGAGCCGGCCTCTCGATCGTCGCATGCTTGATCTCTTCTCCAGCGACTCTGACTCGGCGTTTGCGTCGCAAGGCGAGTCCCTCTGGAAGGCGAAGATCTGGGACCCTGAAGAGAAAGCGCTCCGCAAAGCTCGACTCGTGCACGACACTCGCGCGTACCGGGAGCTAATGAACGCCGATGCAGCCGACGACCCTGACACGATTATCATCTACGGCGCGAACGATCACGGAATCGCTTACCCGGCGGCGCTGATCTGGTACTTTCCTCTCGAAGGAAAAGCGTATTTCGATTCTCTCAGCAAGGATCGTCATGCGGGCGCGCAGAGGACTCGGAGTCGGACGCAACGGGCTCTGGGCGCGATCGACGGGTCCAACGAGCGGGATGAGTACTTTAGTGAGCGCCATGTCTTCTTCGCTCGTCGGTCCCCTCGATCGCTCTCAGAGCTTATTGCGTCCGACTCGAAGTCCTCTGCGCGCCCGCATGACGATTCTTGCTGAGAGAATCGAAATACGCTTTTCCTTCGAGAGGAAAGTACCAGAACAGCGCCGCCGGGTATGCACTCCCTCGGTCTGGCACCGTGGACCACGATCGTGTTTGGGTCGTTCAGCTGGATCCGGATTCATGAGCTCGCGGAACACTCGAGCGTCGTACGCGCGTCGAGCGTCGGAGAGTGCTTTCCTTCCACAGGAACTCGCCTCCTGAAGCAAACGCCGAGCCAGAGTCACTGAAGAACAAGTCGACCTTACGATGGTCGAGGGCCTGGCTCGTCGATACCTGGCGACTCGTCGGTGACTTGATGGCCCCAGCGGTACAGACGAGTTGCTGGCTGCCAGGAGATTTCGACATGATCGGTCGAGATTCGCAATCCTCGAGGAGCTGAAAGCCCTTAACTCGACGATTCGACCACGACCTCGGAAACATTTCCCTCGCCTTCAGTTTCCAGACGACTTTCTTGACAGGGCCGAGTTGAAACTTCATGAGGTCCTTCCGATGGCTCTTATGGAGAGACTTCTCGACGAGAGTGACGTGTTCGACGGCTTATATTCGCGTGCGAGGATGTTAGTGCTCTGAGCCGCAGGGAGAGAGATTATCCGGATAGAGCACCTGTCATCACGGCCCGCGTTGTAGAAATGTGGGATCCCCATCGTGACGAGGAGGAGTTGATGTTGTTCGTGAAGCTCGAGAGTGGGGTCGCGAGTGCTTGGGGGTGGTACTGGTCAAAGTGAAGAGGGAGAGCGAGTGGTCTGGCGGGAAGAGGAAAAAGCACAGAGCGCGCCTCACGCCTGTCTTTCCCTTTGTTGCCCTTTTCTTCTTCCTCGGCAAGCCCGACGTCCTGGTCCTTCTCAGAGTCCGATACACGGGATCCCGCTTCAAGGTGGCGATTAGCTTTCTGACAGATTGCGGGGTGTCTTCGGCGGTCTGCCTCAGGAAAACTCGGTCTGCAGACTCGGATATGACCCGGTCCTCAGAAGACGAGAGCTACCCAGAGTACATTCTGGTTGGAACAATCATTTCGGGATCAGAAAGTATCAAGCTCTTGTATTGAAGATTGCGCACTTTTCGACTTTTTCTTCTCAGCTTTGCCTCTTCCACCTTCTCTGGCCGTCGTCGGGATGTGCCTGGATGCGATGCTATTTCTGGCCGTGACGAGGCGGTGTCGGACGGCTCCGGCCCGAATCGCGACGTTCGCGCACAAACCGCTGCCTTTGTCCGTCAGATCCTTCTTCTTCGTGGACCCCGTCTTCCCCGCGCACGTCAGCTGCTCGAACTTCCCGATCGTAGCTAAGAGCTTCGGCTCTGGAACAGGTCTCAAAATGCTGCTTCGGCGACTGACCAGACAGGAGGCGTGGTTGATCTAGGTTTTTTTTTGCTAGTCGAAACGCTGAAATGATAGAACATGACAACAAAAGAGAGTTACCCAGATATCGGAAACGATCGATGACCAAAAGAGACATGTCAGAGTAAAGTATTTTCAGGAGGGCTTCGATCCCGAACCATCCGATTGGTTGAAAGTGGCCCTCGTCGGCGTCTGCAAGTTTCCATCTTCGCGGATGAATCCATGAGCGAGCAATTCCCGCGCAGATGGTCGATCCGTGTGTTCAATCTCGAATGTTTGTTCGAGGAAATCATCCGCTTCGCTCGAGATGTCGTCTGGCACGGTCGGCCGTCCACTCGAACCAATCTGTAGGTACAGAAACAGTGTGAATAAGCATCGTGACCCCGCGATAGCAGAGTATGATGAAATGGGCCCTACCCGAAAGATGGCCTGCATCTGCGTCAGATTCGCCCATGGATGAGCTCCTGTGAGCATCTCGACAACGAGACATCCGAGCGACCAAATGTCGGCTTTGCTCGTGTATGCAGTCTGTTTCACAACCTCAGGAGCCATCCAGTAGACCGAGCCCTGTAGGGAGGGGCGGTGCACTTTCGCGCTCGAAAGGAGATCTGCAAAGCAGCGGCGGAATCAGTACAACTCAGTGCTGACCTTTTATCGTGACGAGCGAGACCTACTGTCTTCAACCTTCTTGGAAATCCCGAAATCCGAAATCTTGATGTTTCCCTTGTTGTCGACGAGGATGTTCGCGCCTTTGATGTCGCGGTGGATGATCTCGCGCTCGTGCAGGTAATCGAGGCCGGTTAGGATCTGCCGGACGAACTTGCTGACCAACGCCTCCTCGAACGCTCCATAATTGGACAGCAGCGCGGCGACGGAACCACCCGGGACATACTCGAGGAAAATGTTGAGATGTTGGCCGTCCGTGGACGAGTCGAGGTATTGCACAATGTCTGTCAGAAAACAGTAAAGATCAGAACATGTACACGTTCGCAAATATGTTGTCACTCACTCTCGTGCTGGAGGACTTTGAGCAATTCAATCTCTCGCTCGAGCGCTTCGAGCATAGACTTCTTGCGTTCCTCATTGTGCGATTTGCCCGTCGGGAGTTCGACTTGCTTGACCGCCATGAGTGAGCCCGACAACGGGTTCATGCCGAGGTACACGCTGCCGAACGACCCGGCCCCGATCAGCGCACCCTTGATCCATTTCATGCCTTTCGCTGATGACACATTAGACGCGTCAGTTGATCATTTCCCCGCCGTGCGCAAAAGACAGATGTATATGTGTGAAAGGCAAGCGCACCCTCTGGTTTGTGTGGAACGCCTTCGTGCGGTTCAACCTCTTCCTCCTCGCTCGTCTCGGTTTCGCTCTCCTCGGTGACACTTTCATCGTCGTCATCGCTCGCGACGACACTCTCGTCGTCCCCTTCGTCGTCTTCCGAGTACGATTCGCCCCAGCTCATCCCGCTCGCTCGCCTCGTCTCGAGCTCGGCCGTGACTTCGTCTACCGTGATGACGCTCGCGGCGTCGCTGTCCTTGCTTCGTCGTTCCCACAAGCTTTGCGCACCGACACTCAAACGCGATGAACCAGACATGCGCGACATCCTCCGAGTCGAGAGTCGGGCACTACGCGCATCGAGGTAAGAAGGAGCGAGCGAACTCGCGATCGATCGAGTTTCGGCGAGATCGTCTGCCGTGACCGAAGCTGAACGAGAGGACGAGTTGGAAGAGTTCAACGCCATCGAGGTCGATTCGGGAGACGTCGCGACGGTACCGCCATCACCTAGGAGGATTGGCTTGTCGAGGGCAGCCGCCTCCTGATCTTCAGCCGATTCGTCAGGAGGATCGAGCGATCCACGGGGAGAGCGCCCTCCGGTACCTCCTGCGCGTGTCGTTGCTTGGCTCGAGTGACTGAGGCCGGTCGACCCGTCGGAAGAACCCGAGAATCGACTCATTGGGTGGCTCTCTTCTTTCTTCTCCCAGCTGGTCTGTCCAGGTACGACCGGGGCGAGGTTTTGTGGGTGTCCGCCGACAGTTGCACGAGTCGAGCTTGCGACACTCGTCGTGCTCATCCGGCGGCCCATACCTCCACCTCCAAGCGCATGCGCACCCATACTCTTCCGAATGCTCATGCGAACCTGCTTGCTGAGCTTCTTGTCCCCTGATCCTCTCAGACCGAGCGGGAAGAATTCGGTCAAGTGAGTCGCGATCAATTCGGACGGTGGACGTTGACCGAAGAAATTGCGGAGTTTGCGGGCCGAAGAAGGCGCGACCGACGAAGCGATACTCGCCGTGGGTGAGCTCGACCGGGGGTGAGGTTCCGTCGTCGATCTCCGAGCTGGAGCGGCGGCAGGGTGAATCATCGAGTCGTGCGAGGTAGGAGGCGTATGTCTCGAAGAAGTGCGTTGAGGTGGACTCGCCATGTAAGCTCCGCCTGATCCTCCCGAGGAGCCGTCCTTCGTCGAGCTAGCGTCGTCCGAGTACTTGCCGTAGTAGTCTCGAGCCCAGTCTGGCGCCTCGAGCCCACTCATGACGCTGACTGTACTCGCGCGGTTCATTTTGCCGCTACTACCAGTTGAGCTTCGACTGCTCTTCTTCTTGCGGGGAGAGATGATGAGCACTCCGTCCGGATCGTACTCTTCGTCTCGGTACGCGGTGTCCTCGAAATCGCTGCCGTCGCCGCTCGTCGATGGACTGGCAGGTTCGAACCCCATCTTGGGAATCTCGATGCCGAGGTAGTTTGGACTCGTGGGAGATGCAGTAGGGCTCGTGCCGTATCCCCCCGAGTGCGCGATCGTCGAAGGCGTGAACGAGACGGATCCTCCTGGCCGGACAGATTCGGCAGAAGCGGCATGCGAGTCGCCAAACACCCATTGAAGTTTCCTCCCTCGCTTGTTTGGCGACGTAGCATTCGAGAATGAGGACGCGGCGGTCGACTGGGACTGTAGCGGGGAAGTCGGTTGCTGCGACTGGATACCCGACGAGGTAGAAGTGTTCGAAACGAGGGGCAAAGGGTAGGCCGCAGCAGATGCCGAGGTTGGTAATTTCCGTACGAACAGTCCACGGGCGCGTTCGGGTGCAGCGGTATTCTGACAGATTGCGTGGAGCTCTTGTTCCGAGAGTAGTCGAGCTGGACGAGGAGAACACCTCAAGATCAATCTCCGACAGCCGCAACAGACCCAACACCGAGGCAGATTACAAAAAAGAAGATCGACGTACCCATTCCGTTCGGGTCTGGCGTCCAGATCCCCCAGCCATCGAGCTCTTCGTCCTTGCCCAGCAATCCACTTCCGCCTCCAATCTGACCCGTCGCGATTGCGCTCGTCGCAAACTTTCTGACGACTCGACTGAGCACTTCTCGTCCATCCTTGGCGTCGCCGACGGCGAGAACTCTCGTCGTAACTCCATCGGCGCTCGTGAACTTGACCGCCTTGCGCATGACGTCGAGGTTCGACAACGGGGTCGACGAGACGGAACTCGCGATGACCCCGGAGGACGAGACGAGACCTCCTGCGGTTGAAGGTCTTGCGAAAGTCGATCGACCAACGGTGTATCCTTGGTGTGATTCGGATTTCGCGTTCGTCGATGGGTGCTCGAGAGGAGAAGGCAGCAACTGTGACTGACTCTGGGTCGGAGCCGCGTACGGGTGGCCCGAGTATGACGAGAGCGAAGCCTGCGCTGTGGAAGGTCGCGCTCCGAGCGAAGCCGACGACGCTTTGTGCCGAGTAGCGACATGCGGTTGCGTCGCGGTCGAGGGTCGTAGCTGCGCGACGGAAGATGCGTGGAGGGACGTTGAAGCGTTGATCGTCGAGGAAGGAGCTGAGCTGTAACCGGGAATCTCGCCGAGCCAGTCTCGCATGCCCGCGTTCGAGGCGCTTGCGGAAGATGTTGGAGGCGGTGGGATTCTCGAGTTCGGAGGCGGCAGTGTTGGAGGAGGGGGAACCTGGCGGATTGTCGTCGCGGCGGCGGTCGGGGCCGACGCGGCAGATGCGAATTGGCCCGCGCGCGGGCTCGTGGTTCTCGATGGCGGAGAGACGGAGGCATACTGCGCTTGTTGAAGCTGGCTCGATGCGAGAGGCGAAGTCACGTTCGATTGGGCGAGATGCAGGGGCGGAGGGATGCGGTTTCCGACCGAGATGTTGCGCGCCGAGTACGAACCCGAGCCAGGGCGGGGATCGATGAGAGGTGCGGGAGGGAGCGTGACAGGCGGTGGAGCAAGCGGGGTCGTCGATGATCCTGGTGGAGTCGAGAGAACCGAGGCGGGCGAAGACAGCGAGGTGTTCGAGCCGGGTACGAGCGGGCTCGACGGTCTCGACTGGGTGAACCTGCTCAGCAACACGCTCGCGCGATTCCCGCCGCCTACGAGGGTGGTGCCGCCGACGGCCGAGAGGTATTTGCCGCGCAGGGCGCGCACAGCAACGCAGATCTTGACCCGGTCGCCGACGCTGCGAATGCCCATTTCTTTGAGCGCGGTCTGGTCCACCTCGAGGAGGACATTGCCGCGGATGTCGTTCTGAGCAAATACGTCACTGTATGTGCTGGACAAGGTCGGTAGGGCGTGCGAGATCCAGGTTGCGACGTGCTGGTCGGTCCAGGACGGTAGCGTCGCGTAGTCGAGCCCGCTCGAGTCCGTGTGCAAAGTCGGACTTGTGATCGTGCCCGAGGACGTGCCCGGTCGCAAGCTCAGGTGGAACGCGCTGCCATTGATCGAGAGGGCCTGCGAGTGGGGGAACGAAGGCGAGGAAGGCGAAGAGTGCGACGATGTCGCGGTACTGAACCCATGCGAGGGGCCCACGAGGTGCGTCGCGAGGCTGCTCATCGAATTCCGAGTCCGCGAGGTCACTTGAATCTGTACATTGAGAGGGTGAAGGAGAGAGGACGTGATCGCGGCGGGACCTCCGCGTAGACTTACATAAAGCCTTGATCAAGGCGATGCAAATTGACGCGTCGAATAAATTGCACATTTTTTATAGTTTTGCACTCCCTCTCTCGTAGTACAGAGGTGAATCCCAAAGGCATGATAGGCAGAGCGTAACGCGTCGCAAAATTTCTAGTTTGTCAAGTCTACCACAGAGCCGACCACCATGTACCAGCTCGCAACCCAGCTCTGCGCCCATGCATCTAGCCCGAGTCGTTCGTGTCGTTCTGGAGACGCTGACAGTACCTCATCGACGATCGTGCTCGTTTCGCATGGATGCAAGAACCAGCTTGGTCGGCCCGTCGCAGGATGATCCGACTGCGAGATGAACGGCGTCGTCGCGGGGCAGTCGTCGGGCACGTCGAGATGCGGTTGCGACGCCGCATTGGGGTCGAGTGTGGTGAGAGGGTAGGTCGGTCCGAGGACCGAGCGGTGAAAGATGGTCGAACTCGCAATCTCGCGCAAAGTAAGCGGTGCTCCGGCTGCGAGTCACGGATAACGCACAGATTCGATGCATGTCAGAATGGAGGGGAGGCAACTAGGTGAGGAGGTGAGCGACGTACAGGTCCGGTACGCCTCGAACCAGAGGACCGGAGTTTGGTACGAATCACTCCAGCAGATCGACAGGTGCACCTTGCATACCTCTGTCGTTCTACGCGAACACGACTCGGAGGCACAAGCATCGTCCTCGTGTTCAGCGTCCAGGAGCACGTCCGAGTCCTCTCGCTCGTGGACGAGAGAGAATTCGACGGGTGACTCGGGTTCGAATTGACGGTCGAGGATTCGACGGCGCAAGTACTCGATACCTGGGAGGTACTGTCATGGCAAGGTCGTCATGAGCTGGGGAAGCTGCGACAAGAGGGACATCCCGAAGAGTCTTGATTCACGCACCGATTGAGGTTGAAACATCACTAGCTGCCAGTCTGGCGCACGCGCTTCATTGCAGCGAGCTAGACAGTTCAACGTGTCTTCGGTGGAAGCGGTAGCATTGGGGAGAGTCGCCAGTCGGCGAGAGGAGTCCACGCGAGAACGAGAGGCTGTGAGAAGGGCGACTAGGGCATCTTGCGCAGGTTGCCGAGTAAGCGGAGGCGGATGATCCAGAGTGGGACCGGGAAGAAATGCGCACGGCCCCGAACGAGCCGGGCAGAGGACGCGAAGAGGGGAAGTCGAAGTTCGGGTTCTGGTCGAACCGGCTGCCGAGGTGCGCCACGAAACTCTGCCGCGCTCGCAGCCTCTCTTCCTCTTGCATCCTCCCCAGAAAATCCCTGGTCCAGACCCCATTCGACCCACATGGATACTACTCACCCCGTCGTCGCGTACATCGGACAATCGTGAGCTTCATCCCCCATCCACTTGCCGATCCCCACCTCGCCCGCTGTTCTTCATCTGTGCCTCAGTCGCTGACCGCTCGTTCCACGAGACGATAGCGCATGGAATCTCGTTGGGCACAAGTTCTCCGACCGCGCCAGCAAGACGCTCAAGACGCTCATCAAGTTTGTCGAGGTGCGTTCCCTTTTGCGGAAATTTCTGTCTCGCTCTCGCACCATCACGCCCCGAAACGCTGACAAACCACCGACTCGATCGTATTTCTCCCTTCTTCTTGTGTAGGAGGAATGTCTTCCCGCTGAAGCGCTCTTCCATGCCCAAATCTCGACCGACCCGTCCAAGCGCTGGAAGTCGTACCCTGCCGTGATCGAGACACTCAAGGGTCGTGCCAAGGAGCTCGGCCTCTGGAACATCTGGCTCTCGAAGGACCACTACGCCGCTCAAGGTGGCTTCATGACCAACCTCGAGTACGCCGTGTGCGCCGAGATCATGGGCCGCGCGATCCGCGTCGCGCCCGAGGCCTGCAACGCTTCCGCCCCCGACACTGGCAACATGGGTTCGTCACTCTTTCAAACATACGAGACGATCGAGCGCACTAGGGCGACGCTGAACCCCGTTTATCCCGTCTGCAGAGGTTCTCGCTCGGTACGGCAACCCCGCCCAACAAGAAAAGTGGCTCAAGCCGCTCCTCGAGGGCAAGACTCGCAGCTCGTTCGCCATGACCGAGAAAGGCGTCGCCAGTTCTGACGCCACCAACATCCGCACCTCGATCAAGCTCGACCCCAAGACGGACGAGATCGTCATCAACGGACACAAGTGGTGGATCTCGGGAGCTGGTGACCCTCGCAACGCCGTTCACCTCGTCCTCGGCAAATCGTAAGCGCTCTCCCCTTTTCTTCCCGGTTAGACCCGAATGGTCTGTGCTCATGCTCCGCATTCGCTCCTACAGTGATACCTCGGCGAGCAAGTACCTGCAGCAGTCGATTGTCATCGTGCCGAGTAACGCGCCTGGAGTCAAACTCGTGCGCCCGATGCAAGTCGTGAGTCGGCTGAAATTTCCGATCACGTTCGAGCTTCTATGGTACTCACTCAGCTTTTCTCTCTAAAGTTCGGTTACGACGATGCCCCCGAAGGACACTACGAGGTCATCTACGACAACGTGCGGGTTCCGAAGGAGAACTTGATTCTCGGCTGGGGTAAAGGCTTCGAGATTATCCAAGGTCGCCTTGGACCCGGTCGCATCCACCACTGGTGAGCGGTCATCTCCCATCCGCTCGCTTTCGACCAACAGCTGACAATGCTTTGAACATGTAGCATGCGCTCTCTCGGACTCGCGTCTCGTGCACTCGACCTCGCGCTGATCCGTGCGACCGATCCCGTCAAGACGACCTTTGGTAAAGTCTTGTACCAGCACGGCACGGTCGTCAAGGATCTTGCCGACTCGAGGATCGAGTTGGATCAAGCGCGACTTCTCGTGCTCGGTGCCGCCATCATGATTGACTTGCACCCGCAACGAGCGAAGGGCGCCATGAAGGAGATTTCGATGGCCAAGGCAAGTCCTCAGCGCTCTTTCGGCTGAATCCCCAGGGAACAGCACAGAGTCTGACCGACTTAACGAGGAAATTCCGCAACAGATTATTGTGCCCACCATTGTTGGCAAGATTATCGATCGGTCGATGCAACTACACGGTGCCGAGGGTATCTCTCGTGAGTCTCAAGGTATTATGTCGTTTCTTGGAAGAACCACGGCTGATGCGGCTACATACGCTGCTCCTTCTCCCCAGAGGACACGCCCCTTGCAGCGATGTGGGCCGGAGTCCGAACCCTACGTTACGCCGATGGTCCCGACGAGACTCACATCGCCAACCTGGGCAAGATGGAGCTCAAGCGGGTTGACGAGGCTCGCGCTCGACACGAAAAGATGCTCAAAACGCAACAACTGCTGTTGAAGAACGAGGGAGTCAAGAGTCACCTCTAAAACATCCACCCTAAAACATCAGTATTTCTTGTCTCTTTGTCCGTTTCAGGGGTTCTTTTCGGTCTTTCTTCGTACTTTACGCCTACTTGTGATTACCTAGCAGTGCCGTGCCAACATGATCTGTACTTTGTGTTGTCGAAGAGTGCGAGTCGTGCAGCGCTTTGTCCGGCTGACGTGTATGGATTGCACTTCCGCAACGAAGAATGCACCGAGTGCTCACGAGATACCTGCGTCACATTAGGCGTTACCTTACAGTCTCGACTGAGAGAATACCGTCGGGAGAGGCTCCACGACTCTTGCGAGATGTTTCCGCAGCAGCGCCACGTGAAATTGCTTCCTCTCTCTCTCCCTCCGCCTCAAAACAAGTGATGGCGACCATAAACACCACCCCGCCTGCACCTAATCACGCCGACGGTATGCGGCGTCGCTCTGCGCCCGCTTCTGCGAAACCCTCGACCAGTGACGTATTGAACTCGCTGCCTCCTTCTCCGTCTCTCGTCGCAACCGACCCACCTTCACCTGAAGCGATTCGTCCGACCCTCTCGCGCACCTCGACCGACTCGAACGGGACCTCGTCATCGGCCTCGTCTCGGTTCGAGATACACGAAGAAGATCCATTCTCGGCATTCAGTCTACTCGACTTTCTCAACGTCGTCGACGCGCATTGGGACTTGTGGACGAGACCATTGAGACGCAAGAGTGTCTCGTGGAAGTCGAAAGCTGACAAGTTGCTCGACGATGCGAAACAACGCGTCGGGCGTGACTCGTTCAAACTCCCAGCCGCGTTCAACGAATTCCCCGGTGTTGGCAGAGGCTCTTCGGGAAGTGGGAGCCATGGAGGAACGACTCCGGTTGGGCAGAGGGCAGAATTTGCTGGATTGAGCCAGAAGGAGAAAGAGAGGCTCGAACGCAAGTATCGAGAAGTGCGAGAGAGGATGAGAGGGAGCATGTCCAAACTGGTCGTCAAATGGGAAGAAGAGTGAGTATCTGTCATCAACTCCTTCGCGCGGAGTCGGCCAAACTGACGCCGGGGCGAATGCACTTCAGGAAAACCGTTCGCTTGCGAGACAAGGTAGGTCCTCGAGCGTATCCAGATGCAATATTGATGGAGCCTACTGATCCCTGCTCTTCATTGACGACAAGATCTCCTTCTTTTGCGGAGTGATGAATGTGCTCATCTCGGCCCTCTTGCTCGGCTTTCGCCCAACCTGGATCCCAGATTATTACGGCATACAGATGCTCGCCTACACACCCTATCGTATCTATACCTACAAGCGCAAGTCGTATCACTAGTGGGTCCTTTGATCCATTTCCGGTCGTGCATTGTATCGAGCTGATCGATTTGTTTCTGCATAGCTTCCTGTTCGATCTGTGTTACTTTGTCAACCTCCTCACTGTACTATATGTAGGGCTCTCACCTATAGTTCGAACGCGTACGCTACGCTGACTTTATCGTGTACGTATCGAAGCTCTTCGTGTTCCCCGGTAGCACTTTCCTGTTTCAAGCTTGTTACGGCTTGACCCTCGGAAGTCTGGGATCGTAAGTCTAGCGACGCTTCGTGTCCCAAGTCTTCTACTGATTGTTGACCATACAGCGCAATTGCAACCTGGCGAAACTCGCTCGTTTTCCACTCGCTCGACAAGGTCATCTCGCTTGCGATCCATATTTTCCCTCCCTTCGTTTTCACCGTTATTCGGTGAGGAGATTTCGCATTCCAGCCTTTCAGCTCAGTCCTAACGCGATCCATTCTCGCCCTCGTCAGGCATTACTATCCGAAGGAGGAAGCCCTGCGCCGCTATCCGGCGATGGGAGAACTGCCTCATCTCAACTCGTGGCACGCCATGCTGATATCGATGTCGGTTTGTAAGGCATTTGTTCGCTACATACTAGAACGACAACAAGTTGAGACTGATGTGGGAGATCGTCACGCTCACAGATGCCTTCTGGCAAATCGCATACTATCACTTTGTTATCCAGCTGCGCGCAAACAAGATCAAAGAGGGTCGAGCGACGAGCTTCACGTTCATGGTCAATGACAAGAAGCGTCTCATTGGCAAGATTGCTGCCAAAGTTCCCGAAGGTTACAAGGAATCGGCATTCATGGTACATCCTAGATTGCCAATTGCTAGAGATGATATCGCTGCTGACATTCTGGAAATCGATTTGTAGGGAGGACAAGCGATCTATACAATCGTGACCCTGTTGCCGCCTGTCCTGGTCCTTTACGATTCCAAGTTCTGGTCCGACGTTTATCTCCTGTTCCTGTTCGGTGTCAGCGTCTGGAATGGCGCTTCTTTCTACAGTAAGCGGTACTCTCCCTAATCTCTACTGCTCGCTGAACTCAGCGTGTATCTCTCTCTCACAGTGGAAGTGTTTTCGCGCAAGTTTGAAAAGGTGTGGCCGGTGCACTGACCTCTTGCAAAGCGATTGCGTCACTGACGCGAAATTCTCTCACGGCAGGAATTACTCGCCTTGCGCAAAGAGTTTGAACAGCAACAAGCGCTCCTCGCACGATACTCGACGAACCCACCTCCGCTCACTCCCGCGGCGTCACTCACGCCTGTAACCGACCCATTCAACTCGGTCGATACGTCCGAATCTCCTGCGGGAGAAGTGCTGCGCAGTACTCCGATGTACGACTCGCCCGCACAGAAACCGGCCGAGGTCAAGTTTGCCGACGAGCAGGCAGCCGCCAACCAAGTGGAAGAAGCAGATCGAGATGTACCCCCTCTCTGAAGGAGCTCGACGTTCGCTCGCGTGAGAGCCTTGATGGTACGGTTGTACAAAGGCAATAGAACATCAGCACCGTGGTAGAGTGCTGTAACTTTATGACTTTGGGATCCAGTGCAGGGTCCGTGCAGAGAGAAATTCCAGCCAAACTAGACGTCAGTGAATGCGGAAACTTCGATCGTCGCATGCGCAACTTGGATGCATGCAGGCTCAGACTCTATGACTTGATACGGGCTACCGCTCTATGCCAGTTCGCAAACTCAAAACCAGAACTCGCGATCCTCGCGGTTGCGCGAACGCTAATTGACGTCTGCGTAACAATCGCGCCTTCTCACCGGAGAGGTCTCCTCTCGTTTGCCTGAATCGGCTGTGTCTGATAATCGCATAACAGCGAGATGTCGAACGCGTGATCACTGATCATATCTAACCCGCCCACGCGGAGGGAATCTGATCACCGAAATCGAGCGAGAGCTCGGATGTCGATTGGATTCGAGTGGTGCTCCGATTCTCGACGATGCGAGATCGTGATCCTGACATCACGAGGGGAACCGGCTTTTCTTGCGTTTGTGAAGCGTGATTACACCGCATCGTAATGTCGACGTAAGGTCGAGATCTCGACGATCGGGAGCCAGTCATGTTCCCCGTCGAGAACACGACCCATTCCGCCAAGCTGTTTCTTTCTCTTTCCTTCCTCACACTACACTTTCTTCCTCTCACTCCACCACCACCACAACACACTTTCAAACAACCATGGTGAGTCCCCTTGACTGCTGTCCAGCACTATTCCTTCCTTTCGCTAACCGTCTCGGATGTTGCCCCACTTTGTCACAGTCTGACGAATCGAAGACCTTCAGCAACGACCACGAGTTCGCCTCGGAGCAGGGCAAGAAGGGAGGAGAGACTCAACCCGAGGAGGTCTACAAGGTGAGCTTCCCTTCTACGATCAGACTTGTCAAGAGCCAAAGCTGATGGGCCCCCACCCCTCTCACGTATCAAGCCTTCGGAGCACGATGGACTTCGCAAGGACGGTCAACCCGACAAGCGCATGTCTTCCGAGCACGGCTTCGGTGGTGACCGCGAGCGTGCCAGTGAGGAGGGCAAGAAGGGTGGCAAGTCCTCGGGCGGCGACGACGAGTAAACTACTCGTCTAGCGGAATTATGCGCCTGCCCATGTATAAACTATCCAGATGTCAGCTGTTGTGTTTTGTCACACCATGTCGAAATTTAAACTGCAGTACCTCGCTTATAACATTTCCTGATTTCCGAGACGCGAGATCCAATTGATCGCCGGCAGAATTACCCTCTTCTCTTCTATCAAACAATGTCCGACCTCACGCACTTGCTCAGGTTGGAGCAACTCGATGCACTCTCCGAAACACAAAAGTTCGAACTCCGCCAGCTGCGTGCGCAAGCAGAAACACAGACGGCCCGTGTGGGGGAGCGAGCCCGCAACCCGAAGAGACCAAGATTGACGCAACGGCCGCCAACAGCGGGAACAGAACTTCCGTTCACACCTGCCTGGTGGTCGCAAGTGGCAGGGCAAGTAGACATGGCGATGGAGATCATGGCCTCCGTATTGCCGCCTACGTACCCTCCTCCGCGCGCCTAATGATCGAGAACGAACCCATTTCCCGTATTCACCCCCGTCAAACAAACACGAACGCCTTGCGAAAAAGGTGTATCCGTCCTTGTACAATGCTCTCACCTTCCCAACCACTGAGATTCCGGCGACGCATCGCATCTTCCACGCGGCGATTCTCATCTGGCGACACGGAGGTAGAGCGATGCACACCAGAAAATGGTCGGCTGCATCAATGCTGTCGCTCACAAACACGATGGCCCTACTGCCCAAAGAAATGAAAGACGCATGGGCAAGTGCGCTACGAACATACCTGGATTGGTGTGGCATGGAAGGTCTCGAAGACAAATTACGGTTCCCAATCTCGCTCATGCAAGCAC
Source organism: Sporobolomyces koalae (assembly GCF_050403365.1). Classification (NCBI taxonomy): domain Eukaryota; kingdom Fungi; phylum Basidiomycota; class Microbotryomycetes; order Sporidiobolales; family Sporidiobolaceae; genus Sporobolomyces; species Sporobolomyces koalae. The sequence continues at coordinate 237,286 of NW_027481768.1, forward strand.
GCCTATTTGCTTCATCGCTCGCGGGAATATATCGGGCCGAAGGAGTCAAGAAGAAATTAGGTCATCTTCGAGATTTTTCGCTCTGGGCGGATATTTCCAAACCGAGCGACGGATGGAACTTCAATCTCGATAATCTCGGAACCACGTTCTCGGCAATCGCGTCAGCAGAACCCCATCCAAAACTGACACGCGCGCCACTCCTGTCAAAGCACGTCCGGGAGATTCTCAGTGTCGTCTCACTGCGACACTCGTTGGACGATCACTTCCATCTCGCCATGTTGACAGCGACCATTATCGGTTTCACCTGCTTGCTCCGAATCAGCGAATTCACATTCAAGGGGGCAGCCGCCGACGCCGAAGAGTTCCACAGGAAACCGAGAGGAAAGGACGTCGTCAAACTTGACAATGGCAGGGAGTTCAACGTGCATCTGCCATGGGACAAACTTGAAAAGCGAGGGGGGGCTCGAATTTTAATCGTCGATGGTTTCCTCGGCCTCATGGGCGCGGATCTCCTTGCGATGCACCTTGAAAAAAACGAGATCAATCAGGAAGATACCCTCTGGTCGTACATAGCGGAAACAGGAATCGACCGAGGGAAAAGAGTGCTGATCAACAGAACGTCGTGGTTGAACTGGCTCGATGCTAGGCTCGCCGAAAACAATGAACGACCTCTCCACGGTACCTCGATCCGGATCGGAGGAGCTACCCAGCTGATCCTCAACGGAGTGGATCCTAACGTGGTCAAGTCGCTCGGACGATGGTCGGAGGAAACGTCTTTCTACAAATTTTGGCGTCACGTAAACGTCCTAATTTCGAGCAGATCGCTAGGGGTCGACACGAATGACGTGCCGGAGGAAGATGAAGGAGATCTGTATGTCCTGTCTTGAACATGAAACAAACGAGCTTTGATGATTTGTGAGTGGCTCTCGGTCGCGCAAGCTCGGGCTCAAACTCGACCAGCGGGCCCTGCTGCTGACCGTGCGTTCGCAGAGAGACGAAACTATCGTAGACAGACGAAAGCTTGGGTTGCGACCGAAAGATAGCTGAATAGACGGAATCGCGCAAGAAAGAGACCACGAAGCTGACTTTTGCGCGACCTGCGGTGTTGTACATGCGTTGCAGCGGGTATGTCCATCATCTACGGACTTGATATAACAACAAATTTTTCCCTCGAGATGTACAGTAGCCTTTCGTAGTAGTTATTTCAGTCGAAGTCGTCATCTTGTCCATCGAGACTGTCGTTGTCAGGTCCGGAATCGTCGAAATCGGGATACTCTTGGATCAGGTCCGAATCGCCATCGTACCATCCATCGTCGTCGAGATCGCTCGGATCCACATCCGAACCTTCCGAGCTCGAATCGGGGGGCAACATCTCGAGTCGGATCCCTTTTGCATGACAAAACACTTCGAGACTCTCGAGTTGAGCATCCGAGAGAGCAACGTCGTCACTGATCTCGACTCTTCGGAGCGTTTCCTGGTGTTGCGTGATGAACGCCTCGAGGTCCTTGTACGCGATGGCGGGGCAGAACCCAAAGCTGAGTTCGACCAGTTTGCAATCGACAAACGACTGCAAGAATTTTGCTTCGTGCGTCGTCGTGAGCGCGAGAGCCTCGAGTTTGGGCAGGTTGAAAGGTTTGCCCAAGAATTTCTCGGTCTGGCCGGGGTGATTCGTAGATGGAGTCGAATCAATGTCGAGCGCGAGGAGAGTGTCAGAGAACGCGTGAATGAGGTCGACGAAACTTGCAAACGAGAGATCGGGACATTCGGTCAAAGCGAGAGTCTGAAGCGGGAACGGAGGGGTGGACGGGTGGTTCTTGACGAGCTCGACGAATCGGTCGTCGACAAAGAAGCCCGCGTTGACACTCAGGATCTCGAGCTTGTCCAGGTTGAGCACCGCTTGATGCAATGCTGCGCGTTGTTCAGGGATTTTCGCCACGACGTACGATTCGAGCCCGAGTCGTTTCAGATTGCGACAGCCCTCAAGCAAGTATGCGACGTCGCCTTCGTTCGTAAATTCGTCGTCATTGACCAACAGGGTCAGGTCGATCAGGTTTGGAGCTCGATTGCGGATCGCTTGGATTGCATGGTCGACCTCATACACGTCGTCTTGATTGATAACGACTGGATCGTCTTCGTAAGCGTCCTCGTCGATAGGATGCTTCTGGAAGGCCTGATCGTGTGCAGAAACGGAGGGATTAGCCGAGCGCCGCCGGTAAGAACCCGCAAAGTCGACGTACCTCGCAATCGATGAGCTCCAGATGGGGGCACAATTCGATGATTTTAGCAATCAGAAGGCTGCGAGCGCGCCGTACCCGGGCGCGGTCCGTCGGCGGGTCGGAGTCGATAATGCCCGTGAGTTGCTCCGCCTTTTCTGCGAGATCCTGTCCCGCGTACGCAACCGTGGCGGGCTGTGCCCCGACATACATGTCGCCGTCGTAGCCGAAGGCGAGGGCTCGGACGTGCTGGGCATGCCGTGGCAGGATCTCGTTGATCAGGAAGAGGAGAGATTCGGTACTGCGGTTCTCGAGGTCTAGTTGCTGCAGGCGGTTGTGCGGTACACGAGGGTCAGCGGGGCGTTCCTGAAAGGGAATTTTGAAGCAAGGCGCTGCTGTCGCTTGCCTTGTACAGCCACACGTACGCGAGTTCGGCGAATTCATGGTTCACGAGCGTGAGCGCGAACAGGCCCTCGTCCAACTCTGGGTCCGGTGAGCTGCCGCGGGCCGGTGAGAACCCGCCAGCCGCGAGATCGTGGTCGAATGCAAGGTGGTCATCGTTGTCATCTTGTCCGTCGTCGTCGTCGTCGTCGTTGTCATCGTCGTCCTCGTCGACCCATGCGCTGTCGTCGGGGCTCGCTCGGATTGGGGGCTCGTTCCGCGGCGATTCGTCCGTCAAGAGCGGTGCTGGACCGACCGAGGTAGGCCAATTGCGCGAGGGCGGGGTGGTCAGGGCGTCGTAGCTGTATGACTCGAGCAAGAGATCCTGGTACAGCTCGGCAACGATCTGGGCTTTGAGTTCAGGCGGCAGTCCTCCGAGCGAAGCCATCCTTCGCTGCGAGTCGGGCTGGGCAGTCATGGTGGCGGGAAGGAGTCGAGCGAGTGAGTGATGAGAGGACGAACGTTGTTGGCGTTGCGCTCCGCTCTCTCCTTCTCTCTCCCTCCTCTTCCCGCCCACTGCATATTCCCCGAATTGCCGACGACCCATTACTCGCTCGCTATGTCTGCTCCCGTCTTCCAAGTCACGACCGCCTCTCCCGCGTCTGGTCAATCGATCCAGCCGATGCACGACGCCCAATCAGCCGCCGACCAGCCCCAGGGCACCGGCGCCCAGCTCGAGAAGGGTACCGCCCCGATGCACCTCGGAGCCAAAGGTTTCCTCATGAAGAAGATGGCTGCGTCTGGGTCAGTCCCCGCCGCGTCTCGCCTGCATCCGCGCGTGTTTTTTTGGCCGAATGTTGACTGACGACTTCCTGTCTCGTTTCTCACTCTATCCTTCCCGTACTCCCCACTGAACATTGCCGTGGCATACCGTAACATGCTCGCTCAATCTGTACCGATTGTCGCGACCACCTGGCTGGTCCATGTCCTCACGTGACGTCGCACGCCCACGGTCCCATGGCGAATCTTGATTCAACATTCTCACGCTCGTCTTAACTCTCGGCACTCTCTCGGCACTCTTGCACGCTTGACCCTCTTTCATTCTCGCTCTTCGTCTTTGCGTCCGCTTCGCTCTCGAACCTCGACGCTTCCTTTCCGACTGCTCGCAAATGATGACCCCCACCAACCTGCGCATGCATGTCACGACGCCTTTGTCCGTCGACAGTCAATCGTCGTTCCACTCGCCGACCGACACGATGGTGAGCCCGTGTACCAAGAAGCTCGTTCAGTCGAAACAGCGCCACTACACCAAGTGAGTCACCCTTTCTCAGGTTCGAAAACGACCGCATCCCTGATTCCTTCGTCTCTTTCCTCAGGGGCAAACCGCTGTCCCTGTCATCTTCGTTCCAATCGTCGCAACCTCAGAACCTCAAGCCCAAGTCTTCGCTCGGTCAATCTTCGTCGCTCGGGTCCGATGAGAACGATGCTCCTTTCTAAGAAAAATCCCTTCAAAACCCCCTCCTTGTCTTTCCCGACGTCTCGGACCACCCTTCTTTCCTTTTGCCATTCTCATTCGAGGCATGTTGATTTCTTTTTGTTTTGTACACTACTTGTTTTTTGCTCCCATTCTCCCAGATTAGCGCCATATCCTCTCCCTCCCCTTTTTTATCTCCCATTTCGGCAGCTCTTCTTTCCCTCCCCCGTTTTCAGAAACGTGCTTGGCAAATTTCAGCCTCTTTTTTTTCGTTTCGAAATCATCCTTAGAGAGACGGAGAATCGGGTGGGTGAGCCTCGTCTACCTCGAGAGAATGACGATCGAGATTTATCCTTTGCTCTTTGCGAGACCTTGTCGAATATGAAGACCGCTCGCGACTAAGAAGCTCTCGATAGATATTGACCGCATGGAAATTGGGTATCGGAAAATCAAGCCAACAAGGGCAGAGTAGATTCCAATTTTATGTGTTTTTGGGTCCTAGTCTTCTGAACAGGAAATCCGTTTTTTACTTCTTCGACTTCTTCTCAGAGTCAACGTCGTTGACCTTGAGGGCTGCACAGAGAGATCATGATCAGGGTTAGCTTCAGGTTTGATGGTTCAAAGTTACGCGAGGAAAAACCCTTACTAGGGGGAAGGGATTGACGGAGCTTCTCGGCCTTGTCCGAGTCGGCGAGGCAGAAGGTGTAGAGGTAGCGGGAGCAACGAAGCTTGAACTTGTACTTGGTGGCAACAGCTCCCGATCCAGCCTTGCGGGCGACCGACTTTTTGATGGTCACCTCTGTAAAAACGATTTCCATCGAATTAGCGGAATCTCTGGAACCGAATACTTGGGAACGGTGGCTCACGCTTGGCGTCCTTGCGGCGCGCGTACTCGAGGAAGGTCTTGATTTCCTTAACTTCGGCAGGCTAGACAAACGAAGAGGGGGAAACATGGGGAGTCAGCACTCGAGGGGTTCCCGCAGAGAGTCCATTCTTTCAAGCACTCTCGACGGCGTAAACCAAAGCTAAGGGTTGTTCTGGACTCTGAGGTTCGATTGTGAAACCGTCGCGGAGGTGAAGCGCCAAGACTCTCTCGCCCCCGCCCCGCCAAGGGAGAGAGAGAGAACTTTGCGACACCTCCGAAAGGTCGTACAGAGAACACGAGGTCCAACGCTCTCACTGTGAGAGAGAGCGTGTGACCTGCGTGGTGGTACGACCTTTGAACTCGTCCGCCGTTTTTCAGTGAAGAAAAAAGGGCTAGAGAGTCGAGACTACACCTTGAGCCCTAGACGCCAAGGCCAATCGCGCAAGCCTCACTGGCGGAGAGCGGGCATAGCGAGACGCAGGAGCGTGACCGGGCGACGAGAGGGGGAGAGCAAGGGAAAAACCTTGCTCGGTGGTCGAGGCCGGAAGCGAGCACCATGTGCAGCGAGTGCAGGCGCAGGAGAGACGAGAGTTCGAGTGCTGAAGCTAGGTAGGACCAGGCTCAACTAACCATGACTGGAGCTGAAGGGTCGAGTAGGGCGAACGAGAAAGCGAACCGTCTCGCCGCGCGCGGAGGTCGTTTTCTCGCTATTCTCCAACTTCGCCATTTCTTCGCCTTGATTTGTTACGCATAAATCGTACCCTGACAGAACCTGTTCTCAAACAGGTTTTTTACTGCCACCAAAAAAAGGTCCTGAAATGGACACGAGAAATGTCTCTCCGCGTCGTTCACTTCGGCGTCGTTTCGCAGATTACGACGTGGGGTGCAATCATACTCTCCCTCATCTCGCTCTCCCCTCCGTCGAGACCGATTCGCAATGACCCAGCACGTGACCGAGATCCGCACGGTACTCGTGTATCTGTTGCACGCACAGCTCGCGCCAGCCCTCGTGCAGGAGCTGGAATCGACCTACGACCGGGTCATCCTCAAGCTCGGAGGCGCGGAACCGTCCGAGCAAGACCTCCAAGATTCCGACGTGATCCTCGGCCTGACGATTCCGAAAGCGCTCGAGCGGGTCGAGCAAGTCAAGAACCTCAAGCTGTACCAGGCCGTTTCCGCTGGGTTCTCGCACATCACCGACACGCCCTTCTTCCAACACTTGCCCGATGATTCGCCGCTCATGTTCGCCAACTCGTCCGGGATTCACGTGTCGACGATCGGCGAGCACTGCCTTGCAACCGTGCTCATGCTGTACCACAAGCTTCACTCGCTCACGGTCACACTCCGCACCGAACAGCGCTGGGTCCCGAGCAACGAGCTTGGGGGCAACTTTATCCGCGAGCTGTCGACCCTAACAGTTGGCATCATCGGGTATGGTCACATCGGTAAGCGCGCTTCGAACCCCCCTGTTCCCAGATCCTCCCCCGAGTCGCACTGACTTTTAGAGATTGGCGCTCAGGTCGCGAGACTGCAAGACTGTTCCATGCTGCCGGTTCCGACATCCTCGCACTGAACCGCACCGGATCTGCCTCGCCCGAATCTGGGTACATCCTCCCCAACACGGGGGATTCTGACGGCTCGATCCCGAGCAAATACTTCTCAACTTCGCACAAGTCATCGATCCTCGAATTCTTCTCGGCGTGCGATGTCGTGATCAACACGCTGCCGGATTCGGAATACACGAAAAACTTTGTCGGAATCGACGAGCTCAAGGCGATGAAAGGAGATGGTGTATACGTCAACATTGGCCGGGGCACGACTACCGATCAGGACGCACTCGTGACTGCCCTTCAAGCCAAGAAGGCGGGCGACGAAGCAGACGATGCGACGGGCACACTCCGAATTGGCGGTGCGAGCCTCGAGTATGTCCCCCCTTGCTCTCTCGCATCTACACACGAGTTTCCCGCGACAGCTGCTGACTTGGATATTTCTGCAGTGTCACCACGCCCGAACCACTGCCAAACGGTCACCCACTGTTTACGCTGCCAAACGTCGTACTGACGCCGCACATGTCGGGATCGTCAAAGCTGTATTTCGAACGGACCGCCGACCTCCTCAAAATCAACGTCGACCGTATCCGTCAAGGGAAGGGCGTGCTGAACGCCTTTCGGGGCCGGGGCGAGCAGGATTGAACAGGTGCACTGAAAAGGATGTGAGCTGTAAAATATGTAGAGAGACCGAGACTGTTGTGATAGAGCTTGTAGTCGTTCTCGACAGGGTGCGAGTGACGACAGAGTCCGAGATGTTTGACGTCTCCCACAGTTCGCCGAAGAGAAGGAATGATAAGCACGTACTGCGCACTTGCCAGCGCCGGGCCTTGGCGGTGCACCTCATCCCTGTCAAACACCTCTCGCTTACAAGATGCCTCAGCAAGTGTCAAGTACTGGTAACCTGTGTCTCTACGTTCTCGCCATGTAAGCGCGTTTTGCCTCTCTCTCAAAGCAAGGTTCGCTCTCGGCTGATGATCAAGTCATCCATCTCGTACCCCTCCTCCTGTCCCACCCTACTCACCCTCGACTGTACTTGACGACGCTGCTGCCTACCACAATTTGGTGATCTAACTCGCGGATCCCGCCATACATCGGGTCCTACGTCATTCAACTTGCCTCGATGTGACATACTTCGTCGTTGGATCCCCTACACGGACCCCTGTCGGTGCCACCCTCATAGCTTTGTGCCACCTCTGCCGCTCGCTTTCAAGCTCAACCGAGGCGTGTCAGCGTGTGACATCTTGATCAACGTCCTCCTTTGGTTTGTCCAGTCCTCTCCGCCGTCGCTTTACACTTGCGTGCTCGTCATTTTTCTCTCGAGCTGATTCCCTTTGATTGTACTGGTCACATCAGGATCCTCGGCTGGATCCCAGGGTACGTCGCATAACTTTTTTTCCAGGGCTGTTTCGGCTATATTCTGATTTCGAGTTGTTTCCTTTGAACCAGAGTCATTCACGCGTGGTGGTTGATCGGTCGTACCGAGAAGCGAGGATACTACTGAACAGCTTGTTCTCCCTGCGTAAACTGTCGTATGTGCTCCGGCATTCAGATCCCCAATATTCATTCATGTCGATAAATCCAACTTCACTTTCTCCTAATACCCTCCACCTTCTCTTTTATCTAATTGATACTTCGTCCGTGTTCTGTAATAAGGCAACCTTGTTGGATTTGACGAGGGCTCGCGAGCTCGTAATTTACTGATTAATTTAGACTTTGCTCTCGAACAAGTACTGCTGCAACCTCGATACTCCCTCGACTCGACTCGACGCGACGCCGACCCCATGTCGAACAAGACTGGGCCTATACCCCTCAAGATTGTGATTGTTGGTAAGACAGGTTTACCCCGCGTCCTCTCAACACGCACGACCCAACTCGCGTCGATCGACAAGGCAATCAGTCAGGGGGTGAAATCAGCCAGCAGCTCGAGGGACGAGCGATTGCTCGCCGGTCGATTGCGCATCTTGTCTCGAGGACAGTCAATCCAAGTATACAGCTAGGAGGATCAAGGAGACGAGAGCCGCAGGAGATAAGGATTCAGCTGGTGGACGACGATAATGTTCGATCATCCCGACCACCACCTCGAGCACTGCCTAATTCACTTCTGGAATGAAAAAGCTACTGACCCACAGAAATTCACTTGCTCGTGCTTCCCTTGCAGGCGATGGAGGAGTCGGCAAATCCTCAATCACGATGGCGCTCCTGCGGCGGGACTTTAGTGAAGGCGAGTCCCCGCAGAAACTCTCTTTCATTCGCACAAAATCGTATCCATGCTGACTCGTAAACGGTGTCAGGATAGAGTACGACCCCACCGTTGAAGATTCTTATTCGACCCACCTCTCGCTCGATGGCAAAGAGTATGCGATCGAGCTCATCGACACGGCAGGACAGGAAGAGTACAGGGGATTGTGGGCCGAGACGAGTGCGAGGGAAGGCGATGGGTTCATCCTCACGTGAGCCCCCTCTCTCGGGTCTGAAAGCTTAGCCGCAAGTTGCTCATCGCATGCCGTCTCGTGTTTCTTTCCCTTCCCACTTTATCAATTGACAGGTATGCGATCGATTCTCAAGACTCGTTCGAGCTGTTACCCGACTTGTTGCATACCCTACGCAAGGCGCGTTCGCCGATCGACAACCCAACCCCGGCGATGACTCCCGAAAACACGCCGTTCCCGTTCATCTGTGTCGCCAACAAGACGGATCTACCCCCGACTGAACGAACTGTAGCTGCTCAACAAGGACTCGGGTTTGCACGCACTGCAGGAGGTCTCGTCAGTTTTCTTCTCTCTCTCTCTCTTTCGAAAACCTTTCGAGCTGACCCTTCCGGATTTCCTTCGCCCCCCTTTCTTTTCTCTACAGTTCTACGAAGTTTCGGCGAAACAGAGAGTCAACATTGATGCCTTTTTCGCAACTCTCGTCCGTGCGGTCGCACACTCGAAACTAAAACACGAGGAACACGTCGCGCAATGTCGAGGCAAACTCGACGACGGTTTGTTCAATGGCAACATTGCGTTCCTCGAAAAACGACAACAAGCGCAACAAGGAGGAGGAGGGGAAGGGACGACAGGTTCGAGGGCCAGTTCGAGGGTAGGAGGGGTCAGGTACGGAAACGAGTCTGACAAGGAGAAACAGAAGGCATTGGCAAGTCGAGGGACTAGGAATCCGAGTCTCGCGATGGATCGGAGAAGGAGTTTGAGCGTAGGTGGACTCGGAGGAGATCCTGATGGTCTTGGTCGGAACGATAGTCATGCGAAAGGGTGTGGATGTATCATCGCATAGCCCGTTCATCTCTTCTGTCTCTCAATCTTCTTAGCAGTCATGTTGCAACCTATTCATATGTCACAGCGAATATTGCTCGGCGTCTTTTTTTCGTCACTTGTTCTATACCGTCTCGACCTGTACTGCGTCGTCTTCCTGCTCCTTCTCTTCGACGACTTCGGGCTCGTCCCGTCTCGGTACAGCTTCTGCCGCCGAGACTAGCTTCTCGCGCGCTTTCGTATCCCAGGGTGCAAAGAAGACGCTCTTCTCGAAAAGAATCAACGCTTGCTCGTCCAATTCTTCCCTTTGCTGTTCGTGAGCTTCGACCAATTTGATCGCGCCCGAGAACCTCATTCTTCTCGACCTCGACGAAGCTTCTTCACCACCTTTGTCGACGCGTGCCCGTACGAGTCGTGCGTTGATGTCAATGTTGGCCGAAATTTCCTCGAGCGTTTGCGCCGGTTTCAATCTAGTCGGTTCGTCGTTCGTCGAGAGCGGAGGTAGCGTGAACAAGAGGTACGCGACTTTGGATCGCATGACTGTCGCCCACGGGAACGCATGCAGCCGACGAGAAACGGTTGAGAGCGCCCCGTCGTAATCGTTCTGGGCGCAAGGAGAGGGAGTCAGTCCTCGGCCGCGGGGATAACAGGATATGGATTGTGGCGAGGACTCACCTTGACGAGGCAGGCGAGAACTTGCAGTCTCGACAAGTCGGCATCGTATTTGACGGCGGACTCCGAGTTTGCACGTGTTGCTGATTGTAGAAGTGAAGTATCGTTCGCGGCGACAGCATGCGCATGTAACAGGCGCCTGATGAACAGTGGAGTGTCGCGCTTGAATGCACTGACAGGCCGAATCAGAAAACAAACAGCGGTCAGTCTGGAAATAGTAGTGTCATCTGGCGGTGAATACTCACAGGGCTGGAGAGTCCATGAGAGTAGCTAGGGCACCATCCTCGTCATCCTCAGCCCAGAAGAAGCGTGCGAGAGCTGCGATCAGATGATTCCGGTAGTGGTCGGCGTTGGTATGCACTTCAAGGTCCTCGAGTGCCCGTTCAAGCAACTCTTTCGCCGTTTCAGGTTCGTCGAGCGAGAATTGCGCCAAGGCAGAGCCAATTTTGCATTCTGTGTAAAGAAGGAGCGATTGTTCCTGTGTGAGGCCGCCCGCTGATCCGGAGGCTTCGAGGTCGAGAAGCGAGAGAGCGGCGTCGAACGCTTCGATTGCGCCTTCGTAATTCCGTGACGCGAGTCGCACCCTACCGAGGTTCGTCTGTGCAATCACGTACTGACCTTCAACCGCTGGTGACTCGTCGACCTCATACAGCTCTTCGAGAATTGAAGCTGCCTTCTCGAACGAGACACTTGCCGACTCGAGATCTCCAACTTGTTCGAGGACGAGGGCGTTGAGATGCAGGGCATTGTGATCGGTCGGACGCTGAGCGAGGTATCGGGTCAGGGCAAAGAGAGGACCTGAGAGCGCTTCTACGGCAGAGGGAGTCGGGGTTGCAAGCTCGGCGGCGGTACAAGCCGAAGACGAAGGGACGGTAGAGCGATACTTGTCGAGAGCACGGCTAGCGTAAGCGATGTCGGCCTCTGGCGATCCCCCGGGTATCGAAAAGGCGTGTTCAAGTAGGACCGACGCCTCGAGCGCGTGACCTGCCATATCTGCCAGCGTCGCCTGCCCGACCCAAGCGGCTGTCCATTCCGGGTCGAGGACTTGCGCTTTGAGAAACGCTTGGTTCGCGAGATCCTCATCGCCATGCACGAGATAGAACAGTCCGAGGTTGGTCCAGGGTACTGCAGTACGAGAGTTGTGCTCGATCGAGCGAATGAAGCAGTGTTGGGCCAGACGAGGCGAGAGATCGAACGAAAGAACGCCAAGCGCGTTCCAGAAAGTCGAGTTGAGCGGTTCCTTGTGCAAAGCAAACTTGAGGCATCGAATTGCCTGTTGTAGAGCCTGCTCTGCAGTTATTTGAGAGTCTGCAAAGGCGGCTAGCCTAGGGCGGAAGCTCGAGATGGACACGCCGAGGTCGTACCAGCCGGCGCCGATCGCAAGTTCATTTTGGGATTCGAGAAGGACTCGCATCTTGTACGAGGTGACGGCGAGCGCAGATAGAAGGACGGATAGCGAGAGGGTGTCGATGTTGGGCTGGATGACTGCGAGAGTAACGACCGAACTGCCTTCGATTTTTGCATCAACATCTTGGGCCGCGCACAGATCCGCAACTTTGACTGCGAGGGATCGAGCATCTTCCTCTAACGAGAATTCCGAAAGTCTCGACAAACCCGAAAGGGCGTCTGCCGTGACCTTCCAGGCGACACGGATGGCGGTGGCTCCTTCGATGATCGTGACGGCTTGTCGCAGGGCCTCAATGAGAGACTCCTCCGCTCGTGCGGTAAAGCCCGCTCGTAGCTCCTCCAACCCTTTCTGCAAGGCTGTCTCGGCGAGAACAACCCGCACACCAAGTTCCTCTGGACGGTCGGCAAGGATTTCCCTGAAAGCCGTGATCGCGGGCTCGAGAAGCCCAATCTCGCGCTGGACGTCGGCAATCGAGTACTTGGCATACCATGAGGAAGGGTCGAAAGCGAGAGCTTTGACGAAAACCTTGATGGCCGCGACGTGCTTGCCGGAATGGCGATACGCAACTCCGAGTTTGATCCAGGTGGTAACGTCTTCCGGGGTGCCGCGGAGCGCTGATTGAAACGCAACGATGGCTTGAGGATACTTCTTCGAGTTCTGTGTGCGATATGGAACATTTCAGTGAGACTCCACTGGCTTGATGAAAGGCAGAGTGGCGGTCACGTACCAGTTCTGCACCTCCGATCGCTTTCCAAGCCCAAGCTAGTCGAGCTGCGGCCTTACCGCCCATTCCCGCCTTTCCTTTGTTGCCGTCGATCACCCTCCTTGCAATGACTTCGACAAGGCTCCATTCGCTAAGTTCGGCAAACTCCTCGGCAAGATATTTTGCTGCGACTTCTTGCGAAGGGTCGAGCTCGAAGGCTTTTTGGAAACATTTGGATGATCGTTCCCAATCGGGTTCCGGCAGGGTGCGGTAATACAGTCCCAGCGAGGTGAAAGCCGGAGCGTAAGAAGGCGACGCCTTGAGCGACGAGATGAACGATTTGTAAACCTCCTCGGAGAGGCCGTTGTCGGAGTCTGTTGTCCTTCATGATCAACATTGGAAACCGTAGTGAGAGCGGTCGATATACTTACCCGACAGCTTGGAAAGGCATTCTCCCAAACGCCACCATCCTCGAGCCCGCTCGAGCCGCTCTTGCTCTTGCTCACCCTCCTCGACGCCTTCCGGTCGCTCGAGCCCTCTCTTGCTGCGGAATCGCTCTTGTTCGTCGCGTTCTTGATCGCGCACGAGTTTTCGCTCCTCGAACGCCTTGACTACCTCTTCGAGCATTTCTTTCGCCTCTTCCGACTTGCCTGACAGATGAAGCGCCCAGGCGCGTTCGCCTTTCGCCTGGTTCAGAGATGCAGGCGAGATGGGCGATTGCGATGGATCGAGCTTGAGAACCTGATCCCAGGCGGAGATGGCCGCGCCGTATTTTTCGGAAGATTGCAATACCTGCGCTTTCGCGATAAGCAAGGCTGGGTCCGGATGCGGCGTGGGTGGTGTTTTGGGAGAGAAAGGATTCGGCGGCGGCGTCGCGAGGAGCGAGTCGAGGAGTCGTAGAGCCCGAAGATGGTGCGAAGGTGGGTTGTGATTGACAAGTGCCACAGCAAGGTGAGTTTCGAGCGCTCGCTTCGACCTAGCGATCCGGATTTGCATCAGTACTGTCAGTTCTCGAGCGCTTCGGCTTTCGAAGTGTGTACTGACCGTGCTAGAGGCCGTCCTATTTCGGATTCCAACCTCGCTGCCACGCTCAGTCCCGACTCGGAGACTTGCAGAAAGGCTTCCCATTCTTGTTCTTCCAGATAGAAGGTTGCAGCAAGAAGGTGTAGCACGAGAGACGTGGGCGCTGCAGCGAGCCCAGCCTGTTCGCGAATCGGTACGACTAAGCTAGTGACTTCTCCCGAGGGCTCCCTGGAGACGTACCTCGATAGAATCAGCGATCTCCTCCTCGCTAGGTTCTTTGGGGCTTTCAACAGGTTCGTCAGCATCATCGGTCACGGGTTGGGCTCGACGGGCTTCGATGCGCTGTCTAAGCAGCGCAGCAACGCGTGTGACCGGGGATCTGCCGAAGCGCCCAAGTATCAGTACCTCGCAAAGGAAAAGCAGCATGCGAGAAACACTCCCGCAGAACTCACTCTGGCAGCACGTCTCCATACCTGGCAAGCTGCCCCCATGCTTCCGCGGGCCAGAATTCGAGCGGGCTTGCGAACCCGTCACTCCATTCGACAGAAATTTCCCAAGCGCTGGCGTCTGGTACACCGATCAACGCCATTCCTCGCGCCAGCTCCTCGACCTGCTGGCGATAGTAGCCTTTCACGTGCTCTTGCGCCTCAATTTCTTGAGTCGACTTGGCCTTCGCTTTCGTCGATAGATCAACCGCTGGCGGATCGAATGAGGATGGCAGAGACTGCAGAGTCGTCCGCAGCTGTCCCAGGAGTTTCTTTTCGATATCTCGCCTCAAGGGCTCATTGTCGGCAGCATCCGGATCACTGAGCACTGCCTGCCACAGTGCCGGTAATTTGCTCGACGGTAGTTGTTCTGCCTGAACTTGCCGCCGAGTCTCTTCGGCCGTGAGCGATGGTCCCCCCAACCTTTGTCGGCGTTTCTTGATCTCATTCTCGAGTGCGGAGGTCTCGAGGTCGGATATGAGCGAAATAACTTCAAGGAAGACGGGAAGAGGCGACGCGATGGCTTGTTGCACGGTCGGGTAATTTGTCGTTTCAGGCGCAGTTGCGTTATAGGGCGGCAAGGCGCGCAGGAGAGGGTATGAGGTCGCAGACGGTAATAGGTCAGATAATGTGTCGATTAGCTGCAACGATACAGAACGATTAGATGTTGGCGCCGCAGAACAGTCGCATGGAGAAAGGAGGGCATGTACCTCTTCCTTTGTGCCGTGCTTTCTCCGCACATCGAGCAGCTTCTCCAGCGTTTCAGCGTACTTCGGCGCGTCACGACTGTGAGACAGAGGTCCAAAGCGAACAGTCAGCCTCAGAATTCGGCTGATTGTTGTCGGCAAGGCCACGAGCGCACGATTCGATGAAAAGCTGCATGAGCTCTTGCAACCCGCGCGCATAGTCGGACCATCTCTGCCTTTTCTCGTAGAATGTTGTGAGCCCCTTTCGACCGAAAGTCCGGATCAGCACGAGCAGCAGATAAAGGTGTGAGGCGGTGCGGAAGATCTGATGCGCACCTGTCTCGCAAGAGGCTGACTCGGGGCAGACTCGATTGCCTTCTTGTATCCTTCTTCCGACTCGTCGAACTTCTCGAGGTGGAACTGCGCGAGTGCGAGAAAGACTCGGCTGCACAACGAGGCGTCGATCGCCGCACGGCT
Source organism: Sporobolomyces koalae (assembly GCF_050403365.1). Taxonomy (NCBI): domain Eukaryota; kingdom Fungi; phylum Basidiomycota; class Microbotryomycetes; order Sporidiobolales; family Sporidiobolaceae; genus Sporobolomyces; species Sporobolomyces koalae. The sequence continues at coordinate 252,474 of NW_027481768.1, forward strand.
GAGCTTCCCGCTTGTGGCTTGCGGTACGACGGTTGTAAGACTCACGCATTGTAATTAGACGATTCGAAATCGAGTACAGCACTGCCGAGAGCGAGATCCGGGTCAGTATGGTCTGATGAGATCACCGCTCGGAAGGCTCGCCTACCTCGCGTTCTTCTCGACGCCCGGCCAGTCCTTCTTGCCCAGACACTCCTTCAGTGCCTTGAGCTTCGGTTTGACAAACACCGACATGAGCGAGATTGATTATGTAGAGAGTTGTACCTTGAACCTTCGCATGCGCATGCGCGCGCCTTGATTTTTAGCATTCTCGTGCGCTAACTTCTCCAAAGTCTATTGGATCGCATCGGGACACAGCACGTGACTCCCCTGAAGCAAAGAGTATTACCAAAAGCAACCAGATCGGGGTACGCTCGAGGCGCGAAAAGATAGCACGCAAAGCCAGCTTTGCAGATTCCAATCCGCCTACGAGTTCTTCCACCACATGACGCTGCCAGCTTGACCTCGTGCCCATACGCCAATACCCACTCCGACGAGTGCAGCAGTCGCCCATCCGAGATCCATCCTGACCACGCTCCAGCACCACAACACTCCAAGAGCCGGCGCCTGTTGCATTACGCTCAGGTACCCCTCGTTCGTCGTCACCTGCACGAGCGTGATGCCAGTCGCGATGCACAGCACAAACAGGAAAAGCTGCAGAAGCCATGGTCGAACGATTGCTTTTGACTGTGGTCGGGAGAGACAGAAATTCAAGAGGAACAGCGCTGAGGTAGCAACGCCGAGTCCCTGAATAGTCAGCAGATCGTGATGCAAGCATGAGTCGGTTATGCAAGCAGCCGAAGAACACTCACCTGGGAACAAGTTGACGATTCTTCCGAGCTCCTGCTTGAAATCGAGGTCTTGGCCAAACTGCGCATGTACAGCATAATCCCTGCATATTCAATAGCATCAGACTTGCCTGCCTGAGAGAAAGTATGCCGGACACGTCACGTGACCAGGGCTAGGGGAGCAACTCACATGCCCGAGAAGAGGAATCCGAACGGAACGCTCCAAAGGATCGCATTTGCAATCTCCTCCCACAGGAGGAGCTCGACGTCGTCATCTTCGAGGTCGTCTGCGCCGACGGCAGCGTCGGAAGGAGTTCTGTTCTGTTCCGCTACCATCCGCTCGAGCTCTTCTGGACTGACAACGACGAGCGGACTCTTGCCTTTGGTCGGGCGGGCATCGAGTTCAGAGGGTTTGAGCGCCGGATGCGATTCGAGTAGCTGAAACCGGTCCGCATCCGAGATCGAGAGATCTACGCGTGCAGGCGGGGTTGGAGGAGGCGAAGGCGACGGTGTAGGCTCCCATGATCCATCAAGAGCCTTCCTGGCGGTAGAGGCGCGTTCCGACATTGGTAAGTGAAGGTGCAAGACGACCCCGATCGGATGAGGCGGTGTGCCCAAATGAGAGAATTCCAAAGCTCTCGGTCGGGAGTTTCCTTGAGAGCATGCACGCTCGACAGCCGACGCGATTGGCATGTCGCTAAATATTATACTTGACATAGCCATCAACATTGATAGTTATAGCAGGCGGGTCGCTCTCCACAATATCAAATTCCGTTTGCACGGTTTTACATTCAAATCCATTTAACGATTTCATTGGTCAAGGCTCAGAAGAGGGGCGCAGCGTGGCCGTCTCCCCGAGGATCCGATCCTCCGGCCCAAGCTCCGTTTGGCAGTTTGTGGATGATCTGCGCGACGAGGTCCCAGCGGATCAGACAGAGTCGACATACGAGACGAGATAAATAGACTCACTTGACCCCGACCAAACATAGCCCGCTCATGACCTGTCAGCAGCTCGACATCATGTCCCATCTTTTTGAGCTCATCGACGACCTCGCTTCGAATGCCGTCTTCGAGGTACACTTTCGTTCCAATGTCTCCGTCCTTGGAGGCATCTTGTGGCACGTCCGCTGAAATGCAGAATCGCGGCGAGTCGAGCGTTGCTTGCACGGTCAAGTTGTGGTGAAGCATGTTGAGGAGCACCTGGATTGGAGGGTACTGCTCAGCAATCTTGCAGAGCTTCATCATGCAATCTCAGTCGATGCTCACCTGAACATGCCCTTGTGGCTGCATAAATCCGCCCATAACACCGTACACCATGAACAGGTCACCGCCTTTCTTGTCTCCTCTAGTCACAAGACCCGGGATGATCGTATGGTATGGTCGTTTTTGCGGCTGTTACGATAAATATTGGATCAGCTAGAGGATTTCTTACATCGGGCGTTGCTGAAGGATAAAGGCTCACCGCAATGCAATTTGGGTGGCCCTCCTCGAGGATGAAATTGCACCCTCGGTTCTGTAGAGTAAATCCACAGCCTTTCGGGATTGCGAACGTACCAAATCCAGCATAGTTGGACTGGATGTAGGAAACAGCGTTACCCTCGGCATCGGCTGCTGTGAAGAGGACGGTGTCCGATGATGCGAGCGGTGTGCCCTTGTTGATGACCGGCGTAGAGTGATTCGGGTCGAATAGCTCAGCTCGCTTGCGCAGATAGTCCTGGCATGCGCAGAGAGGTCAGCAAGATGAGAACGCTTGGGAGAACATGCAGATTGTGCGCGAGCTCGAACTTACCCGGGAAAGCAATTCTTTGACAGGCACTCGAGCATGCTCGGGGTCGGCTACGTAGGCGCGGGTATCGGCAAAGGCAAGTCGGATTGCCGAAATCAGAGTGTGCAGCCAGAGCGCAGAATTATGCTCGACTTTGGCGAGATCGACCTTTCCTTGTTCTTGAATTGCTTCAATGATACCCAATGCTGAAGCAGAAAGTATTAGTCACAATCACGACTCTTGCAGACATTGTGGACCTTGGTAAAGCGCACCGATCAATGCCGTCAAGCCTTGCCCGTTCGGTGGCGTCTCATGGAGAGTCACGCCTTTTTCACCTCCATAGTTGATCGAGATCGGATCAACAGTGGTGGTCGTGTGGTTCTTTAGGTCTTCTAGAGTCATCACACCGCCCTGAGACTGCACGACTGTTCCATTGCGGTTGTCAGCCCCAAATAGCGTCGAATGTAAAAGAGGTCGATATCCGCTCACGCTCGACGATAGCCTCCGCTACCCGTCCTTCGTAGAAGCCCGCCTTGCCCTTCTCTGCGACCGAGCGGAAAGTTTGTGCAAGAGTTGGATTCTTGTAAAGCTCTCCAGGCCGCGGAGCGTGCGTTTTGCCAGTCTCGGGATCGGTAATCAACATTTCGGCATAGTTGGGCGACTGTTTCAAGAAGATGTCGTGGTTCTTGACCCACGAGTAGGACGACACTTCGGAGATGGGTGCTCTGTGCGATCTCACGACGCGTCAGGCGTATTTCACATTTGAAGGAGACGCTGAACGCACCCTTCTTCAGCGAGTCGGATTGCAGGTGCGAGGGCTTCAGCGACCGTGACTTTGCCGCTACCGAGTTTCTCGATCGTGTCGACCCAAAGCGCAGCGCATCCCGGAACCGTCGCCGAATTGATGTTGAGGAACGGAATCTCGCGGCCCTTGATGCCAAGCTCGCGGCATTTGTCGAGGGTCAGCGCAGCTGGTGCGCGTCCCGATCCATTCAAGGCGGTGATTTCGCTGGTTTTGGCGTCGTAGTAGAGACAAAAGCCGTCGCCTCCGATACCGCAGCTACCCGGTTCGGTCACGTTGAGCGCAGCAGAAACAGCAACCGCTGTTTCCGGGTAGTGCAGAAGTCAGCTCGAATAGTCCCGTAGACGAGACCGCAAGCAAAATGATGCGATAAGGGCTGTGCTCGATTTCCTGCCCTTTTCCGCCTCGACGCCTATCCACCCTTCAGGTCTAGCTCTGTACCTCGCTGCTTGCATTGCAGCGGGTAGCGTGGCGGCCGCAAGAGGGAGTTGAAGGGAAGATACTTGCCGGCATCAGCAGCGTTGCCGCCACGTCGCAAGATCTCGAGTCCCGCCTCAGCAGCGAGCGGTTGAGAGCAGCAGATCATGCCTTTGGTGCCATAGACCACCGACCTCCGCGAGGCGAAAGGCGCAAATGGGACCTCCTGGTGCGTAAAGGCGTCATGAAGATAAAGTTCCTGTTGAGATCCCATAGCTGGAGAATCTCGAGGGTGCAAGCGTTGAAGAGTAGAGGGCCGTGTTATGAGAAAGATAAGGCGCGGAGGTCAAGTGCTGCACGGCAAGCGGTATGAATTCCCGGAAGCGCTCGCCGGCAAGGTGGGGAGCCGCCGACGGACCGCCGGAGCGATCAGGGGGTTAACCCGTCGGCTCGACCGAATCATCCGTTCCCTATCTGCAGAATGCGAACGCACAGGCCCTGCCTCGCTCGCCTGTGCAAGACCGCAACCGCCTCGGACCGACTCGCATTCAACCGCCTTACATGGCTGGCTCTCGTCTCGGCTGCGAGCTGGCGCTCAACCATCCACCATGTTTTTCGCTGTGATCCGGAACTTGCCAGCGATGTCCAGGCTGAGCTATCGAAGGTACTTCTCCATGATCGCGCCCCGGAGCGATAGAAGGATGCGCAGGCAAATACCATGAGCCAGCCGCTTCACCATGGGCCGAACGCAAGCTCGGCCGCCTTGGGTCCATACCCCGCATCTTCGCACATCGCGTACAGCCGTCGGAACGATTGTATCCTATCAGTACTCTCCGCCACGCTGATTAGGCATGCAGGCGCCGTATCAGGTGGCGGTAAAACTCTTCGACAACGATAAACTCCCTCTTCTCCTCTTCATCCCGGATCAGGCCGTCCTGAAGCCCCGCCAATGTCAACACTGTCGACTACCCCATCAATCTCGACCTGCGACAAGAAGATAGAGGGAGGCTTCGGCTGCGGCTGCGCGATACCCGTTGCGCAATCCAGCCTGCCGATTATCGACGAGCGAGACGCCGACGAGGGTGCCCAGCTGGCTGGTGAACTCGCCCAGGCCTTCACACAGTACGAACAAGACGCTGTCCGTCGCAAGCTCGACCGCCGAGTGAGTAATTCTACGAGCTGCGCATCGCCGCTCAAAGTGGCGGTTTCGCTCAAAGTGGCGGTTTCGCTCAAAGTGGCGGTTTGCTCATGAGCGCTTTCATCCTCGCAGGTCGTCCCGATCCTAGCCGCCGTCTATTTCAGTCAATTCCTCGACAAGAACTCTCTCAACTATGCTGCGGTCATGCAACTTCCCCTAACCGGTGAAAAGTACAACCTCGTTGTGCTCGCATTCTATCTCGGCTACTTGGTATTCGAGATACCCCAGTCCATCCTCGCCCAGCGCTTTCCGCTTGCCAAATACCTCGGTTGGAACATTATCCTTTGGGCCGCGTGAGTCTGAACCTCGCATACGCTCTGCTATCGCATGGCCGTCCTGACCTCTCAGTTTGCGTTTGCAGTGCTCTCACGCTTCACAGCGCCTCGGGCAAATTTGCCCCATTCTTCGTCTTCAGAGTGCTCCTTGGAGTTTTCGAATCGGTCGTTTCGCCCGTCCTCATCGCGCTCGTCGCGTCATTCTACGCCAAGAACGAGCAGTCGAAGCGCATCGGCGCATTTTACGCCATGAGTGCGTGTTCTTGCGTGTTCCATGCTTCCGCGTCTTCGCCAGCAGCCACTGATACTTCTCTACGTCAGACGGAGTGACCAACATTGTCGGTGGGCTCATCGCATACGGAATCACGTTCTACCAGGGCGATGCTGTTGCGCATTGGCGAATCGTGAGACTCGATTGGACTGCTTCCTCTCCCCCCGAGGCCTGAACTTACCCGCGTACGCAGATCTATTTCGTTCTAGGTGGACTCGCGTTCGCGGTTGGTATCCTCGTCATCAGCTCGCTTGCCGATTCGCCAACAACAGCACGATTCCTTTCCGAGCGAGAGAAGAGGATCGCACTCGAGCGCGTCCGCGCCAATCAATCAGGCACAATCTCTCATCGCTGGAAGAAGGCGCAAGCCATCGAGGCATTGACCGACTTCAAGCTGTGGTGGCTCCTTTTCCTGATGGCGTGCATCTCTGTGCCGAATTCCTGCATCACCTCGTTCACCTCTATCCTCGTGAGTGTCTGCGTGTGGTCCATTTGTCATCGTGAGCTGACTCCCTCCCGCAGATCAAATCGTTCGGCTACACTTCGCAAGAGGCGCTGCTGTTCAACATTCCCTCGGGAGTCGTCGCTATCATCACCACTCTGTCCATCTCTTACTGGGCGGACAAGAAGGGTGTACGAATGCTGCCATTTGCCGCTTCGATCGTGCCGTCAATAGTCGGCCTCGGACTCCTCGTGGGATTCTCGCAAGGCGGAGCAACTGGCGCACACAAGGGGCCGTTGATCGTCGGGATCCTCCTTGTAGGTCTCTATGAATCTGCATGAGCATGCTCGCACTGACATTCAAATTGTATAGGCTCAAACTTTCGTGTCGGGGATTGCGATGCTGTACTCTTTCTCTGCCGCGAATTTTGCGGGCAGTTCGAAGCGCTGTGCGTCTCTCTGCCATTTTCTAGACATGTGCATATCCTGACCCTGTCTTGTCGTGTGCTAGCCATCGTCAACGCACTGCTACTCGTCGCATTCTCGCTGGGAAACCTAGCTGGCACACAAGTCTTCCAAGCGAAAGACAAGCCGCAATATTTGCCTGGCAAGATCTCCCTGCTGGTGCTCCTCCTGGTCTTGTTTCCTTCTTCACTCGTCATGCACATTTACATCAGGCGTAAGAACGCAGCAAAAGCGGAGGAGGTGGCGCGTCTCGTTGCTGAGCACGGCTGGACCGACGACGAGCTACAAAAGGAAAAAGACCGCTACGCTTTCCTTGATCTGGTACGTTGACATCTATTCAGCTTGTGTTGAGATGGTTGCTGACTCCTCCACGGTGATGCCCCGCAGACGGACAAGCAAAATCCGTTTTACGTTTACACTGCTTAAAATTGTGCTGTTGTGTTACCATTTGTCTATTGTCCTCGGTTGTATCTTTGCCTCCATTTCTCGCCGAAGGCGCTCAAAACGCTGGTCCGAAGAGAGGAGCGATATGCCATTATGAGCAATGTCAGCAGGCGCTGGAGGACTGAGCGCGCGTCTGTCTCTGCATCTTTCAGCTGGCGATACTACAGCGCACGTGATTGCAGATAGGCTCAACCAGTAGTTGATATTTCCATAGCGGGAGATCTCGGCACTGAACGAAGGATTCAAGCAAGAGGGAAGAGGAAAGACTTTCGAAGCGCCAAAGCTTAGTCGTACTTGCTCATCAGGCCGGTCTCACCGTTAGCCTTGATCTTGGGCTCGAAGCCTTCAATGCGGCTGACCATCGCATAAGGCTTGTACTCCTTCTCCTTCCGGACTGTTCCCGCGAAACAACCCGACCAGCCTGGACGTGGTAGTCCCTCAACGATGGACTTGACCGTGTCGGGGTGAACCAGGTCGCTCCCCGCACCGATATTGTCCAACAGGGTTCCGAGATGGATGAGCCTCGTGACGAGCGTGATTTGACCCTTGTCTTGGACGTCTTGGTGGCGCACGATCGCCTCGCAGACACTCTCTGCTTGATCTACCGGCGCTTCTCCTTCCCCACCGCCGGTCGACTTTGCATCCTGGAGGATGCTGAGTGCGTGGATGCCGGCCCAGAACTCGTAGCTGAGTCGGGTGCTGTGGATTACATGGTCGGTCGTACCGATGTCGTGCAAGAGCGCCGTGAGGTACCAAGTTTCGTCAAGGGGCGAGCCAGCGATCAGCTTCCATTGGGGAAAGCACTCTTGAGCAATTGCTCGGCCGTAGGAGTACACTCGCATTGAGTGCCTGTAGGTGTCCGGCGAGAGTTTCGACTTTGCGTAATCATGAATCCGGTTCGCGAGAGGGGTCGTGGGAGGTTTGAGGTCGTGCAAGTTCACCTTGGCAGGAGAATTGGTCGAGGCTGCGGTCTTGGATTGATCCGCTGGAAGCGCTGTGAAGCCGTACTTGTCGAAAGAGTCGGACATGCTACATACGAGGATCAAACATTTACGGTATCAGCACACGCGGTCCCAGTACACGCTATGCTTCCAATATGTTTTGAGCGGCACACCTGTCGCGTACGTAGAGAATGAGCGTCCTGTTGAATCCTGAGATGTGGGGAAATCTCGAAGTGGGGGGAAGAGAAGATATGTAAAGGCGCGGCGGATTTGGCGGCGAGGCGCGAGCAAAAACCCAAATTAGTAACTTGCTGATGGCGAGCGGCAATATGTTTAATTTTGATATGACTGCAAATCAGTTTTGTCTGACATAAACCAAAGCGTCTTGGAACAGTGGCAGTTCACTGGGCTCATACTCTCGCAAGAGAAGTCACCCAGGAGTCCCCGGATCGAGACCGGGAGACGCTATTCTTTTTTTTTGGCGTCGTAACCCTTTTTTGTTTCCTTTCGTATCGGACTGGGATACCAGCGACATCGCCAAACGATTACGTTTCATGTTGTAAGTCTGTTCGTGGGGCCGCCCCTGTTCATCGAATCGTGACACTTGCGCGCCGCGCGCGCGGGGCGGCCGAATACGTACGCGCGTGCGCGACGCCTTGATCTCTGCCGCAACCTTCCCGCGTGACAGCCATGTCAAAGTACGCTTCATTACCCGATATTGCAAGTCATCCTCTGCCTGTGTAAGGACGCGTACGAATACGTTCGAACTCATGTTTCCCACAAGTTCAGGACGCAAGCGGAGCCGATGTGTTCGAGACTCCCGACGTCCCGCCAGAGCACACACATTCAGTGAGCGGAACCACCACCGGATGCTGAGATCGCCCTTTGTGAAGCTAACTTGTTGTCTGAACAACAGGGAGAATCAGACTCGGACGACGAATACCTCAACCGCACGAGTTCATCGCCCACCACGGCCCGCAGGCTGCGTCATGCAAAAGACAACGATAGCCTAGCCGAGAACATCAGTCAAGACAGGCTCAACGCCCAAGAAGCTCGCGACAGATTCGCACGGGTTGAACGCGAGAGGATTGACAAAGCCGGAAGCGGTACGTGAATCGATGGTCCCGTCTCGTCGACCTCGGCTGACCGTCGATCGTTACCTCCGGTACATCTACAGTTCCGAGAAGGCTCCCCTCTACGGCAGAGTATGTTTCGGTGGACGACCGAGAACAAGAGTCTCCCCTCGAACGGCTGAGACGACTGCGATCCGAAGTTGCCGAACTCGAAGACGAAGTGCGCAAGCAACCTTTGCCAACTGTGACCGAGGGAGACAGCGCGAAACGAACAGGAGGCAAGAAGCGGGAGGTCACCCCAGCTGTGATTCTGCAGCAATTGCAAATGCTCCGAGGAGACCTGCAGGAGATCGAGCCAAAGCTCGGGGTCAAGGGACATGACGTGCGTGACGAATCATACGAGCGGCAATTCGGGGACAAAGCGAAAGCAGGTCTCGATTTGCTGGCCAGGCTAGGCCAAGATCAGCCACAAGCGGCTACTGAGATCGTAGAGAAGGGAGCGGAGCAGGGCAATGCTCGACGAGATACGACTGTGTTGGAACGGGATGGAGACTTGGAGAGACGGTTAGCGGAACTTGAGAAAATGATTGGAGCCAACGAAGCCGATGTTGACCAAGTGAGCCTTTCCTCTTTCAGATTGCGCCAGCAAAAAGGTCTTACTCACTGTCGAATTTCGCGATGCTCAGACTGGATCCCATCCGGTGCCGCTACTCGCTACCCTGACGCGACTTGACCATCTTTCGACGTTGTTGACGCAACCGCGACACCTCGATTCGATATCGCGTCGGGTCAAACTCCTCGTGTCCGACCTCGAACGGATTCACGAATCGCGACGCAAGCTGGGCGACACTCGACCTCTCAACGTCGCACTACAGGGAGGACTCATGACCCTCTCGACGACTGGGTCCGGTTCTCATTCTGCGCCAGCTCCCTCGTCATCTTCTTCATCGAGCCAAACCGTTCCGGCAAACGCGCTGCAAAAGATTGACGCGCTGTTCTCGCTCCTATCCCGACTTGATCCGCTCCTACCTCTCGGACCGAAACTGTTGACCCGACTGCGCTCACTCCATTCGCTGCACCAATCTTCGGCAGAATTCAACTCGACTTTGACAAGTCTCAAAAGTCAAGTCGAGACGCTCGGAGAACAGAAAGAAGGATTAAACGAGGTGCTTCACACGCTCGAGCAGACGTTCGAAGGGAACCAAACGAGGTTTGAAGGCAATTTGAAAGGACTCGAATCTCGACTCGAGGAACTCGGCAAACGCTTGGATAGCTTGCCCGCGCAAAACTAGAGCAGGAACCCCTCAATTGGCAGGTGCAATGTGAAGGAGTTTTTTTCGGCTTATCTGCTTTGCATTACACCTTGATTCCAGTGTGAATCGCGGCGATACCAAAGGTGAGGTTCTCCCACCGTTCCTCCTGCGGTACGGTGAACCCGGCGTCCTCGATCATCTTGGCAAACTGCGGTTGAGACGGGAATCGTTCGATCGATTCGACAAGGTATTGATACGAGTCGCGGTCGGAAGCGAGGATGTGGCCGAGTGGCGGAATCACGTTGAACGAGTACAGAGAGTAGGCTCTGCAGAACTTACTGTCAGACACTGCTAATTCTCGAAAGAAAGCAAGATGATGCTCACTTGGCGAGGACGGGGTTCTCGACTTTGGAAAACTCGAGACACGAGAAGACTCCTCCCGGCTTGAGCACTCGGTACGCTTCCGCGAGGGCTCGGTCAATGTGGGTCACGTTGCGAATGCCGAAAGCGATCGTGTACAGGTCGAGCGAGTTGGACTCGATCTCGTCGAGATTTTCGGCATTGCCCAACGTGAACGAGACTTGTGGTGCTGTTTTCGAGTACACAAGTCATGAACCATGTCGGTCATCAGGGACTCTCGAGGAGTATAGGTGTGACGGGACTGACTGTTGTGGTACATGGTCTTGGCGAACCTCTTCTTGCCTTCCTCGAGCATCTCTGGGTTGATGTCGAGCATCCGGACCGAGAGCTCGCGATCGCCGTGTTTCTCGCGCGCGTAGTCGAGGATGCGCATCGCGATATCTCCCGTGCCTCCGGCCACGTCGAGACACTTGAGTCCACCGTGCGGTGCGAGTTTGTTGACATAGTGGTCCTTCCACAGCCGGTGAATGCCGAGCGACATGGCATCGTTCATGACATCGTACGACGAAGCGACTGACGAGAAGACACCCTTGACTGTAGCAGGCGTGAGGAGAACGCGATATGCGATGAGCGATGAACGGCGGTCAAGGCAGGTCATCTCGTGAGGACTGACCGAGAGACTCTTTCATCTGTTCAGGCACATCCTGGAACCCAAAGTGAGTTGTACTTGACGACGAGGCGGTGGGTGCTGGCCGTGTTGGCGCGGAATCGAGAGGCGAAGATGAAGTCGAAGGCGTCGGTGTCGGCGGCAGAGGCGGAGGGATACAGGCAGGGGCACTGGTAGAGAACGTCCGAGGTCCCAAGAGCGAGGCGAGCAGCCGCCTGGCACAAGGTGGTGTCCGCAGCATGGTTGTAACGAAAGAAAGCGATCGCGGCAATCGCTGCCGCTGTCGCGCAATCGAGCCGCGTCCCGGGCACCGGCGCAGCGTCGAATCCTTCTGCCTCTCTCTCTCTCTCTCTCTGCTCGAACCAAGAAAGCAGTAGATCATGTCGGGCGTATTCTCAGCATCTCGTCTCGCAGGTAAAACTGTCCTCGTCGTGAGTCTCGAGTCCTGCCGCGCCGTCTCTCCACATGGTGCCGGGTTGACTGATCGTATTCCTCCCGCTGATCGATCCGTTCAGACAGGCGCGTCAGGAGGCATTGGAGCCGAGACGGTGAGCTGTCCTGCGTTATAATCGCTCTATTCAAGTCTTGACAATCGCTCATGCGTTTCCTGCCCCCGCATCGAATCCGTCGGATCATCCGTCGATGGTTAGGCGATTCTCTTTGCCAGGACCGGCGCAAACCTCATCCTCACTGCACGCCGACAGCAAGCCCTCGACCAAGTGGCCGAACTTGCGAAACAGGCTCACCTCGAAGGCCAAACGGGCAAGGGCGGCCAGTTCGTTACCCTCACGCTCGACGTGAGCGACCGCAATGCCGTCAAGGGCCTCCTCGACAGGATCCCCCAAGAGCTCAGGAACATTGACATCCTTGTCAACAACGTCAGTCTCTCTCCGTGTTCACTTTCGTCGAGCGATTCGTGCGAGCTCAATCGTATTGTTAGGCTGGTCTCGTGTACGGAACCGACAAGGTGGGCGAGATTGACGATACCGAGATCGATACCATGTTCAGTGAGTCTGCGCTCGAGGACTTGCCTTTGACTCGAATCCAAACTGACGAGCTCCCTTTGGCTGATCTTGCAGACACCAACGTGAGTTCTCCCTGAAGCATCTTGCATCCCGCTCCTTTCTCACTTTCTGAACGGGTCGCAAACACGTCCAGGTGATCGGCTTGATCTCGTTGACGCAAATCATCGTCAACGAGTTCAAGAAGCGCAACTCGGGCCAGTGAGTGATATACTCTCACTTGACTTCGAGGCGGACATTTGACGACGAGAGTCTTAATCACCTGCTTCTGGATTCTCTCAGCATTATCAACCTCGGTTCGATTGCCGGCAAAGGTGAAACCCTTTAGATCGGTATGAAAAAGCGCGGCTGACTTTGTATGCCTTGAGCAGAGCCGTACGTCGGTGGATCCATCTACTGCGCCACGAAACACGCCGTGTCGGCATTCAATGGCTCGCTCTTGCGCGAGCTCGTGTCGACTCCGATTCGAGTCACTCAAATCTGCCCAGGTCAACTTCCACTTTCAATCCCAAGTCTGGTTGAAACGCGCCTCTCGCGTGAACGAGAATGAGATTCTGACGAGGAGCCTCGTTTGACGGTATGGCAACAGGTATGGTCGAGACCGAGTTCAGTGTGACACGGTTCCGCGGAGATCGTGAGAAGGCGGGAAAAGTTTATGAAGGGATCCAACCTCTTGTCGCGCAGGACATGTACGTTGAAAAACTACTGCGCGAATGCGCGCCTCGTCTAGAACGAGAAAGATATACTGATGCATTGCGCGCGCCGAGCAGTGCCGAGGAGATCGTGTGGGCGGCTTCGCGACCCGACCACATCAACATTGCCGATGTACTTGTGTTCCCAAAAGGTGAGCCCATACACCAGTAGCTCGAATTCTGTCTTTTGAGTAACGCTAACCGGTGGCGAAATTTCCGCAATCATTTACTGTACCAGCTCAGGCTTCGGCAACAATCAACCACCGTGGCGGTTACGAGCAGAAAAAGTAGACATCACCTTGTCGTACGAACTGAAGAAATTTGAAGTACCTTGTCAACCGGAGTCCTGCCTGATTTGCGCTCCGCTCGATCGATACAGCGCTCAGCGCTCAGCACCGACGGAGGCGAGTGCGCGCTTTCGAGAGACAAATTTCCTCTTTGCTTGCGGCAGATAACTTCTAGGCTTCCTTGACAACGTCAGAGCACAGGTGAGCGCAGAATACAGGAGTGGGATGCGGGAGGTCTAGACACCTGTACTGTAACGGTTTAACCTGAAAATTATTTATAAATAAATTGCGAGAGACGCGTCGACGCGACGCGCGCACGCGTCAGACTTCTGTCTAGTGATCTGCAGCGGTTTTCGTCTGCAGCCTCTCGTGTCCTTCGTCGCAGCCCACACTGTCAACAGACACTAGCTGCAGTCTATTCCGGCCTTCTTTGTCAACACGCCCGCCGACCGCCGCACTAAGAACCGGATCACACACATACCGCCAGTATCGATCACTATTAGCTCACAGCTGGCACCAGTCTCGCTTCCAGGTTCAGCGAGATCGCCAACGATCATTCGTAGTTCAACATGACTAGCTCGCGCTCATCGCAAATGCCACCCGCGAGGCCATCGCCGCGGCACCTCGTCTCGTCGCACGCGTTGTTGCTGCCATCTCCCCAAATGATTCGCTCCACTTCGTCGAAAGAGAACGTACCGACATGTCAATCGACTTCTCGCAAGCCGAGGGCGGTCCCAACATGGATCGATGCGCGTCCGCCGTCCCTCGGACGCAGGGTGGTCTTCTCGCCCACACCACTCCCATCGCTCCAAGCGAGCCCAAAGCACAAACGCGCCCTACACGACAACAGTTGTAGTGGTCGACCGCCAAAGAAAACTCGTCGAACTGGAATCTACTCGAACCATCCATTCCTTGGACTGCACCAGACAGATCGGGGTTCTTCCTCTCCCGAATCCGAAATCGGCCAGGACGATCTCGATTCAAGTCCACCGACGACGCCAGAAGACGCGAACGAGCATGTCGCCGTCAAAAGTTGCGACTACTTCCAACTCGCGGTCGCTTTTCCCGATGAGCCCGCAAACAAGCCTCGGCCTCGACTCCGACCACGACCGGTTGTGCCAGCGGCGAGTCGTCAAGATGAGCTCGACGAAGACGAGACTGAGACCGAGACTGCAACCGACAGCGAAACCGAATCCGATATCGTCTCGGCCCTGCTTCTCCATCGTCCTGTCGTACCCACCATTTTGAAACCTCACGCGCTGTCGTCGTCATCGTCTCCCATTCGATCGCCCTGCAACCCCTTCAGTCGACCTCGCCCCTCCTCTGCCGCACGTCCCGCCCCCGCCTCATGGTTGAAGGGCATTCTCAAGCCTGTAGTTGGAGAGGGAGCGCGATCGAATGCGGTGAACGAGAAGGAAGGCACTAAACGCAACGGCAGAGGGAGGAAGCATATCATCGGCTGGGACGACATGCAGTGGGTCGAGCCATGCACCGACAGTGCGCGAGATGGAACCGAATCGAAGAGCCCGGGGACTGATGGTAAGATGGGCGAAGCGACTTCGAATGCGCAAGCCAGTCGAACGAGGACTGGTCGTGGAACAACTGGTCATACAGGAACAGGACAAGCGTTAGGTGAGAGAGAAGGAGAAGACGATGATGACGATGAGGCTCGGAGAAGAAAGAGGGTACCTGCAGGTGGAAATGCTGGGGTCCAAGGCAGTCAAGCGGCACAATCTGCGACACTTGCAGTCTCGCGAGACGATCCAGTCTTGCTCCGAACTCCACTTCTCGTGCTCAAAGCATCCTTGCGTCCCGTCTCGGCCGACCACGTTCGACCGCGCCAGACCTCGACTGCCGAGTTCGCTCCTCGTCTCACACCCAGATCATCTCCCTTGGCGAAGGAGGACCAGGAAGTGATGCACGAAAGCGACGATGAAGTGCAGAACCTGTTCGAGACTCCGACTTGCTTGACCGACGTCGAAGCTGCCTATGTGGACCTCACGCGTGCGATCTTTCAGCTTCCATCAGACTTGCAAGCGCCGCAGTCGACTCTTGAGCCACTGAAGTCGTTCCGCAAGACGCTCATGCGATGCCTCGCTCGCGATATCGACAACATCGTCTCTTTTCCGACCTGGGTCAAGCAGCAGAACTCATTGCCTCCACGATCGCCCAGATCGAGCTCGTCTGTATCATCGTCGCCCATACGCACCTCACCGCTCAACTCTCCACCCTCGAAAGGGAAGAGGAGTCTGACGGAAGAGCAGATGCGAAGGTTGCGTGACGAACTCGGAGTTGCGCAAGCAGCTCTTCGCTGCATCGCTGCAATTACTCGCGACGCACGGGTGCATTCCATCTTCCGCGGTACGTCGAATCTTTCATGGGCCGCCTCTTTGGTATGGACCCTGATCTTGGTTTTCTGGACCGGCTTTACAGCGACCGAGTGGACATCACTTCTGTGCCTCGTCGCCACCGTGCCTCTCACCCCGAGCCTCAACATCCTCGTCCAGCGCGATCTCCTGCCTTTCGTGGCATCTGTGATGCACAACCAAAGCCTGCCCCGAGAAGTCCTCGCACCCATCACCCCGTCTCACCTCGTACCCGCACTTGAGGCTATTCTGCGACTCCCTCAGCGGGTCGATCGACACCGGATTGCTTTCAGCGAGGGCCTCACAGCCATTGCTGCGCTCTTGACGAGTCATGCACACGAAATGGTCAGGAACGGGGTATGGCGTATGTGGTTCCGCTCGAGCATGCTCGGCCTGTGGGACGGACCGAAAAAGGGTATGAGCGTCAAAAGCAAAAGCTTGATCGTTGCGGGCAGCTTGATCAAGTGCTTGACTAGTCCGGTCGACCGAGACGAAAACGGGAACGAGTGGATCCGCGAGCGGGAACAGATTGCCAAACTCGTCGGCGAGGAGATGCTCGTGAGTTTCCATCTTTGCATTTCGACTCGTTCACAGCAGTGTCCGATGCGAGCTGACGTGGACCGCTTGTCACCGCATCTCTCCCTAGGCTCTACTGAGTGAAGTTCCGGAAGACAGCGTCATCGCCCGCAGATCCGACACGACCCGTTTACTGCTTCTGACCCAGCAGTGGTCCCAGCTGACGAAACCCAAAGGCGACTCGACCCAAACCATTGACGAAGGTGCGTTCACGCTCTCATTCTGACCGGATCTTGGGCTCATCGCTGATACTCGTCTGCTGTAGCGAATCTCCTCTTCCATGTCTCGCTCCTTTCGATCCTCCCTGCTCTCCTCGGGCCTTCGTTCCGCAAGTTGGAGGAGAAAGGGATCGGACCTTGGATTAAGCCGGTTAACCTGCTCAGTCAGCACCAGACCTCGACCCATCTCCTCACTACGATCGCACTATCGTGGACAAACCTGTCGTTCGCGTTCTTCAGATCGATCAGCGGAGTCGACGATTCGGCCAGCTCTTGGATCCTGCGCAAAAAAGGGAACGACAACAAAGCTCTCTCGGTCCTGTCAAACATTTTCACCACTCGCAAAGATGTGTGGAAACGAGATGGGGGCACAAGCTCGCCGAACAAGAAGCAACGTAAACAATCACACGCCAAGGCTCTCTCGCTGGCTTATGCTGCCTCGATCTACGGTCTGACGGTCGTCGTTCATCACGGCGTCTCGTCAGTTCGTCAACTCGCTTCGTCAACCGAGGTCGAGCCTCTATCCTCGCAGCAGCTCGACAAGTTTGACGAGGTGTTCAATCGACTGATTGTTCCTATCCTCCCCTACCTGACTGGTTCCCCCTTCGTCGAGACTTCGAACGTCGGATGGAGGATGTTCACTTCGATCATTGCGGCCCGGACTCTGGATGACCGATTCGCCGTGCTTGAAGACATCGTCAATCCTGCCCTTCTCGACGTGCAACTAGCGTCAGCCAAAACGTCCGAATACCTCGATGGCGTGCTTGTGGACATCTTTGCTCGTGCCAAGGATTGCTCCAGAGCACCTGGATGGGGCCGCGAATGGGTCTTGAGTCGCCTTGACAAGGTACTCGAACTGTTTGGCGAATGCCTGTTCGCCTCGGACTTCCACCTCATGAAGGTGCGCCTGTCTCGCCATATCCGAAAGTGACGCTCTCAACTCACGGTACCCTGCTTTGACGCGATAGGACACTGCTTTGCCAGTCTGGAATGGCTTACTCGATTTGATTGCAGACGAGGACTCTGCCCTGCTGATTGCCGACTGGCTCATCGAGCTCACCCTTCGAAACCCAATGACAAACCTGAATGTCGGTCCCAAACAAACTGTATGGGCCGCAACTTTTGCTCGGGAGGAGTCCGAGCTAGCCGATGCGCTACAAGATCGGCTCTCCCATCTCGCGGACGACGCAACGGCATATAGGATCATGAATATCTGGGAGGTCAGCCACACCAAGCCAAACTACGTGATCCTTGCACTAGGTCAGCACGATGTCTTTCTTCGCTCGGTTTTCGCGAGGGTCACTCGATATTCATTGTCGCGCTTGTGGAGATACAGCTCGCAGCTTGGCTTCTCTTTCTGATATGAGCAACGTGAGCTTTGTCAGGCACCTGGAGAGATCCCGATCTGTTCTGCAGCTGCTTCGTCACTATGTCCAGTCAGTTTTCCACCGGCTTTATCTTTTGACGCAGGAGCTGACACATTCGATATCCGCTTTTTAGGACTAAGTCGCTCCGGCAGCACTCTGAAGTCTTCGAAAGTCTCGCGGCCCAAGTCTTAGACGTACTGTCGAAATTCGGTAGGGTCGGGGAACTCCTTGGCGCGCAAGTCGAGCGTTCCGCCCCGTATGACACCGAAACGTGAGTAGGCGCTCTGCCCCGTTGTTGAAGCCATATGTAACAACGCGCTGACCCGCGCTGCTGTACTTCTAGCAATCTCCAATTGTACACGCTCTTCATCTCAGTCAGCCATAGTCGGAGCGAAGCGGTGCAGATGGAGATTCTCGCGCTCGGCATCAAGGCCGTGCAGTCAGTCCTCGAACGCGATACTGTGCGCGAAGACGTCGTCACCTATATTGGCGACATGCTCGCGGCCGCTTCGGATCAAACGTACCCTCAATTGTACGAAGCGGTCCTCGACTCACTTGCCGTGTTCCGGCCATCGAGCGATTCCTTGTCGAAATACGTGCCGCTCCTCACGCCCTCGCTCGATCGAGCGCTCGACCTACACGCGGCAGCCGTCGTGGACGATGCCACGCAACTCGAAACGTTCGCCCCTCGACCTCACTTGCAACACTCGCTACAACCACTTCTCGCGTTCGGCAAGTTCTGGCGCGCAACCTACGATCAACTCGACTTCGATGTCACCTACCCGCCCGAGCTCATCTCTCGCGTCCATCTCGTACGACAACTCGCGCAAGGGGTTTTGGACACGGAATCGCCGACTTCGCAGTTTCACTCGCAACTCGATGAATCAATTCGCATGCTCTCCTCAATCGAGAAAAACGGTATATTTCGCTCGATCCCTTTTTCTCAGCATATTCCGTACTCTCGGCTGACTCTTTCCCTGCACGAACCAATTGAATTAGCAACACTTGAGGTGTCGACTCGCGATTACGTCGCTGATCAATCTCAATTCGTTGCAAGGACCGACGAGCAATCGTTCGAGAATGACGACACGACACTCGGAACCGCCACGAATGCCTTGCCCTCGGCTTCCCTGCGCGCCGAGAGTGTCGTCGAGGAGACCCCAAAAGAGCTGCAAAGTTCGCGCTCGAAAGCATCGTACGCATCCTTTGCAAGCTCGACCGGAGCTGCAGCGTCTGGCGAGAGCCCGCCGATCGAGGAAACCTTGTGCGACGTCAAGAAGAATTCGAGAAAGCGAAAGCGTTTGGCTGGTCAGTCCAAGCTCGAGACACACTCTGGAGAACAGAGAGGCTGACCGTTCTTGGATACCTTTTTTGCAGTTTCGGCAAGGGAAACCAATGTCGCACAGGAAGAACAAGACGAGGAATCTCGGATATCCCACGGAGGTTAGCCAGTTTCTCCTCGCACGGCTGTTGCAATCGACGGCGGACCTGACCTGTCTGTTTCGCTCGCAGATGTCTCGCGTCGCAAGAAGGTTAGGGGTTCTCCAAGAGCATGCGACCGCCGATCTGTCGAACAGGAGGATCCTCCCTTGCAATCGACGAACGGGACCGCTACAGTCGCTAAGGCGAGTGTCGCTGCGGAAGGAACGGGTTCGATTGGTACGTAATCGAGTACGCCCTTTCACACGAAGGCTTTGGACTAATTTGTCCTGTTTGTCCGCTCATGCAGCTGCATCGCGGACGCCGTCTCCGACTTCAAGTCGGGCATCGTCCCGCTCATCTCGTCGTGGACGCACGAGCGCAGACGGTGATCGCGCAAATGGTGTTCGGTTGCGAGACGAGGAGGCAGTGCGTCGCGTGCTTGCACTGCCGCTCGAGACGGTCGCGCATGTCGGCAAGCTGATTGGCGGTACGGCATCGCTGCATCGCCTCATGGCAATTGGGGAAGCGGCCAAAGTACGTGATTGTGTCCCTGATTATTTCCTACCTGCATCGATCCCTAGACTGATGCGAGTACCGTGTACAGGACTATTTCGCCAGCTTGAGGCGCAGCCCATCCCGAACCTAGCGAATCTCGCTTTCACGGCAGTTTTATTCTCGCAATTTGTTGTCATTTTTCTAGTCATTGCATTCAATTAGCTTTGCCGTGGTTATTCGCTGTCACTGAGTCCGCTTCGCGTCCGAGATGTCACATGTTGCGGCGTGAGGGATCCCGTTCGGACTTGATGGCGCCGCGCGGCCGGTTTGATCTCGGACTCGCGGTCATTGGATCCTCACACAACATGCCTTCCTCGTGAGTCGGTCAATCTTGCGCCTTAATAACCTGCAATGTGCAGGTGGTGGCTACTGCTCGTAGCAGCCTTGAAAACCGCAGCGTTGGCGTTCAGAGATGAATCACGTGTGGTCTTGACAGCAAACCCTTCGCTGCGTGGATCGACACGAACGCCGACAAGCTCATTGCGCGACTCAAGGAGGCTGTCGAAATTCCCAGTGTCAGTGGAGACGCCTCGTACCGGTGAGTACCGTCCCAAGGCGAGCTGCCCATCTGCGCGTCTCTCCTCCGAGCCTGACTGCCCTCCCTTGGTCCCGGTGTAGGCCCCATGTGCACAAGATGGGACAGTGGCTCCAGGAGCAGCTCGTACAGCTTGGCGCAGAGTGAGTCTACCACTCGATGACCTCGGGTCGAATGTCGTTGACTGATCATGAACGCGCCTCTGTGCTCGTGTCCGGGTCAGGGTCAAGGCCGTTCCGCTCGGCAAACACACTCTTGACGGACAGGAAGTCGAGCTGCCTCCGGTCCTGCTCGGCAAGTACGGCTCGGACCCGAACAAGAAGAACATCTTGATCTACGTGCGCCCCACTCGCGCTACCGCTCCGACTCAAACTGCATCCACCAGACTGATCCTCATCCTATCGTGTATTGGTCACTCTAGGGTCACTACGACGTGCAGCCCGTATGAAATTGCCGCTTCCTGCTCTTGACATACTTCGAGACTGACTCTTTCGGCAACGACAGGCTCTGTTGAGCGATGGCTGGAAGTACGAGCCGTTCACGCTCACCGACGACAAGGAGACTGGCCGTCTCTACGGTCGTGGATCTTCGGATGACAAGGCGAGCCCAATCCCACCGTAGCGCAAATCGCTGGCACAAAGCTAATCTATCGCCCATACCTTACCTGGTCTCAATAGGGACCGATTCTTGGATGGCTCAACGTGATTGAAGCGCACAAAGCAACCAACACTGAGCTCCCGGTCAACCTCGTCATGTGCTTTGAGGGAATGGAGGGCAAGTTGTCCCGTGGCTTCTCTCGCTCGTCAGAGCAACGAATAGCACGAAGCTGACTACATTGCGAGCAACAGAATCCGGTAGCGAGGGACTCGAGGAACTCGTCATTCAGGAAGCTCAAAACCATTTCAAAGATGTCGACGCCGTGTGCATCTCGGACAACTACTGGCTCGGCACCGAATCGCCCTGCTTGACTTACGGCAAGTTCACATCACCAGCCCTTACGTAGCGAAGCTTTTCCAACGACTGATCTTGCCGCCATGCAGGTCTCCGCGGTCTCGCTTACTTCTCCGTCAACATCTCAGGTCCTCGTGCAGACCTGCACTCGGGCGTCTTCGGTGCCATGGTGCACGAGCCCATGACCGACCTCTTTGCGCTCTTCTCGAAACTTGTGACTCCGCAGGGCAAAATCTTGATCCCGGGGATCAATGAGAAGGTCGCACCTCTCACCGACGACGAGCGCAAGCTGTACGAGGCGATCAATGTCAGCGTGGCAGACTTTGAAAACGCGATCGGCGCGAAAACTACAATTTACGACAACAAGGTCGACTGCTTGATGGGCCGCATGCGATACCCGAGTACGTCTTCCATTGGCCATATGAGCATTTTTGGCGGCAGCTCTTTGCTCACGTTCCGACGAGGGTTGTCTGCCTCCTCGCAGGTCTCAGCATCCACGGTATCGAGGGTGCTTTCTCGACCCCTGGCGCAAAGACTGTCATTCCTGCCGCTGTCAAAGGTACGAGATACGACAGAATTTGTCCGCGCCTCAGCTTGCCCAAGGAACTGACAAATCGCGCTCGGTTGTCTGCCCTCCAGGCAAATTCTCCATCCGCCTGGTGCCAGACTTGACTCCCGATGAGGTCAACGTCATCGTCACCAAATATCTCGAGGCAAGCAGAATTCTCTCCACTTTGCCTTGCAATCGCAAGAGCTTGCGTCCCCGTGACTTACGACATGCGGCTACAGGAAGAGTTTGCTAAACTCAACACCAAGAACACGCTCAAGGTTGAAGCGCTGCACGGAGGCAAGCCCTGGATCGCGTCGAGTAAGCCGCCCAATTCGACGACTGTCTCATTCTCGGCAAGCGTTGACCAAGCTTGAATGTACAGTCGACCACTGGAACTTCCGCGCGGCTCACAAGGCCACAGAAACGGTCTATGGCAAGACCCCTGACTACACGCGCGAAGGAGGTGAGCTCATCGCGCCTGTGAACAATTTGAGCGAAAAGAGAAACTAATCCGGTTCTCGCGCGACGTCCCTTTCAGGCTCCATTCCGAGTACGTGTCATCCAACAAATAAGGCTAACAAGCAGTATGGCTGACGGATCTTTCTCGACAGTTACTCTCACGTTTGCCGAGGCGTTGAACAAGAATGTGATGCTGCTTCCTAGTGCGTCCTCCTCTTTTCACACGCACATATCAGAGTCAAGTTCTAACGCATATTGTGAACAGTGGGTCGGTGCGTAGAATTTTCGGGAGTCAGTGGGCCGGTTGACCCGTCTACAAGGATGCTGATTGCTTTTTTGTCCTCGTTCCGATTGGCTGCAGCGGAGACGATGGCGCACACTCGGTCAGTCTAAGCGAAATCGTCTCCGTATCCGACAACATATTGACGTCTCCTCCCCGTTCGGTTTGCACACTGTGTAGACCAACGAGAAGCTCGATCGTTCAAACTTCATTCAAGGTTCGCAATTGCTCGGAGAATACCTGCACGAAGTCGCAACGGCTGCAGAATAGAGTCTCCGCCGTCAATCGGGAACATGTTGAGTTCTTCGCACGTGGCCATTGCGCTCATATGCAAAGAAATGTTCTTCTCGGTCGAGAGGCAAAAAGGAATGCGCACCCAGATTCGAGAGACGTTCTTCTCCGATGTTCTCCTTTCTCCAGTCTTAATTTTCTCCGGCTGGTCGCTCGAGATCTCCGTCGTCTGGCCCGAAAGGGACGGATAGCGTGCCTTCGTCTTGCGGCATACCGTAGGAACGTTCGATGGCTTCCGACATGCGAGGAATCTCGGCGGCCCGGGTGTTCGGTTGCCTTCAACGTGCCAACCTATCATAGAGTTCAGCTTCCGCGGGAACCCCGTTTAGTTACCGTTCATCAAAAATCGCAAGTACTGTAACGGTTCAGGAATCAGTAGTCCGCAGAGTTGGGCCTGGTACGCGATTCAATATTTGGTTACAGTAGATGAAGTTGTATGCTCCAAGAGAGTTGCAGTATTCATACGTTTCTCTATAGTCGTAACGAGGGGTATCTAACGATGTAACGGGTTAAGGTCGATCCAGTCGACCTCGAGGATGCTCTCGATATAGCTCGAGAGTTTTCAGATCGTGCGGCCCAACAAGCGCAGTTGGCGTTCGTCTTCGATTCCCCTCTGGGCCTGAGATGGCACAGGACCTTCTCCAGAGTCGTTCTGTCTGTGTATGAACCCGGGAGGAGGTGAAAGTCGACCTGGCATGGGAAGGATCGGAGGCAGCTTGTGCATTCGCGGCAGCTCTCGAGACGCAGGGTCGAAGGGGAAGGCGATCGGATGCGGAAGCGGAGGCGGAGGTGGGGGCGCCGCGGACAGGGACCGTGATATCGAAGGTGGAGTTCGGACGAAATTTGTGGGCAAGAGGCCCGGGAGGCTCGGGTAGGTTGCCGAGTGGTCGAACGGTTGACGGGCGAAAGAAGGGAGGTCGCGATGAGGTATCGACGATGAGTAGAAGCTGGATAGAGCGGGCGGGGGCAACGTCGGGACGCCGTGCAGCGGAGCTGACACAGGCGGCAACGAGTCGAGCGGTGAATTTTGGTGGTGAAAGGCATAGGATGAGTTGGGGCGGGGTTCCGACGACGATGTGCGCGGCCGATCGTCGTAAGCTGATGAGGCGGACCGGGGTCGTGGATCACCGTCGAGCGATGTCGATTGCGGGCGTTCTCGCTGGCCGAGGAAAAGAGGAGGCAGATTCGTGCTCGTTAACGTCGGCGGAACAGGCAACGACGGACTCGACGATCGTGGTGGTGGTGGTGGCGAAGGCACTGCTGGCGAATTGGAAGGCAGAATTGGGAATATCGGTGGAAGCGCAGGATGCGATCCTCTATACTGCCGCCGTTTGCCCGGGTTCGCCTGAGCGGAAGCGCTAGTGGTCGACTGATCTGGACTCGGCTGCAACCGAGGGTCGCGACCGGCGTTCGAACGACGCGCGAGCATGCCTTGAATCAAGGGATCTCGCGCGGCCGTTGGGAGCACACCGTCCGAGACGGCCGTCTTGTTCGTGTAGGCGATTAGGTGCATTTTCGTTCCATTCGGGTCGATCGACGAAAATGACTGCTTGATGAGCGTGTCGGAGCCTTTGGGCGGCACCTCAGAGTAGGTGAGGAACGCGCCCGAGACGCGAGAGGCTAGCGGTAGCGGCGGCGGTCAGCTCGGGATTTGCGCGTAGTTATCAAGTGGACAGACGTACGACTCCACTTGATGTGGTCGGTCCATCGCCGGATGCCTGCCTCTTCCTCTTCCCAGACAAACACCGCCCCCGCCCGGACGAAGCGGATCCGCCTGTGATTGCGAGCTGTCAGTGTGCGTCGCGCTCGTTCCTCGTACGTGCCGGAACGCACTCTTCGTCCGTCAGGCGGCGAGTCACCCGTGGCAGGAGCTGCGGGACGAGCGAATGCAGTCAGGACAGGCAGACGACGCCGTGCATGCGGGCAGACCGCGCTGCAGCTGAGCGAGAGAATGCTCACCCCGAGTTTGCTCGCTTCGAGGATCGCATGCGCTTCCTGCGCCGAGTTGACGATGCCAAAGTAGCTATCTGCACGACGAGCGCGATGACCCGCGGGATAATCAGTGTTGGTCGCAGAACGGGCGCACGCGGGTGAGTGCCCTGAATATCACGGTACGGCGAAACGTGAACGCACGACCAGACGACGGCAGCTCTCCCTCCATCATGACCCGCAGTTCTCCCGGCCGCGAGCGAGCAGAGTGAACTCGACCTTTTCCTGACCGACGGGTTGGCGTCTACCGGTGAAGCGGGATCACGGTCAATTGTCTTCGGCGAGCACAACTGCGCAGGTCGAGCGGGCGCGCAACGGATCACACTGGCGGTTGCTCTCGAGCGGGCTCGAGTCGAGCGCAGTGGCTGTCCCCGATGAGCGAGGCCTGGCAGCGGGTCGGACGCTCGCACAGTTTGGCTGGCAAGTTCAAGGGAAGCTATTTGACCACCCCGCACTTTGAGTTTTTCTTCCGTGCCTCCACCCGCGTTTTCCAGCAGTCTCCGTCGCGGGAATTCGGCCATGGAAGCCTCACTCGTACGGGACCGCGCCCATATCGAAGCGTCGATCTGCGCTTGCGACTTTAACATAATGGCGCGCACAAAGCGCTGCCTCGCTTCCGTTAGCCAGGCAAGCACCCAGCGCCAAAGACTGATGCGTGAAGCCGTTCTAGCAGCCGGAGTTGTCCTCAGCTTGACGCTCAGAGTGCCAGTAGTTTCGGTAGACGGTCGTTTCCACCCCCTCACCGAGAGAGTCCGTACAGTGTGCTGTGCGCACTATCGTCTGGGCCTTGCCTCTTTGGGCTGCCTATGGAAGCACTCGATCGACGTACCTTTTTAATGAAAATAGGCCTGCGCCTTTTCAGCATTTCACCTTCGAGCCTCGAGGGCCACTCGCCGCAGCACGCGACGGATAAAAATTGTTCTCACCTAATTTCCCCTATTCACCGGTCATTGAGCCGAACTTGAACCGAAGCTTCCAACGTGCGGACTACAATTCTGGACTATGTCCAATTCTGGACTACAGTATTGTACATACATACGGGTCCAAGCGGCCCCTCTCCAATGACGCAGGGGCTGCGAGCTCGGCGAAAAATGATTCTACTGTATGTATCATAGAAATGTCGAAATTCTTCGAATCTCCGGCGCAAGATTGCGCAACGTCAGTAAATATCAAGCGAGGCACGGTGTACAGTACTGTGTGACATGGTTTCTTGGCAGGCGCAAGTCTTGAGCTGCACACAGACACGGCGATGAGGCCATCGGAGACCAAGTGCGCGCGCGCGGTGAACACGGTGCAATCTTCTTGCATTAAGATCGTCGAGTGAGATCGACGCTTCTCAAAACGACAGCTGGCGCGTTGTAACAGAGCGCTGTGGGCTGCCAATCGACGAAGTGACGGACGGAAATGTTATATTGTAACAAGCCAAAGTATAGGGAAGCCATGCGATGTTGAATCGGTACAAGAACACGGGGACGCGAGTTGAGGAATCAGAGAAGGTAATGGGTATAAGGAACGCAAGCTATGAAGCTCAGTTCACGAGGCAGTCGCATACTCGTCGACACTGCCACATTCGCAGAATAGGTTCTTGTCGCCGTACGCGTCGTCAACTCGGGACGTCGCTGGCCAGAACTTCGCGCGGCGCAAGCGGGAGTCCGGGTAAGCTGCCTGCTCGCGGGTGTAGGGTCTGTTCGAGCCGGTGATGTGGGTCAGCTGTGCTTCCCATTAAACCCGGGCAGCAAAGAAGGCGTTTCCTCACCGATCCCAGTTGTCAGCCACGACCACCTGTTGAGCGTGAGGAGCGTTGACGATTAGGTTGTTGTCGCGAGGTTGCTTGCCTTGCGCGATCTCGTCAATCTCATGGCGGATCTTGATCATGGCATCGCAGAACCTGGAGCAAGGACGAGAGCGTCAGCAAGTTAATCTTAAGACAGCGCATCGAGCGTATGTACCGGTCTACATCCCGCAAGCCTTCGGACTCGGTGGGCTCGATCTGAAGGACGAGAAGACAGAGAAACCGCTTGTCAGCGTACACGTTGAACAGAAACGACAAAGCGTTGCGACTTACGAGCATTGCAGTCGACAGGGGCCAGCTGCACGTCGGGGGGTGAACACCGTAGTCTTGCAATCGTTTGGCGATGTCCATGACCTTGAGTCCCGCACTCTCCTCGAATTCGGCGAGATCGATGATGAATTCGTGAGCGCATCTGCCTTTGTCGTTGACAAACTTGACCCGGTAGTGATCCTGCAGGCGGGCCATCGCGTAGTTCGCATTGAGAAGGGCAACTTTGGTCGCGAACTTGAGTCCGGAAGCTCCGAGCATCTTGATGTAGGCCCTGCAGGTCGAATAGTATAGGTGAGTTGGTGCGCACAACATCAGGACAGCTCAAATGGCGCGACTTCGCTCACCAGGAAATCGACAGAATGCTGGCGCTGCCGTAGGGCGAGGCAGAGATGGGTCCGATCGCATTCTGACCTCCGGTAGGGACGACGGGGTGTCCGGGAAGATACGGGATCAAGTGCTCCGCGACACAGATTGGACTGTATCCGGATGTGTCAGCGACTCGTCTTGGGAAAGCTGAAACCGGATTGATCACCTACCCCATTCCGGGACCTCCTCCACCATGGGGAATTGCAAACGTTTTGTGAAGGTTCAGGTGGCACACATCGGCGCCGACTTTGCCTGGGGAAGTCAGGCCGACCATTGCGTTGAAGTTGGCGCCATCGAGGTAGACCTGTCCACCGTTCGAGTGGATGATCTCGCACGCGTCTTCGACGCCGCTCTCAAAGACTCCGAACGTGGAGGGGTAGGTGACCATGAAGGCCGCGAGATCATTCGCATGCTTGGTCGCCTTGGCCTTCAGATCCTCCATATCGAGGTAGCCAGTGGCAAGCACCTTGACTGGCACGACCTTCATACCTGCCATGATCGCAGACTAACACCGCAGGAACGCAAAGAATAAGTCGAGCGTTGCGAAAGATCGAAAACGAAACATCGGGCTCACCGCAGGGTTCGTACCGTGCGCAGAGGCCGGCACGAGGCAGATATTGCGGTGACTGTCACCCCGCGCGAGATGGTACGCTCGAATCACGGAAAGTCCGGCATATTCTCCCTGAGCGCCCGAGTTGGGCTGCAACGAACAGCCCGGCAGCCCAGTGAGCAGGCTGAGATCTTGGGCGAGTTCCTGGACGGCGCGCGTAACCCTATCAGCTTGGCCACGCAAAGGTGGGTGCCGAGGCCTAGCACTTACATCCATCATTTCCTTGTAGCCGAGAGCCTGGTCCACGGGCGCGAAAGGGTGCATCCTGGAGAACTCGTCCCACGTGAACGGAGTCATAGATGTGGTCGAGTTGAGCTTCATCGTGCAGCTGCCGAGAGGGCTGTGCAAGTTAAGCAGCTCGTGTCAGCAAAAGACCAAGAGGGAGATTAGGCAAGCTCGAGACTGCACGAACATGGGCGCATGAACGAGCGAGAGATCCTTGTCTTGCAGATAGTGCATGTATCGGATGATGTCGGTTTCCGAGTGATGCGAGTTCCACACGGGCTGTGTCAGGAAAGGCGAGGTTCGAGCGAGGTTCGAAGGGATGGCGGGACTGTCGATGGCCGGAATTCCTTCTCCGCTGCTCAAGTCGCCCAAAGATGATCGGGTTGCTCGAGGAGCTGGCACGTCGAGGCCTTCAGCAAACGCAACAAGGGATTCGGTCGTGTAAGGCTGAACCTGCGTAACTCGACGAGGGCCGGTCTGGTTGGAAACGAAGACGTTGAGCAGGTCGACGATGTCCTCGAGAGAGTGTGACTCGTCAAACGAGACTGCCACATGGTGATCGTCCACACGGCGAAGGTTGATTCCCGCGGAAACGGCGGTCTCGTGAACGAGACTGGCAGCCGTGCCGGAGAGGCGGATTGTGAGGTTGTCGAAGAATGTTTCGTTGACGACCTTGTGACCGAGCTTTTCGACTGCCGCTTTGACGGTTCGAGCGAGACCATGCACCTTCTCAGCGATTTGACGCAGACCTTCAGGTCCGTGATAGACGGCGTACATGGCCGAGGTGTTTGCAAGCAAGGCCTAATGCTCGAGAGCGGCAGGTGAGCTCGGTGTCACGATTGAGGACGTGGGTTGCGATGAAACTCACTTGAGCGGTGCAAATGTTCGAGGTCGCTTTGTCGCGGCGGATGTGCTGCTCTCGCGTTTGAAGCGCAAGGCGGTAGGCAGGTTTTCCTTCCTTGTCTTTGCTCAAGCCGATCAGGCGACCTGGCATACGCCGCTTGAGCGCATCTGAGCAAGCGAAGAAGGCTGCATGGGGTCCTCCGTAGCCGAGCGGCACTCCGAAGCGAGCGGCGTTACCGAACGCGATATCGGCGCCCCATTCACCAGGAGGCTTGAGCATCGTGAGCGCGAGGAAGTCCGTCGCGCACGATACGAGACCTCCGAGCTTGTGTGTGCGAGCTGCGACAGCCTCCCAGTCGGCGACTTCGCCGCGAACATCCGGGTACTGTTTGCACGATGCATCGGTCAACGCATGGTCACAACTCGTGTATGCTTGGAGGGGACGCACCTGCAGGAGTACACCGATCAAATCCTTGTGTTGCGCAGGGTCGCCACTCTCCTCGGACAACAGCTTTTTGACGTTACCAACAACGACGTTGATTCCGAATGGCGCAGCGCGAGTTTTGACAACTGCAACGGTCTGCGGCAGCACACTTCGATCGACGAAGAACGTCTTGCGCTTCTCGCGCAGATGTCCGAATGCCATGATCATGCCTTCGGCGGCGGCTGTGCCTTCATCGAGAAGGGAAGCGTTGGCAATGTCAAGGCCAGTCAGAGACGTCGTGAGAGTCTGGAAGTTGATCAGCGATTCTAGGCGTCCTTGCGAGATCTCAGCCTGCGACCACGGCGATTGCATGGTCCGCGACGTTAGTTTTGGCCCAGGCTCGTGCATATCGGCTGAGATCTGACTTGCCTGATAGGGCGAGTATTGGCTGAACCAGCCATGGTTTTCGAGCATGTTGCGCAAGATGACTTGCGGGAGGACCTAGCGAAATAGCAGAGTTTCAGAAGAGGCGATCCCCGTTCTGTGGGATGCTCACTCACTGCTTGATGGTAACCGAGACCGATGAAGCTCCTGGTGACCCGGTTCTTCGCACCGAGCTCCTTGGCTCTTCGGAGGAGTTCCCCTTCGCTCAGCGCCCAGATACCTCCAGCGCCCTCGTCTCGGATGGCGTTCTCGTCGAGCCGGATTTCTTCGGGGACGCAGTCCTTCAGGAACGCATCCATGGAAGAGTAGCCTAGGTACTCGAGCATCTTTTGGACGCTGGCAGGTTGCGGGCCGACATGCCGGCGGGTGAAAGTGTCGAGCGGAGCGAACAGCGAAGTGGTCGGGACATGCTGGCTCGTCTGCGATAGGCCGGTCGCAAGAGTTCGGACACCGCTGGGAAAGCTGAAAGAAATGCCAGCGGGGTCGCAAGCAAGTTTAGGGCTTGTCGTCACGCGGGAGATAAGGATAGGCGAGGAAGCCGGGGAAACGCGAAGGCGGTGCTGGCCACAAATCGCTCGCTGAAGAAGCGGGCGACGAAGCATGGTCAAGGATGCAGACAGGGTGTGATATAGAGAGGAGCCAAGGGGCAGCAGCCCGTGTCCTCGTGCCCAACTTTTTCCTCGAGACGGATTGCCTTTAGACGCCAGGCCAAACTTGCCATTAGATACCTGGAAGAGTCAAGCGTCTCCGCTCTGAAGACGGGCTCCCGACAACCTAGTTCGTCCGGATCTGAGTGTCAAGGATGTTCCGCGAGAGGAGAAAGAGCACAAACTTGCGACGGGCGCCTTTCGATACGCGTGCGATGCACGTGACCATATACGAGCGCTTTGTGCGCTTCGTATTCTTTATATGTGAGCCCTATTTGGATCGTCTGTCTCGCATCAGACCATTGTAGAAGCACTGACACAACGGAGCTGGGTCAGCGAAAAAAGTGTGTCGGCTGACTGGTATCTGTGTGATATATATTTGTACTATTTGGAATGCCGGCTGACTGGTATTTGTGTGATATATATTTGTACTATTTGGAATGCTCGACATCAAAGGCGTTTTAGCTCAGTTGGGAGTAGCGTACGCCTGAAGTTGTCAGGCATCATCTAGCGTAAGGTCCCCGGTTCAAGCCCGGGAAACGCCATTACCTTTTGCCGCCTGGCAATGGGTCTTCTCTTTTGTTTTTATTTGCTCAGCACCTTGATCGCCGTGGGGCGCAATGAGCAACTCGCACTAAAAAGCGTAGGCCCACGCCTCGAGATAGAATGAATCGATTGAGGCCAGCTGAGCGTCAAGCCTTGCCCTGCCGTTGCTTGAGTCTTGAGTCTGCAATAGGCGTCCAAGATGGACAGGTAAATACCCCGAGGGTTTTCCTTGTCGGTCGTCGTTAAGCTGAGCGGGTTTGAACGCTGGACAATGAACGGCATCTTTGGCGCACGTCAGAGCTACAGTATCAAAACCAAGCTTGACAAGATGCGGCCAGAGCGCTCTTCTGTTCTCCGACCCGGTCTACTACGGGTGATTCGCATTCGGGGTGAGCTCGTGCCGGCAGTCGAAGCTCCATTGCGCGGGCAACAGGCCTCGCACAACCGTCGCTACCCGGATCCGTCTAATTCTTCGCTCGGTGCAACGAGGTCAACGACATGCGCGGGTTGACTTTATTTTGCTGGGGATGCTTGAAGAGTCGTGCAAGCATGGGCAAGCCGGAAACTCTCACCTTTTTGAACTCGCTTGATACGCCGGCTCGAGACTTTTGGGATTGCACGGGCTCGCGCTGCCCGTGGACTCTCCCTGCAGAGGTCTGAGGGGTTCGGATTCGAACCGCCTGAACGAACGAAAGCGTCAGACCGTGCTGCAGATACAATCGACACGAAGAGGATCAAACGGCCGAAAGCGCAATGCAAGGTAAAAAGAACTCGGAGAGAAAGAAACAGAGAGAGATCTAGATGGAGAGATTCACTTGAGGAGAGTGCTATGAAAGAGGAACGCTTTCAACCGGAAAGATGTTATTTGGAAGAAAGAAGGGCCGGGCCCGAGTAAGCAGGACAACAAAGGACGGCCAGCATCCTGCGCGCAGCGATGTCGCGAAGACGGCCAGTGGGAAGACCACCCGAGCGAGTGATCGTACTTGAGCGCGGTGCGACGCCTTGATGACGCCAAAAAGCTTGGTGCCGCGCAAAAAGGTATGGCGTTTCCCGGGCTTGAACCGGGGACCTTACGCTAGATGATGCCTGACAACTTCAGGCGTACGCTACTCCCAACTGAGCTAAAACGCCTTGATGCGCAGAGGAAAAATTATAACATATATAAAACACGTTATCTAACCAAGCGCGCCATACGCTGTCGAAGAATGGGAAAAAGAAGGGAAGCAGTCACGGAGTTGTCAGCCGCGACAAGAACTGCATGGTTACATCACGGGGCTTGTACTTTGTCATCCGATATCAGCGGTCTGAAGGACCTAGTAAAGACTTCGGTGGTCGCCCTCTCAAACACTCTCGATAATAAAAAAAGACATGTCA
Source organism: Sporobolomyces koalae (assembly GCF_050403365.1). Taxonomy (NCBI): domain Eukaryota; kingdom Fungi; phylum Basidiomycota; class Microbotryomycetes; order Sporidiobolales; family Sporidiobolaceae; genus Sporobolomyces; species Sporobolomyces koalae. The sequence goes on from NW_027481768.1 coordinate 284,771, forward strand.
GCTGGAGCAATAGCGCTATATCGCCGATCCCCGTCGCAAGCGCGCTAGACGGAGGCATGTCAACAGCAACACACCCTGACCACAATGAGATAACATAGGGTTCGAGCGGAACTTGCGGGGCGACCGCTGGGTGACAGAACGGGCTGACCATGCAAGTTTCGACGGATTATTTCAAGACTCAAATGAAGAATAGCATCGTATCGTATCGTGCACAATGGGGCAATGCGTAGAAACCAGTTTCAGAAATTGGATTTCAAACGTCTACTGCTTGCGACGGAACGAGCAGCCTAGATTTGGTGTGCGAACGAGGCGGATCGTCAACATGGGCAATCAACAGCGGCCGAGGACTAGAAGGTACTCACCCTCAGTGAGCTTGGTCTTTCCACCGGTAGGGGTGCAGAGGATGGTGCTGCACGAGCCGCAGAGGACAACGGTCTGGGCGTGCGAGAAGACGGTGGTGATGTTGAAGCACCCGGGGCACTTGACGTCCATGAAGTACGAGTTCGGGGACCTAACGAGGATTGTTGAAACGAACATGAGCAAGTGGGGAAAGGGCATGAGGAGCGAGACATCGGAAGGGAGAGGGGGGAACCGAGCCGAGGAAACGAGACTTACTGCACCAGACGCTTGAGCTTGTGGGTCTGGGCGGTCTTCTCAGCCGAAGGGTTAAGGAGGTCGACAGCGAGCGACGACTGTGGCAGGCGAGCGGGTCAGCACTAGCGTTCTCCGAGAAAGGTATTCACCTGTGTTCGCTCCACCAGCGCACTCCCAGGCACACAGGCCGTCCAGTTCAAGTATGCCTTCCTTCTGACGATCGCTTATCTGACCCACTGCTGCTTCCGCCACCGACTCCCGGGGTCAAGTGACCTGACTCGCGTGCACCCGATTGTCACCTCCCCGACTCGTCACATTCCTCTGAACCTTTCAACGCCTCGTTCACGACCTGTACAAGCGTGACTGACCATGTTTGCTGCAGATCGAGTAGGTACGGGTGGCGCGGGAGAGCGTGAGGCGTAGTTGAAGCAAATTTGACGAAGGTCGAAAGTGCGATTTGAGATCGAGAGGGAAAGAGCGAGAGGGCCGGCAGGAGAGCAAGCAGTCAGCAATGGAACCTTGTGGAAGGAGCGAGTGCGCTCTAGAACGGCAGCAGAGAGTGGCCTCACCTTCTGGCAAAGGGACGAGGAAAAAGGGCAAAAGTCAGGCGCCTCCCCTCGCCACCGGTGCCGTGAATTTCTGCCAATTTGCCTCTCCTCGTGGCGATCCTCTCGTCATCAAGCCGCATCATGGACGTTGGCGTAGTGCACCTCTGCAAGCCTAGCGGTCTGTAACGCGTGAGGCGATCATGTGACTACTGCAAGTTCCCACTCTCTCTTCTCGTCGCGCTCTCTCGCTCTCGGATTCAGTTGGGCGCGATCTCGTGACAAACTGCCAGTATGGAAGCTCTAGCTATCGCAACAGAACCATCTAGTAATACTGCTCAGCCATGACTGCAGAAACATTTTCTATCATCAGCGCCCTCATCGCGGTTATGACGGGCATCGGAGGGAGAAGACTTACTCAGCGTCACGAGACTCGTCCAGCCGGTGAACGGCGTACTGTGGACCAGATTGTCAGCGAGCCGTTCGACAGAATCTCGAGTTTGCAAGGAAGACATACCTCCTGCGACCTTCTCCAGTCGTGGCGTCGTATTGTTCCCACACAAAGCCCGTTCGCTTGTATTCCTGTCAGACAACAATTACCGTCAGCTGGTGGTTCACAAGTTTCGCTGTTGACAGATCTTCGTTTCACCTTGTAAACGTTGTTAATCACGTTGTCTCGTAGCTGAGAGTAAATCTCGCCTGCCTGGACTTGGTACGGTCCTGCTTCTTTTGCATATTTCTGAGCAGAGAATGCAAAGTGAGATGCTCATCAGCGAGAATCAAGCAAGATGGAGCAGGATGAGAGCAAACGAGCGAGACGTACGTTGTACAGGGCGCCTAACGCAAGATAGTTCATCTGGATCCAGATAGGACCTCGCCAGTAATCTTCGCCCTTGCCAAATAGAGCGTGCTGTTTGGACAGGGATCTGATTCCGTAGGGAGACCAGAGACGTTCAGGGTCTCGGAGCAGTGCGAGAACCGGTCCGAGTTGCGGCGACGAAGGTTCAAGCAGCGAAAGAAGCAACGGGAACAGCGAGATGTAGCCTTCGTGACAGACGAGGTACGACTCGTCTGCAGGGAAGGAGCAAAATCCGTGAGTTCCGACTGAAAGGCCCAAGGAAGTGATCTATGCTCACCTTCAGAATCGACACTCGCATCGCAGTATAACTCGCGCTCCTCGTCCCAATGCAGATCTGTACAGTGGCAGATAGTGTGTGTCAGTAGCCATGAAAGAAGATGCACGAGGAGCGAGAAACTCGCCGTCGATGTTGTGGACCATGTCTTCGTAGTGGTCCTCGAACTCTTCCACGTCTTCGTCCATCTCGAGGAATTCGGCGACTTGCTTCATCGTTCGCGCAAAGAACGCCATCCAGCTCGCGAGATCGACGTGCAATTCTCCCAAATGGGGCGGTGTTGCGCGTGGGTAGTCGTCCAGACCCGACGTCAAGACGTGGTCCGCCGTTCTACCCCGCCAGCGGTAGCCTTCAACGCTCGAACGCGATCGGCGACCATACTCTCGAATTTGTCCCCTCTGAGTCGAGCGGAACCATTCGTAGTGGAGCTTGAGCTTCGGGTAGAGAGACGTCAGGTAGTTAGCCGCGAGTGTCGGCGACGAGAGGTGGAGGTTTGCGAGGCTTGGAGTCGAGGCGGCAGCGAGAAGGTCCTGCTCTGACGAGGCAAAGATCGAAGAGAGCGACTGGATTCCACGCTGTCTCAAACGGCCGATGAAAGCAGTGAGTCCCATCGTGAGCGTTGGCGGGTTGGCATACGAGGGATATTGAGTCTGGAACTCTTGCGGCACCTACACATTACAAGGTCAGAAAAGTGTCAGCCGGCAGTCGGGTGCATCATTGCGTCTTGCTCGCGGAGCGGCTCACTTTGCTCCGTGCTTCGTCGCCGAGGATCTGTTCACGTCCAACCCAGCCATTTTCATCGACGAGCTTGATCCAGCTCCTGAGGATCTCGAGGCTCAGATCATTGTCCCATGCACCAATCAGGAGCAAGTGGAACCCTTCGTCCCAGTAGAACCCGCGGGGGAAGAAACTCCGACTCGGTGTGGCGGTGAGGAGCTCTGTCGGTCCGACGATCTCGGGATGCGGGGTACGTTTCTGTCCGTCAGACATGCGCGAGTCCTCGTCGTCCCATTCGTGGGAGAACGTGCCATCGAGGATCGAGTTGCCATGGAAATAGCCGATTCCGCCAATGAGGTTAGCGAGAATGTCTCTCGCAAAGGCTTGTTGTGACGTCGTAAAGGAGGATATCGCAGGGAAAGCTGCTGCAAAGCGGGACTCGAACGCATCTGACGCCGCTGCGAGCGCAGTCGACAGCGAAGAACCTATGCGAGCTATCTTGAATCAGTCTCAAACTCAGACGCGAGAAACCAAAGCTAAACCCACCGTCCAAGCCCGTCTGACTTCCGCTTGGCTCGAAGAAGATGTCCAGAGTCCATGTGCCTTCGTAGACTTTCTGGAACCCGTACAGATTCGCGCCATATCGCGCCTCATTGGGCAGTGTGAGGAGCACCGCAGGATCGAGCAACTTGTCTCCGTACGAAGGAAGGATCTCACGCGACCGCATACCGATAGCGTTCAGGAAGATGTCTGCGCAGAAGAGCCAGTCAACGTCGAATGTCACATTTGAGGTCATGCGGGTGACCCACTTTTCGCCTGCCAGACTTGGTCCGACCCTGTCGGCGCGCCAAGGTAGTGTGTCCGCTCGAGGTGACCTGGAAAGTCGCCCGCTAGAGGACCCTCTGTCACTGGGCTGTTACCCTCGTCTGCGCGAGCTTGTCAACGGCGGTACCATAATGGAGGTTTCGGTCTCGAGCTCACGGTTCACGATCCGAATCGTGTAGTCTCCGAGACCCTGGGTACTGCCTCGAAGCTTGACGTCTCCCTCGATGCCCTGTTCGGCGGGAGCGAATCAGTTTGCATTCTTCGTCACTTTGCGAGACAATCAAATGTGAGCTCGCCTGTTCGTCTTCGGGGTTGTCGAGCTCGATCGAGCTCAATGCGCCATCGTTGCCGAAGTAATTGATGAGAGAAATTCTAGACATGGCATCTACAATGTTCAAGAGTCAGCTGGAGCGGACCAGCTCGATAGCAACTTGGCAATTCACCTGGACGAAGCGGTTTGCCCTCTATCCGAACTGCCCAGCCACCAGCTGTCCCGACACAGGCTCATCAGTAATATTAGTCACGCCTTGACAGCGGTACACGCGTGTATAGGTACGCACCTGAGGACGCGCCGGGTATTTTGAGAAACGAAGCAGTCAATTCGACGTTGTTGAGGTCGTCCTTGATTACCTCCTTGCTTGCAGTGCGGCCGTCGTGCTCAGTGAAGGTGTACACGAGTCCGTCGCCTTGGTCGCAGGCATGTCGCGCCTCTGTGTGCGGAGAAAAGGAGCAGTCAGGCGCCTAGTGCCGCGCAGCGAAGGCAGCGACACGTACTCGAAAGTCCGTGGTAGTCTTGCGCGCCGAACCACATCATTCCGGTCAGCAAGCTCGAAGGCAGCCTCGGCCGCAGTCCAAAGTAGAGGTTCGGACGATAGGTCCCCCACAGCAGCGAGTCGTTCGCAGATTGCAGCAGCGGTTCTGCGTTGCTCAGGTCGACTTGCGCATGAGCCGACGCTGCGAGCGCGACTAGCCCTGCTGCTATCGAACCGACACGCATGGCGAAAGTGGATGGTGCTGAGCGACGCTGATCGAAAACCTTCGGATCCACATCATGTCCCGGACATCGTCTTTTGCGACCTCTCAGCTCGCGCATTACAGCCTTTCAAGCGTCGACTGTCTCCAGCATGAGCGGCTTGCTCGACTTGCCGCCCGAGGTAAGTCGCACAGCGTTTGTCTCACCGTTGTCACCCGACACTGGGCGCTCAGAGCCGGACCGATTCGGGTCGCAACCGTCAGCTCGTCATCAGGATCGCGCAGGAGCTCCGGAACGACACATATACTGCCAAGGAGAGACAAAGCGACCTCGCGCGGCTAGCCAAGGTACGAGCTTGTTCGTCCGTCAAGCCTTGCCCGCCTGGACCCCTGTCGGAAGTTTACGACTTGCTCGGGTCGCTACAGGTCCATCCGACCCTGACTGTCGTCGCACGTTCGCTACTGTACGGTGGACAAGTCACTGCTCGAAGCGCAGGCCGCACCCACCTGCTCGCCCGCTCGCTCACGTCGAATCCGACCTTGTCCGAGTTCATCCGCACCCTGTCGTTCAAGAGCGAGAATGACGCTGGCCACGTCGAGTCGCTCGTGACGATCCTCAAGCATTGTCCTCTCCTTGAGGACCTGACCTTGAGCGCGGTGTACCTTCTCAAGAACCCTCCCGCAAGCCTTTACGGCGCCCTGCAGGCCCATGCGCAACTACGTGCGTTCTCGTATGGGTTCCAGAAGAAGCACATCCTCCTCGAGACCATTGCGCCCCTTCTACAATCGTTCCCGAACCTCAAGCACCTCGCGCTCACTGGATTCGTCGAGCCGGAGATCCCCCGCTTCACGTTCAGCTCGCTCCGATTCGGGCCGCCTCCGTCCTACTCCCTCGAATCGCTGTCAATCACCGATTGGCTCTTTCCGTGCACTAAGATGTGGGTGACGGATGAGCTCGAATGGGTCTTCGGCGCGACAGATGGCTTGCGAGCCTTCGAGGCGAGGGAGCTCGACGCAACTAGAGTGCCCCTCGACGACATCCTCGATTGCGTTGCGCGACGTTCTCGGCTCTCGGGCCTCCGAAAATTCGTATTCAGGCAATGCTTCGTCTCGGCCCCGCCGCGCCTCATCGACCCCAACTCTCTCGCCACCTTATACCCGCAATTGGAACACCTGTCCCTAATGCCGGACGAGTTTGAAAGCTCGTTCGCCATACCAGAACCGCACTTGGTGCTACCCCCGCAATTGCGCACGTTACAGCTCGACGAGGATCTGTTCCTTAGCTGGCGCCTGCTCGAAACGATTCGAGATCCCTCGTTGCCGCGCTCGTTGCGACAGGTACGATTGCGAGGGCCCTTTGCGTCGGATCCTGACGTCAAGTTGCTCAAGCGTGCTTGCACCGTGAGGGGAATCGAATGCGAAGTGACCCGAGCTTTCTAGACCGACGTACTGAGTACTGCACGCGATAGAGAAATTTTTGGTCTCGTGTGATCGATTGTATTGTACTGGCATAGAGCATGATGATATGGCTTGCAAATGCGAAAAGAAGTAGTCTCCATCTCAGACAAGCGACGAGCTACTGCATCGGGATTACGGCAACGAGAGCACCCTCTTTGCCATCCTTGAACCGCATCCACCGTCCCAACCTCGGTTCTTTCGCAACACCTGCCACGACCACCAGGTTCTTGGATCCCTTGTGTGCGTCTTGTTCCTGCTTCTTCCCATCGAGTCGAGGAAGGTGGTTCTCCTTGGTCGGCCGCAAACTCGGCGCGATGAGTTGCAACGAGTTGACAAACCCAGGAGCAGCGATCGTGGTCAAGAGCGAGAACGACCGAATCCGTTCGTCAATCTTCCACAGGCGAACTTGTCCGTCCCAAGAGCCCGAGGCAAACACGTCACCGTACGGCAGCGTCGCGAGGGACGTGATCCATCTCGGAGTACCGATCACTCCTTCCGTCTCGGAGACATGCTCGTTGAACCCGTGCGCGAACTGAACTGTGTGAATCGGCTTCTTCTTCGTGATGGTCCACAGGCAGATCGAGCTAAGAGGATCCAGACTGTCAGTCGGCGTGCCCACGCAAGACAAGAAGGGAGAAGTCTGCGCAAGACGCACCCGCTATCGCCTCCACTGAGCAGGGTTGTGTCGTCGACCATGGCAACACAATCGATGCTGCCCTCGACGAACTTGACTTGCTGGGCTTCCAATTCCCGAATCTTGCGACGACGGCGACGTTCTTCCTCCTCCATACCCTCCTCTTCGTCGGCACCTTCGAGCACGTTACGGATCCTGCTACCTCCTCCACCTCGGAACACGAGTTGGCTTTCTTCCATGACTTTCCAGTATCGAAGGGTCTTGTCTCGTCCTCCCGCCGTAACCGCAAGCTCCCCTCGCAGTGCGTCGATCGCCTGGATGCAATCTTGGTGACCGAACAGTGTCTCGACGTACGAGAATGTCGACAAGTCGAAGAGCTTGACAGTCCGATCGAAAGACGAGGTGTACAGTTGTTGTGTGCCGAGACGGAACGCGATAGACTGCAAACAACCGAGGGCGACGATACAGATCAGCGCCATCCCACATCAATCGCAGATTCCAGCAAGATACTCACAGCTAGTTTGTCCTTGTGGCCACCAAGCCCGCGGGCCCATTTAATCCCGTCCCCTTCAACGTTCCAGCATCCGAGAACCTTGTCTTTGCCGGCACTTGCCAGAACCCTGCCATCGTGCGAGATAGCTAGGTCAAGAATCTCGTCCGTGTGGCCTTCGGCGGTCTCCTTGCCTTTGCCCTTGTCTCCCTTCTTCAGCTTGGCGCCGTTACGTTTTTGCGAGTCTGATAGCGCTTTGACGACATGAGCGACGCGAGAAATCCGTGGTCGCTCAGTCGTTGGGGTCGAGGATGAAGGAATCGAGGACGACACGGGCTTGAGGTCATACTTGAGTACACCGCCGTCTTTGCTTGCAGTGTACAGCCAACATCCATCGTGCGATGCAACCGCCGAAGTGACGGGCCCGCGGTGTCCTTTCGAAGGAGTGTAATAGATGTTTGCCGGGGAAAGAGGGAGTTGAAGCTAGGAATGCGCGACAAAAAGGGTCATGTAAGCCTCGCTGACCCTGGAAATGCAAGACCATGACATACGGTCGAGGCGACGTTCAGGTGTAGTTTTCCAGTGTGTTCAAGCTGCAATATCGTAACCGAGAACGGATCAGCGAATACCGGCACAAAGAGAAAAGTCCGTCAACTTACGACATCCTGCTGCAATCGTTCTGCGATGATGTCCCTGTCGAGATCGGCGGCGTCAAACCCAACCTCCTCTGTTAAAATCACGTCGGATCAGACACGCTCCGCATGTAGATAACACGAGGAGCAGGCTCACCCTCTTTGTCCTTTTCGAGGCTCTTGAGGTACATTTGCGAGAGCCTCAGCCTCTTCTGCGCGGGCGTTTCGAGTTCGTCTTCCTCTTCACTGCTTTCCTCGGCTGCTGCTGCATCGTCCTGACTGCCCATGTCGTCCGAGTCGAACGCGCCATCATCGGGCAGGTCCAGCTCTTCATCTTCATCTTCCTGCCTTCGTTTGCCCTTGTTCTCGTGCCTGTCCCGACCGCCATCCTTCCTTCCGTTTCCTCGACCTCGCCCGCGGGCGTTCGCACCGCCTCGTGCGCCTCTCGAGGCTGAAGAATTGCGAGACGAAGGTTTGCCAGATCGCTGACTTCCCTCGCCGTCGCCTTCCCGTTGACGCTTGCTGAACGGTCGAGGCTTCGAGAAAAACGCGTCCGGCATGTCTCCTGTGTCGTCGTGGACTGTGAGCGGTCGATCGCGAAAGGCGAGAAAGTCTCGTACACTTCTAAGAATTCTCAAGTTGATCAGGCCGTGTCTCTCATTTCTACCAACCTCGAACCGCTCATATCGGGTATGTGGGAATTCTACTAGCTCTCCTGGCGACTACATGAGCGAGTCTCGAAAATTTAAACGACCGAACGAAACTGACGTTGTCCGCCTGTCGGGATTCTTTTTACATTGTGAATGGGGTATTTCGATACTCAAGCAATCTCTAGACTTGAACATCGTTCGCAACATCGGCGTAGACATCGAATCGCCGTTGAACCGTGACCGGGATCCCGGCTCTCGCTTTGTCGATTGTGGCCAACTCTGCTCGCGTCAATAGACGATATGAAATAAAAGTCGGTCGACGGCGATGCAATCAAGAAGGTGTACCAAGTGTCAGCCACAACGCGAGAGAGACCGGGGAAGAAAAGCGAAAGGCTCGCACCGATATCGACAAACGCGATGCCTTCTTTCTCGTCAAGCTGAGACACAAACTTGCCCCTGCAAGTTGAAAGCAAGCATCAACCTCACTGCTGACAAGAGCATGTCTTGGGCTCGGTAGGACTCAGCGAGACTTACATGGGATCAGAGACTCCAGAGTGGCCCCAAGCTTTGTAGCCGTCGCCGCTCGTAGCTCTCGCAGGCGAACACATGCCGACATACATTTGCTGATCGACTGCTCGACTCCGCTGCAGAAGATCCCAGTGAAGCGGGCCAGTTGTCAGGTTGAACGCCGCGGGGTAGAGCATGGCGACACAGCCTAGACAGACAAGGTACACAGCGGGTCAGATTTTGGACAAGCGAGATTGGTAGGCGGTCGGGTGAGAAAGGCTCACCTTTGCGAGCTGCAATCATGGCAAGCTCGGGGAATCGGATATCGTAGCAAATTCCCACGCCAATCTTGCCAAAGTCTGACATTTGCCGATCGACGAGCGTAATCTTCGCTTCAGTCGACAGAAACTCTGAGCAAGTCGAGCAGTGGAGCAGAGTCTACGCACCAGTATCGACGATCGTGAGCCAGTCGCCGCCGGTCAAGGTGTCGCTCTCTTTGAAGACAATGCCTCCAGATGCACTCATGTCGATGTCAAACAGATGGACCTTGCGATGTAAGGCAACAAGCTTGCCATCTGGCGAGAACACGGGTGCAGAGTTGTAGACCCGGTCATCGGACGACAGTTCGGGGATCGAGCCTGTCTCGAGTGCGGATTCGAGTCAGCATGCGAAGGACTCCCGCTCGAATTCCTGGTCGAGACTCACCTCCAATAAGCCAAATCTTGTGCTCCTTGGCGATGCCGCTGAGCGTCTTGATGCTCTCGCTCTCAGTCTTGTCAATGTCGAACGTGTCTCGCGAATCAGGAGCCCATCCGATCTTCTCTGCGTACTGCCTGAAGACGCCAGTCGCGTACGGAGAGTTGAAAATCTCCTGTCAGATAAGCGAGTCGAGTGACCCCCACTTGATCAGCAAACCTTCGCTCGGAACGCGGCAGATGAGCGCGCGGACTTACAGGTAGCACGACAACGTCGGGTCTCCGGCCTTCTTGTCCGCCCTCCATCGCCGTCCGGACCACATCGCGCGCATGTGCGAGGTTCGCGTGCTTGTCGGAACCGTCGCCTGGTTGAGCGACCTGGCATAGCGCCAATCGAAAGTCTCGACCTTTGACAGGCGAAGCGGACAGCGTCATGTTGCGGTGTAAGTGCGAGCGTGGGATCCGAAGCGCACTCAGCCGACCGAGCATATGGGGAGCAGAGGACCTTCTCGCTTCTGCTTCCGACGACTTCATGCCTGAATGCATCGACTCTCGGCTCAGACTCTTCCTGATACGATAGCGAAATGTAACACAAGAACTAATTCGACACAGGACAGGTGCAGTATAATCTAAGAGGGGAATCACGGAAGAGAGGCGACACAAGCCCACAGGATCGACCCGATCGATGGCTAGACCGGTATCACCATGATGCGGCAGGGTCGTAGAACGATAATTCTGTATCAGCCTCTCCAATTTCGGAAAGGTCCGGTTGCGCTGTTTGACTTGACGCTGTTCACTTCGTTTGGCTGCCGAGCGGCGTAGCTTGCGTACTGACGTGAGAACAGGTGAGTCTCGCTTTCTGTCGTATCGATCGATGGTGAAGCGCCTCGATGTCCCGCTCCGAGCGTTGACTGTGGCGAGGCAGGCGAGACGGGAGGGATGTCGACCGCATTGGCATCGTAGGGGACTTCGCCGAGCTGCGACATCGGGTACTGCTCGCCATCTTGATCGATAGGTTTCGCACCTGGACTCGAAAGTATCGACGCAAGACCCGAATCGTCTGTGTTTTGCGCTTGGGTTGACGGTCCCAGCTCGGCTTTCGCGGCCGCCGAAAGCGACGCCGAGCTTGGCGCTGCTTTCCAGGTGAGGTATGTTCGTCGGAAGAACAGAATTGAAAGCGGAAGGCCAAGGACTGCGAAAATCCACGGCGGGAGAAGACCGGCTGCCTCTGCGTGCGATCGGATATAGATGACTTTGGTCCCGGCGGCCACGACGTAGGCAAAAATAGCATTGACAGCGGTCAACAGGATGCACACTCCACTGCGAGCTCGGAATACGATCAGCTTCGCTTGTTTTGTTGAGCCCGTAAAGCAGACTGACTAGGTGACATAGACGAGACTGTTGTACGTCTGTTCAATCATCTTCTCTTGTTGTCTCGACTCTGCACTGATTCGAGGCTGATTCGACATCTCGTCCATAGTGTGACGCAACTCTCGCTGTGGGTGCGCGACTGTCAGTAGCGCTCCATGAGAAGACACAGGGTGTGGACTCGCGAGGTGTAGGACCCCGGCACCAACGAGGAGAATCTCCAACAGCAGAGTCCAGATCAAATAGGAGACAAAGGTCCATCGAAAGTAACTGCGATAAAGCCAAGTCAGCGCTTCCAGGCGCGAGAGCCCGTAAGACGGTGTTCAAGGCTTACGTTCCAAATGAGGCGAGCTCGGTGACAAATTTCTCTGCTATGGCTAAACCAGGTCCGCTCTGAAAGCTCGCCACGTCGAATTTGCCAGTACTTGAAATGCGAAATGCGAGTGCAGCGAATGAAGCGTCAGCGAAATCGAGGCTGCAGCGAGGGCAGCAAAACGAACTAGGACTGCTGTAGAGCATTCAAGGCCGCGTCAATCGCGACGTAGTTCCTCATGGCCGAGCGAAACTTGATGTGGGAGCATCCTGCGAGTATACCGATTGAGACCGCTGAACAGGCGATAACAAGGAGTCCAATCGCATTGAGAAATGGTGCTTGCGCCAGGAACCCGCGCGCTGGCCTGCCGGCAGAATCCAGGTGGAGAATGTCTATCGTGCGCCAGGCCTCTGATCAGAGTCATCGCCAGAAGGACACGAGGGAGTGAAACAGACTCAACGACTGACGCACAGACTCCAAGCTGCGAGGTAGAAGGCGGTCCAACCTGCGTACCACACGAGCGTTCTCCAGAGTGCAGAGTCGTAGACGATATTGCCTTTCGAGAACGAGATTGACTTCCATAGGTATCCTGATAGGAAGCGAAACACTCAATACCAAGGCACACGAGAGAACCCTGGCTGATCTGTCCCCGCTTGCAAAGCTCACCTTGCAATACTCCATAGAAAATCACAAACCCGGTAATCCAGCACGAAGAGTAGTGAGGCACGATGTATACGCCTCCTGTGGCGCGATGTAGTCTGAACCACCAGAGCGTGCGCTGTCGCCACTTGATAACCAGCGATGCGGCGAAGAGGAGTGTTGACCTGGCTCATCGCGGGTCAGATGAGTATGCGTATAGGCGCACGATATGGCCTCTTTGCTCACACCGCTATGATTGCCGACGTTGCATAAAGCTGTGACAGGAAACTTTGACCAAGATTCGGACGAATCTGCGTGCTGAGGGCAGCCCTGAGAGCGGCCCAGGCTGGTATTGGAACGAACCGTCATCAAGCTGCGTCGCCTGGCTATCGGGAAATGGCCGCACTCACGATTGGCGCCAGGTGGCAGCTGCGCAAGCACCTTGTTCTGTCATTGCATCCATGTACCATGTTAGCGTGCCAATTCGTCATACGCAGGTGTTCGCGAGCTCACGACAAGAGCGATAAGCTCATCGGCTGCAGTCATGGATGGCGCAGGAAGGGAGTGTGCGACAAGCGGTATTTGACCTCCAATAGCCGAGGCGCAAATACGATGAGGCGGATTCTCAATGCGTTCGTAAGCTGTATGGACGGCGTATGCGATGCTCTCTGGACAACAGAGGCCGCTCAATGGTCGGCGAGAGCTGAAAGCGTGAGGTAGAACGAGCCAACGGGCAGGAGGTCCAGGCTTCGCCCGGTTCCACGGCAAGTCCGGGCTGAGCTTCGGGCGGCCCGGGCTGAGGTATCCGTGCATATCACGCACAATTCTCGTCCGTTTGGCCAACCCTGCACAAGACCCTTATACGGAGGCGTCTGTAGCCCGAGCCGAGAGACACGTCAGGCCTTAGAAGATTCGTGGCCCTACCGCGAGGCAGCAGCAGAACAGAACAGCTCAGAACCCGACCACCGACTGACCACGTGTCATGTCACGTGCTCATTAAGCTAGCCGGCAGTAAACAGCTTGGCCATATTTCGCCGATATTGCAGATGACACGGCTTGGCGTAGAGAGCTCACTGCGGACTCAGCGGAGTCCCGAGAACTTGCGAGCAAAAAGGTACGCAAAATCTAAGTTGAGTCGACGAGCAATTTCCATACTCAGGAGGAGCTCCAGGAGCAAGCCAGGGGTCTCAGGTTGAGGGAAACTCATGCAACCTCTCCGCACCTGGCTCCTACCTACTGTACACCTCGAATCCACGGTCGTACCAATAAAATAGCAGTCGCTGGAGTAGCCGAACGCCGCTCACTGGTCCTGGCCCCGGCCGCAAGCGACGAAGGACTTCTACCCCGGACTCGTCAACATCGCCCCCAAAAGCAGCTCTCAAGAAGCACAGGCGACTTGACGGACTCGTTCTCGGTACCATGGCAGAACCGCACTACGTTGAGCTGGTCGTGGTGTACTCGGGCGGGATGATCGTGTTGAGCTGGCTCGTTGCGGTTGTGGGAAGCTGGACAACTCTCGAAATCCTCCTCCGTCGAACAAGCAATCACGGCGCTACCAACGTATGGCTTTTGCTTGGAGCAGGGATTGCATTTGGCTCGACCGCAACGTTTGGAATGCACTTTGTACGTGAACCAATTCTCCTATCAGGGCATCTGTCAGCTCGCCCCTGATTCGACATTGTCGTCTGTCCTCGAAGGTCGGCAACCAGGCAGTGAGTCTCAAGCTACCGGCCCCCTGGACGGGCCAAGGCGTTCCGTTATCGTACAACCCCGGCTTCACGATCCTGTCCTTGGTCATTTCTTGCCTGTGCATGATCCTCGCATTCTCCTTCATCGGTCTCCGCTTTCGAACTCAAGCTTGTGAGCCACATCAGATCGAGGAAGGCCTGACTGGCTCGACTTCGCACGAGCGCGAGGACATGGACGACAAGCTCAACTCGGAGTATCCGCTCGATGTAAAGGAGCGCCCGGAAACTGGCCAGACCGACCAAAACAAACGTCACAGGATCTTCTCGAGCTCTAGTCTGCTTTCCAGACCACCGCCTGCGCATGGGCTACGGTCGACGAAACACTCGAGCATGGGTGATTCGCAAGATGAAGAGGAAGATCTCCAGGAGGATGGCGGGGATTTTGGAGTCCACACTGCCAAAGTCTCGCGAGCCGGCGTAGCCAAGATTATCGGTGCTGGAGTGATATGCGGGGGAGGCATCGCGGCTATGCGTTGAGTTTTGCTTGCTTTCCACGTTCTCATGCCTCCGGAGATTGTTGCTAAAGAGTCCTCGTTTTCGAAGCTCAGATTACGTCGGACAAGTCTCGATCAACTCGGTGCCGCGGGTCACGAATGATTGGTACACGGTCCTCGCCTCTATTCTGATTGCGATGTCGGCCGTGTCGGTCGGCCTCTACATTCTCTTCGTTGTATTCCGGCCAAAGCTCCAGCACTCGTGGTACAAACGCCTCGCTGTTGCTATGATCCTCGGGGCCGCTGTCTGCGGCATGCATTTTGTCGCGCTCCTCGGGACGCACTACTATGCATGGGAGGGCACGGATCTCACCACTCCTGCTGACAGTACAACAAAGATCATCATCAGTAGGTCAATTTCCGCACTTTGCGCGCGCAGGAGTCGCTTCTTCTGACTCTGGTTCGCGCCTAGTCTCGATTATCTGCGTCGTCGCCCCGATCTGCTGCATTTCGCTTCTCGTCTTTGCCTACATAGCGCAATTACGACATGCACGGCAGCGCGCGGCGCGTCACCGAATCATCCTATCGTCGGCCATCTTTGACCAGCAGGGACTGCTATTAGTCGATCCCGAATCGGGTCTCCTGCCTACGGCGCGGATCTATGCCAGCACCACGAAAGAAGCTAAGCCTTCTGTTCTGAACTTCTTTGGCATGGGTAATCGTTCGCGACTGCGACTTGATTCGAGCAAAGTCAAGGTGGGGCGTTCCGACCCAGCTTTCGCTGCCTTCCTGCAGCGTTCCTGGGAGTGGCGTGCACGACAACAACCTGTCAGCGGCGCGATGAAACCGACCGGATGGAGCAGTGATCCATTGGACACAACAATCGAAGCTCCCGATAGCGACGAGACGAAATCGCTTGACCGAAGCCTGGTGAGCTTTCAGATGGCTAGCGAGGAGGTAGCAATGCAGATTACGGGAAGCACCGACGATCTGCGCTCGATCGGGGTCTTGTGTGACAGCATACTCAAAACGTAAATAGCATTCATCCAATCGCTGCATGATACCGAGCTAATCGAGCCTATACTATATCCGACTTAGCGGTCACTATCAGGTGTCATCAACAACTACAAAGGACAAGTTTGTCGTTACGCAAGGACAGATGCTTTGTCTTGCCCGTCGCCTCAAAAGCTCGAGCGAGCGCGAGAAACTTCTTG
Organism: Sporobolomyces koalae; assembly: GCF_050403365.1. Classification (NCBI taxonomy): domain Eukaryota; kingdom Fungi; phylum Basidiomycota; class Microbotryomycetes; order Sporidiobolales; family Sporidiobolaceae; genus Sporobolomyces; species Sporobolomyces koalae. The sequence goes on from NW_027481768.1 coordinate 300,339, forward strand.
CAAGAGGCTTCGTATTCGCAGAACCGGGCGCCGTCGCTCGTTTGACGTCGAACGCTCTCGCCTGCCCATACGATCGAGTGCTCGAATACTTCCGAGAAGCGCACAAGTTCACTCGATTTGGCATGGTAAAGAAGCTAGATCGAGGTCGACTTTTCGGCGCCCTTTTGCTATTGCAAGTGAGTGACGAGATTTTCTCTTCTCTGGAATTGTTGCTGATTGAGTGCGAATTGATAGGCAAAACCCGGAGAGGGTCTCCAGGTCGTGGTCGACGAGAAAGTGCATCACTCACTGCCAATGATCGAAATCGCCTCGCTCATCAATCCCTCACTGGATCGCCTGAAGCAACCCGCATCTGCTTTTCCAGTGACAACGCTCGATAAGGTCCTTGAAGGGATCGGCGCGATTGGCGGATGCTCCCTGGAAGAGCTTTCGACGAATGTACCTAACAGCAGCTCATTCGACGCTGCGTCACAGCTGCACTTCATCATCGCGCACCTGCTTCGACCTCAGCTCGATCGAACTTTCGGCACCACCATCCCGGCCCTCTCCAGCCGCATCAGACTAGCCTCCACGGTCGTTCCGCTCTCTTCGCGCGCCGGACCACCATACGGCCCTGATGGTCTCACCAAAGACTCGTACCTCATCTGCTTCCAAGCAGTCATCCCTGCATCCGTAGCGATACCAGGTCGACCGCTCAATTGGCTTCCCTTCTCACTCTATCGCGCCCAAGCCGATGCTGTCGCGCAGGTTCCGGCCTCGAGCTCGCATCGACCAGGGACCGCAGCATCCGTGATCTCCGGGAGCTCGCCGTTTGATGCGAGGAGTCGACATTCGAGCACAATCAGTCACGACCCAGGCGAAGACGAGATCCCCTTCCCGCTGGCGACTGCTTCGCCGTTCTCTACAACCGCTTTCCCCCCGCGCTCATTTTCTGCCTCTTCCCCTACCTCTCCCCCGCCCCCTCCCCCTGACCATACTCCTCATCCGCGATATCGGTCGACCAGTCCACCGCGACCTTCTCAGAGTCAAGCGCGGTCAAGGATGTCGAATGTGTCCGAAAGCGACGAGATCGGTGGAAATGATAGCTCGGCTCCAGCTCACCCGCCAAGTAACGCCCACCCCTCGGTCGCTCTGGTGTACACGCCAGATTGGGTCCTCGGACTCTTGAAGAATGCCATGACGGATCAGGATTGGGGAGATGTGCCGCGCCGGAGTTTGAGATCGCGGCCGCCGTCCCAGATGGCACTCCGAGGGCTACGCGGGTAGAAGTGAGCTTCATGTACGAGCAGTTCAGGGTTGACTGGCAAGTTGTCGTATTTGTTCTTGTAAATTCTGATTTCAGGTTTCCGCCTCTCCTGGTTCATACTTTTGTGGCCGATCACTTAGGTACGGGCTTTGCTGATCAGCCAACGTCATCACGGCGGCCGGGTTGCCCGCCAAGCGTCGGAAACACCCGCAGCCGGGTCATTCTCAAAAAGCTGTCCCCGTTCTCGCAGGTAGGCGTCACAAGTTCCTCGCCCACAGCACCAATTTGGCAGGCTTCTGTGCTGCAAGACAGTTCTGCGTTGTAATCCGGACTGCCGGTATGTCATTCTGCACAGCCGATTGCCGCACGTGCTTAGTCCAAAAGCCAATCTCGCCGATTTCTTCGACCTGCCTCTCTTCCATCCTTCTCTCTGAGGTTACGAACCGACGCACACTCAGAGACAGATGGCTCTGCGCGGTAGGTGCCTTAAAATGGCCTCGTTTGCGGGCCCTGCTCTCTCCTTTCCCTCAGCTCTCTCAGCAACCGCGACAGTCTCTCCATGTTCAGCAGCGCTCAGACCAGCTGCAGCCTCCGACTTTTTGCGCTTTGCCTCGCCGTGGTCCACATGGCGAGCGCTGCACCCATTCCTGGGCTGCCGACACCGCTCACCGTCTCGACGGGCCTTCCGACTCCCGCTGCATCCGCCAGTAGCACCCCGGGCGCGGACGCTCAGCAGCTCTGGCCATCACCCCTCACAGTCAGCAGCAAACCTCTCGAAATCCCGGCACCGGCCCCCACTGGAGCGCCGCTCTCGGTGACGACAACGGTTCTTTCGGTCGACACCGAGCTCGTCACCGTAACTTCAACTGAGACCGCTGCGCCCGTCACTATCACTCAGACAGTCTTGCTCACGTCTACGATCTCCAGCACATCAGCATCGTCTGCTCCTTCCCCGTCTGCTGTGCAGCCATCGCCAACGTCGTCGATCTCTTCGTCGCCATCGATCCCCCTCTCATCTGGTGTCAGCTCGTGGGAGGTGTCAAGCAACTTCGCGGGCAATATCACGAAAGCGCTGGGTGCCCGCAAATGGTCGTGGGGTGCAAACAACGCCAAGCTTGTCGACAGCGTTCCGACTACCGCTTGGGCCACAGCGGCTCCGGCAACAAGCACGACGGCGCCTAGCCAGGTCTCTCCCAACGAAGCTGCCGTTTTCCCTATCGTCGACCTCTCGAACGGACCGGCGATGCAAGTCACCTTCCCTAAAGGCTCGATCAACCCGGCCAACAAGGACGCGCCGACCGGCGGAGTCGGAATGTACCTGTCTCCTCGTGGGTCTAACTTCGGGATCTCGCTTCTTGTCTTCGCCTCGTAGCTGACGCTATGTTTTCCACAGTTGATTTGAGCAAGGCAACGAACGTGTCGCTCGAATATTCCGTCTTCTTCCCTGCCGACTTTGACTTTGTCAAGGGTGGCAAACTCCCTGGTCTGTACGGCGGCCACACGGGCTGCTCTGGTGGACAAGAGTCCGAAGATTGCTTCTCTACGAGGCTCATGGTGAGTATCTGTGCGCAGACTTCCGAATTAGGATCCGAAGCTGATCTGATCGCATTCTCCCAGTTCCGCACCGGCGGCAAAGGCGAACTCTACCTCTATGTTCCGAAAGGGGTTCAGTCCGAAGCTCTCTGCAAGACTCCTCCATTGAGCTGTGAGTCTCGCTCGATCCTCCCGAGCCCTGTGCACGCTCTGACCTTTCGGAATCATACACAGACTGCGACTCGACCTACGGACTTTCCATTGGCCGAGGCGCCTGGACTTTCGAGCGAGGCGCATGGTCAAACATCCGCCAGGAGATCAGGCTCAACACGCCGGGCGTTGCAGACGGTGGTTTCCGCATCTTCGTGAACAACAGTAAGTCAGCTCGATCATTCTCCGACCAACGAGCATACCTGATTCCAATTTTCCACCCGCAGAGCTTGTCATGTCTTCGAACGCAGTCCTCTTCCGCTCTGACCTCGCTCCTGCCCCGACTTCCTCTTCACCCTTCGCCGCTCTGCCCACCGCCCCCAGCTCTCCTTCCGAGACCTCATCTGCGATCCCCTCCACTTCCTCTATCCCGGACAATGAAGATCAAGGACTCCTTGGCGGACTTCTCGGCGGATTAGCTGGCGAGCTCGGTGGAATCGTCAAGCGCTCCCCCTTCAACACCATCACCGAGACGCTCACGCCTTCGACCACTGTCTTCGCCACTGCTACGATGACGGTCAACGCAACTCCTCTGTCTTCTGCCACCACTCAAGCTGGTCTTGTCGATCAAATTACCGACGCGCTACCTGCCGCGGGTGACCTCCCCCTGGTGGGAGACGGCTCGATCCTCGCACCCAAGAAGGTCAATAGACCAACCGACAACGCAGCGTTCCAAGGCATCATGTTCAACACGTTCTTTGGGGGCAACGACCCGAGCTGGGCCTCGCCGAAAGAGCAAACGATCTGGTTCAACCGAATCGGACTCACGATCAATGCTTGAGCTTGATCGCTCTTTGTTTCCCCCCTCTCCGCATCACTATACTGCAGGCAGTTTCTGGGTTCTTTAGCAAGGGTAAAGGGTTATTTGTTGGGTTGTTGTGTCAATTAGGGTGTACCGCATCGGTTCTGATTAGCCGCTTTGAGGCTCAAAGGTGGATGAAATCCGAATTCACTCGTATTCTCTCTGTCGAGACCGCAGAGTAGCTTCAAGAGAGAGTTTCCAATTGCGACGAAAGAGTATGAGACACAGAGAAAGAAAGGGAGGCAGAGAGACTGGAACAGGAAGAACTAGCGGGCAGTTTTTGGGAAGGATCCTAAGGAGGCACGACGACGTATTTGGGCTTGTTGCGACGAGCACCGGAGGACCTCATCCCTTGTGGGCCATCCGCCGCCGAGGGAGGACGAGAAGGCGGCTTGAACTCTCCACTCGGGGTCTGCGATCGCAAGTCGGAAGACGTGGCAGAGCGGTTCAGAGGTGGGGGTCCCGCTGTCTGCGAGCGCTGTGGCGGCATCGGTGGGACAGGGGGTGCCGGAGAACCGAATCGAGGCGAGCCTCGCATTGCGCGACTCGGCGAAGCAGTCGATGCGCGCGGAGGAGGTACAATCGAAGGAGGAGTCTCGTCACCACCCTGAGTTGCCAACGAGCGAGTAGTTAGACACGCAGTAACAGAAGACAGCAGGTAGAGCAAGTGCAGTCACCTTTCCAGAGTTGTTGATCCATCGCTTGAGCTTCTCATCGTAGTAGAACGTCTTTTGCTCGCCGAGATTGGCTTTGACAGGGCCAGGACCGACTTGGGCTGCAGGGCTCGCCTCTCGTTTGAACCAGCCTCCGAGCCAACTCTTCGACGGTTTAATGGCTGCGACAAGCGAGCGAAAATCAGCTTGATCAGATCAATCCGGTTCCAGGGAGATGGCACGAACTCGGTTTATCGTCCCCAGGCTTCGTAGAACCTGCTGCTGACTCAGCGCCACTGGCAGCACCCGAGTCAGGCTTGGATGGAGGAGGAGCGCCGCCTTCCTCGGCCTCCAATTCCTCATCGAGCGTATCGAACGCGGGCTTCTTCGACTTGCTATTGCCGATACCGAGGTCGGCAAGCTCTTCGGCAGTTGTCATACGTCTGTGCGAGAAGTTCTGTGCTGGTGCGCGAGACGCGCCCGGCGACGGCGAGACAGAAGGCGTGTACTGCGCCATCGGAGAGATGAACCCAGAGTCGTCCTCCGCAAAGCGTTCGCCGCCTGATGTGAATTGTGGTCGAGGCGGATCATTCGTTTCAGCTGCAGAAGCGGACTCTGCACTTTCCTGTTCATCTGTACCAGCTTTGGTTCGAGGTGCAGGCGGCGTGTAGGACTGCCAGGGCGGAGGGGCCGTCGGGTTGAAATCGTAACCAGCAAAGGCACCAAGTGACGAGGAACGGGCGTGATGCGTTTTGAACGGCGCTCGCTTGACGGGAGGAGGTCCAGGAGAGTGAACCGGCTTGTTGGACTGAGGCGAGGCAAGCGTTGGCGGAACGGGAGCAGCCGCTGAAAGCGGACGCGAAGGAGGCTGGTTCATCGCCGGGCGATTACCAAGAGACAGATCCGACGAAGATTGCGCTCGCGAGAGAGTCCCCGAATTCGAACCTGGGGCAATGGCACTGTAGTGCGAGAACGGTCCGATCGGTTGCCCCTGCGCGACTTTGGCAACTTCTGCCTTCGCCGCAAGTTGCTCGGCAGAAGCTTCTCCCTCACCCGAGACGAACTTGTTGAAGCCACCTTCGAACGTTGACCACAGCGAGTTGACGGTTGGCCGTGGTACTTTGCGCGCGATCCAAGAACCAGTCTCTTTCTGGCCTGGAGCGGCACCAATTCGTTCTCCGAGGAGTTTGACTTGCGCTACCAGCTGCGGATGGTAAAACGGACTCGGTCGAGTGGCAAGCTTGAGAGTGTTGACGACAGCTTCGGTGTATCTGCGTCACAGGCAGGAGGAAGCGTAAGCCAAGCGAGAACCGGAGCGAACTGACACGCACGTTAGCAGGATGACTTACCGTGAAGCCGCTGAGATGTCCCCCAAGTCGGCCAGATAGCTCGCGTGCAACAGACGGAACGCCTGGAGATGAGCGAATCCGGTGAAAGCTTCTTGTCCCTTGGTGGTCGGTACAAGCGAGCAACCGAGCTCGAAGACCTCGGTCAGCTTGATACTTTCGAGATTGATGCCATCACTGCGTGAGGGATCAGACCCGACAAGAGAGATCCGGGAGGCTGGCGAATCAAGACCGCCAATGAGGGATGTTTGGGGCGAAAGCAGATAACTGTTCCATTCGAGACAGTCAGCATGACGCGTCCGAAGTATAGCCTGAATGAAAGCCATACCAGATGTGCGAAGCTTCTACCCAGCCGCTACTGGCCAGGGCATCCCCAAGCGCAGTCAAGACAGCAGAATCCCCAGCCGTTCGGTTGGCCACAATCATGCCGACCGTGTCCCGCCAGGTTTCAAGAGTCGAGTCAGGGAGTCCATTCTGCGAGTGTGCTCCGATTTGTGCAGGCGGGAGAAGTTGTGACTGGGCTTGGTCGGCGAATTGATGAGGCGGCAAGAATTGTTCAACTGTACAATAATAGGTTCGAGCGGGATCAGCTCCAATGCTTCTCCATGAGCTGATAATCACGACAAGACCTACTTGATTCAGCTCCGAGGCCAGCGAACATGCTGTACGCAACCCGCAACGCTTCCCTCCCTTGCACCTCAGCAGGACCACCGTTCGATGGGGTCAACTCGGAACGCAGGAATTCGATCGTGACATCCTTCCAACAGTCCGTATCGACACAGCTCGCAATGATGAAAGCGTGCGCCCACATCTTGTTGTCGAGGGCGTACCTAACAGCCTCGCGGCGTTCGCCTCGGAGAAGCAGAGAAGACATCTCGTCCAGATCAGTCGACGTCACCCCATACGTAACGAACGGAGTTCCACTCTTGTCTCCCGAGGCGTGCGAGGCGGCAGTGGCGAGCTGGTCTGCCGTTGGCAGCGTGGCGGTGGCCGTCTCCGTCGAAGACGTGGGCACGAGAATCGCACGAACGGCCTCGTCGACAGTCGGGCTCAAAACGTATGGCAGGAGTGTCAGCCCCGATATGCGCAGAGGAAATGATGTCTTGAATCGAGTCTGGCTTACGTTCCGACAAGCTTTCCGTCATTTTCGACGAATACCTTGACAAGCTTGACGAGGATGAGTTTGACATCTCCGTTCCTCCTGTGGCTCTCGGATTGTTCTCGCGCCCTCATCTGATCGTGTGCAACTTCCTCCTCAAGCTCGAAGATCCTTTTGTTGAGCCAGGCGATGGCTTCTTTGCGCTTCTTGCCCGAGTTCGCCTTGCCGCCATCGAGGAAGATTGGGCCCGGGAACGGGGAATCGCTGACTGGAGGAAGAATGTCGGCAAGCTTGTGGATACGTACCGTCGAGGGGGAAGAAGGCTGCGTTTGTGGAGCCGTGACGCCGTAGGGATCGGAAGGATCGATGTTGACCGCAGCACCATGCTGGCGGCCGCGATTTGGGAAGACTGCTACCAGTCGCCCTCCAAAGCCGAACGAGATCACCGGAGCGGTACAACGCTCGTAGCCGAGATCGGCAACCTCAGACGAGGAGGCTTGTGCAGCAGAGCTTTCTTGCGACGGAATGGCTCGAGGATTCGCGTAAGGGTCGTGCGGTGCGGGCTGCAGAGTTGTGGTGTGAGGAGATTGTGCGTCGCGATGAGGCGTGTAAGGATACGAAGGGTACACGGGAGATGCAAGGCCGGTCGGCGCCGGAACAGACTTCTGCTGATGCTGCTGATGCTGCAGATTCTTCCTGGGAGAAGTTCGAGATCCGGGCGAGGCGAAGGTTGCCGGTTGCTGCATGGTCGGCGTGCGTGCAGGGCCATCGGACTGCGAGCTGTAGTCTTGGTGCGAATTTTGAGACTCGTAGGGATCATGCGGGCGGTCCTGACCAGTCCGAAGGGCGTATGGATCGTACGGCTGCGATGCTTGTTGCGAATGCGAGTTAGAGACGTAATCGTAGCCGTCGGCCTGCCACTCGCCGCCATAAGTCGTGCTCGGAGTCGTTGCGCCCGTCGCCGGATGAGAAGAGTCCTCATAGGCGCCACTGTCTTCGTATCCATGCGACGGTCTATTGTGATTGGCGTATTCATCCTCCGTATGCCGAGCATACTGTGCTTCTTCCTCCTCTTCCTCAGCGGTTTCTTCGACAACCATCATGGGAACGGGCGTAGTAGAGCGACTGCCCTGACCTGCAGGAGGCGGAGGTCTGGATGGCCCATTTGGTGAATACACTCGTTCGTTCAGCGGAGGTTCTAGATTCACGTGCGGCACAGCAGGATGACGAGGCGGCTGGAGCGTCGGACGTGCGGGCTGCTGAGACTGCGATGAAGGTATCCTTGCGCTGGGGGCGCGAGAGCTAGGCGGCGGAGCGAGATCCGCAGGCGATCGAGGCTGAGGACCGCGTGTGGACTGCGGCAATGGCCCCGGCTGCGATGGGGGCCGTTGTGAACTCGGAGGGGCAGCGCTCGTGCGTCCAATGGGAGCGGGGGCCGCATGTTTCGCTTGGAGGCGGTCGTCCTTTGGCGGAGCAGAGCCTTCTGAACCGACCCCATGGTTTGCAGCGAAGACTGGAGGTCGGGTTTGCTGCCGTTGCTGGTCCTGAGGTCGTTGCTGTTGTTGCCGCTGCTGTTGCTGCTGTTGCTGCTGTTGCTGCTGTTGCTGCTGTTGCTGCTGTTGAACAGTAGGTTGACCAAATTGAGCCTGCCGAGGCGGTGGAAGAGCTTGTCGGCGATCAGCGGTTCCGCTCGGCTGCCGCAGCGATACTTGACCGAGCGAGTCAGCGAGGGCGTCGACAGATCTTGAATCTCCAGGCTGCCCGGCGTTCGAGGCGGATAGTGATCGGTCTGTGCAGCGGGAGCATAGTCAACAAAAGAGCTGATCAATGATATAGAAGAGCAGAAACAGGTGCTCACTGAAAGAAGCTTGCTGGGGTGCAGCGTCGCTGTTGGCCTGCATCCAACTCGGCACAAACTCTTCCTGTGGTCTTTCTTCCGTGTCTGTCTGGACCTCTGGTTGTTCACTGCGCATCTCCTCATCCTCCTCGGCTTCTTCCTGGATCTGCTCTACTGCCGGTCCCGAAGGCTCGTAGGCGCTCGTTAGAGGACCCGTAGGTAGCGCACCGTATGGAGAGTCCGATCCAAATGCAGAGGCACCGCGTTGATGCGGGGCGCGTCGAGCCGGAGGCTGCATTACGCCTCCGAAAGGTGCAGGTTTTCTTGTAGGAGGGGCCTGAGTACGCGTCGTGGAAGCAGGAGGGGGAGGAACGTAATTTGAAGAGTTGGAAGTCGAAGACGACGTCGATCGTTGCGACTCGTGGGAACGAGCTGGCGCGACATTGGGTGACTTGGCGCGAACCGCTTCAACTGGCGACGTTTGAGCAAGTCCGAGATGCTGTTGATTCGAGTTGTATGACTGGCGGGGAGGATCGGGTTTCTTCTGAGGCTGAGCTGACGGGCCACTCGATCGCGGAGGGGGAATGTCGAAGGCAGGGGCCGGCGTCTTCTGTTGTGGCGGCGGGGGGCGCTTTGCTGGAGGTGGCTTCTGCTCTTCTCTGTTTTGCTCGGACGCTTTAGGCTGCGCAGGCGGCGGAACCGACCTTGGCGGGGGAGCGGCGCGCGGGTTTGGCTGCGAACTAGACGGCAACACAGACTGACTGTGCCCCGAGCTAGGCGAAGTGGCGATTGTCGGATCGACGCTCCGCTGCGCCTGCGGCGTCTGCTGCGGCGGAGAAATCGAAAGGGGGGCCGTCGGCGCGTAAGCATCGTACGGTCTCGACTGTGCCGGAGGCGGACGACTTCCCGCATATGCGGCGTTGCTAGGTGCTGTCTGGGCTTGAGCTTGAGCCTGGACTTGCGCTTGAGCTTGAGCGGCTGAGGGTCTCGAACGGTTGGAAAGGTTCGAGGCGCCCGAATAGGCTCTCTCGCGACTTTGTTTCGGCTGAGGCGCGTAAGGATCGTAAGGAGGTTCGTGCGAATTTGACTGAGTCGCGGCATCGTACGCCGAGGTGAAGGACGAGTACTGTTGTTGAGGTGAGGGGGAGTAGGAGGAACGATTCGCCACGCCACGGGACGGAGGAGGCGAGACCGCTAACCGACTCGGAGCAGGCTCATTGTTGAGAGACTGCGCAGACGGTTGTTGGGGCGGTCCTCGGGAGCGTGACGGAACCTGTGAAGCTGTCGACGACTGTGAAGCGTTTCGATCGCGACCATACGCACTGTGCTCCCCATAGTCCTCCCTCGAGCTTGGGTGGTTTGAGGAGTGATTCATGTCCGAGTACTGAGCCGGCTGGCTATTGGGAGCGTGGTAGTCGTATTGAGAATGATTGTACGGGTCTGACTGAGTACCGTACCCGTGATCTTGGGCATAATCTTCGTCGTGCAGAGGCTGGTGAGCAGGTCGGTCTTGATGTGGGGAAGCCTGTCGCTGCAAGGGAGTGTTGGCCCCAGAGTCGTCTTCCTGGTAATCAGCGCCAGCATCGTGGCTTGACGCGGCAGCGTAAGGGTCTTGCTGCTCTTGGCTCCAGTGAGCGTCTTGAGTCTGCTCCTGATATGCGCCGTCGAGTGAGCCCTGCATGTCGGCGTACGTCCCATTCTCTGCGTAGTGATCCAACGTCGAGGAGTTGGCCTCTGACGGGTAAGAGTCTTGAGGCGGTTCAGCCTGCGGCTCCTCGTAGGCGTACGGAGCTTGCGGTTGCGAGTAAGGATCGTAACCGTCCTCAGGAAGCTGGTACGGGTCATCCGCGTAAGGGTCATCAGGTTCGGAAGTATCGAGTTGCTGTGCGCCCTGAACCGAATCTTGCTGTGACATCTCGTGTTGCTGGTAGGCAGCAGCTCCCTCATAGTTGCTGTGCTGTCCTGCGTCGTATCCATGGGACTCTGTCTGGTCGTAGCCATTAGCCGCGGTGGACTCCTCGGCGGACGAAGGTTGCCAGTTCGGGTCGGACAGGTACGAGTTGGTCGCAGCGTCGTAAACGTAGCCCGGGTAGTACGGCGGTTCCCACTGATCCTGTGCAGCGGATTGTGCCTGCTGCTGCCCATAGCCGTCGTAGCCGTCACCGCCGGCGTGGTCGCCGTATCCGTATTCCTGCGACTGTCCCTGCTGTTCGTCGTACCCTTGCTGGTACTGATACTGGTCTTGGCTCCATTGCTGATCGCCTCTACCGAGTTCCGGGCTCGAGACGGGTTCGTCTTCTTCGAACACGGTGTTCATGTCATGCTGAGGTGGAGCATCGTATTGATAGTTGCGCTGGTCATAGTAGCTCGCAGGGTCCTGATGGTGACCGCCGCCGCCCCGGCCAGGTCCGGGACCGCTCATAATCCGCTAAGCCTGCTGAAGGACGTGAACCGCATCGGCTGGGGTCAGCGAGACTGTTGCTGGGGACAGGCGCTGGTCGCCAGAGCTACGACTCACAGTATGCGGTCTTTCGCAGACACGCGTTTCTAGGAAGCGGGTCGGATGTCGGGGGCGAACGAGTCTCGAATTATTCGCGCAACGTGTCGATGGATATCGCTGAGCACCAGGTCCGATTCTGCGCGTCTCGCTTGCCTGTGGCGGTCGCCTGACCCAGTTCACGAGCTCTATGTAGTCTCGAGAGGCACACGCTAGTACCGCGGAAGCGCCTCGTAATAATTTCCGTTGCTATCGCGCGCGCATCGACCCCGCGCGAGGAAATTCCTCTTGCCTTGCTCGCACAATCATAATGAGTTTAGACGCAATGTCATTGCATCATGGAAGGTATTCACAGAACATGATAGGTCAAACGACACAACACCGATTACGTAGTCGTGTTCACAGACGAGCTTCCGATCTTTTGAACGGCCAGCTACATCTCAAATGGCGAGACAGCCTGCAAGCTTTGATATCCGCCTCGTTGACGCTCTTGAGTAGCTCCGCAAGCCCCCTGATCGTCCATCGATGGCCTGATTCGAGGCCACTGCACCCAGACTCTCTGACATTCCCAGAGGATACAATCTCTCGCATGGAAGAACGACCCAGAGCGTAGCCCATCAGGCTTGCTTGTACGAGTCGGAGCGATCACGCTTCGCGAGACTCGCTTCTCCCCTCTCTTCCACAAGTCCTTGGAGATTCGTTGATCTCAGGGGTTTCCAGCTCATCCTACAGCTCCTCCACCTCCTCTGAGTTTCTCCCGTGCGCCCATCGAATAGATATCCCAAGTCCAAAGTAACAGATCAAAATCGACTCTCCATCAGCGTCGGGACCCCCCGAAGCTTTCCCGGCTGCCTCCTCGCGGGCCCTTTCCTGACGGCACTTTCCCTCGATACACCTCGCGGAACATGCCATCGAGTGCCTTGAACTGAAGGTGATAAGGCACGTTCCGAACAATCTCGCTCACCTGTTTTTCAATCTCAGTCTGGTCGAGACCCGCCTGCGCGGCAGTCTGGACGGTGAGGCGGAACATGGCGAGCACTGCGAGCGAGACTTGAGTCTGTTGCGTTGGGAACGGGGCCGAAAGTTGCGTCGCAAGTGCGCCGACAGTCGAAGGCTGACTGTTGTTGCTCGACGAGTAGTGCGAAGGTCCGGACCGGTCTCCACGAGAAAGTCGCAGCAAGATTTCGACCACTGTAAACAGTCAGGGCGGCAAGGGTCAGCAAACTCGGACGCTCAAACTGATGAAAACCTTGGGATCCTCACCGTTGTCGATATTGGACATATGCTTCTGGACAAACTCTTTTCGGTCCGCCAGATTGCCGACATTCGAGCTAGTCGCCCAAGAATCGAGTGCCTGTTGGATCGTCGGTGGCTACGAGCACAAAACAAATTGTTAGTCCACCAATTCTTGTATCGCGACAGCACAGGCAGAGAACGTACAGGATCAGGATCAACGACGCTGATCTTGCCCATCCATTTGCTCAGCTGTTCCGGGTCTTTCGGGTCCTGACCATTGGCGATACCGAGACTCAAGATCCAGTTCTCGACTTCACCCGTTTTGACCCATCTCGCTTCCGTAAGTGGGTTTGTGCGATCCAGCTGAGCCGTAATCGTGAAACTAGACCGGGTAAAGGGAGCCCCAGGTTCGACGGTTGTGTCCGGAGCTTCGTTGGGGGACACATGTGCAAGGAGATCCTGCAGAGGAGGAAGGAGAGGCTCGTCGCCACTTGTAGTTGCGCTATCACGCGAGCCATGTTGCCTCCAAGCGTCCTCCAAGGAAGCGCGGTCCATGACGACGTAATCATCGGCATCCGGGTCGAGCGCCTCGACCTGAACGGATAAGTATCAGTCTAGAATTCCCCATCGCAAAGTTCGATCTGAGAAGCCCAGTCTTACGAGAATGCCCTTGCAGATCCGATACTCGTCTTCGATTTGCGTATCTCCGATCGGGATGACTGGCGCTTCGCAGTTCACCACGATCTCGATTTTGCCCTCGGCACGGGAGATCTTGACGGCCTCGACAACTTGTGCATCGATGACCATTCGACGAGTGTTGCGAGCGTACGAGATCGAAATGCGATCTGCTGTGGGCTCTGGAGGCGGTACCAAGTCAGGCGCCGCAGGATGCTCGGCAGAGTCCGAATCGACCTTGTCAACGCTTGCTTTATCGGCCGAAGGCGCAGAAGTCGAATTGTGAGCCGAGTCATTCTCGTCCAATGCGTCCTCGTGGGCGTCATCAGCGGATTCTTCGACCTTGATCTCTGCATCCGTCTCCTCCTTAACATCTACATCCGTCTCCTCCTTGATGCTGGCTATTTCGACTGGCGCTTCATCGACAACCGCCTCCCCATCCAATTCATCACCATCGACAGCTTCTCCGTCCAGGTCGTCCTCGATCTGTTCGGTCTTGACCTCGTCGAGCTTTTGAGTGACTGCAGTAGCATCTGTCGCTTGCTGTAGCTCTGGTTCGGAAGCGCCGTTGGCGGGTGTTGGTTCAGGTTCTTCCCTGCCTCCATCCTCAACTTTCGGCGTCAAGTTCCGCTCACGCGGCGGAAGCGATTTTGCCTTGTCGGTTTTTGGGGGTCCAGAGGAAGCGGAGACGGGAATGGGTGAGGAGAAATAGATACGAAGTCGGGAGTTCTCGCGGGTCGAAGGCGGTGGCGGCATTGGCGCAGGGGATTGCGCCTTTGCGTCGGGTCCCGAAGGACGTGGAGCCGCGGATGCGGAAGTAGTCTTGGGACCGATTGGAACCGTGACAGGTTTCGAGGGCAGAGGATGCGTCAATGCTGGTAGAGATTTCGACGATGCTGGAGGCGAAGCGAGCGCAGGAGTTTCGGCATCATTGGCTGTGGATGGCTCGGCTTTGACGCTATCCTCGAGCAGGTCTCCGTTCGGAATTTGTGCTTCATTGGCTGCTTGTTCCGTCTTGACCTTTTTCGCCTTGTTCTCCCGCTCCTGGCGCATCTTCTCTTCTTCGTTCGCGCTCTCCTCTGCCGTAGAGTCATCTTCGGGGCGGGCATGTTTTCCCTTTGATGCGCCCGGAGCAATAGGCAGGTCTTCGGGTTCTGGGCGAGCATCTAGACTGGCCGTGCTGTCTTTTTCGCTAAGCGCGACTTCCGTGTCTTGCGCAGGCGCATTTGTTGCGTCAATGGACATGTCGGCAACTGATTCTCCGTCATTCTCGTCGTCAGTCGCCGTCGCTGTATCGACGGTTTCCGCAGGGCCGACGGCTTCTGTTTTGAGAGTTCTCTGTCAGCGCGGATCTGCTCGCGCGGAGAAGAGAAGCCCACTTACGATCGCTGTGCACCTCGTCTTCAAGACGTTCGGCACCCTCTTGTACACCGTCCAGATTCTCCACTAGGTTGCCGACCGCCTCGCTACTTGGTGCGATCGTTTTGCTATCGCCGACTAGATCGTTCTCGTCCTTGTCCTGATCATCTTTGGTGCTGCTATCCGCAGGCTTTGCGAGCTCTGCTTCGTTCTCCCGAGGCTTTGATTTACTCTGCTCGGGATCTTCCTCGACTTCATCAAGCTTCTTCCAGCTCCAGTCCAATTCGGCAATTTCGAGCGCTTCGATCCTGAAATCGGTCAAGGTCCTCTTTCCTCCGTCGCCTTCCCGATCCCGATCGCGGTCGCGGTCGCGATCTCGGTCTCGGTCTCGTTCCCGTTCGGATGGTCTTTTGGACTCGTTGGAATTGCTTGCGCCCCACTTGCGTTCAGGGCGACGAGGCGATGAATTCGACAAAGAAGATGAATTGGCGAGAGATTTCGGACCTCTTGGCGCATTAGGCACCGAACCCGAACCTGACCCTCCTCCTCGAGCAGATCCTCCGTACTTGTGCGAACCGGGAAGTCCCGAGAGCGGTCTCGAAGCGAGCGATGAAGCGTACGGAACGGAGCGTCCACCGGAACCTCCGCGAGGTCCTCGTGGCTCGTCTCTTGCGCTCATCGAAGGTCCGGCTCGAGGTCCACGAGGTCCTGAAGGCGGAGGCGGACCCGCGGTCATGGAAGGGGGTCCAGCTCGAACACCTCTCGGCGGTCCTCCTCGAGAGGGAGGACCGGGCGAGCCACCCCGACCTCCTCCGTACCCGCGATCACTTGCATACGAGTCTCGGGGGCCGTTGTTTGGAGGCCCTCTGCTCGGATAAGCGTTTCCTCCAGGCGGCCCGTACGGGCGAGGGGGAGGTCCTCTGCCCCCGACGGGGGGCAGGACGGACGGTGGCATCGGCGGAGGGGGACCAGGGGGTAGTGGCGGCTGACTGGATTGAGGCGGCAGAGGCGGGGGCTGGTCGTACCGCGTGCGCTTGTGCGGCGGAGCACCCTGAGCACCAGCGCCTAGCGGTTGCGGATGAAACTGCGTGGCCGAAGCGTTGGGAGCGTGTCCCGCCGGATATGACGGGTACTGCTGCTGCGGTGCAGCAGCTTGACCTGGCGCAGCATAAGGAGTCGAGGCGACACCCTGAGCTGCTGCTTGAGCGTAGGCGGCATAATACGCGGCGTACTGGGCGGCATACGCCGCCGCTGCTGCATCTTGCGGCGCTGCTGGACTCGCTGCCGGAGGCGGTGTTGCCGCTGCAGCATGCGCCTGTGCGGAAAGGGGGACCAGTGAGTGGATCCGGCAACCGAGTTGACAAGAATCGCGGCGATATTTGGGGTGGACTCACAACTTGGCCGCCGTAGCCGTAGCCAGGGTATTGCGGATGCTGAGCAACTTGCTGCTGTTGTATCGGAGCCGGGGCAGGGGTCGCCGCGCCATACTGAGCGTACTGAGCGTAGGCATTCGCGGGCGGACCACCCGGAGGAGGCGGAGGATGTCCCGGTGGCAGGGGCGGAGCCTGAGCTTGATGTGACTGCGCTGCATAGCCCTGAACGCTGTAAGGATTCGGATGGGCTTGCGGAGGACCGGAGGTCGAAGAGTTGTAGCTTCGCTTCATCCTCGACTCTGGCCTCGGGCTAGCGGCCGCTGCTGGTAAAGATTCGAGTCTACCACACCCTCGCTGTGCTGGTCAAGCGAAGTGAGGCGAATGAAGCTCTAGGTGCGGTACAGTAGATCAAGAGCGGATCCGAATTTGCGTCTGCCTTGCCGGAATCATCTATCGTTCGCCAATTTATCTGACTGATCGCACGCGCAGACGATATTCAGCATAAGGTACAGGATAGCTCTAGCTAGAATGCCCAAAAATGCCGAGTCGCAGATAGCATCGTCATCAATCGATTCACGTGCCGCCCAGCGATATCGTCGAATCTCGCCTGCACTCGCCGTGCGTTCTTTGCTCAACTAGACCGGCTCAGTCTATGAGTATCCAACATGGCGTGAAGGCGATCACACGTCAGCTATTTGGTGCACCGGCGCTCGCAGCGCACCGATCGCCCCGCGCTCCAGCTCTTCGCTCTCGTCGGTCGATTCCTGTAACAGCAGGACACGCCCGGTGGTACCAGCACGCTTCGTCACACGCTCCCGCATCAAAACAGCGCGAGCTTTCTTCAGGCGCCGGTCTTCTCAACGCCGATGCTTCAGCCCAGGCGCACAACGGCATCGCCTACTCGCGGCATGAATTGATCGCGAGCTGGCACGCCGCGGCGAGGGAAGTCAGCCCGCTCGATGTCACGTTCGAGAGGAAGGACTCGATTGACGTCAACTGTGAGTATTTGTCGTTGCCGTTCGCCGAATCCCGGCTCGACTCCCGCTGATTGGCACCACTTGTATACAGATATGATTCTGCGGAGGGATGGCAAGATTGAGAGACCCGCAGAGAAACTGAGGAAGGAACGGCTGCTTTCCGATTTCGGACTTCTCGTAAGCTCGACTCGATACTTCCGCTTTATTGAAGATCTCTTGAAAATGAAACGCTTCTCGGCTTGACCAGCCTCGTGATCTACGGTCCCTCGACGCTCACGTACTCGACGTACGGCCATCGCTCATCGTCTGCTCGCGCTCAATGGTCCTGTGCACGCCAGTGATCAGAGCCATCATCGCACCCGAAGAGCTGGTCTTGATTGGTGCCGATCGCGAGAACCCAATCTGTTCGGATGAACAGAGCGAGCAGCTGGCCGAGAGCGTGCAGAAAGTCCTTCACTACCTCGACCTCACGAATGGTGGCGCAGGCGGCACCGCAGGCAAAGAAGATATCCCATTCGAGCTTCGGTGAGTCTGCGCGAAACTCGGCTACATGCACAGGGAAATTGAACATTCGAATACCGTAGGGCGCTCGAGGCATTGCTCCTCCTGACCGTGCGAGGGTTCAAGCAAATCGCAACCACGCTGCAGGAACGCGTCTACAGTGTCATTCCTCAGCTGCGCACCGGAGTGTCCCCCGCCGAGCTCAGAGACCTACTCGAGTGTAAGCGCAGCGTCGAGGACGTGCTCCTAAGTGGCCGGGCAATCCAGTCTGCGCTCTCCGCGATCCTGAGTGAAGGTCAGTAGTCTCTGGCTCGTCTCCCTGTCTTTCAGCTGTGTTGATGAGGTTGTATTGATCCAGACGAGGACTTGGCCGCCATGTATCTGACTGACAAGATGAATGGTACTACGAGGGATGTTTCCGATCACCAAACGGCTGAACTCTTGCTCGAGTACTGTGAGCGCATCCACAGATTGCGTCTCCCCGAAACGCGAGCTTATCATTAGCACTCACTAGACGAGAGACGCTTGGACGAGGTGAATGAAGGGTGTCAGCGATTGACAACGTTGCTCACCGAAGTAGACTCGAACATCTCGCTCGTACTCGCGTCGACACGGGTCCGACTGCAGAATCTCGAACTTCAGACTGCCATCACTACTCTCGCGATGGGAGCTGGAACGGCAATCGCAGGGTTCTTTGGTATGAATCTAGTGTCCGGGCTCGAAGAGTCAGAGACTGCCTTTGCATGGGCAACGGGATCAGGCTTGGGGCTAATGGCCGGTCAGTCTTCACTCCGCTTCATGCTATCAGTTCGCACTGACTTAGAAGCCATTTTGACCAGTGATCATGTCGATTGGTTGGTACCGCCTGGTGCGAGCGCGCCGGTCGCAGCTCTTCTTGCGGTCAGCTTTGAGACAGCGGAAAGACGAGGAGCTTAGCAAACGGTGGCGTGTGGGTCCCGTCGCTCAGGAGCCTAACACGCGGGTACCTCTGAGTCACGATCGCAAAGAGACAGGAGCCGAGGACTCGATGATCAAGAAGGACGGTACTCAGCTTTGAGCTTTTCTAGCATGGATTCTGACATGTAGAAACTAGAATGTGAATATAATTTCTGCATCTTCAACGACAAACCTAGAGAGATCGTGGTGCTCAGTCATACCGCGCGAGCGGATGCTTTCATAGCCGCAAGGCGTGTCGCGGCGCGAGCGGATATTTGCGCCGCAGCTGTCATCACTCAACTTCCTCAATTTCTACTCAGCACGAGCGTCTTGCGATGCCCCGCTCGAACGTCGTGCAGTCCAGTAACTCCGGTGGGAGGAGTTCTGCAACAAGCCGGGTCGATCATCGCCCCATGACTCGATCGTACACTCAGGCCCATAAAGCAACCACGTCCGACTCGGAGAGACAGGATGGCGACGACAACACCGGCATCCATGACGATGACGACGGCGAGCTCTTCGAGTACGAGAGCGACCTTGAAAGCGACGAGGCCGGTATGATGAGCGAGGACGGTCAGGACGAAGCGGGCGCCCAAGAGGAAGTCCTGAGCGATGAGGAACAAGATGAGGGCACGCCTCAGGCGCCTCCTGAGGTTCCAGATGTCGCTCGCAAGGGCAAATCGACATCGAGGCGTCAGTTTGCTACGGATTTATCCGCCATTAGCCTGCGCTTTGCCACGGATTCCCTTGTACAAGGTAACTCATCTTTCGGCTTTGACTTTGCATGGTCGTCCCCCATGCTCGGCATTGCCTGATCACAAATTACTTCATACAGGCTTGCAACGCGACGACGCTGAAGACGTTGTGCGATTCACGCTTCGCCTCTCTTCAGGGAATCTCAAAATCTCGCTCATGTTCCCAGAATTAAGCGGCTACCCGTCCAGTCACGACGTCATGTGCTTTTCCGAAAACGAGAGCCTCGAACCAAGGATCGAATCAGTTCTGTCGGAGGTTTCGCGATTGCCAGTGCGCGGTGATGGTTCCTTGAATGGGATTATCGACTATCTCGTCCATCGTCTCGTTCAAAATGAACCCTGTCCATTCGCTGACAAGCAACCCGAAGAGGAGAACACGGACGAAGAGTTCGAGTACGACGATGACCACCTGCTCGCCATCGACCACGTCGGCAATGGTCTGAGCGATCAGGTCAAAGCAGCGCTGAAGCGGTGCGCTCTTGAGTATTTTTCAGGTCTGGATCCTACTGAGCTCGCGATCATAGTGACTTCTGCGAAATCGTCTCCGAAGGATACCGTCCTGGTTTCACAAGGCTGTCCGAGCTTGATCTCGTCGTTTCGGTTTCCAAGAAGGGGAGCTTCGCTGTGGCAATCTGAACCGGACATACAGCTCACTATGGCTCGCGATACAGGTCAGCACGCTCGGAGTGCCCATGCGTGCCCTCGAGGCGTGGGACCCAAAACTTGTAACCGGCAAAGTGGTCTACCTCGTACTGCTCATCAACTTTGGATCGCAATATCCCGTCGACATCGACAACCTCTCGCGCGGGCAGATCAATTTCAAGGTCGGAATCTGCTCTCAGTACAAACCATCCCGGAAAGCCATCGCTACTGCTTTCCGCTCGCACGTTGCGAATCCCTACACAGGTGGGCGAATTCTCCAAGTACCCAGCAGATGTATATTGATATAAGCTTGTGGGTATGTTGCAGACGATTTCGAGGCGATTTCGATTTCCGGTCCATTGTCAACGTTGTTCTGTGACAAGTTCACAGAAATTCTCCACACTCGCCGCAGGAACGTCAACATCGGATGGGCAGCTGCAGAGAACCACTGCCTTTCTCCAGACAAGGCTCTGACCCCGCTAGACGAGAAAGATGCTCGTGAAGCGGACAAAGCAGAGAAGAGCATTGCCGATTCAAGCAAGGTATGTGAACGAAGTCTCCTGCTCGAAATGACCACTACGAATCGAGCGCATCCAACATGGAGTACAGCTTCCGCGAGATCCAATGGAGTCGTCAGTATGCAACAATTATCCGCTTCTCGCCTTTGCCTACCTCGTCCGGCGTTTCATTCTCTGTCCGCGCTTCTGTCTGATTTGCTACAAGTACTTTCGTGCCTGTCCATCCCCTCCACATTTTTGATCGTTTTGCCGACTCGCTCCATGTGACAGGCGCTGCGATCAAGTCATCATCTCGCTCAAACCGTTCGTTTGCGAATCCCAGCTCTGCCTCTTCCAGCTCATCAATCTCGGTCTCGGCCCTTCCCTCGAGCACGAGATCTGCAGCAACACCGCTGCGATCGATCTGCTCGTCCAGCTCGCCTACGTCGCGGCGAAAGAGGGCAGCTGGAAGGGCGATCTGTTGCCTCAAGGTCTCTCTCTCCAAGTCCCTAGACGGGGTGGCAGCATATGGAAGTATGGGGATCCCGTCGTCGACTTTGACGCCAATCCTTTCCCGGATGGACTTGCTGCGCTCATAGACACGCTTCCGCCCATCGAACAAATGAAGTCTTGGCTACTCGGGGACGACCTCTCGGCGGAGGAAAAGTTTACGAACCGCAATCGCAAGCTTTCTGACATGCACAGGGATTCCGTCTCGCCCTCCGCCTGGAGCCTTTTACGCTTCATTGTGGTATCCAACACGTCGTACCTCAAACTGATCGAGGACGAAGATGAAATGATCCAAGGACTGCCGAAGGAATACCGTCAATTCCGCTTTGTCGCCGGGAGTCCCGCCAAGGAACATCTCCTCGCAGAGAACGTCAAGTCGGCCCAAGCGCGCAACCCGAGAGCGATGACCTACCCTACCTTGTTCGCCTGGCATGGCTCGAGCGTCAAAAACTTTCACTGCATGTGAGCGACAATACAACCTTGGTAAGCATCACGGGGAACAGCTAATGAGGTTGCGAGCAGTCTTCGCGAAGGTTTACACTTCAAGACGACTGTCAACGGCCGAGCTTACGGACATGGATGCTACTTTGCTCTCCAAGGCGAGGTTTCCTTCGGCACATATGCGGTACCAAACATGACTATCTGGAAGAATGCCGAATTCCCGATCGACAAGCTAGCAGCACTGGCAGAGATTGTTAACGTGCCTCAGGAATTTGTGTCAGTCCAAGTGTCACCGTCCAATCGACTCCGTCTAACCGATTAAATGTGCAATTACAGTTCCAACAAGCCATACCTTGTGGTCGACAAGGTGGATTGGATTCAGTGTCGATACCTCATCGTTCAACGGTCCCGTCCTCCCGCCGAATCGACCGATGCAGTGGTTACGACCGATGCAAGCGATACCGCGCACGAACTTCCGACCTCTCAGCTTCCTCAAACTCTGCCGCTCGATCCAAACTTCCGCATCACGCTGAACAACAAGGTGATCAACATTCCCGATGTGGTCTACAAGCTCGAAAGACTCGCCTCCAAGGTTGACAATGCCGACAACGAGCTCAACGCATCCGATTCAGAGCTGCTCAACTTTGAGGTTGGCTCGACGAGTACCGATAGTGGCAACTCGAGAAAGAGTTTCAAACGATACGGATCGAGTAGTTTGTCTTCCTCTTCTCCATCGAGGAAAGTGAGCAAGAAGGAACCCGAATTGTTCGTACCGTGCGACGACACGAGACTCGGGTTCGTCAAGCTCCTACCCCCTCCTCCGAATCCGAGTCGGACCGCGATGATTACGATTGGGAAGGAGCTGCGAGCGATGCTCGAGCAGCAGAAGCAGGAAGGACCCGTTCAAGCAGGATTCTACTTTGATCCCGTACGTAGGCGTTCTCGAAAGACTCGTTCGTCGATTTGAGCGTACGAGCTGAGCTGGGGTTTTTTACAGGAACGCTCGAACGACAACATGTTTACTTGGGTACTCGAAGTTCCGGTTGGCAGTTTTGACCAGGATCTTCCAATCGTCAAGGACATGAAGATGCACAAAATCACCTCTCTGTTGTTCGAGATCCGATTCGGAGAGAGGCAAGTCACTAGCTTTTGTCCGTCTCTTGTTTTTTTTACCTAGCTGGGGAAATTGACACATCTAGGATGAAAACAGTTTCCCCTTCTCTCCACCCTTCTTTCGAGTCGTGCACCCTCGCTTCCTGCCGTTCACGCAGGGCGGAGGCGGACACGTGACGGGAGGAGGTTCGATCTGCATGGACCTCCTCACGAGTGATGGATGGCTCTCGTCGTACTCGATCTCGGCGGTCCTGTTGCAGATTCGAATGGCAATTTCCAACTTGGACCCTCGACCGGCTCGACTCGCGTCGAATTGGAACGAGCCGTACTCGATCGAAGAAGCCGTCGTCGGGTTCAAACGTGCTGCTGCCACTCATGGATGGAAAGTTCCTCAAGAACTCGAAACAATTGTCAGGATGGTATGAAAACCGATTGATTGATCCTGAACTGTCGACGAATGATCCTTCGACCACGCTTGTTTTCCCTCTGAATCATCGTAATGTTTTGCTTTTCCCCCTTTGTTTTTTGTACTCTTTCCACGCAAAAGTCTCCCGTTTGTTTTCTCTCGAATTCTTTCGTACTCGAGTGAGAGAGAGAGAGACAGACAGACAGAGGAAATGTGTTGTTACAAGTTGGAACGACAAAGCAAGAGAATACTGCCGCTTTTTGAGACCAAAAGCAGAGACGAAACTGTACAAAAATCGCTCCTGTCCTGTGACCGCCCCCGAACGAACAGACACGGACAAGAATGAGGGAAAAAGAAAAAAAAAAAAGAGAAAAACTAGGCGTTGAGGATCCGTTGACCGATCTTGTCTCGCACTGTCGAGAATGCCTGTCGAGCGCGCGGGATATCAGCCAAAGTGATCCGAGATGGTCGGCAACTGGAAGAGGGCTCACCTGCATGATGGTTTGTTCGTTGAGAGTAATGTCGGACAGTTGTACTCCAGCGTCGGGTTTTGGTCTTGACACTCTCGATGCGATCGCGACCGAGTCGGTCTCGAGGATAATTCTGTCACGAAGAGATTTACAAAAGTGAGCACGACAGCGATCCCACTATCGAGAAAGGGTCGGTAACGAACCCATTGTCGATCGTTTCGTCGAGTGCGAGGACGACGACGTCGAGGTTCTCGAGGATCGATCGTTTCTCTACTTGGTGGCGGAGGAGCATCGCGACGGCGTCGTAGAAGGCGGCGAGGACGGATTGGAGCATGATTTCGTTCTCTTGCTGCGGCGCGACGAGGTAGAAGGTCAAGTCGAGGGACGACTTGTACAGCACTAGATGATTGTCGTACAAGAGAATGTCGCCTGATAAAACCATGCTAGAGTGAGCAGAGTCGAGCGCGGAGAGGGAGAGAGGAGCGAGAGACGTGCCATTCAGTTTGCGCGTCTTCTCCCACAGACCCGTCTCGAACGCGCGCTGTTCCTTGAGGGAAGCGTACGGCTGCGACGAGTGAGTGGCAGGTGCGATCGCCTTGGGGTCCGGGTGCAAAGGTTGGTAGTACTTGGCGACGAGCCGGTTCGAGTCCGAGTCGAGCAGCAGCACCGCCGTGATCTGGTTCAGCGTGAGATTCTGTCCACCACGCGACCTGGTCAGCACACGCGAGCAAAGGTGCATTCCCCGAGATCAACTTGCCATGATTGCGGATGATGAGGTGGAGAGAATCAGCCAGCGCGCGTCGTCGAATTTCAGTTGCCGTCTCATCTCTCGCGAGCCCATTCTCATCAGCAAGTACACCGAGAGCACCCGCGGGGCATGAGTACAGATCCCCACTCGCGGGACGATCCTCACCCTCGCGCTCGAACACAAACCGCGTCTCGACTGCCTGCGCCTGCGCCTTCGCTCCCGCCTAGACCGCTTCCTAGGTCCGCCCTGTTTGTGCCCCGCCGCAAGGAACTTACCCGGGCGAAACCGAGAGCCGAAGATGCTCAGCCATCCGAAGCCGTCACGAGCAACTATCGACCGAAAGCGCCGCCTTCAATCATGACCGCATCCGCATCCGACTCGCCTCGTCCTGCCACCTGGCGAGCTCACTCGGAACAACGTCGTGCACCGACTGGGCCAGCGACGTACCGAGATCGTCGACCGCCCGTGCCCACAACCGCGGGAGGATGGAGCAGCTCAGGATCACGACCCTACGATTCCGGTCCTGGCAAAGGCAAAGAACCTCCGAGGTGGTACGCGCGCACCCCGAACCCAGCCCGCTTCCCCTTGGCGAGACCGACCCCGGTACCGGTCCCGATCAACCCCGACGCCAAGATCTACGTTTCCCAACTCCCGCAGACCGTCACCGAACAGGAATTGAGAACCGTCTTCAAACCCTATGGCGACATGTGCGTCTCCGATCTGAACCTACCTTCTGTCAAGCTGGACCCTCTGACCCTCGTTGTTTTGCACAGAGAGAGTATCAGGCTGAGACCTCAGAACGGGTTTGCGTTCGCCCACATTGCGTACGCCCACCGCCAGTCGGCATCTGATGCGATCGCCAACCTCAACACGAAACCGTTCCCATCAGAGACCGGAGTCGGCTCGTCGCGGCCGCTCCGGGTCGAATACGCGATTCCGCCCCAACAATCCCGCCTGCATCCGAGCCATCCAGTCACGACCGAGGCACCCGTCCTCGAATCTGAACCTGCGAGGCAACAGCGGTTGTTCAGAGAGCGCGACACTCCCGAGTTGAGCCAAGGACAGAGGATCAAGTCAGAATTCGACAGCCCAGTTCAGACTCCTCGTCGCCCTCGCTCGACTTCGCCTCGCTGGACTCCACCTGCAACCACGCCACTGCGCCCACAATTTCCAACCTTCCTCACACCGCCCGAACTCTCTTGCAACGACATGCTCTTTCCCCCACTTCGACTCGGCACTCTCGCATCGACCTCGACTTCGACCCCACGTGTCAACCAGAACGAGCTGCCTCGATACGTCCTGTCGTACCGCTTCTCGCGACGGATCGTTACCGATTGGGCGAGATTGTCTCCACGCGATGACGATATCGCAAGTTGGCTCGCATCCGCCATGTCTACTTCATCTGCCGGATCAAATTCTGGGATGGCGCTGCTACGAGACTCGATTCAGATCAAATCAGCCCGCCAACCCAGCGAGGACATCTTGACGTTCATGGTTGAAGTGCCTCCAGACACGCTGAAACGCTCCGGAAGGGATGACAATTTGTCACAAGAGGAAGCAGTCGTGTACACGAGGCAGATGGAAAAGCTTACACAGCAGTTGCAGGCGCAACTCGAGGAAGGGAAGCGTCGAGAAAGACAGAGTCCACAGCTCGACGATTCTCGGATACCCGAGATTACAGGCGAGATGCGACATGGTGCGCAACCAGACGGCACGTTTATCGAAAAGATCCCGCTTCCAGAAGCCTTGCTCGGAACGGGACCCGATCAGTTGCGGCAACAGACGCTCCTGAGGGTCGAAGAAGTCAAGAAGCGGAGTCTCGAGGGCAAAGTCGTACTTGGGAGCTCGTGAGTTTTGAATTTTACGCCACGTTTCATTTCCTCTTCTCACCTTGAGTGGCTCTCGCTCCCTTACAGTATCGAAGGCAATTATATTTCGATCAACTACTTTATCGACGAACCTGATCCTCCCGCTGCAAGACCTCCCAATGAATCTACCCCGACAAATCCAAACGAAGACGTTCCAATGGCAGACGAGGATGATGTCAAACCTGTAATTGCGCGCAATCTCGAATCCAGCAGTGAGACCGCCGAAGAACCCAGTTTCCTGTCACCACCGACACGCTTCCCTTTGGCGGCGATCAAGAACAGTCGTGCGGACAGTGTCGAAACCTATCAAGCCGTGTCCGCCTTCATGAACGAGTGTGTCTTTCACCCTTCTCATGCGTCGCGCGCCCAAAAAACTGACTCGCCTAAACAGATACTTTCGTCGCTTCGATTCCGCGAGGAGTACGCTCGAAGAGTTTTACACTCAGAACGCTTTCTTCTCGCTCAAGATCGACACGACCGCTCCTCGTCGGCTCACCTCGCCCATCACGCTCTTCTCTCGCACTTGGTTCCAGTCTGCAAACAAATTCGCCTCGACCCCGATCGCGGTCGTGAATGCGATTCGACGCCTTCCAGCCGGCTCACACAACCTCGATACGGTTCTGTTCGATGCAAGCGCGATTCCCGAATTTCATCTCAGGAAACGAGGCAAGACTCCGATCCTCTTGCACATTGTTGGCGATTTCGAAGAGTTTCCGGAAAAAGTCGTGCGCAGGTTTGAAAGGACTATGGTCTTGGTTCCTCGTGCGAATGGATCCGAGTCAGAGGCGGGATCGGGATCGGGAGAATTTATCGTTCATTCGGATCAAATGCTCGTTGGACATCACGCTGGAACTCGCGCGACGGATCTCGAAGTGACGGACCCACCGTTCAGTCCCCGACCTGTGCTCGCTCCCTCCGTCAAAGCCCCTCCGACGATCTCGCGAGCTGAGGATCGACCAGACTCGGCCCTCAACGAGCCACCGTTTTCCCCACCACCGTCTCATCGTCGACATGTCGATCCTGAACGTGCGCCTGTCAGCAACAACAAACGCCCTCGCTCTCTGTCCCAAACCTCGACTGCCCCTGGTCATGCGCGCCAGCCGTCTTCGAACACATCTCGGCATCGAGCGGCATCGTCTAGCTACCGACAGTCGGAATCTGAAACTCTCGTCCTGTCCGACACGGACTCTGCCGCCTCGAACCCTGCCATGCCGCACGAAGGTTCAAACATGTCTGAGCGAGGCAACCAAGAGGACGAAGGCGAGGTTTCACTCTCACCCGAGGCGATTCGACCTACCAAACGTCTCTATCGTTCGACCGAGCATGAGAATGGCAGTTCGAACACTCGGCAATCAAAGGAGAGCAGTCACGACAGCTCTTCCTCTGAATCGACCATGATGGAAGAACTGCGCCCGAACGGTGCTCGACCCCGTCCTTCAACAACAACATCGTCAACCGTCGTCGGTAGTCAGACCGTTAGAGTTTCACCTCCGAGCGCCCATTCTACTGCAGCTCGAGACCTGCAGGTCCTCCCTGAACAGCTCCAAAAGTA
This sequence comes from Sporobolomyces koalae, assembly GCF_050403365.1. NCBI lineage: Eukaryota > Fungi > Basidiomycota > Microbotryomycetes > Sporidiobolales > Sporidiobolaceae > Sporobolomyces > Sporobolomyces koalae. The sequence goes on from NW_027481768.1 coordinate 327,621, forward strand.
TATCGCTGAGCAGGTCGCGATGGCAGTCCAGGAGAAATTGCGAGATGCAGGTACCGCCCCTATCGTACCAGGCAAAGATGGAGCATCATCGCAAAAGAACGGCAAGAGTCGGGTTGGAACCGACGACCAGGCTTCCAAAGAGAAGAAGAAGAAAGTCAAGGACAGGAAGGACAAATTCGTAAACGGATTGGGTACGGGACTCTCGTCGAAAGACAGTAGGATCGTCATCTCGGGCGTCAGCACATCGATCTTGCATGGTGAGGGAATGCAAAAGGGTTCACTCTGAGCAAAGAAAATCTCGTTGTAACTAACGAAGCTCGTTTTTCCCCCTCAGGTTTCGATGGTCGATCCAACAAGCTTCGTGGGATGGTTCAGACAGCTGCCGATCCTGCATCGTTCCTTTCAGTTTCGTTCTTGGGAGACATCGCCGAATGGTCCTTGCCACCTCCCGACTCGGGCAGAGTCTCAACCATCACGAAACTGTACGCATCGAACCAGGATCGCAATCGAGTCGATGATTTCAGCTACAACCAGGCCAAGGATACCCTCCTGGTAGGGTATCTCGGAGCCAAAGATGGCAAAGAGCTCGCCTCGCCTCCGAACCAAGTCGTACTATACAAGCGAAACGTTTCCGCGGTGAGCCCTTCTTGCCCTTCTCGCACACTTGCCATACGAGTGCATTCTGATAGCTGACGTTTTTGGAACTCGATTGACAAAGACGGAGACCAAGCTTGTCGAGACGAGATTGACGGATGCTCCTCATGTCAACGGCGGAGTCACGGCAATCATGGCACTTCCAAACAAGGTATCGACCGGTCGGTTGCGCTTCGTGACAGGTGGAGAAGACAAGAAGTGAGTTACGCTGCAGAACTCATGGTCTTTCGTTCGGTACTGACTGTCTCGCTCGTGGTTACGTAGGTTGTATCTCTGGACTCGACAGCGCTCAACCCAGGCTGTCAAGCTTGACAAATTTCGAACGGAACATACTTCAATGATAACGGGCTTGGCGTATCTCGAAGCGAGAGACGAGCTAGTCTCGGGAGGGAAAGACCGCAGAGTGAGTCGAGAATATGAAACCCTGAACGTCGGAGGCGAGCGGTTGAGCTGAACTTAGTCCTCGTTTCGCGACAGGTGGTTACGTACGATCTCGAGACGAGGCTGTCTACATGGCAGGCGACCCTCGCATCGGCCGTGATGAGCGTAGCGGCTGTGTCAGTACAATATAATTTCGCTTCTGAACGAGGCTGGCTTCCAAAACTGACCCTCAAAAGCTTGTTCAAAATCGCTCAGGACCTGCGACCCGAACCTCATCCTCTCACGCCTCGCCACTCCGAGCGAACAATTCCTCCTTCATGATCGTCGAGTCGACCCAACCTCGCCCCCAGTTTTCACCTTTGGCTATGACCTCGCTCCTCATCGATCTTTGAACGGAACTCTTCAACCGACCAACATGGGTCGGTACCTCCGAGGCGATCAAAAGGATACCGTCGTGGTTTTCCCAGACTATGACCAAGGAGTGAAAATGTGGGACCTGCGCCACCTGAAGAACGAGATCGTCAAGAAGCAAGACCTGGCGGGACTCGGACGGAGTAAAGTCGTACAAGCTAGCTTCAGGAATCGCAGCGAACTGTGCCTCATGGAGCTGAGCCATTTCAGTCGACTCTCGATCAAAGGCTGAATTACCGGGATCAGTCATAGCTTTTTTTCTTTTTATCATGTTGTACGGCACTCGAGCTGTCCTACTCCTGGTATGAGATCAGGAAGACGCATTCGCAATCAATATCTTGCATTCACCCACAGACCGTCTTTGAGAAGCTGAAAGCGCGTCCTAGAGAACATGAGACGTCGCGGCGCGAGCGAAAAAACATGTCGATGCGCGATTCGCGAATCGCACGCGCGGCCGACGACGAACTTCGCGCGCGCTGGTCTCTCGGATCCCTCTCAGCCCAGCCACTTGGTATCACTCGACATGTCCAACAAGACGACACCGACTCGCTTCGCGAATGACCTCACGAACGTAGACTGGTCGCCTTCGATCTCGTCCTCGGCGTCTCGCGCGTCCAAACTCTCCACTCGCACCTCGTATCGCCAGACAAGCCTTGCCGACTCGTTCTTCCGATCGAGCTCGCCTACAAGCGCTGCCCATGCTGTATCAGCTTCAACACCCGCAACTTCAGTGCTCGACGCGACTTGCGCTTCGTCTTCTCCCTGCGGCAAAGACATCGATGGCGATCTCGAGATGGAACTCGCCGAACAGGGCGAAGACTACGACGAAGCAGAAGAAGTAGAACCTCGAGCTGTGAAACGGCGGAGGAACGCATCAGCATCGCCTCAACGCGAACGAGACGCCTTCACCTGGCAGAGTGCCGCTCAGCTCGCGAGCTTCAGTCCCACAACCAGCACGCACAAACGGCGTGTAGAGAGCAGCTTCGTGCAGTCAGGGAGTCAAATGAGCACTTCGAGCGCGATGCGACGACGCGACCTTGGTTATCATTCAACTTCGGCGCACTGTCAGTTTCCGACTTGACAGCATTTCTCGTTGGCTAAGTCCCGCATACTGACTCTGCATTGCTCTTGAGCTTGGTGCAGTGTCGACTCGTCCATACTTGCGCACCCTGGTCTCGAGCAACGAGGAGCATGTCGCACGGATCCCTTCGATCCAAGCCACTCGCGACTTTGCACCGCCTTTTGCTCTCGCGTTCTCTCATGGTCCGTCCCTCAAGCCACAGGACAACGTACATGCTACGCTGGCGACTGACGCTTTCTTCAATCTGACAGCGGCGAAAGCTGGGCGGAAACAAGTAGTGGCAATCGCCGATGAAGAAGGCACGATCAGCCTGATTGCGGGCAAAAAGAGCGAATGGTATACCGGTGAGCTGCATTTGAGTGCTGTGCACCGTGTCCTTGTTCTAATCCGAGATCGACGCTCGTGTAGGTCCAAACCGGGAATCTTTTCAAGCGCACTCCAACGCTATTTTCGATCTTGCTTGGAGTCAAGACGATCAGACCATTGTGAGCAGTACTCACGAGTAGCTCGATTGCAAACGTGCTGATCTCGACTGTACGACAACAGGCAACCGCGAGCGGTGACCAGACAGTGCGGTTGCACGACGTTGAAACCAAGGCATGCGTTGGTGTCTTGAGTGGACATCTGTGTACAGTCAAGAACGTCAGTTGGGACCCTTTCAATCCTCGTAAGCATAATCCCGATCAGGTTCCACATGCCGCCCAAGCTCCTCGCGCCTAATGCGACATTCTCGCCTGCTCAGATATGCTCTCGACTGCCTCGCGAGACGGCTCGATTCGTGTTTGGGATCGACGCGTCCGAGGGTACACGTACACCGGACCGGAAGAGAGCGCTGTTGGTACTGTCAATCAGATCAAGAACGCCCACGGTACGAAAGGAAAGGCTGCTAAAGGGGTGAGCGTGAACATTTGTCATGAAGGAGAACTGTCAGCTGATAGCTCTCGTGTCTTCGTCATGGGTAGCGTTCGGCGACCCGCAGTGTCACTGCCGTCAATTATCTTTTGCACCAGGACAATCTACTTGCATCGGCTGGATCGGCAGACAGGTCAGTTTCAATCGCTCCGACACTTCTTCGCGGTTGCATGATCTGACCCGCAACGTTGAAATCAGCGTTGTCAAGATTTGGGATCTCCGCCGCTCTCACAGCCGTCGCATCAACCCTGCATTCTACGAAACGAATGAAGACTCGGTCGAAGCCGCGGCGTCTGCTCGCCCGCACGGCATTGCGAGCATGCAACTCGCTCCCGACGGACGCAGGCTCTACGCACTTTCGACTGATTCCCAGTGAGCTCGGTGTCCCATCATCTACCACGCCAAAGCTTCCAGCAACTCACGCTCATAATCATGACAACAGGATTTGCGCATACGATCCGCTGAACTTGACGCATCCTGCACCGCTTCGAACTTTCGCCACCGCATCTTGTTCCGCTGCGTCATTCTACGTGCGATGCGCAGTTTCGCCCGATTCTCGGTCGCTCGCCTGCGGAAGCGCCGACGGCAGTCTCTACCTTTGGGACATTGAAGGATCCGGGCAAGACGCGGTACGGGTCAGAGGGCACGAGAAGGAAGTCAGCGGGCTCGATTGGACTTTTGACGGCGTGAGTACCCAAGATCGACTGTTTCTCTGATCGGGGCTCGAGCGGAGCTAATTCGGCCAGCTATCTCTCGAAATTTGACCAGCTCGCGACATGTTCTGACGACCTACTCGTACGGCGCTGGAGCTTCGACATGGACGTAGCTCGCCGTCGATCCAGTCGAACGAGCGGCAACCCACTCGAGGACGCGGAGAACCGCCGGTTGGTGGACCGGTGGAGTGGAGAAGTGACCACTGTCTGAACTGATCCCCGCCTAAAAAGACTTTCTCTACGTCGCACCCGCATTCCTTTTTTGCATACCCTTTTTGTTTTCTCGATACCATTCGAATCCTGCAAATTTTTCGTTCCCGCCAATCGGCGGTTCAGGTATCTCCCAGCACTGTCGTAAGAGAAAGAAAGTTCGCGCAGATGAGGGCCCCCAGGATGTCCCTGGATAAACGCTTCTTCCCGCTCGGGCGTGTTTGCAGTCAATCGCGCTGTACTGCGCTCCTTTGCTGCATGAGAAGGAAGAGGAGGCGTCGCAAGTTGACAGGAGCGGACGGTAACGGGAACGCACGAGCTCAGGAAGCCTGATGGCCGGCCATTTGCTTTCTCATTACAGTTGATTCGCATTTTTCAGGTCTATGCGTCATCGCCGGCTCCTTTGTCCGGGTCCGGCGGAGCAGTCCTGCGGCACGTACTGTGCTGTACAGTATTGTACTGTACGACATTTGAGGGGGCGGAGAATGGCATCGGCGAACTCGCGCGACTTTGGGTGGCCCCAGACGAGTTTGATCGAGGCACGTATCACGCTACGGCCTCGTCTCCGGGTTCCCCGAAATCAGGCTCCAGATCAATCGTTGTTGAACATCCCGGCTTTGTACGCAGCTTGGTCAGGAGTCGAGCGGGTCGTAATTGCCCTCGATCGAAAGAGCCTTACTGCCTCGATGTACAAGCCCAGCAGAGAGGAGAGGCGAGCGTAATCTTCGAGTCAGGAACGGATTTCTGATCATGCGATAAATGTTTTAATCCGCTCGCGAGAGAAGCGATTGTCGAGTGCGTCCTTTGGCGAGTATCCCGCGGGTCCGCCCTGTTGACACGCTCCAGTGGCACGCATAGCTACTTTTGTCTACGGAATTGGAACTCGTTTGGGTTTGAGAGAGGAGATTGCAATTCCCTGCCGCGCCTGCATACGCTGTCAATTGCAACCCGATTTCCCGCTCATCTTCCCCGACTCGCCCGACTTTGCACGTTTTTATTTCCCGCCTTGCATTGGTCGCCAAAACACTCGCCTACAGCCACACTATCCTAGAAAGGGTACGCTGCCGACTCGAGCGCCTCGCAGCGCCCTTCTCACGCGCGTCGCCGGCTGATTAGAGGCTCCTATCTGCGCGACAGCTTTCCGCGCCCGATCCGACGTCCGCCCGTTGATGAGTCTCGCACCGCCGCCGTCTGACGAGGTAGACTTCAGCGCGTTCGTGGTGGACGAGTCGCTCTTCCTGGACGACTCGCCGTTGCCGTCTCACTGCACCGCGGGTAAATTAGCCCTCGCCCTCCTCGCCGCAGCCTGCCCAGAGGCGATCTCCTGACTCTCTTCGTGCGCACCTGTAGCTCCAGGGAGTACCCCTACTGCATCAGCCTCTTCAGCAGGCTCGCCCGCGCCGTTCTCCCCTCTTCCCCATCTGCCCGAGTCCGCCATCACGTCCGCGTCGACATCGCCGCCATTCGCGTCCGCAGAGTTCCCCAAGAGCAGCAAACCAATGGACTCGTTGCCTGATGACTTTGCGCAGATCGCGGCCAGCCTGCAAGCCAACCTCGACCAGCAGCCCTCCCCCGCCTTGTTTGCCGGTTCCGCGCCTTCCACCGCGCTCCCCCTGACCATCGGCACCTCTCTGCCTCCCTACCTGCAGTCTCTCCAATCCACCCATTATCCGGCACATCTGCCGCTCGACTTGATCAATGCGGCCAACCTCGCATCATCTTCGTCCCTCCCAGCCACACCGCATTTTGGCCAGTCTGGCGCTTCCTCGCCGAATGTAATCCCGACCATGTACGGCTCCATGCCCTCGACTCCGTATCCTGGATTGAATTCGTTCGGCACCATGTCGAACACTGCGGGCCTTGATCCGGGCCTTTACGCGTTGCATGCGAGCCTCGAAGCACAAGCGCGCCTCGCTGCCACCACGTCCATGTCGGCACCTGGAACTCCGTCTGGCTTTGACCTCCTGCAGCGCCCATCGCCCCAGTCGAGCTCACTGGCGGGATCCGCTTCAACAACCGCAGCCTCGCCGGTACACCGAAATTCGGCTCGACCCGCGTCCAAGCGTAGCGTCAGCAGCTCGTACATCAAGGCAGCTATGGGAGTACCTGGAACGAGCGCGCCGCACCAGCGAGCGCAAACGCAACCTACGCAGTCCGGATCCCCTCTCGCTTCTCCCGCATTGCTGTCGAACGGATTCGATACAGCTGGAGCTTTCAATATGGCTCCAGTATCCAGTCATCAACGACCTCTCCCTCCGCTTCCGAGACGTCAGCCTCAAAGTGCGAATTCGGCAGCCCCGAGAACTCCCGCACAGGTTCCGTATTCAAACGTGAACGCCGATGCTACCGCCTCGCTTCCGCCAAGCGCGATCCATACACCTTCGATTTCGCGGGCTCAATCACCCCGACAACCCTTCCCGCCCGTCGATTACGACTTCTCGTCACTCGAGCATGATCTCGACCGCTTCACTTCGTCGGGTGGGTTCGCAAGTGCGGCAGCAGCGGCAATGGCTTCCGTCGGACCCGCAGCTCGGCGAGGTCACCAAGGTGTGGATGCGTACGGAGTAGGAGGGTACGGAGGAAGTCCGGTTCCAAAATTCGCAGAAGCGTTGCCAAGCCCAAAGCTCGTGGCGGATGTTCTCGGACGTGAACACGTCTTTCAGCAGTCACCCAACGGTGCGACTTTATCCAACCAACCTAGTCCTCGACTTGCAACAGGCAGTTCCCCCGCAAGCGCGAATCAAGGAATCGCCACAAACCTTGGAAGCTTCCCGTCCTTCGAAGGAGGAGCGGGCAAGCCGAGTCCGGGGAATTCGGCGTCCCCAGCAGGATCGACCATCATTGACGAGGAATCGGCAGAGATGCTGTCTCAGAAAGACCCGATCGCTGCCCAAGTCTGGCGCATGTTTCACAAGGCCAAGAACACGATGCCAAACGGAGCGAGGATGGAAAACTTGACGTGGAGGTTGATGAGCATGACTTTGAGGAAACGAAGGGAGGAAAGCGCAAATTCGGGAAGCTCTAGCGGTGTGCCAGGCGAAACGGCGAACCAATCGAGCCCCGGAACGGAGGACGCTTCATTGAGGAGAGCGATGGAGGCGGCAATAGAAGAAGAGTGGGAGGAGAAGGAAGTGGTCGAGGAAGGTCGTGATGTTGTGCAGCCGCTAGCCGGAGGTCGAGGCAGGACTAATCAGACAAGGGGACGAAGGGAACGAATCGATCACTCTCAGGAAGTCGAGCGCGGCCGAACAAGAGGAACCAAGAACGGTACTGCTAGCAAGAGCGCGAGTCCCGAGGCTGTAGCTGCAGTCGAAGCGTGAGTCCATCATCCAGTCCTCTACTTTGCTTCGCACGCTCTTACTCACACAACACCCCATTCTGATACAGTGCTGAAGCGATGGATTGGCGAGCGTTATCAAAATCCCGTTCTCGCTCGCGAGCTCCCGATATGATGGACTGGCGAGCTCAATCGCGCTCGAGGTCGCGCGCCCCCGAGCTACGCACCTCGATTGCTCAGCCAACAGTCGATTCGACACCCGCAACCGCAAACTTCTCCCGTTTCTCCGGCGACAACGGGATCTCGTCAGCTTCAACAAGCGAGATGCCGCCGCCGCCTCTTCCTTCGTCCACGACCACCTCGTCGAGCTCGGCAAATGCTTCACGTCCTGTGATCGAGCCCTTGACGATTCCGAGTCTCCCCGAGAACGATCCCAGCGCGCTCGCCGAGTTGGCTTCCTCGCTTGGACTGTCGCCACAAGATCAAGCCGAGTTGTTCGGCTCCGCTTCCGCTCGTCTAAGTCAGCACGGCCTGCTGGATCTTCAATCACAGTCCGGAGGACTCGTTTCCCCACCTACCGCTGATACTAGCCGATTGACCTCCCCGGGGCCGCTATCGCCACCTTCTAATACTTTCGCATTCCCGGGCAGCAACGGCGGTGTCGATCCCAACCTTGCCGCGATCGAGTCAGCGCTGAACCAGCTCATCAACTTGCAGAGCCTCGCATCGTCTCCCGCTTCGGCTGCTTCGCCTCAATCGCCAGACGCTGTGACACAAGCGATCAAGTCACCTAGCACTACGTTTGCACCTTCACCCCTCGTGAATTCTACCGAGCTTCCAAGCGCGCATAGTCGCCGAGCGAGTGGGACGAGCAGTCAGGCTCAGAAACAACTACAACAGCTCATGACGGTGCGTTTTTCCTGCTTCAATTCTCCCAATGAACTCCTTCTCTGAACCCGGTTCGTTATAGAAAAATGGCTCTCCCGCCTCTTCGACAGCTCCGCTTTCCCGTCGCGTGTCGAGTTCGACGACGAGTGCGTATGGCAACGCTGCGGCACTTGCTTCCTCGACTCGACCATTCGCGTTCGGCCCCGCTCCAATCCCGGCTTCAGCATCAGGAATCAGCCTCGGCCGACCCACAAATGTCCCGCAGGAAAATTCCCAGCCGACCAGTCCCTTCCTCGAACATTCAAGTTTCGGCTTTGCGACGTCCGCACCTTCGCAACCTCAATATCTGGGGTCGCCGAATCCGCCGTTGTTCACAGAAGGAACCGACACGACTCACCTCCTGTATGACTACTTCAACTCGCAGCAAAACAACTCGCAGCACAACACATCTTCCTACCAATCGTTCATGACGGGTAGCGATTTCGGATCTCTGCCGGTTCCGACCCATGTCGATCCCAGTCAGTTGTTGCACCCTGTCGAGACGCCCTATGGCTCGGCAGGCTCGTCATGGGACACGCATGGTCTATCCTATGCTGAATCGCCAAACGGGATCGGGAGCGAAGCGCTTCCGAGCCCTCCCACTACCTCGTCGGTTCAGTCTTCCAAGTCTCGTCTGTCGATCGCTTCTGCGGGAGGTCGGTCATCGAGTACCTCGAATCTCTCGACGCTGTCGTCTTCTCTCCCGTCGTCAAGCAGCAAGACGAAATCAGCGCCGACATCGCGAGCGCATTCTCGCTCGAATACCATCTCGGTTCAGCCTCCGATCCACGAAGGCAAGCCGCTCGACTTGAGTCGTGCAGTCGGCGACGGCGTTGCTGCCAGCGATAGCAAGAAAGAAGACTCCAAAGATGACGGACTCACCAGATGTCTCAATTGCTCGACCACTGTGCGCTCTCCTCTTCTTGCTTTCGAAGAAAATACCGGTCATTATTCTGACTCAAGTCTCGTTGTGCAGAACACGCCTCTGTGGCGACGCGATGCTGATGGCAAGCCACTCTGCAACGCTTGCGGCCTCTTCCGAAACTTGCACGGCGTCGACCGTCCTGCCGGGTTGAACACTGGCGTAATCAAGGTGAGACTCCTCCTGAGGCCTTTCATTGACTTGGCGCTCATCTGTCTCTGAGTTGCTCTTTTGTAGCGCCGCAACCGCAATCGAGGCCCCAAAGAACCCGGCACGAAGAAGGCGACCAAGACTGGTCCTGCTCGGCGCAATAGCATCCATGCAGCTGGCACCCAGCAAGCCATCTCGACGCCGAGTGGAAGCAGTCGCAAAGAACGTTCAGGAGCGAGCGCGCCGTATCCAAATGCGGCTCAACGTGCACAGCAAGAGTAGTGTACTATTTTTCTTCCTATCTGTTTCCCGAATTTCCCCCCAAGTTTCGTACCAGCAATTCTGCATTCCCCTCAACCTACTAATGTGTATTTGTTCCGTCATGTCCATGCTTCGTGTATTCTTGGTTTCTCTCGGCTGTTAGAGTCTTCTTGGGGCCAGCTTGCTAGACGATGAGTTTTTTCGTGTTTCCGATTTCAAGATGTTGGAAATTTGTTCAGCTTTTCGTCGTCCATTGTCTACGTCGATTCGCGGGAGAGGACCCTTTTGCACAACATCTAGAACGCGACCTCGTGTCCGTACCGGCGTTCCACTGCTTTCTCGACAATCGCGCGAGTAATGGCAACATCCATTGCTCCGACTCCGACACATTTGAAGAGACTCTTCGCTTCAGGCGAGCCCTTGAGCCTTTTCAATGCGACGCGTGTGGGTTCATGATCGGTTCGAAGGCTGCCACTCTCGTCGCAGAGACTTCCAATCTCGATGAGTTTGTCCGCGGTGATACCAGATGCAATAAGTTCGCCAGCTTCATGCAGACACGCCTCTTTTGAATCGACGAGGATGGTAGGGATTCTTTCGGATGACCCGAGGGAGTCGGGACTGATCAGAGCCGGGGGAAACTCGAACATGGTCGGCTTGTACGAGCCGATCGCGTTGATGTGTACGCCGGGTTTGAGGTCAATCGTGGAGAAGAGCGGAGCAGTCGAAGGGACACAACTGCAGCAAAGTTGGAGGGGGTCAGGTTCGGTTTGACAGATGCGTATGTAGAACTCGGCGATACGAACCAGCAAATGATGTCGGCATGCCTAACGGCTTCGGGACCCTCGCTGGTCAAGATCAGAGAGGTCTCTACTCGCATGATCTCCGAGTGGGACCTGAAACTTGCTTCGAGAAGCACAGCCGAGCGAGAGGCACGAGACCTGACGACAAACTGCACGCTCTCAATCGACGGGAACAATTGGAGGATGAGCACTGCCACAGAGAGCTGAGGCATGTCAGTGCGCAGCAGTCAATAGGCAACGAGGAAAGACTCACGGGCGTGACACATGGCTTGGGTCCCCGACCCGAACACAACGAGCCGCCTTGAATTGGGGTTTGCGAGGATCTTGCTCGCCAAGGCCGAAGCCGCCCTGCACGAGACCAGGCCTCAGAGATACACTCTCGCGATGAGGTGTGAAGAGACGCGCAATGTACGCAGTTCGAAGACCGGTCAAGTCCGACGCATTGACGATCGCACGGACCCTGCCCGTCGATTCATCCAGGAGCAGCGTCGTCGCGGGCAGTCCTTGCCCGTCGTGGCCAGGTTTTGGACTCGATACGATTTTGACTGACGTCGCGGGACCCTGCAGAAAGCATTGAGCGATCAGAGCCGAAAAACCAGCTTCGCGAGGTGCACGTTATCAACGAACTTGGCTCGGCGTGGTCAAGCGCGCTGGCATGTAAAGCGTGTGGTGTGAAGCACTTTCGGTCGCTATCCGCTGGGATAATAGAAACTTGAGCAAGCGATCACTCGGAGAGACATACGCCGGTCTCGATGGGGCGGACTAACCTGCGGGTTCTGTACATCCATCGGGTCGACGGTCGGAGTGGACACGACGCTCATGGCTGCGCCCACCATCTCGCACTGGTCAGAGAAACATTAGCCGGCCTGCATCAGTCTGACGTGGAGCGCGGCGAAGTGGGGAAGCATTCGAGACGCACGAGCGCAGTGGCCGAGATCTCGCGAGTGACTCTTTCGACATCACTGGCGGATAGTACCAAGATCGACATGGTAGAAGATAAGATGAGCGTCAAGAGAGCGAGACAAAGTTGCGGCACGTGTCAGTGCGCGCGTGCGTGGTTCATCGGCCACGCTGTGTACTTTGGTTCCGGCTCACTCGACCTCGAATCTCGCAACTCGACCAGCCAGGCCAACAAGCAGTGATTGCTCTCAGCCTGCGTGCGCCTCGCTCGACTAAGCCGCGTCTCGAATGTGAGTCGCGTGCAGCTCGAACGACGTTCATCTCTCGTCGCGACTGACTCGCGCTCGACGCGTCTGCCAGGTCTTCGTTCCTCTCGTCGATGGGCCTCGGGGGTAGACCGACCCAGTCACGCGCGCAGCCTCCCCCTCGCCAACCGGGACAGCCCTCTGCGCCTCCTCCCGGCACGAACCATTCGAATGCTCCGTTCCCGCAGCGCGGCGCAAGCCAGCACCCAAGTAGAGGCCAGCAGACTACCGATCGACTGTATCTATGCCTTCCATTCGTCAAAGCCGCCCTTGTCAAGGGCAACTTCAAGACGATCGTGGCGCTGCCAAAGTGTCAGTCCTTGTCTGTCTCCACAGCGCTTTCTCTCGCTCGCTGCTGACCTGCCACGCGCAATCCTCCACAGACGTCGACGTGAATGAATGGGTCGCCGTGAACCGTGAGTCTTGCTGTTGTTCGACTCTTCAAGCCGCACCGCGCTGCGTCCCGGTCGATGCGCAGCTTGTGCTGACTCTCGAATCTGCTGTCCGCCTGCTCTCCGATCATCGTTTGTCCTGTCTCTACGTCGCATTCCGCGTACTTGCAACCCTAGTCGTCGATCTCTTCAACAACCTCAACTTGTTCTACTCGGTCGTGACAGAGTTCTGCACGGTCGAGAACAACCCGACCATGTCTGCCGGCCCAGGGTACGTCGCAGGAGACCTGGCGACTCATGTACTACGAGACTGTTTCACTCACGCCGTGTGCCGTCTTCCCTTCAGGATGGACTACACTTGGATCGACGCGAACCGCAAACGGGTCAAGCTGCCAGCGCCGCAGTACATCGACTACGTTCTCACCTGGGTCGAGGGCCTCATCAAGGACGAAGCCGTGTTCCCGACCAAGGCTGGACGCGAATTCTCGCCCAACTTCCCGTCGGTTGCGCGCCACATCTACACGCAGCTGCTGCGCATCTTTGCGCACCTGTACCATGCGCACTACCAGGTGTACCTGCACCTGAGCGCCGAAGGGCATCTCAATTCGTTGTTTGCTCATTTCCTGACCTTTGGGCGCGAGTTTGACCTGCTCGAGCCGAAAGAGTGCAGAGCTCCGAAAGAAGGCTGGCCGTTCGTGATCGGAGACCTGATGGACGTGAGTTCCGCACTCTCCTGCTCGAAACGTTTGCGATGGGCTATTCGCTGAACCTCGCTCGTTGATCCAGGCATGGAGAGGACTCGGGGTCCTTGATCACTGATCGATTCCCAGTATCAGCGTTAACGCTCTTCTTTCCTTGGTTCTCGCTCCACTGTTGTCTGTCGATATCGACAGTATACCTAGCATTTCTCTTTCTACACCGCATGTTCACCCCTCTTCCGCCGAGTCGTTTCTCTGCCTGTTCTCCCCGTTTCGGATTGATTTCGATTCGTCGTTGCTATTTCGTATGCACCCGTGTAAAGAGCCCTTCTTGTCGCAAGATTCCCGCGCGCAAAGACGAGAGGCACGAAACCGTCGATCGGAAAGTTCCAAGTCTGTCGCGAAGTCGAAAATAAAAAAAAAGACGTGCGCAAGTGAGGACCCCACCGGTGTCGGTCTCCAGTTTTGCGGTCGTTTTTGCGTGGTTACCTTTGTCTAAGGAACCTTAAGCCAGGTTGGAGGGCGGTGCAGAGTAGCATGGTGAGTCTCGATCGTCTACACTCTGCTGGCTTGCTGCTGCTGCGATCATGTCGTCGCTGTCGGTGCTGACCGCACCCGCAACCGACCTGCGTCAACTCGTGTTCGCCGCATCGGCTATCGCTTCACCCTTCCAGAGCGCACCCGAAACAGATACGCCCACGTGCGGGAACGAGTCCGAGTACAATGGCAGACTTGGGTTGAGGGTCGCGGCCATCTTTATTATCCTCGTGCGTATTTAATACCGCTCTACTTTTCAAAGCAGGTCTTCACGCTGACCTTTGGCGTCGGTTCGAACAAATGTCAGGTGACTAGCGCAGTCGGAACCTTGTTCCCAGTCCGTTTGTCTTTCGCCGCGTCCCATCCGGGACGAAAGCCTGACTCATTTCTTCTCGCGAACCTAGGTCCTAACCAGGCGTTCCAAGATGCCGTTGTCAGACAAGGTGTATCTTGCGTTCAAGATGTTTGGATCAGGCGAGTCGATTTGTTTGACTCAAGAACGCGAGCACAGCAACTAATCGGGTTGGTGCGCACATCCAGGTGTCCTTGTCGCGACGGCCTTCATCCACGTACGTCAGTTGCTATTCGACAGTGCACGAGGCGAGACTGACCAAAGATGGAGGAATTTCAGTTGCTCGCGCCAGCGTTCGAAGCTCTCACGTCGCCTTGTCTGAAAGGAACCTGGACCGATTACGATTGGGCTCCGGCACTCTCGATGGCAGCAGTGCTCTCGATTTGGATCGTCGAACTCGTTGCCCACAGATGGGGACGATCGTACCTCAAAAGGCGTGGCCTCAAGTCTCATGACCCGCATTCGACGAAAGGAGGTAGCGAGTTGGGACACACGGGACATGGTCAGCATGTCGCCGACAGCGCACAGGAAGGGCTCGCGTCACCGCAACTCGAGCGTGCAGCGACGATCGAGGAAATTCAGAGAGTGTCATCGATCACGAATACGACGAAACTGGTCGACCTCGAAGACGGTTTGAATGGAGACTCGATCAAGAGTTCCGAGGTTTCGGCTGCAACCCTGGTGTCTCCCGGGAGCACTCTCCCCCACCTGGATTCTGTCCCGCACGAACACACGCACGAACACGAACATAGCTTCATCGACGAGTCGAGTCTCGCGCAGATCATTGGGGTCGGGATCCTCGAATTCGGTGTCATCCTGCACTCATTCATCATCGGATTGACCCTCGCCGTCAATGCCGAGTTTGTACCTCTGTTTTGCGTCCTGATCTTGTAAGCCGCTCTTTCTCTCTCTCCTCCCAATTCCAAATCTTAAACGGTTCGCAGAAATCACTCACGCTGGATGAATCTTGTTCCCAGTCATCAAGCGTTCGAAGGAATCGGTCTTGGGAGTCGGCTGTCTGGATTACCGCTCCCGTCGCAGCTGAGCTGGGTGCCAATCTTTGGAGCGATCCTGTACTCGTGCATTACTCCGTTAGGAATCTCGATCGGCCTCGGGATCCGGACTGTGTAAGTTTGTTGGACTACTTATCCTCCTGTCGAAACCGTTCAGGCTTGACCCTGACCCTCAATCTGCGCACATTCGATACAGATACAACCCAGAGTCGACCACGTCGAGCATCGTGAGCGGGATTCTAGATGCGTGCTCGTCGGGCATCTTGCTGTGGGCTGGCATCGTCGAGTGCCTCGCACACGACTTTGTGTTCGATCGCAAAAGTGAGTCCGACCTGTGGGTCCTATGGGAGAAATCCAGACTGACAGGCCGGTGCATCTACTTTTGAACAGTGGCCGAGGCTTCAAACGGCGAAGTCGCATTCTGCATATTCTTCGTCCTCTTGGGTGCTGGGTTGATGGCACTCCTCGGTCGGTGGGCTTAGCTCGCACGGCGGACGGCTTCCGGTTGTATGATGTCTGTGTTGTACTTTTCCTACATTACTTGCATTCCTTTAGAAATAGATCTCTCCTGTCCTTCACTTCCACTGAGTGCGCCTTTCAAAGCTGTGCCATTTCATTCGCGAAACGAGGTTGGCAGCGAAATAGGTGCCAATTTTGGTTCGCACAAAAGAGCGGTCTCATCATATTCGAATTCAGGTTCTCCACTTTGGAAGCGTGCAACACAAAGATCGCTCAACTCGCTCGATTGTCTCGTCAAGGAGGCTCGTCAGCATGCCTGCCGTAGCAAGAGAGCGGGCGCTGGCAAGTGAACGCGCCGGCAATCGCGCGGGCGAACAAGCACCAGTCAATCAACAAGATGACCCGGAGGACAGTGCCGACGACGACGAATTGGATACGGACGGATCAGATGAAGCGTTCGAGGTCGGTAAGCTCAGGTCATGATCCACCACCGCAGCTCATCAGCTGTACTCGCGCCATGTCGAAGCTTGACTGAACTCCCCGCCATGCGGGCGGTGTATTCCAGAACGGATTCTCGATTACATGATCTTCGACACGTTCAAAGGCCTCCCAGAACCGTACCCTCAAGATCAAGATCGATTCCAGGTCTTGTACCAGGTCAAGTGGCTAGGCTATCCCGAGTGAGCCATCCTTCTTAACTCAGAGTTTCTGCCGATGCCCGTCCGAGTCCTTCAATTGCGCTGACCTACTGTTCTTACCTAATAGTTCGGAGAACAGCTTGGAACCCAAGTCAAGCTTTGTCGACGAGAAATCTTGGGAGGCCTTCTGGAAAGAATGCGAACAAACGAAACCTCCTCGAGAATCGCATGCCAACCTCGTCGCTCAAGCCGAGGCTCAGAACAAGGCATACGAGAACAAGAGGAACAAGATTTTGAAACGAAAGGAACAGGCTGACGCCGACAAGAAAACCAAGAAAGCCGCGAAGAACAAGAGCAAACGTGAGAGCGTCAGTCGAGCTCCTCTCTATCTACAACTCGTCGAAGCTATCGCAATCATATACTGATCTGTGACCTTGACTCAGAAACGCCCTGAATCGGACGCCTCGGGCTCGATCACGGCGGCCCCAACCCGAAGGAGCTTGAGAGACCCGCCTGTCACTGTGTCGAACAAGCGCCGTAGATCCGACTCGTCCGATCAGCAAATGAGGGAGACTCGCTCCAATCGGCATGAACGCATCGACCAAGCGGTCCTGAACGATTTGATCGGGACGAGTCGTCACAAGATGTTGAGAGAACTCAGAATCTCGTCTCCACCTCAACATGTCGAACATCTTGATTCTGACGAGGATGAGAACAAAGTCGAGGAGCAAGAAGAGCCAAGTAGCAACCACAAATCACCTTTGGATCAGGGACCAAATGGACTCAAACAATCGCCAAAGCCCGATTCTGGCCTCCTTATGGACCAAAATCCGTACAGAGGGTTCGCGCATGACAGCGAGAGTGAAGAGGAGGAGGGCGACGCAACTTTGAAAAACCGACCACCCTCGCCTCCCACCCAGGTCACTCAGCCCGTTGACAAAGGTTTCGCATCCGACGAGAGCGATGAAGAGGAAGCAGACAGTAAAAGCGCGAACGGCGGTGCGGATCATCACGACGCTGCTCAAGTTGACCTCGAAGACGGGAAGGTCGCAACCGAAGAAAAGGGCTTCAGGCAGCCAGAGCCGCTTAAACCTGTGCCAGGAGGGTTCGCTGATGACTCGGAGGATGACTCCGATGATGAACAGCACGTTACACAACAGACAGCGATGCCGAAAACTGTCCAAGGCAAGGACGCACGGGATCCGCAATCAAGAAATTCAAAGCCGCTGCGACCCGCAACGAAAGGAGCCGAGGAAGACTCGGGCGCTGACGCCGAGAAAGACGAGCATTCGAAACAGGCACTAGCAACACCAAAGCTTGCCGTCCGGGCCGTCAACGCTCGTGCTCGAGCCGAGGCGATTGTCGACTCCTCACCCGAACAACCTCTCATGAACCTTCGAGCTAGACTTGCCTCGACAAGCGAAGTGTCGAATTCTCCGAAGGGCTTCAAAGACGAATCTGGAGCTTCTCCTGACGACCAGGCTGAAGCCATCCTCCGGCCGGACAGCGCGCCATCAGTCAGCGAGGGTCGTAGTATGGGGCATGCACAGCAAAACAGCACCTCCGCTACAAGCGAACCTGTACTACCTGCAGATGTGGAAATGCGTGACGTCTCAGGCATTCCAACTAGGACAGGGCAACCCATTGCACACCCTCCCGAATCAGATCGAGACGTCAATGTCAAGCAAGAAAGTCCGCCGATCTCACCAGAAGGCGCTCTGGAACCAAACAACACGCGAGATAAAGGGGATAAACCTCCGAAGTCCACAGCTTCTCTTGCTGGACCCAACGGCAAAAGATTGCACGGTGAGGTCAAGGGATTGAAAGCCGAGACAATTCTCGAGCTCGAGTCTCCGGGCTCGGGGAGACAGCCACGCACGGGAGGTAGTACGGCCACGGACCAGAGCAAAACGCCCGAGCGAGAAGGAGCAAAGGAGAAGGAAAGCAACACAGGCGATCCGGAATCTCGACGACAGAAAGACAACAGTAGTGCCCCGAAATCGTCAGCTCAAGACAAGGGCGATGATGTAGGCAAGACCAAGCAAGTTCCCCCGGCTTCGACTTCGACCAAGACGGCGCCAATATCAGTCCCAGCGCCTCGTTCACCGAAACGCACCCTGCCCGGGGCTGATCATGTTTCGCCAGTCTCCGCCAAGCGCCGAAAAACGGAAAAGCGACAGCAGCAAGCATCTGCGAAAACTCCGCCGGCGGCAGCACCTGCACCAGCACATGCTTCTCCTAAGGCGATCGCTCAGAGGGCCGCGTTGAAGAAATTCAAGATCGGTCGACTGCCACGAGAAGGCGCTGTCCCGATTCCCCCAATAGCTCCAACTCCTATCTCCCCACCCGCTGTACCCAACTCGCCGGACTTGCTGTCAAATTCACACAGCTCGTCAGGAACCAACAGCAAGAAGCGCGAACAGGATCCCTTCAACTATGGCGTGCAGCGTCCGTCAGCCAAGGATGGCTACATCCGGTACAACGTAGACACGCCTGCCTACAAGGGGCTGCCCGACGCGATAACCGGTCGAGAGAAGCCAAAATGGTCTCACGAAGTACCCGACAACATGCGAATCCGCTCATGGTGGGGGATTGACGGCAATCCTATCGATAATTTTGTCAATTTTGACAAGGTACTCAGCCATCGCGAGGTCTACATCACACCGAGGCCAACTCCGAGCGAAGTCGGCATCAATAAGCGCGCCAGCGTACATGACAAAGAGTACCTGGCGCTGCAGCTCGTGCTTGCTCACATCAAGGAAGTCAAGCAAGTAGACTCCTTGCGGGATTCTGTCACGGCCGTCTTTGTGCATGCCTCGTTCTCGAACGATCTCGGACGATTTCCGGGCAAACTCTCGGAACTCGACCATTGGCGCGACCGCGAGGACGTTGTTTTCTTCTGGTACGGCTCTGACGGGAACGGCAAACGCCAAAAATTGTGCCAATTCTGGAAACCTCGTACGTTCTCGTCCGGATCTCCATCGCTAAGCGTGTCCTCGCTATTGACCGGTCTTTCGTTCGCCACCTTCGTAGTCACCGCGATCACGTTCACATCTTCGGCGCTCCTACGCGATCCTGTGCGACTCAGCCGCATACTGGAGAACGCAGCCGAAAGTCGCGACCGAGTCTTCAGAGCTCGCGATCAGTTCCCATTCATGCTATCTCAATACCTCCTCACAGGTGGCACGCTCGGACCATCCGAACCAGGAAAGCCAAGCACAAGCAATCCCCAATCTGAAGCCCGGTAAGTTGGCGCTCTCGAATCGACGACAAACCTTAAGACAACAGCTAACACCGTCCTTCATCTCGGCTTGCATAGACAACCAGCTATCGATGCAGTCATGTCGCTGCTGC
The DNA here is from genome assembly GCF_050403365.1 of Sporobolomyces koalae. Lineage (NCBI taxonomy): Eukaryota > Fungi > Basidiomycota > Microbotryomycetes > Sporidiobolales > Sporidiobolaceae > Sporobolomyces > Sporobolomyces koalae. The sequence continues at coordinate 346,968 of NW_027481768.1, forward strand.
ATGCGGGCTCGCTCACATTGACCAGGATTGCCCCACGCCTCGGTCCACCTTACCGCGATCAGAAGCGATTCCCGGCACACGACGACTCTGTGGCCAACGATCCCGTGGCGTGGTCCCGGCTGTCGCAATGCTACCTGCCAAAGTACTGTCAGGTGTCTCCAGAGAGATTGCAGAACCTCGTCTGCAGTTGGCGCACTCGCTACACTAACATGTGAGCACTTTCTCACGCTCAGGACTCTCGCCGCGATCGCTAGAAGCTTCCTTTGCTGACGAAATCTTCTGCACCGGATCAGCCGACGCTGGATCATCATCGCAACGCGAGAAGAGAAGACTTCGCTCGCTGCTGCTCCTGGGGTACCTTTCGTCGCTTCCACATCATAATCCTTCCCTATTTGAAAGGAGTCGCACTGCTGACGAGGATCTGCCTTCACCAGATCCTGCTCGTGACTGCCACAGAAGCCGAACGGATCATTCAGCGTCCCCTCAAGGTGATCTTTGGCTGATCACGACTAAACACCAAAGAAGCCACTTATACCCCCGACCGGATTCACCACCACGATTTCTCCTCTATACCGTTCGTTTTGCGATATCCGAATGTCCGCTCCTTTCTCGCCTTTGCTTGTCTGTCTGTGCCTTGCCTTTTCTCAAGGTCTTTTTGTTGTAACCACAACGCACTCAGCTTTACCTGCCAATTTCTTCGTCGTCCTCGTGATCTCGGACTCTGGTGATTTCCCCTCGAGAGCCCAGAGAAACAAGGTCGTTCTTGAACCGTTTCCACACACCTTGCAACTACAAACGAATGTCTCTCGATGGAGATCGAGAATGCTCACAGACTCTCACTCGTGCAAGGGCATGTCAATCTCGCCACGTCAATCTGTGTTTGCATTCTTCCTAGAGAGGAGAGGACAGTTCTTCAAAAGGAAGGGACCGACAGATGAGAACGGGGCAGGAAAAGAAAAAAAGGCCAAAAAAAAAAAGTAAAAAAAGGGGGGGTTTAGGGGGTTCCATACAAGAGGGGTCTTGATTTTGTTTGGGCGCTCCTGGCTTCTCCGAACCCACACGTACGAGCGATTGACGTTTTTCTCCCTCGGGACCACGAGTGAACGAGTCGAAGGTTGTGACATTTGGCTTGATACGAGTGGGAGGAGAAGAGGTTCTTTTTGTTGAGGTTGTCGAAGAAGGGAAAAAGCCTGTTTTTTGTGAGGGTTTTCTTTTTCGGTTCCGAAAATGATGGGTGCTTCTTGTTTGCGTCTTCTAGTGGTCGAGAGAGAGCAAAAGGAAGAGGAGGAAGTTGTTTTTTGAAAGGTTTGAGGTGGTTGTAGAGGAGAGAAAGTGGTATAGTTGAGAAAGAGGAAAGGGAAGCAAAAACCGTTCTATATCGAAGTGACATTGGGCTTGAGAGGAAACATGGGAGTGGAGATGGAAACATTTGAAGAAGAGACGATCCTTGGGAGAAAGATGTTTTTTGGGGTGTTTGTTTTGTTTCGAGCGGAAAGGCGACGAGACGATTCCGTAATTTACCTGAGGCGACATAGTTGCCGATGTAGGATGTTGAAGAATTGGAAATGAAAAGGTCGAAACGAATCAAATTGAAGAACGAGGCGTCTGAGAATCGCAGAGTGGAGAGCTTTTCCTCTAGTCAAAGCTGAACTGAATCGCTGGCTAGCTAGGGTTCACTTGTCCACCCTTGTGACTTGACGGCAACGTTGGTAAAGTCGAATCGAGAGTCGGTCCGGAGAACCAGAAAGGTATAAAAGAGATTGAGAAATGCGGGATAGAGTGAGGGAGAAGAGCAGGGTCCGTTCTGATAAGCCTGTCGAGACTTAGCAGACCGCTCGGAAAGAGACCTCTTGACCGAACGAGCGCGAGCGAGTATCGGCCAACGAGACGGGCGGGAGCAGCGAAGGAACGTCGCTCTTCATGCGGCACGGTCCGCCTCGCGAGACGGGGGTACGACGAGAGACAGACTCGGCTTCTGCAACCGGGGCGAGTGTAGCCGCGGGAACCGAAGACGACGCCACAGGGGCGGCGATCGTGTTCTTGTTGTTGCGAGCGGCGTAGACGAGTCGTCCGAGAGCTTCCTCGATGGCGAATCGGTCTCCAATCTCGCCGCGAACGCCCGCGAGGACCTTGAAGGCGATCGTGTTCAACCACTGCACCCACTTGTCTTCGCGGAGGGCGACGTCGTACTTGAGGGCAGAGAAGACGTAGATCTCGAGCGCGTTGACATCCTTGAGCGGGATACCGGACACGGTCGCGAAAGTCTCGTTGCGGTAGGAGTTGTCTTGCAGAGACTGTACAGATCGGAGGAACAGTGAGCAAGTGCGCTCGAGAGGAAGTACGATGAGGAATGACATACCTTGTTCGCGAGCATGAGCGAACCGAGGAAAATCTTGAAGGGCGCAGCTTTGAACGACGTAGTCTGAGCATCCTGTCCTCCTTCAGCGGGCGTGGGAGGAATGATGTCGGCAGGAGCGATCTGAGCGACGTAGTACAAAGCGAGCACGAGGTCTTCAGGAGTGACGAGGGTCGCGCTGAGGATCTGCTTGACGAATTGGCGGAACGCGACCGAGGGCTCGACGGGGAACGTGGCGGCCGAGAGCGTCGGGATCGTAGCTTTGCGCGAAGGGGCGTGCGGCATGAAGTCCGAGAGTCCAAGATTGGCCAAACGGTGCTGACGCGCCTCTTCCTCTTGAGCCGAGACGAGACCAGGGGTTCCCGGAAGCGAGCTCGACACGCTCGAACTGTCGCTGGCAAAGCCATCTGCCGAAGCACTGCGGAGCCTGCCGTCGCCAATCGTGCCGAACGAGTCGCGCCCAGAGCGGCGCCTCGAGGCAGACGACTGGAGAGACGCAGCGTGCGCCGCGGCGATCTGGTTGTCGCGAGCGAGGAGGAAGCCTTGACGGCATGCTTCCCAAGTCATCTCGACGGCAAGGTCGGCGAGGGGGACAGCCGAGAGCTCGACGGGAGGAGGAGGGGGAACGCTCGAAGTGTTGGGGATGAGGTCATAGACGACGGTCTTGTCATCGTCAGGGATCGCCACATGAGCGTTGTAGTTGTCTAAATCCGCGCGAGCGCGTCGACAGAGGTCAGCGTGACTGTCAGACAACCTGCCAAGCAGGAACTGCAGCTGCTGCTCACCGTTCAGAGTCGCTCGTTGCGCCGACTCTTGGCGACCATAATCGCCTCCGATTCCCCACGCGGCCGTACGCTCGTGGCTGTGCGACCTCATGTGTTCCTCTGCGCCGCCGAACGAGGCAGCGTACGAGTACGCAGGAGGGGGCAACGTGAACTGCTGCTGCGAGTGGGCAGGCGCGCCGACAGAAGCAAAGGCGAAGCGACTGCGCGCGGGCTGCTCCATGCTGTACGCGTGCTGCTGGGCGTACGACGGATAGCCGTATCCCGAAGGGTAGTTGTGCGCGTCGACCGCGAGGGGGACCTGAGCGACAGGGACCTGCTGCTGGGCGACGTGGCGATGGTCGTACTGCTGTTGAGCGTAGTACTGGGATTGAGCCATCGGCCACGCGGGGACGGAGCCGTCAAAAGACGGGTAGGTGTATTGACCGTTCATGCGATTGAAGGCGGGTAGACGAGAAACAGTAGCTTCTCGAGGACCCAGGGATGTGCTGTCTTGACGAAGCACTTTTGGCGAACTCGGGTGAAGGAGTCCGGGAGGGAGGAGAGGAACGGTGTGAATGTTTGAGAGAGGGGGGATCGTGTTGGGTTTCGTCGGAGGAATTTAGCTGTGGACGAAAGGGAACAACTGGGGAGGGTACCGCTGTGCGTGCAGAGACAGACCGAGGTGTGAGCAACCCAGCCAGTAGGGCGGCAAGACAGCTGCGGCGGAAGAGAGACTCACGATGCGAAGAGAGGCGGAGGACAGCAAAGCCCTGCCAACAAGCAAAGACGGAGAGAGGAGAGTGTTTCGGGAGGAGCGTGAAGCCGGGTGGAGCGAGGAGGAGGATCTGTAGGTGCGTGCGAGAGCGAGGGTTTAGTAACCGGGTAATTGGGCGATTGTATTCGCGGCACGTTCGGCGCGGGACTTGCCTGTTGCGAGAACCTGCTGAGACGATTCCGGGGAGCCCTTGAAAGAGGTATACGTTCAGACGAGGATCAGACGTGTGACCTGCACGCAGCGCGAGCCGGGGCGAGGAGGGAACGAGACGTCAGCTGGCGGCGATCGCGCGGGCCGTGATCAAAGGGAACCTCGACTCGCTGTGCTGATGGACTGTCCGAGACGCCGTTTCCAAACCGAATGGAACCGTGAGACTCTGTTGAGCTGGTCGCTGGCTGCTCGGAGGGGACGAGGCGGCCGAGAGATCGAGCGGGGAGAGTCGAGTCCGGTCTTTGCAAACCTGGTCGAAGCGGAGTCGGCGGGGCGACTGCGGCTCGAGGGCAAGGTCTGGACGGTGCTGGAGAACGCAAGGGAGCGAAAAAGTCGGCGCTCGGGGAGAGGGTTGAAGGAACGGGTTGCCCTGGTCACTTCGCCTTAGAAGAAAAGAGAAGATTCGACTCGGGCGCGCATCCCTCTCGCAGCGAGCGCTGGGTGAGTCATCGCCTCGTGTCGTCGTCTCGCCACTCGTGATGCTCTCGTTGGACACTGGGTCCTGCTGGTAGACCCTCGTAGCCCGGTGCCCCCCAAGATCGCGCGCAGGGCAGCCGAATGCGCGTAGCGAATGAGCATCTTTTCAGAATTCTGCGCCCAAATCAAGCAGAGCTCAATGCATGTGCTGGCTACGTCAATCCGAAAATCTTTGCAATGTCGTTCAACTTGGCATCTGGTCACAGGATCAGCTCGCATCGTCAGTCTCGAACGAGCTAGTGCGTGAGTCGCAAAAATGCCTACCGATTTTTTGACGTCCCTGCTCAACTCCGCGGTTGCCCGAAAACGCCTATTTATTCAAACATTCTCGTTCAACCCTCGGTGCTCCTATGACTTAGGGATACAAAGGTTGACAAGAGCTCACCTCGGCGATGAGTTTCTCCTTGCCCGCTTGAATCTCGAGCACTTTGTCCTCGACAGTGTTTTCCGCCACCATCTGGAAAACTCGAACCCTGCGCAAACACGGGCAAAATTGCGGCCCAAATAAATCAGCTGGCAGACTTGTTGACCGCATCGGAAGGAGCTACCGACTTTTGTGTTTGGCCGATACGGTTAACGCGATCGATCGCCTGTTGTTCGATAGCCGGTTGCCACCATCTTTTTTCCGCCGACGTGCAAGCAAAAATTAGCCTCCTATGCCCTATTTCATATCCTGGTAATAGCTTACGGGTCCATGAGCACGACTTGGCTCGCGATCGTCAAGTTCAACCCGAGCGCTCCGGCCTGGACAGTATCAACGGGATGGAAATGAAACGGCAAGCATTCAGATTTCTTGTCGCTGGGAACAACGCAGCAGGATCTCACCTTGAGTGAAAGGAGCATGACCATCGGGTTGCGCTTGTCGGCCTTTGAACCCGCAACCGCGTCCTTGTTTGGCAGCGTGAACGATTTGATCACTTGCTCACGTTTGTCTTGTCGCATCGAGCCATCGAAGCTGTTGTCATCAGGTATCTTCAGCCTCGTGCTAGGACCTTGCGCATCAAATAAACAGGGGAGAAGTCGCGCACCGGCATGTGGTCATGCCTTCTTCAGTCAGCGCCGCCTCGATTCGATCGAGATGCGAGGTCCACTGATGTGCGCACGACAACCGGTCAGCCTCAATATCCCAAGAGGAGAAACGTCACTCGACGCACTTGGGAGAACACGAGGGTTTTGACCCCGGGGGGAGTGTTTTTGAGCAACTGGATCAACTCGGTCGTCTTGGCTGACCTCTCGACGGCTCCGACACTCGCGCCTCGCGAAGTGCTGCTCGCAGGTGTGACACTGCGTTCCGGACCGACGATGCCCTTGGCCGTGAGAGGGTAGAAGCACACTGGGCATGATGCACTGGTCTCGACCGCGTATTCGATACTGTTCGTCTCGCCAGAGCAACGAGTCAGTATCCAGTGGCGCCGTTCCATCTGAAACCTGCGTAGAAGCGTTCAGACTGACCAGGATTGACAAAAGATGTGCTGACAGATCGTGATGCGGGCATCGACGACAATCGATGAGCATACCGAGCACTCTTCCTCGTCGAGTTGGCGTAGGAGCGAACGCAAAAAGTTCATTTGCTGGGGAGTTTCGCTCTCTCCACTGACACTTTTGAACTCGTCGTCGAGATGTTCTGCTTGAGCTTTGTCCCGAATCCTGTCAAAGAGCACGAGTTCAACCCCGGGCACCACGGACAAAAACGAGACGATGGCAGTCGACTGACATCTCGATGAAGTCTTGAGGGCACAGAGTCGGGTCGCAAGCGATCTGTCGCAATCTTAGCAGGTAAGACACTGCCAGGATCCCCACGACCAAATTAGATTTTCATCTGTCAAGTGTGCAGCCACGAGGAAAGAGCAGGAACTGACACATCTGGGAGTACTTGGTTCCACCCGAGTTTTGTTTGACCATGCCTCCGATGATCTTGCCGAGTTGCTTGAATACTTCGTCATAAGTCTCGCGAGCTGCTCCAGTCAACTTCACCTTGATCTGATACATCGCGAGTTCGGGTAGTTTGACCAAAGGTTGCCCCTTTTTATCCACCATGTTCTTGGTCCTGAGCAGACATCAAACGATTAGCCAAAGACAACATTCGTTAGGGCAAAACGAGAGGAGGAAGCAATCGGACCTGCGCAAGGTACTTGAGAGTACGACAGCCTGCCGTCCGCAAGATCCGATCAGTCAGTTAGACGGCGATTCGGTCGGTCTCGGCGCCAACTCACCCGCAGCAATTTGGCAACCTCGGGATCTGGATCTGGAGGAGGTTGGCCCTTCTCTTTCCTTGGCATCGGGACATAGCGTTTCCACACTTCGGGATCGTCAAGAGGTTTACAGATCCTGAGAAAATGAATCATCGCTCCAACTATGTAGGAGATCAGCGAACAATCTCGGAAAGGTGAGAAATGGCCAAGGCGAGCATACGGTCGGCAGCAGCATTCACAATCGGAGTTCCGGTCAAGATCCATCGGCGTCTACAAGCCAAGGCAAATTGTCAGCGCTTGTACCTCTTGAATGCAACAGAAGAAGAGAGTCTCCTACTCGGCAGTGAGTTCAGCCGCCGCTCTCGACATTTTCGCTTTTGGGTTCTTGATCAAGTGTCCCTCATCAATTACGATTCTGCGCCATTTAATCGCATGCAGTGTGCCGTCTTTCACCGTTCGCTTCTGTTTCTTGCTCGGCGGAGGATGGTCGGCAACGTCCACGATGCCTTCGGCCAGCTCTTCTTCCTCCTCTCGCGTACGGGGTTTCGGTGCCACTTCTTCGATTCCTGCGACGAGACTTTGGCTTCTCTCGAGGGAATCACAAAGACGCGATCAGATAGGGGTTGAAGGGGAATCCGAGAGGAAGGGGCAAGAGCACTAAGTGACTCACTAAGTGGTGATTACGACGTCGAATTCTCGCAATTGCTTCTTGGTCAAATCTCTGCCTTCGCCGTGGTAGAAGTGCCAATTCATTCTCTTTTTTCCGACGTGCTGCTGAAATTGATCCGTCCAATTCGATGCGACCGACAGAGGACAAACTACCGGATTGGGGTTTCAGTCTGTTGTGTCTGCCTCATCGCAAAACTAAACGGAGCTTACCGATCAGAGTCATATCGTCAAACCTTTCGTCTGGTTCTTCAGGCTTCTTGAGCACACCTTCTCCCGTGTCGTCCGTGCAGACGAGAGCAATCGTTTGCATAGTTTTGCCCAGACCTGATGAAGGGTTCAGCTGGTAATGTCAACTATGGCAGCCTCGTCTTGTAAAATGGACGAAAGCGAGACTGACCCATCTCGTCGGCAAGAATTCCCCCTCGTTTCAAGATTGGTTTCTCACGCTGATTGCTCCCCGTTCCAACGTTGTGCCAGAACGTTTTGCCCTGATCCATTGCGTTGCGTGGTCAGCTCGCGATCTCGGCCTTGAATCAAGAGATGAAAGCGCACCTCTTCGTCTTTCTTCATTGACCACAGTTGAACCGGAGGGTCGTCCACTGTCTTCGGGAGGCTAGGGTGTTCCATCTTGATCATCCACGCCAATCCTTGCTTCTGAAATTCCATCAAGTTTGCCTTCATCGTTCCATCCTGTCGTCCCGGAGGACACGGATGCACGGGCAAACTCGAAGGATCCATCGAACCGGCCGAGAACATGGAGCTCAGAACGTCTCCAGTCGGATTCGATTTGCGTTCGAGCAAGACGGCATGAGTCATGGCGACATCGTTCCGCTATCATCACGAAACCTTCTAGCATGAGCCTTCGTTCGCTCGAATTCTGAAGAGACGGGAGAGGAAGGGGAGGCGTCTAACCGCTTTACTCTTGCTCTTCGATGGTTCGTTTTGCGCGACGCCGTTGTCCTGTTCGTCTTCTTCCTTGTCGACCTGTTCCTGTGCTTCTTTGAGTAGTTTTCGCTTCTCCTTCTCGATTCTCAATTTCTCGACTCGTTCCGGAAACGCCCAATCGAGCCGTTCATCTTTCGCGTATTTCCTCTTGCCATGAATCTCGAGTCGCATCGGGACCGCCGCGATCCCAGTCACGTTCTGAGGCACTGGTCCCGACGTGGCTTGCAACCGGATCTTGCGTTCGTTGATCAATGGCGCCAACCTTGCGGCCAACACTTTGGCAACGAAACCGACACGCAAACCTCGCACGTGCCTCACTTCAATCGCATTCTTGTCGTTCGCGTTGTACTTGTCCTATGTATGGGAAGTCGATGCAAGTCAGCCTGAGTTTGGTGTGAGATGGGCAGATGGAGAATTCTGAACTTGCTCTTCTGACTTCGAGCTGCATCCCTTCTTTAACTGCATAGAGAGTAACATGGGTCAGCTTGCCTACGAATCTTTGTCGGATTCAATGAGAGAAACAACGGAGAACTTACGAGTTCGGATACCGCCGCTGTATTTGAGCCCGTTGATATTGGCTTTTGGTACAACTGCGATCAGGATGTCTTCTTCCGGATCGCCTGTTGCACTCTCATCCTCGTCGTGACGATCCTCGTGCAGAGTAGAGTCGTCTCGCGAGGTCGACTTGCCCTTGCCTTTCGGATCCTTCTGATCCTGTCCATTCGCCGTGTCGAGCTAGTTCGCGGTACAGACCAACGAGATCGTCAGGTGCGACATTCGAGAGCTCCAGGCGTAGAACACGGGGAATGGACGAACAGCTGCAGTTGTTTCTCGAGGTGGAGGCAGTGGTAGTTGGCTTGTAGAAGGTACAGGGCTAGCTCCGTCTACTTGAGCCGAAGCCTGACTGTTCATCTTTGAGCACCGAAGCCTCTAGGTCGCGCTCGAGAGAGGAGAGTCGCAACAAACACGAGAGACAGGTTTCACGAAAGGTTGATCATCGCCCCCGTCGAGTATCATCGCTGATCAGACTCTTCTCTCGATTACAAATTCGCGATTAGATTCAGTACTTCAGTCTTGTATGCTACAGCTCGCCCTTTCGCGAGACCAAGCAGAACGGCCCAAAAACGTTACTAAACATGCTCCGACCATGCTTGACTTGACCTGCTCATTCCAGAAAATCAGACTCCCGTAACGAGACTAATTCGAGCGGGAGAAACTCACTCTATCAGGCTCGCGAACGCGCCTGTCGTACCAAGAGTCCATTCTCGGCCTAGCTCGAGGTCGAACGCATCGTATACTGCAATTTGCGCGAGAGAACTCGGACGGGGTAAGTGAACCAATCCTCGGAGACAGAGTCGCGGTTGTGAATGTACATACGGGCAAACACGGCTTCGAAAGCCAATTTGATCCGGGTCCATCTGACGCGATGGATCGCCTTGCTGTCCCGTCTCCCCCTTGTTCTCTCGATCCTAATGTTGGTCCTCAGCTCGTGTTCCTCCGTCGGCAGGTGCGCGTCTTGCAGTTCTTGTGCTCGTAGCGCCAACAAATGTTCGAGGCGTTGTTCATCACGGACGACTCGAGTTCTCGTTGCTCGCATTCTCGTCTTGAGGGTCCTCGTTTGCCTGTAAATCTGGACAGATTGCACGACGATCGAGCCGAGGGTCGCCCAATCTGACACTTTGTCGATCCGTCTCGTAGTCTCGGTCGAGCGTGATGGGAAGAGCCCGAGTCGAATCAAAAGATACATGTTGTCACTGACGGTGGCGATCAGGTCGAACGCACGGTGCAGGATGTCGAGGGATACGGTGCGGCCGTTCAAAGCCGAGTACGAGAGCGAAGTCCATAGTGCCTCGAGTGCGAGCACGCGCCGGATCGCTGACAAAAGCGACACGAGCGAGAAGGCGGTTGCGAGCACGTTCGTCCGGGGTCGGCGGCCCTTCCTGAGCTTGTAGATTATGACAAGTCGAAGAACATACTGCAATGATCGCTGTACACCGTGGCGCACGAGCCGCTTAATCAGCACTCGTCGCGCACTTGCAGCGGTGGGACTCGGAATCGAGCCTCACGAGGACAGAGTCTCGCCCAGGTTTCGATCGGATGAAGCTTTTGACCGTGCGTCTGTCTCTCTCGTGCGTGACAGCAGGAGTCGCGTGCACAAACTGTTACACTCGAGTCGTGATCAGCGAGACTCGTGACAAGTGGGGAAAGCGCCGAGGTAGAGGGTATCGAGCGCACGGTAGTGATCGGTTTGACCGCTTGCGAGGCGGTTCCAGCATTCTCTGAGTTCTCTGCCATTCCGGACCGAAGTCTTGGGAGCAAGTCCGAGTTGCGGGCGAGAGAAAGGGAAGCGAAGTTCGCTCTCTCGCTTCGTCTCACGCGTATGGCTAACTGGCACCAACTGCTCGACCAGCCTGCCAGCTCTCCGAGACGACAACAGCCCCTTCCACCTGCTCCAGTGAGTGCCCAAGCCTCGTACGAGCTAGCCGAGTGACATCAATCTGTCCCCCTGACCACTATTCGTTTGCCGGCTCAGACTGTGTGTCAACCGTTGCCTGAATTTGCCAACCTCGAACGCACCGCTCTCAGCGAAGCGCGACTCGCTCAGCGGCAACACCTCCTCCAGAATGCGATTGAATCTCCCCTCGAACTGCCGACCGACGCCCTACCTCCAGCTCCTCGCGATGGCGAGCACCCAAACACAACCGTGTCCTCGACGGTGACAAGTCTTAGCGGGAAAGGGCCCGCGAAAGGGCGCTCCCCGGGAGCATACGAACCTTTCCAGGTCCTAAGGGCTATTGAACGGCACGATGTCATGACGTTACACGACATCAAAGCATCCAATTTCGAGCTGCTCATCACGGGGACTCCGCTACCAATCGTCTATGCGATGCGACTAGGCGCCACTCGTAGGCAAATCCCTTCTCGCGAGCCTGGTACGAACGCCCTATTGATCCATGCGCATCTCGTGTGACAGACCAGGACATGGCCATTCTGTTGATCGGTGCCATGAGCCGCAAAGTGAACGACGTGACAGATGACGAACTCGCCATGATGCAACCCGCCACCAAAGCTACCTTGTGCGAAGTCTTTCTCTCTCTCTCCGATCGCTCGAAATCTGATACCGCCGCTCCTCGCATGTTCCCCAGACGGTCGCTACGTGCATCGCTCAAGATTGCAATCACAACCTCGTTGGCTTCGACAGACACCTCGTTGATCGCGTCGTTCCTCCAGACGGTTGTCATGTCGGAAGGCTCTCGATGGTTACTCTCGTCTACCCAAACTCTCTCGCTCGCGTTCCGAACCGGACCGAGTTCAAAACCGATCGCGTCGGCAGAGTCGATCATGTCGAAATGGTGTTCAAGAGAACTGAAAGAGGCCCAAGTGAGCGCCGTGAGCGAGTACCTCGCGAACGGGACGTGGGATCTGTGTCTCCTTGCCATGTGGAGTGTCGCGAGTGACCAAGTCCGGGACGTGGAACCTCTGCCTCTCTACTTCTTTGGCAGAGACGATCGCATGCTCAAGTACGCATCATCGTTTCTTCCGCAAGTCTCCTAAGAGGCAAGGTTAAACTGACCCGAGGTTGTATCGAGCAGGGCGGTCGAAGAACGGATATCTGTCCTCAAACAGAAGGGGCACTGGAACCGGGTATCGAAGACGCTACGAGGGCAATTGGACACGACCATTGAGATCTTGTCGCACCGTCAAGTGAACCCGAGGGAACGAGTACATCAGCTCAAGCTCTCTCTTGATCAACAGCCGTAGTCTTACGCGCCATACTCTGTACAAAGCACGTTTCGAATTGAGATTGTTGTTGGAATCTGACCCGTAACAACTGCATGTCGCGGTGCCTCTTTGTCTCCTCGAATGACAGTTCGCACTTGGGAGAGCAATCACTTTCGCTCGAGGAATCCGCGATTATGGGAATCCCCGTGCAACGTTGAACGTTCGACCCCGTGGAAAAAGTCGAGAGTTCACGGGAGGTTCGACGTCACGGTTCCCGCAGCGACAACCTCCACCCCCTCAATCCTCCTTCCAACTCCGCTTTCACACTGTCTACCTTCCAATCGCCTTCAAGCACTTTCAGAAGACCATGACGAACGCTGTCACTCTCCCAGCACGTGCAAGTCGTTGTCAAGAGTTTCACGGATACCCTTCGGGCTCCTCAACTTGTCAGATTACGTCGTTCTCGCCGGCACAAATCCGAATCCCGGAACACATGATCTTGCACTCGGAAACTCCTGCTCCGTACGTTAATCAATTGAGTACCAAAGTCGAGGGAAATTATCTCAACTTTTGCGTTGACGGGTCACCGATAGGAAATCCAAAAAGAACCAACACCCTATTATCGTTTCATTGATTCACCACATTGAATCGGATTCATACGTCCTGTTTGATCTCGGACTCGGTCCGAACTGGCAAGAGTATGCGCCGAAGGACAGGTTGGACGAGATTGTCGAAACGTACGAACCTCGAGGCGGCGAGAGCGTTGATCAAGTTGTGCAACGCTTGGGCGTCGAATCAACCCAGATCAAAGCGATCGTCATTTCTCGTGAGTGTATTTTCTAGCTCGTGGAAAAGAGTCCTGGAACCTGACAGGATGAATACGGATTGTCTGTGCGCGTCTCTTTCGGAAAAAGACAACCATTGGGATCACTGCGCGCACGATTTCTCTCGATTCTCGAATGCCAAAATCATCGGAGGTCCCACAACCTTGTCCAACATTGTCGCACTTTCTTCCGTGTCGATGGAAACTCTCGAACTCGACTGGAAGGACAAACATCCCATCTTGACTTTCACCGATTCGTACGACGTGTTCGAAGACGGTTCTTGCCTCGTGGTTCCAACTCCAGGACACACTCCAGGTCATGTCGCACTGGTGGTCAGGACCCACGCGACGGGAGAGTATGTCGTCTTGGCGGGAGATTGTGCTCATCACCCTGCGTGTCTCGGGAACGCTTCAATCACTCCTAAGGGAGAGGAACCTCGTACGGGCGCATGGTACGACGATGCGAACCAGTTTCACTCGATGCACGAAGACTACGAGTTGGCGGAACGATCTCTCGAACGGTTGAAAGCGTTGGAACGTATCGACGATCGGGACAAGGGACAGTTCATGGTTGTGCTGGCTCACGATTTCAATCGCTGGAATGCATGGCAGGACAAGTTAATGAAAGAAGATGGAACGGTGAGGCTCGATGGGTGGAAAGAGAAAGGCATGAGGATCTGAGCCACGGAGGCTAACGTTAGTACCAGCTTGAACTGTAAGCACCGAGGCGAGTCTGTACTGCCGCCTGTTGTCAAGTACCGAACACTCGGATCACAACTCGATAGAGAGATTGCGAATACGAAAAGGGAAAGAGCGGACTACGCATTCATTCCGGGATCCGATTTGACCAGAGAGATCGCCATGCTACGACTGGCCATCAGATTCAGGGTGCAAGAGTCGATATGCTATACTTTGACCTTTTTGGGATCCGGTGACAGCTTCTTGTCGACGGGTTCTTTCCGCTTTCGAGCGTCTTCTGCTCGAGCTTCGTCTTTATCGACTAATGTCCCCGCGCTCGACGTTTTCATCTGCTCGAATTCATGTACGAGGTGCAGTTTTAATTGTGGCAAGTTCTTGAAGGTGTCGTAGGGCGGATAAATCGAACGTAGGTCCTGTTTGAGGATCGATTCATACTGGGTTGCCGATTTCTGCATGCGAACCGCGACCAGGGAATGAACTTCTATTCAGTTGCAATAGATGGCAAAGGAGAGAGGCTCACTAGCGAGAAATCGCCTTGTTCAACTTGAGTGATGACGTCTTCTAGGTGTAGAAAGAATCCTAGATCTGGGTGAAACGAGTTCCAGTGCCTTCTCTCGCAATTCATCGTTGTTTGGACACAGGTCAGCAACCCAAATCAGATACGAAGCTGGGGAAACCTGAACGGTCTCACTTTTTGTTCTTGAGGCGATCCGAAATCATCTCGGACGAGATCACGTGCAGGTGGACGTGTTTCACTAGAACATCCGGCGATTCATGGCTCCCGTGAGTCTCTCCCGTAAGATCCAGAGGAGACAGGATCAAGCTTTTGACAAACTGACTTGATTCGACCGCATGAAATCCGATCTTGACATCCCACACAAACCCATACTCTTTGAGCATCTCGTCATGAATCATTTCCTAATAGACGAGCATATGTTAGCAAGAGACCCATGTCAGGCTTGTGTCTTGTCCTCGCTCCTTTCGGAATCTGGAGAGATGTTACCTTGACTTCGAGGGCTTGACGCGCAAGAGCTCTCAGGACTTGTAATCGATCGGGAGATTTGAGCAGGGTTGACAGCGAGTGCAGAGCAGAAGGTTGGACAACGTGGCCGTCCGAGGTGCGGAATGGATCTCTCGCTACAAGTTGCAGGCAAATGGATCAGGTTTGCGCGTACTTTTGGGCCAAGAATTAACGTACGTAAAACCAGAAAATGGTACTTGGCCTTTTCAAAGCCGTCAAAGATAGTCAAGCTGCTCAAGTTGTCCAACCATCAGTCAGCTTCTCATGCTCGAGATTAGTTCTGAACGAGCGCAAATAGGATTATGAATTTTATCAACGGACGTTTGCGAGTTGACAGTCAACATGACTCGTTCGGGTAATTCTCGTTCTGGATTCTTCATCCTCGCATAGCTCTCGAGCACTGCAGACCAAGACATGGTTGATGGGACAGGCCAAGGTTCGTGACGTGCCGCGAGCCGAACTTGATGAGACCGGCGTGTGGGGGTCGAACGCTGCTTGATCGAACCGAGTGCACGAGCAGGTGAGATGTTACTTTCGAACGATCGGACGGGCTGTAGTAGAGTGCGCGAGAGGCGCATGTTCAGGAGAGAGCGAGAACGAGCGTCTCGAGACCGAAATTCGCAACTCGCACGCAGGAGCGCTGGCCAGCAGCACGCAAAGTCCGAGCTCGCCTCTCGAGTGTGTACAGTCTTCCTCGTACTAGTCTATGCTGATCTCGACAATGAGCACGAGGCAAATTGAATGCAAGGCGGTTTCGTCGGCTCCGTTCTTTGATGGCCGAGCGAGTAGCCCAAAGGTGGGAAGGGGATTGATGACAACAAGAACAAGGCACAAACACTCGGGATCTCCTGCAACTTGTACAACAGAGAAGAGAAGAAAAAGAGGCAGAACGTCATAGCCTGGACGAGTTCTGTTTTTCCTTTGCTCAGAAATGCACCCGAACGCACGCATTGACGTGGCTGACAATGGGACAGTACGGACACTTGAGGGTTCTGTTCGCGAGTGAAACGAGTCAGGAATTGCGCGTGACAAAACACCTTGTGAACGAGAAAGGGTTCAAGAGAAACTCACGGGGTCCCTCGAGCCAACCTCGTCAGACTCTCTTTCGCGATGCAGTGTCCACACGGCAAGAGCATGGGAGGGTTCGTAGGAGTCGACTGTTCTTTCGAGACCGGACACGCAAAGATAGAGTGGTAGCGATACTCTATCGGCAATGGAATCTCGACCTGTCCCAATTTTTCGAATCAGTTCCGTACTCGCACATTCGACGAGCCGTGAGCCTGCAACGAAGCCGACGTACGGGCAATTCTCCGGAAGCGGACCACTCTGTGCGCTTCTCCTTCATGACCGCTCGAACCTTCATGATCTTGGCCATTGCACCGCTGCCTCCGACATCCGTCACGACCGTCAACGGGCTTTGCTTGGGAAGACCCAGCGATCGCAAGTACGCCGCCGAGAACCGAGCGCACAGTGCGTTGGTCGGGTTCGTCGATGCTGCAGTCGAGGTCGATGGCTGAGCCGGAGAGCGAGAGTAAGGTTCGAAGATCGACCCGTACGGGGATCGTACCAGCTTCGAGAACGGCATGTACAAGGGTGCGGTCAAGAGGGCGCACACGAGTGGGGTCCTCGTCGCCGTCAACAAATGCCGGAAGTGCTGTCCTCCGTAAGCGAGTGCAGCCTGACTGTGCGGATTCGGCGGCGTTCCCGTTCGAATCGTGTCCGCAGCATCGGTCGTCACGACTTCATTCATGTCGTGATCCTCTGTGCCTTGATCAAAGCTCGTGCCGGCGAGCAGGATCCTGATGAACTCTTCCTTGCGCAACTCGAATTCCAAATCTCGGTTCGGGTCGAGTTCGGGATGATCAAGAACCCACTCGATCGCTTCGAGACAGTGTCCCGACTCGAGCTGCTGGATGATCGCATGCAACCGTTTCAATTGGTCGATCAACTGTGCGTTGACCGGCGAAGGGGTTTGAGATTCTTCTAGAAAGGCTGTCAGGGAGTCGAATGCGCCGATCCGAGCCAAATGGTGCGCGATGGTCGAGTTGAGCGCTGCGATCTGTTCGGGAGACGAGAATGGAGTCTCGCGCCGAAGCGAGTCGGTCGAAGAAGGAGCGGCGAATGATCCTGCCGGAGACAGGGAGAGGAGTGAAGGGTGTAATGGCGTCGCAGAGAGGGTCGAGTACGGAGCAGAAGAAGGAGGAGGCGGGGCAGCCGACGAGGGAAACAGAGGAGGGGGAGGACCCGGGAATTTCTACTCACTCGACAGGTCAGCTTCGGGACGAGGCAGGAATTACTCCGTGTTGCAGCATCGATGGGCGCACCTTGTCGACCGACTTGGCGAGGCGAGTGATCGCGTTGCCCCACTCTTTGCTCTCCTTGCCCGCATTCGCGTTCGACTGCTTGACGAACGTGCTCAGAGGCAGCAGAGTATCGCTCGCCGACGAGGACAGGTCTGTCTCTCCGCTTAGAGCGGTGGACGAGCTGGTGCTGATCAGTTGCGATTTCGCGAGTTCAAGCCGACTGATGATGGTGGAGACATTGGCCAAATTGGTCGTGTGGGACACTGAACTCCTTGATACGAGCTCTGCATAGTCTTTCGGGATTGGATCGAGGTGCGATACGGTCGACATGCGTGTGGGGGAAGTCAAGCTGTCACGAAGCTATAGCTTTTCTTTTTTTGTAGAGACCAGAGATACAAATTTCAAGCGGGGAAATACAACATCAACAATTCGAGAGCTAAATCACCATGACCCCCTCGATCGCGAACGCGACTCTTGCACTCTCTTTTTTGGCACAGTACATCGCTTATCCGCCACCCCGCGTCTGACCTATGACAGCTTGTCGCGCCCTATGTTACTCGCCGCAACACCTTGTCCGAAACCTTTTCTGCCAGTTCCTGCGGTTTCGGGGAGGAAGGAGAGGGATCTTTGAGCTTGATTCGCTTCCACCGGATTTCGCACAGCGTGTTCATAGCGATGGCGACGAGAGCACGTAGGTATGGGAGGGCTCGATCGTCTAGGCAACTTCGAAGAAGAGGGAGGCCGAGAAGGATTTCGTTCGGCGTGAAGTGCTCGCGTGTGAAACGGGGGTCGACTGTGCCGTGGAGTTTGATGCGAATCGCCTCCCAGAAAACGCTCGAGTACGAGCACAGAAATAAGGCGTGCTCGTTCGTGTCGCGGGAGGTACAGTATACGCAGGAGTCATCGTTGATCGATTTCGACTGCCTCATTTTTGAGCGGGTGAGGATCCTGTCGTGCAGGGCTCGCCAGTGCGTATCCACCTCACGAGGCGTTGCTGGGGGAGAGTAGATCCATGTCCAAGCCTGGGCTAGGCTCTCGGGTCCCGGTGTGGGACCGGGGAGAGCGCCGAAGACCGAAGGAACTGGGAGAGCGGGTCGGGACGAGATGATTGCGGCGCGTGCCATCGAGGTTGAGAAGCGGTGAGGGAGGTCCAGAATAGTGAACGAGGTGCTCGGGAGCGGTACCGGAGGCGGCAGAGAGCGCGGTCGGGAAGGAGAGGGAAAATGGTGAGAAAGGACATCGATCGTCTTTGTGAATCGCGACCACTCGAGCTTTGCACTCCGGAGAGAGGGGCGGGTATCTATGGCTTGTCCCTCATAAGGAGGTAGAGTGGCATACAAGCGAGAGGCATCAGCGTATAATCGAGAGACAGAACCGAAAGGCGCGAGAAGAGGATGGTTCGAGAAAAGGGACGGAGGAAGAGACATCAGCGCGGCAGTTTCGACCGGGGTATTGACCCGGAGACGCGAGCCATCCGCCGCAGCGGCTAGCGCCTGCCAGAGCGGGGGAAGGCCCTTGAAGGACGAACGGCGGAAGAGAATCCACGGGGTATGGAATTCGAGGTCGTCTCGAGGTCGCACGTGGTGCTGAAAGGAAGCTATGGCGAGATCGTGCCAAAGCGGATCCAGTCCTCCGAGTAGGTGGTCAAGGCGACGCGCGTTGTTCGCGTCATCGACATCGTGAGGGTCGATCAACCCGAGCCCGCCGTCCTTCGCCGGACGACAAACGTCGGCCATGCGAAGCAGATGCTTCGTGCCATTCCAGACGAAGTCGAGGAGGATCCGGCGGAACGAGTGGAGGAACGAGGGCGGGGCTATTCTCGCGCCAGCTCGGTATTTTCTGTCTCATCCAGATTAAGTGGCCTGTGGCTTACATCTCGTGAAGAGCATACGAGGTATCCGGCAAAGCTGGCAATAGAAGATCCTCTCTGTCGAGCCGGTGCATTGACGCTCGCTCACTTTCGTCAAGGCCTGTGCTCTGTGTCTTTCGCGGCGTGGAGAAGATGACAGTACAACAACAAAATAGAAGCAGTGACAAGAAAGTGGTAACACCTATTAATGAGAAAAGAACCCCATCACCGCGCCGACAGGAGCGAGGGCAGATAGGAGTAGTGACACTCAACTCCATGAACGTCTCATCTGTCGCGAGTCGAGCTCAATATCGCGAGGGCGGGAACTCGGTCAGAGGTGTGACCTGGGAATGACAGCACGGGCAGAATGATTGCCGATCGAACCATTCTGCAAGACACGAAGCATGCACTGTGCTCGACATACAACAAGAAAATAAGCATCAATCGTCCTCATCATCTATCCGCACTGCGGGACTTCTTCAGACTGACCTGAGTGTCGACATTGGGAAAAGTACAGGCGGGATTGGAACGATCGTTGGCCCACGACTGGTTCCCACTCGTTCTCGAAACAGATACCGCACACCTCGTCCGCATCACCTCCTTCTTCGTCGTCATCGTCGTCGTATAGAGACTGCAGCAAGACATCTCGCGCCAGCCGCCAGTCGCTCGAATCACCGGTCGAGCCTGACTTGGACCCCCTCGAGTCGAGGGCTTCTGGCGAGAACCTCTCGTTCAGCCATTCGATCCGACGCAGGTCCTTCTCGATGGCTTCTCTCGATCGGAGGATGACGTCCAACAGGCTCAACACGAACGGGATGGTCGCGACCGTGGCGCAACTCAGGAATCTGTAAGACGATTTCGGGCGGGCGACGATCACGACGAGAGTTTGAGCGAGTGTGATTGACGAGGTCGTGAGCGAGAGGTACCGCGGGAGAAGGTACGTTGTAGGCACGACCAGTCGCGAAGACGGACCGAGTAGGAACCTGCGGGGCGCGATCAATGTCGAGGGTATGATCGTGAGTGACACGAGCAGCGGTACTAGTGCTTCACAAGCGATGAGAAGGGTCGAGCAGAGCTTGAGCAGGAGCACAAGCGAGAGGTCAGAACGGGTACGACCGGGGAGACTCTGGGCTTCTCACCTCGAGCAGGACAATCTCGCGCAGCGGTTTGATCCCCGCCGACCTATCATGTTCAGCTTGATACCCACGCAAAGCGACATGACCGATCGCGTCGAAGCGTGAGATAGCGTTCCATCCTGGCTCAGTCTGGCCACGACCACCCAAAGCTTGCCATACGGCGCTCGCGGATAAGGCCGACGCTACCAACGACCACGACGTATGCCACGCGAGCGTTCGGCCGCATCGATACAGGACGAGTCGGATCGTCCACTTGCAGCGAGCGAGCCTCTTGGCCAAGCTCGGGGCACGAGATTGCAGAGTTAGGGTGAATGGAGGAGGCAGAGGATTCGACAAGAGCGCCTCACACAGGCTCGGCTTCGTCGTCGATAGCGCATGCTGCAGCAAGAAAATCAAGTGCAGGAGGAGGAGGGTGTACGTGAGCGGAGTCAACCGGGGCAAGCGCTGCCGGGGTTCGTGGTGGTCATGTCGGTCGATTGTCGAGTCTATCGAATCTTTCGGTTGTATCCTATTTGGAATCGTCTGCAGATTTTGTGAAGCGGTCGGGGTGGATGAATAGGGCGAGAGCTTGGGCAAGGTCGCCTTGGTCTCGCTCGAAGCCCTCGCGGCGGTGCTCGTTCGTAACTGCTGCCATTGTCCGTCCGGCGCGATTGGCTGTCCCAGTTCGCACAGTCGATCGTGGGGAAGCAACATCGTACCCTGACGGCCGCATTCATGCGACGCAATCCGATTCGAGCCCACATGCGGCTTGTCGAGTGACCCAGTCTCGGACGACGTGGCCTTGGTTGGGACAAGGTCTACTCTCGGTGGGGCAGGTGGAGCAAAGAGATAGAGCGCCAGGAGGAACACGAGCTTAGAACCGTACCGTCCAAGAGACGCACGGGTGCTCTACACACGGGAGACAAGCAATGTAGTCAGGAGCCGGTCCGAATAGGTACGCATTGATGTCCATGCGACCCCATTGCACCTCATGAGGCTGTACCGATCCCCCACCTGTGCCAAGAAGCCGATGATCCGCGGCGAGCGGGAGAGACAGGGAAACACGAGCATGCTCACAGCGTTCCCCGGGTCGGTCATGGTATTGTCTACGAGATCGATACACCCCGAGCTGGGTCACAGTTAGGTTGCAGGCAGTAGGTTGAAGCACGCAAAGAATGTGAATCAACATTCATCGCGAAGAGTGACTTCATCCTACCGCACCCATTCGCTCGCCAAGAATCATACGGACACGCTGCAACGATGTCTGGCAGGGTGTCGCGACCTCGACGGTCCGCGCCAACCTCGTACACGCACTTGCTCAAGCCGATCGAGTTGACTTCCTCATCCTCGTCCGACAACGATTCAGACTCGGACTCGACCAAGCGCAAGAAGCTTCTCAAGAAGAAGAAAACAAACTTCATCCCATCCGGCGAATCCGAGAGCGAGTTCGAAGCGCCAACGCCGAATGGAGGCAACAACGGCGAGCACGGCGGCGGCGACGACGACGACGAGTCTGACGATTTTGACGATGGGGCAGGTGTCAGTACCGACGATGCCCAAGCAAGCGGTCAGGGGGAGGAGGACATGAGCGACATTGCCATGAGCTCAGGCGAGATGGACCCGGGCAGTCCAGGACCTTCGCGCAAACGGCTCACCAAGAAGGCGCGCGTCGCCGACGCATCTACAGCCCAGCCTGAACGAAAAAAGAGCGTCGTTGTGACCAGGGCCGCCTTGCCCGCAGAGGCGGCAGACGCATCAGCGAGTGAAGGACCGGCACGGGCGACCCCGCCGGGGGTGATCTCGTCCGCGCTCGACGGTCAGTACGCCTCGCTCGTGCCCCACTACCTCCCTCCGCATGTGTTTCTCGATCCTTCGTCCTCGTCGTCCTTCTCGACCGCGCGAGTCGAGACGAGCACGCATACGGGCAAGGGCCAATTTGACGGTGACGCGAGCACTTTGGCCGAACGCTGGACTGCCAACCCCTTCGCACCGGAGCGGGCACTCGTGAGAGATGTTGGATGGCACAAAGGCAAGTGGACCGCCGACGGCATCAAAGACAGATGGGGAGGATGGTACGACAACATCACGCTCGAACCTCGCGATTTGCGCTCAGTCTCCCGCGAGTGAGTTCTCGAGCTCGAGATTTGCCTTGCTCCCGAACGATATGTACTGACAGCTTTGACGTTAGATCGATCGAAGCGAGGCTGCCAACGCAGGTCTATCACGCTCGCCCGATCCCGTTCCACACTCTCACCGTCACGGAACCGAAAGCGGATCCAACTGGCGCAGCGATGCTTGGCGAGACCACAGATGACACGCTACCAGCTGGCATCACCCAGCAGGCCGCTGAATCGATTGACACCGACGGCAGCCGGCAAGTCCTTGTCGGCAGAGGTCTCGCCGAGCAAGGAGAGCACGAGATCAACCTCGAGCGATTCGCGTCCGTTCCGCTTCGTACGTCTCCGAGTGCTCAGGAGATGAAGCGAGAGAGACAGACCATATTAAAGGCATCGAGCATTCGCGCAGGTTCGGCAATTCCCCGAAAACCGGGACACTTGATGAATGTGGGAGGCCCCGTCTCGGCCTTGTCATGGCTCCCCCGCCTGACGGGCCCCTCAACAAAAGGTGCTGTCGACGTTGATCAGCTTGCGGCCGGTTCTCGGCTGACCTTGCTCTGCTGGCTGTTGCTGCAGAATACCTCGCGGTCGGAACCATCTGTTCCCCTTCGCTAACGCTCTCACATCCTCCGAATTTGTCCGGATCGAGATCGACTTCGCTCGTCCAGATCTGGTCCATGCACGATCCTGAGCCTTCGAAAACGCTCGCGGTCGAAGTTAGCGACGACAGCGACGGCCAAGAGGCAACTCGAGGAGGTATGCGATTAGAGCTCGGCTTGCTTGTCGGAGAGAATGAGGGCGAAGCGCGAGATTTGCAGTGGTGTCCAAAGGGAGGAACCTGCTCAGAGGACGATCCGATGAATACGGACGCGTTGGAAAGTCTCGGAATCTTGGCTGGAGTATTTACGGATGGCACGATCAAGATGTTTGCTGTCCCGAGACCCGATGCAGTAAGAACTGAGCAGGGCATTAATGGGGACGAGCCGGTTTACAGTCAGTCGTGTTTCCCGTGTCTCGACTCGAACTGCCGCCCAAGTGATCGCTGACCGGTCACAATTACAACAGTCCACGCCAAGAAAGTGCTCGAGCTGAAAATTCCGAACTCGGCTTGTCTGTCGTTCGCATGGGGTTCTTGGGAAACAGTAGCGGCCGGTTGTCTCAACGGTGCGCAACCCGCTCTTCCTCTTACTTGGCGTTTGACTCAAGAGAGAGATTCGTGTGACAGGGTATGTGGCAGTTTGGTCTGTCGGCGATGCGCTTCGAAATGGGTCACCAAGCGGTCAGTGGGCTCTGCTCTGTAGCTGGATCCCCCTTGCCCTCTGACCTTGACCGCACAGCAGTCCGACCGACTCAGTGGATCCCCGCCCACTCCTGTGCGATCCGTGCAATCACGTTCCTCAACTCTCCGCCTCCGTCGACCGATTCCGATAACTCTGGCGCTTTTGACCTCGATGGAGATCCTCACAAACTTGGTACGGTTGGGTACGACGGTAGCACTCATGTGACCGACTTGCGAGAAACTGGGTTCGCTGGAGTGGGAGTCGTCCTGCATGAACGATGTAGGCTGCGTCTCTCTTCAGGTTTCCTACATCTAGCCCGGATACTGATCAACAAGGATGCGTGATCAGCTTCAACCTTTGCCGTAGCTTGGTGTCCACAGTCTGGATGTCTCTATGCCGATGACCAAGAAGATCGAATTCGCGCATACTTTACGAAAGCGCAAGAATTCGGGGGCTCGAAACGGATCGGCGCTCACCGTGGAACCGTCTGGGTACAGCTTGCCGTCTCTCCTGTCTCTTTCCGTTTCGAGGTCTGACTGATATTGTATTGGTGCCCTCTCCTGTAGTCGATCGCTACTTCCGAACATCATCCTTTCGTGCTCTCGTCTTCTTCGGATGGATCGGTTCAAATGTATTCGGGAGTCCGTGCGTTGAGGAAACGACGGGTCAAAGGCCACTTCATGCAACGAATCTACTCGCTCGACTTTGATCGAGAAACCGGCAAATGGCGAATGAAGGACAACTTTCAGGTCGAGGTTCGCCTTCTCTTTCTCTCTCTCTCGCTGTTGGTTCCGAGCTTGAGCTGACCGGATAACTCTACTTGTGACGTATCAATTAGCATCGTACGGCCCTCGATTCCGTTCCGCCCGGAATAAAAGCGAAAAAGACTGCAGAAGCTGCGGTCAACTCGATCGTTACCTGGCCTCAGGAAGTACAGCTCAACAAGGTCTGTTGGCATCCCAACCTGGAACGGAGTGCGTTAGTTGCGAGTGGCGGAAATTGGGGTTGTGTCAGGATCGATTGGTTGGAAGGGATAGGCGAGCGTTGAGAGCGCGTTGCAATTGCAACCCGATCTTTTTAGCTTCGCATCGATTGGCTCGTGTCAAGGATATCTCTCGCACGACATAGTTTACCGATACTCGACAATGATAGGCATTACAGTACCTCTTCAAACAATAAAACTCTAAGTCAAGGTTAGTACACGAACTTGAAGTCCAGACGCCTGCATCCCTCGTCTTTCGTGGTAGCGAGATCTGAAGAAGTGACCAATACTCCCGTCAGTGAATGTGTTCACACAAGATGACTGTTGGCGGGCAAAGTTTGAGCTCACATTCCGATTTTTGTTGGGTCGACATGTTCGACCATTGCTTGTCTTTCCACGCGTTGCGAGCACGGTAGTAGAACCAGGTACCCGGATACACGATGATGATGTTGAAGGCGATGATGCCAAGGATGATCGAGTTGGCCTTGAAGTACCGAGGAGCATCGCTCTTTTGGTACAAGTTGGAACCAATGATGCCCGACAGCTGCACAGCCATGTTGTACACCCTGAAAATTCGTTGCAATAGAATGGTCAGCGATTATCGAGCGACTGGAATGAGGGAGACGGGTCTCACGAAGCCGAGACAGTCCTCGTACGCACGGATCCCGAGTTGCGGGATGCCCACGAGACTTGGATCGCGTGGACATACGGGAAACCGAGGAGGAGTGTCGCGAGTGCAAAGTACTGCCAACCGCCGAGAACTGGCAGGGTGCGCAATGCGATGAAGAAGGGAAGGAACCACACGTTTTCGAGAATAGAGAGCCAGGTGCGCGATTGTACGACTTCCGAGAGAGCAGTGACGACGATGAGGAGGATGACTGAGATGACCGTGTGAGGAACGGCCAGCAAGTTGGCCATAACCGTAGAGAAGCCGAGTTGGCCTGCATGTCATTGCTTGTCAGTCAGAAATCGCTCATACAATCAGGAAACCTCAGGAGACTCACGCATCGAGATTTGGAAGTAGTTACCGATTGGGTATGCAGGGATACCAAACATGAGACCGATCACGTACATCGGGTACATGTCGTAGTCTTTGAGCGACTTCCACAAGAGTCTCGGAGTCAAAGCTTGTCGGTTGTGCATCGTTGCCTTGCCGGGATCTGCGTCAGCAACCAGGCAAGTCAGAATCGGTATCGATCGTGACGATCAGCTGTTGAGACCCTCACCTTCTCGAACAATTCGGTTGACGAGGATTTTAATTTCGCGATCCGTGAAGTATCCCTTCGGGAACAGCTTGCTCTTTGTCTGACTCGGACTCGGCGGCAGCATAAAGAACGAAGCGACTCCAATGGCGAGCTGTGTCGAGTGCAGAGGAAAGGGGGTGAGCTCAGTCCGTCTCGCGAGCCGGTGCGAGCAAGAGCACTGACCGTGAGCAGCGCCTCAATCAGGAACATCCACCTCCATCCTTCGTAGCCCAAGACACCGCGCATTCTGAGCAGACCGACGGCCAAGAAGCTGGTGATCGTGTCGGCAATGTAGTTGATTGACCAAAACAGACTGAGTCGCAAAGGAAGTTCCGAGTTGGTGAAGAAATAACTGAGGTAGAGGATGCAATCCGGGATGAACCCGCCCTGGAAGAAGGCGATGGCGAAACGCAGGGCGAGGAACGAAGCTCGACCTTGCATGAAGAACTGCGAGCCGGCGAGAATCGAGAAGATAACGATCTGCATGGGCACCCATCGGTCGACTCCGAGCTTCTTGCCAACCATTTGAGAGGGAAGTTCGGCGAGCAAGACTACAGACAGGCAAAAAAAAAAAAAGGATGAGCACGTACGCCCTCGACATGGAGAGCCAGGCAAGAGAGCTTACAGCCGAGCTTGGATAGAGTGTTTCCCAAGTTGTAGTCGGCTTGAGTGAGCTTGAGATCGCCGAGCAAATTGTCGGCCGTGGCATTCGCCATGTTACCTCGGTCGATATCGAGCGCGAGGAACATGACGAGGACCCAGGACAAGATCTTCCAGTCGATCTTGCGAACAAGTTTCCGTTCCTCCCGATGTGTCCAGCGGTGGGCGGGGTCGAAGAATTCTTTGTTTTCCCACTTGGGATGCGGTTGATAGTGAGAAGCGAGCGGACCATCATAGACAGACTCCTTCGTTGCAACCTAGAGCGAGGGAAATGGAGATCAGCTGCCGTGGCAACGAGAACACGAAGCTGCGGTCGGAGCTCACAGCATCGAGATCGTCATATGCGCGACGTTTCCTCAAGCCGATGTAGCGCAGGATAGCATCGCCAGCGCTAGACGGTTCGGTAACAGCAGGAGCGAGAGGGGCGACGCTGCTTGAATCGTAGAGCGAGCTCTTCTCGGAATCGGTCGTCGGCAAGTCCTTCTCCGCGAGGGAGTCGGGCGACGAGGGATGAAGAGGCGGCTGTGTGGTGAGGACGGGAACATCTCTCGCTGTCGAGGCCATGATGAAGCTCCTTGAACGAAGAACAGACGGGAGATGAGGGAGCTCGAGAGGGCGGTCGTAGAGATCAGAACGGAGCGGTAACGAGAGAGCGACGCAGATCGCGCTCTTATACTCTCGAAGAGGATCGAGCCCCTTTCTGTCAGCAGCGGCGAGCAACAACTTTCGTCGGCTGATGGTGACATCCGCAAAGCAAGGCGCATTCGATCGAGCTGATTGCGCGCTAGCGGACAGTCGAACATGGCCGCTCGTGAAGGCGCGGACAGTGGGTCCCACAAACGCCGTTAGGGCGAAATAAAGTTTCGTGAGAGGGAACTTGCGCCGTTTTCGCGAGAAAAGGCGTGCTCAAAACGAATGTCATCGATGCAGCTGCTCCATAGCGAAATCGGAACATGATGAGACCCCTCGAAGTCGTATGCGGACTGCGGGAGGTGGATAACGTCGCGAGCGAGCTGACAGAGCACGCGATGAATATTGAGTGTCACGGAGATCAAGCTTCTCAAAGATCCTCAGGGCGTTTCGACATATGCTGCTCAGCGTAGGGCTATATTGGAAAGGCAACGGTGACCCTGAAAATACCATGATTGGAAAACGTGAGAGGCAACAGACGATGGACACGACACAGGCAGCTCACGTGCAGCTAATTAATCGCGGCTCCCTCCACTTTATCTATCGTATCGCTCCGGATTCATGCCAGCTATCGGCCGACCCTCACAGCGGCGCAGTCACTTCTGTCGTGCTCGGGTTCTGCACTTGTGACTAAACCTTCTCGCGAGTCTCTCTCAACCGGCCCGACAGGCTCATGTGGTGCCGCTCCGCGCGCTCGCCATATCCTCCACTTGAGGTGTAATCGCGAGGTATCTAGCCGTCGCGCTCGAGCGTAGAGCAAATCTTCTCCTCTCTTCTCACATCCCATCGCACCATCTTCCGCACGAAACATGTCGACCACGGAAACTCAGACGCTCACGGAGCAGACTTCGACTCTCTCGATCTCTTCTCAGCAGGTCAAGAGCTTCGGAGCCGAGCCGGATTACAAGTACAAGCGCTTCTTGCCGAACTGGAGTTCCGACCTCAAGCTCGCGCCTCTTGAACCGTTCGAGCACGTCGACCCTGGTCACGCTGCTCTCGGCGACGAGAACCCGACCGCGTTCCTCAAGGACGCGACGGTCAAGGCGATCACGCCGACGTTCGGAGTCGAGGTATCGGGTGGCGAGTTTGACTTGACCAAGCTCACCCAGCACGAACGCGCACAGCTCGCCCTGTACGTCGCGCGCAAGGGTGTCGTCGTCCTACGAGGACAGCAAAACTTTATCGATGCGGACCCTGAATGGCAGATCAAGTGAGCACAGTCAATTCCACTCTCTTTTGAGCGCGGATCTCTCTCTTCCCGGCAACTGACGGATTTGTTTTCTTCTTTGCGTTCGTCTCGTTTCGACAGCGACTACGGGGCAACTTTTGGTCGGATTCATATCCACCCTGTCTCGGGTCAACCGAAAGACTTTCCCCAACTTCACCTCGTGTTCCGTGATGCCAAGCAAAACTCGGACGATCGCGTCGACACTAGCAACCGCCTCAACTCGACGACGATTCACTCGGATGTGACGTACGAGCTGCAACCACCTGGGGTCACGACGCTCTTCCTGTACGACACGCCTGAATCGGGAGGAGACACTCTCTTTATCGATCAACGAGGTTCGTCGTCTCGCTCTCGCTTTTTCTCCCTAGGATCAACCTTTGTGGGTTGACACCGCTCTACTACATCATCAGAGGCATACAAGCGCCTGTCTCCTTCGTTCAGGTCTTACCTCGAGACGTTGACCGCCGTACACTCTGGATTTGAACAAGCGGCGTTGTCGGCTTCGCACCACGGTGCCGACACGATCAAGCGTCAACCGGTCAAGCACGAGCACCCGGTCATTCGCAGACACCCGGTCACGGGTGACAAGGCGTTGTTTGTTCAACCTGGGTTCACGAGGTACATTGTCGGACTCAAGAAGGAAGAGTCGGATACGATCCTGAACCTCCTCTAGTATGGGAACCCTGTTTCTCAGAACCCCCTATCAGGATTGAATCGCTGACTTGTTTTTCGTCGACAGCGATCACATTAGCAAGGGTCATGATTTCCAGGCCCGAGCGCGATGGGGAGAGAAAGGAACGGTCACGTTGTGGGACAACCGCATCACGGCGCACTCGGCGTTGATCGACTGGAACGACGGAATTGCGGGTCGACGCCACGGAGCGAGGATCACGAGTCAGGCCGAACGGCCCTTCATTTAATACCCGATGTTTGGGTTTCACATTTGTACATGGTTCTTTCCCCTTGATGAAGCGTATAGCCTCCGTAGTATCTCAAAAGCTTCGTGTTGCGAGGGACGTTTTTCACGCGGTGAAGGGTCTAGTCGCTCGCGGTCAGAGGCGTCGAGAGTAGGTGACTTGACTCTGGACTGAATGTGCGGAATGTCGAGAGGCGCAGGTGCAAGTGAGTCTGCTTTGCATAATGTGACAACAAGAGAGAAGACAGTGCAAGTCTAGTCGTAGATGTACACCAAAGAGTAGAACACTGATCATCACCAGAAACAAGTCGGGTCAGTTTGTTTGAAAGAAAAAGCCAGACGCTCTCGGAATTCATACGCACAGGTCCAAAACAGGACGTAGCTGAAGAGGTTTTCGAGCACTCCACCCAGGATTGGTTCTCGTGCGGTTAGGAAGAATTTCGAAGGTTGAGAGTGACAGTTGAAGAGGGCGAACAAGAGTCCGGTTGCAAAGGCCGTTACGAAGAAGAAAACGAACCCGATCGTGTTGGTCAATCCCAACAAACCTGCGGTTGCGCCTGCTATGCAAGCGGTTGCTGGTTTACCAGAGTGGAGAGTCAGGCTTATGCGCGAGAAGGGCAAGGGCGTTGGACAGGGAAGAAAGAGGAACGTACTCGATTTGACATAGTACAGGGCCTTGTTGTTGTGCTGCAGGTTGGGGGCGTACACGGGCTGACCGGCTGACGAGAGGAGCACGGAGGGCGGAGGTGGAGCGGCAGCCCTGACGACGACGACCTCGGATCAGCCGAGACGGGGGCAGACTCGAGCGATCGGTGCTGTGTACCTACATTTCTAGTCTCACGGCATGCACCGAGGGCGGATTCAACGTGGGGTGGTGAACCGGCGAGAGTCGAGGCTCGCGCTTCTTGTTGAGTGTCGTCTCTCACTCTCTCACCGCTCGGATTCGCCTTCTGACTTACACCGACACTCACATCTCGCCTGAATACATACCCATCGTAGTTGCAGCCATGTTCTCGAGGTGAGTGCACACTGTCGTTGTCGTCGTCATCTCGCTCATCATCCACCCTCGCCGGGCCGCGTACTCACTCGCCTCGATCCCATTCGCATTCCTGCAGTCGCTCAGAGTACGATCGAGGTGTAAGGCTGCCATCTTGCACCGAGTTGGAAGCACGAGGGCTCGAGACTGATGTTCCTCTCCCGACGCCGGTCCTTGCAGGTCAACACGTTCTCGCCTGAAGGACGTCTCTTCCAAGGTGAGCATCCACCGCGTTCTTGACCTCGGACCGCTCGCTGACCCTAGCCCGCCTTTTCAAAGTCGAGTATGCCATCGAGGCTATCAAGGTACGCGCTACTCGTCCTCACCTACAGAAGACCGACCCTGATTGACCTCGTGTATCGGTGTAACTCAGCTCGGATCGACTACCGTTGGAATCCAGACTTCAGAAGGCGTCGTGCTCGCCGTCGAGAAGCGCACCCAGTCCCCTTTGCTCGAATCCGACTCGGTCGAGAAGATCATGGAGATTGACAGGCACATTGGTTGCGCCATGTCGGGACTGACTGCCGATGCGAGAACCATGGTTGACCACGCGCGCGTCACCGCCCAGGTTTGTTTTCCCCCTCCCTCGCGTCCAAGTTCACGTCATGGGCTCACTCGTTGAGCGATCGACGCCTTTGCAGAACCACAACTTTACGTACGACGAGGACATCAAGGTCGAGAGTGTGACCCAGGCCGTGGCAGATTTGGCATTGCGATTCGGAGAGGGCGCGAACGAGGAAGAGGCATCCATGGTTCGTATACCTTACTCTCTCTCTCTCTTCCTCTCTTTCGCGATCCCAAGCTTATTCATCGTGAGCACGCGTGTATCATCTAGTCGCGACCATTCGGTGTGGCACTCTTGATCGCAGGGTACGATCAACATGGTCCCCAACTGTACGCTTTTCTCCGAAACCCACTGCCCCAGCTCGTTGCCTGATATCGACCACCGTTTCACCGCAGATACCACGCGGATCCGTCTGGCACGTTCATGCGGTACCACGCCAAGGCGATCGGATCTGGAAGTGAAGGCGCCCAGTCTGAACTACAAGATTCCTACACCAAGGTGAGGACCCGTCTGCTCTCTGCTCTCTATCAAAGCGCAAACATAACAAACTGATGACCAACGCGCTGCCCGGATAGTCGATGACGCTCGAACAGGCAAAGCTCTTGTCGCTCAAAGTGCTCAAACAAGTCATGGAGGAGAAACTCGATTTCAACAATGTGCAACTCGCCGTGGTCGCCCCATCGACAAACGGGTACAAGATTCTCAACAAGGACGAACTGAAACCGGTCATTGACGAAGTTGAACGAGTCGAGAAGGAGAAGGAGGAAGAACGGTTGCGAACTGCTGCAGGCGGAGCAGCAGCAGCGACGACGACAGAAAGTTCGAGTTCTTCGGCACCGACGAGTACAGACTGAGCTTGAAACCGTGCAAAGATAAAACGCTACATAGGCAAGTGTGTTCATAGCGTGTCTTCGAATTTGACGGCTTCTGGACCCAACAAAGTACTTGGGACTGCAAATGGTGCTGGACTGTTGCCTGGACTCTCTTCCTGTCCTTGAACCGTACCAATCACTTGATGGTGCAGCACGTCGTGAAACCCTGTTGCTGTTGTAGGTTTCGCCTTTTTCGTTGCGGGTCCATCGTGGGTCCCATTGCCATTCAGGTTCGCTTTCTCGGCTCGATCGATCTGTCGTTGTATCCGAAGTTGTTCTCGATCCCTCGCTTTCTGAAGGGTTTCGATTTGGTCGAGTTCGTCGAGATCGTCAAGTCGTGCTTGTTCTTCGTAAAACTCTCGGTACCGATCGCACAAGGGTCTCCATCCAGTCCCGCCGTCCTCCGATTCGACTCGTGCACGGAACTGGTCGAGGTGTTCTCGAGTCGGTGCATGTTTGAACTCGGGACCTGGGTTGATCGTGACGGTACCGCCTCCAAACACGCTCACGAACGGATAGTACCCCGTCGCTCCATCATCGTGATGGTTCTCGGTCACGAGTCGATTCGATTTGTCTTTCCTCGAGTGGGCGCTTCCAGGAGGTTTCATCAATGGCAAGAAATCGTACAAGTCTTCGAACGCGGTCCCTTGGTACTCTCCATCGATCGAGAACGCGAGTTTGCTCCCTCGCAAAGTTGGAACCGGTCGCAACGTCGGACCCGTGTTTTGTTCGAGGGGGATGACTTTTTTGCCCGGTTGCGCAATCTGTTTCTTCTTGGCTTCTTTGAGTTTGAGTTCGGCTTCCTTCTCTTGTTTCGCTTTCAGCACCGGGTCGACGGTCAACTCGTCCATCTCTTTCGTTGACGGGTACTCGAGTTGTTCAAAGTACAGTTGACCCTTGTACCGGATCGGAACTCGTTTGCGTTGAATCCTACGTGGATCTCGAACGGATGCCGCAGTGGGAACGGGTTCGCGGGCCGGTAACGACAGGTACACTCCGATGGTTGAATTCGTACCAAACGGTTTCGCGTACCGAGTCGGTCGAGACAAGTGAATCGAGTCTCCCGTCTTGTCTCGAATCCCGTACGAGTAGCCATCGACTCCTACGGGAGCGTTGAGGGGACTCTCGCGTCTGCCTACTCCGACTCGAACCCAACTGCCTTGACCATCTCGACCTCCGTGTTCTCTTCCCCCTTGACCTCCTCCCCGTTCAACCTCGATCTCCCAATACCAACACCCTTCGCGCAGTCCAATGTTGCTACGCACCCCTCTCCACCCTTTGTCGGTCGTGACCGTTGTCGCGTCTTGGGTCAAGTACGTGAACGCACTACGATCTTCCCAACTCCACCGTACTTGACACGGTTCCGATTCGATCGTACGTTGTGGAGGTACTGGCAACGGACTGTCTCGCGAGGGTCCACAGGGAGTGTACCGAAACCCATGTTTGTTGAACGGGTGCGAACGCGTTGCAAAGAATTGGAACCCGTCGAGTTCGGGCAAAGTGACTGGAGGAGGTGCGAAAGTTGGCAGGGGCGCGACGAGGAGACTAGGTTCAGGTCCTGTTCCTTCGGCGGGTGGAGCAACTGCAGCAGCAGCGGGTTCTTGAGAAATTGGAGGCGGTGCGGGCGATTCGGATGTTGTAGACGAGGAAAGTTTCCGTTTCCCTGGTCGGGTCAAAACATTGTCCTGCGTTGGATGAGCCCGAGCTCGCAATCAGCTCGCAAGAGAGAGATGATGATGGAGCAGCTGGAGAGAATGAGGCTGTACCGTTGTTGATTCTTGAGAGGGTGATTGCGCGCGTTCATCGATCCCCGACTCGATCAGAGGGGCGACTATCGGAAAGGGCGCATCCATGACAAGGTCGGAAGGCGAGTTGCTGCGTGAGGCGAGGCTAGCTAGCGCGAATGATCGGCCCGTCGCGCGGTTTGATCAAGCGTTCACTCGGCTGCTACACCTCGCAGTCTTGCATCGGTCGACGCGGACCCGCGCACGCTCGTAGTCATGTCTCGATACCGGACGCGAGCGAGCCTTCTCGCCGTCTTGCTCGTGCTGTCGCTCGCGGTCGGCGTCCTTGCGCACGAGGTCGGTCTCGCTCTCTCTCCCTCCCTTCCCCTTGCCTTGGATCTGATCGCAGGATGATTCATGTGTACAGCACCACGAGGTCGAGACCGGGCCGTACGAGCAAAACTTTACGAATGAAGAGGTGAGCCCCTCACGAGATCCGATGGCGGCCCGAGCCGTCTCGCTCACCGCCTTTTATTCGCGTTCCAGCCGATCGACTCGATCCTGAAATGGCACATCGCCGTACAGGTCGCGTGCTGGGGGTTCCTGTTCCCGATTGGCATGATCCTCGGTCTAAACCAGTCTCGCTACCACGTCCCGTTCCAACTCGTCACGATCGTGCTGTCCCTGTCCGGCAACTACCTCGGTCACCATCACCGCGGGAGGAGTTTCCACATGACTGCACACGCCGCGTTCGCTTCGTACTTGTGGTGGTACATGATCCTGCAAGCTGCGATTGGCATCTTTCTCAAACTACACGTTCTCGAACACTCTCGCACCCGTGCACTCGTCAAACGTGTACACAAATGGGTCGGGATCAGTTTCCCAATCATGGG
The DNA here is from genome assembly GCF_050403365.1 of Sporobolomyces koalae. NCBI lineage: Eukaryota > Fungi > Basidiomycota > Microbotryomycetes > Sporidiobolales > Sporidiobolaceae > Sporobolomyces > Sporobolomyces koalae. Next base: position 381,096 of record NW_027481768.1, read on the forward strand.
GTGGGTCCAGATGGTATTTGGCGTACGTTGACCTGCTCCCCTTTTCGAAACCCCTTCCCCCCTTGCTGAACACCCTCTGTTCTTCTCGGGACGTAGTCGATCGCGGCGCTTGGATTCTGTTTCGCAGATCATCTCGGGCAGTGTCTCGCACACGAGATCATGGGTTCCTCGTTCATCCTGTATGCCATCATCATGCTCGTGTTCCTACGCTTCGGCGCAAAATACCTCGCACGGTGGCAAGTCTCGCAAGAGTTTCTCGATTCGACCGTGATTGGCTTGTGGGGGATCGTCAACACGTTTACCGAACACAATTTCTTCGGAGAAGGCAACGGGTGGAGTCACAAGGACATGCAACATGTCAGCTTGGGGGTACTTTGGGTTTGCGGAGGTGCACTCGGCATGTGGTTAAGTCGAAACGGTAAACGCAGTATCGTTCCAGGACTCATCATTGTGAGTTGATAATCCTTTTCCGCAGCGGAAAACTCCAGGTTTTGACGCAGCCTCCCGTTCTTTGACGAATACAGGCCATGACTGGACTCGCCATGGCGAATCACGGTCAACACCTCGAGTTCTCGACGACGGTCCACAAGGCGTTTGGATATAGTCTCATCGCAGCCGGGTTCGCAAGGATCATTGAAATCTGTTTCGTTCTGTCAGACGAACCCACTCCTGAACTCGACGGCAACGACACTAGTCCGAAAGCGTTTCAACACGTCGCTCCCTTCTTGCTCGTCTTGTCCGGGTTGACGTTCATGTCGGCCACGGAGGAACAAATGAGTTGGGTTGCGGGTTCAGGCATGGATTCGACCACGTACATCAACATCCTCTTCTCGGGAGCGTTCGTGATTTACCTCGTCGCGGTCGCGATGGTCGATCTCTACGCACTCACCAAGGTTAAACCACGTGCCGGTGAACCCCGTGGAAGAAATTTCGAGGATCAAGTTGACCTCGAGGAGCGAGGTCGATGGTTCAGGAACGCTTGGACGAGGGTGGTCACGGGTTCATCTCGGGATGAACGCGCAGGAAGGACGACGACGAACGAGTTCGAAAGTGTTCCTCTCACCTCGGGCGACGACAGTATCGTTCAAGGAGAAACGAACCCGGATACCTCGCAGGAATCGTTCGAGTTGACTTCGAGGGGATCGAGACCAACTCGTCAGGAAGAAACTGTGTTTGATTTGGGAGACGAAGAGGACGATGACGAAGATCGTGGAGACGATGGATACTGGAAAGAGAGAGGAACTCGATAGGAGAGTCCTGATCTAGTCGCGACATGTTGACGGAAAATCTCTGTTGTATGAATATGAGAATAAAAAAAGGTTTGGCTACAACTTTGAATCAAACACGAGTCTTTCGAGTCTCGAAGCATTGACGTAACGTTCTCCAAGTTGACGAACGCTCGTGACGCCGAGCAATCGACATGCCCTCTCGAGTTCGTCCTTGAGGATCTCTCCACACTTGACGATCCCTTCATCCCCGTAACAGAGCGCAAACATGAATGGTCGCGCAGTCGAAACGGCGTGAGCTCCCAATGCGAGTGCTTTCGCAATGTCGGTTCCTCGACGAATCCCACCGTCGAGTACGACGAGGAATTTCGAAGAATCTCGCAACAGGTGAGGTGCGTGGAGTCGCAACTCGAGCAGCGTTTCGAGTGCGGTATTGGCACTGTCTCCCGAAATGGGTCAGAAAAGATCGAGGTGACAATAGAACGAGGGGACCGTTCGTCCTCACGTGTTGACTTGTCGTCCTCCGTGGTTCGACAAGAAGATACCGCGCGCTCCGACTTGGTGCGCTTTGATCGCGTCTTCGAACGTGTGAATGCCTTTTACGAGGATCGGCAGTCCCTTTGAAACTTGTTGCAACCACGGGAAATCTTTCCAAGACAGTGAGGCATCGATGATCCTAGAAAAGGAGTCGACGTGGTTATTGGCTGTTCAAAGCATGGGATATTCTAGAAAAGCTCAAGACTTACGCCGAAGTTTGCGCGATCGCACTGACTTTGTCTCCCGGCTTTTGTCCCTCGTTACTTAATCCGATTGACCAATCGTCGAGTCCAGTCCGTTCGTCAAGTTCGCGTTTGCCTGGGAATGGTGTGTCGACCGTCACGATAACGGCTTTGTACCCCATCGCTTTCACGTGGGCAATCTGCTGCTCAGACTTGGACCGTTCTCGGTTCAGATACAGCTGAAAGAATGAATGCTGAGAAGAGAGCATAGCGCGGGACAGTTCAAGGTGCGAGATCGAAGCGTGCGTCGAAGGCTTGAAATGTCGACGGAAACGGGGTTCAATCTTGACGTTGATCCATCTCTTCGAGACTGAAGTAAAAGAACTTACGGCATACGGAATACCTAGTCGACCAGCTCCTCGAACGATGCACAGTTCTCCCTCGGTGTGCGCAAGCTCTGCACAACCCGTTGCGAGTCAGCTCTTTCGACATACAAAGGTTGCAATAGTTGAGGGAGATTTCGACTCGCTTCCCATCGCGGCAGGCGAAATCATGATGGGCAACGCGCTCTCGAACCCGAGGAAATCGATGCTCAAGTCGATCGGTCCCGAGACATCGCGCATGACCCTCGGTCGCAATTGTACATGTTTCCAGATGGACGTGTTGCGCTCGTACGTGTCGCCATCGTCAGCTGAAGATTCGTAGTAGGCCCAACTCTAGGAAAAGGTGTTCGAGATTTAGCGATATCTGAGCTCGACAAGACCGCCGGGGCCAGGTGTGCACACTTTGGGCTTGAGAGTCGCTTTCGCCACGACTTGGAAGTCATGCAGATTCAAGATGGACGACAGTGGAGTCATCGGCGTCGGAAGCATGGCCATCGTCCGGATAACGAGCCGGCTCAAGAAAGTGGGGAAGTTGGAGTGTACCGCTCAAGCGCGATCCGGATAGGGCAGGACGTATCGCTAGCACCTACAGGGTCGATTAGCAGGCGATTACGGGGCGACCAGAGAGGGAGTGCTGCTGGTAAAGAGCCGAAACAATGTGCTGGAGCCGGTAAATGAAGGGTCGGATGAGTTTAGCTCGTATTTTCGTGTGAGTCTGAAGCTGCTGCCGGTCTGAGCGTAGAAACAAGAGTCAATGAGAAAATGACAGACGATGAAGCGAGTCGAGTCGAGTCGCAGGTTCCTCGCGAGTCAATTCACTTCACCTGCTTTCGTACCTCACCATCATTGGAGATCACCAAACGATACAGAGCTTGCGAATCTCAAGCGTACCTTGGCACCAAGCAGAGACTCGACAGATCGGGTTCGCCACATCGCTGCACTTGCCGATCCTCCACTCCGCTCTTCATGGCGACCCGCTTCGACACTCGTGCGATGGGCCATCCACCCGCCGGAACCAAACTCGATCCGACCGATCGTCCCTCGCTCAAGGCATTCCAGGCAGAGATGGACAAGACTCGCGGCGGTGCGAGGGCAGCCGCGACTGAATCAACAGGACAGGATGCGACAACCTTGGACGACAAGGTCAAGCAGATGAGCATACAAGAGATTGAACAGGTTGCAGCCGAGCCTGATGACGGCAGGACTCTCGCAAGTCTCCCTTGCCGCTCTCTTCCTAAGTGGGGGTCGTCTTTCGTTCCTGACCCAGCGTCTCGCTCCTTCCAGCTCGACCGCCTGATTGAACCCGACGAGACGAGCTCGGCCGCACTCGCGAGCTTGATCGATCGAGCGCTTCACAAGGCTCATGGCGAGATCGTCATCGAACTCGGGCCTCACTCGCTGTCCCACAAAACCCTCGCTTCCATATTCGATCGACCCGACTCGCATTCCAAGCTCGACCCTGATCAGGTCTACCTACCAGCCCCTCGAGTCGAGCAGATCGTCTCGACTCTTCGCACTCTCCTCGGCGACATCAACGCGTCTGTGTCGATCCTCCATAACCCGTTTGCCTCCGACGGTCGCTCTTCGACAGACAAGCACAAGTTGACCGAGACCGCCAGCAGTCAGAATGACGAGTCGACGTCAGCACGGTGGACCGGTAAATCGCTAAGGTTGATGGTGCGGCGAAAGCCTGACGGTGCGGAAGATCTTCTCGAGACCCGAGTTGCCGTCGTCGGCAACGTCGACGCTGGCAAATCCTCGCTGCTAGGCGTGTTGACCAAGTCGCGCCTCGACGATGGTCGTGGTCGCGCGCGGATCTCGCTGTTCCGCCACAAACACGAGATCGAAACTGGACGCACTTCGTCGCCTGGAAACGAGATTCTCGGGTTCACCCCCGATTCACAGGTGATCGTACCGGATGAGCACGGCAAACAGCAGGCCAACTGGGAAGCGATCGCCGCGAAAGCGGGCAAAGTCGTCAGCTTCACGGACCTTGCTGGACACGAGCGGTACCTCAAGACGACTCTCGCGGGCTTGACGGGCAGCGGAGCCGATTTCGTCTTGCTGATAGTCGGTGCAAACGCTGGGCTGATCGGGATGTCCAAGGTAACGTCTTTCTCGCACCTTTCCGCTCGCCGGCATTCGACCTGGACCATGCACCTGACTCGCGATGAATACACCAGGAACACCTCTCTGTCGCGCTCGCGCTGTCGCTACCGATAGTTGTCGTCGTGACCAAGGTCGACATGACACCACCTCACGTGTATGAACAGACTTGCAAGCAACTGGTCAAGATTCTCAAGAGCCCAGGCTGTCGCAAGAAGCCTGTCTTTGTATGCTTGCTTTCCACTACAGCTGCTCGATATGATCGTTCAAACTCAATTCTCGTCTGGCCTGACAGGTCAAGGACGAAGGAATGGCTGCCGAGTTGGCAGTTCATTACTCTGCCGAGAAAGCTGCACCCATCTTCACCCTCTCGAGCGTGACGGGAGAATCGCTCGACTTGCTCAAGACCTTCCTCAATGTTGTTCGCCCCATCACGACGACCGAGAATTACCCGGTCGACGCCAATTTCGAGTTCTCAATCGACAGCATCTTTTCAGTGCCGTTCACGGGCACGGTCGTCAGTGGAGTTGTCATGGCTGGGTCAGTCATCTCGTCTACTGGGTCACGTAGCTCAGGATGCTGACGAGATATGCGGGATGTGCAGGCGAGTGCGGCCTAACGATACGGTTTTGATGGGTCCCGACTCGCTCAACGCGTTCGTTCCGGTTGCGATCAAATCGATCCAGCGCAAGCGAGTCAACGTCGACTATGCCGAAGCGGGTCAATCTGTCTCGTTTGCGTTGAAACGGATAAAGAAATCGGCCGTGCGCAAAGGCATGGTCCTCCTCGGGCAGACTTCGGTTCCGCCGAGTTCGGTACGGCGGTTCGAAGGGGTAGCGTTGGTGTTGTACCACAACACGTTGATCACGGAGCGGTACCAGGCCATGTTGCATTCGGGCACGATCCGGCAGACGATCCAGGTCGAGTCGATTGTCGACAAGCCTTCGGTACGGACAGGAGATCGTGCCACGATCCGGTTCCGATTCATCAAAAACAGCGAATACCTCGTACGCTTTTTTCTCTTTCACGCGATTCTTGTTGAAGCCGGTCATCGCTGATTGTTTGATGGCTCTTTTGTCTCGCGGCCTTTCCTGGTCGTTTTCAGAAAGTGTAGGCTCTGCAGCCCTTCCGCTTTGGATACAGTCGCCTCGACCTCTGCTGATCTTGCTCTCGAATTGTTTTTGTCTTGCAGTGGCGATCGTTTCTTGTTCCGGGAAGGAAGGTGCAAGGTGAATACTCTCGCTACCACGCTTTGCCTGCTGAGCATGTTTACTGACGAGGTGTTGCACTCGCAGGCTCTCGGGGTTGTGACCAAGCTGTTCCCAGATGTCAAGCCAGACAAGTGAGAATAATTGCGCAGGGACCCGATATCGTAGAGACAGACGCTTTGATACTTGTACCCAGTTTTGCCCATCCTCGTTGTTGCAAACTATCCTCGTTGACATGTCACTAGTGACTTTGATTGTTCGGAAGGATATCTACTCTCGAATAAAATAAGGTATGCGAAAATAGTAAATCGGAATTTGAATGGGCCCGCGAGCCCCTTTTTGCTTGACTTTGTAGAAACCAAGTCGCGTCCTGACGGTGACCAATCGCGGGTCTTTCCGCCGCGCGCACGCTCTGGCCGACAGCTTGATCCTCGAACATACAACCGACGCGTCCCTGCACCTGGTGTCGATCGACCGGTAGCGAGTTGCGACTTGCCGCGCATCAACAAACCCAAGTTTCCGGGAGGCGGGAGGGAACCATGTCGAACGCGCAGGCTTCGGTCGCATTCCTATCCGGAGCGGACGATTTGCTCTCGTGAGTGGAACATTTCTCCTCTGAAACGAGTTCCTGCGGCAGCGCGGAAAAGAGCGCGACCGAATCCTACGGCCGAAACTCTCGCGCGCGCGCAGACATCAACGCTAACTCTCTTTCCATCGCATCCCTGGGATATTGCGACTTGATACAGACGCTTGCTCCTCGACTATTCGATTTTCAAAGAGCCCAAGATCAACGGGCGCGCAACTGGCAAGATCAATCACAAAGCACGAGAGCTCCGAATGACCGATAGCGAAGTCGAGAAAGCGAAACAACTCGTCAGCGAGGTCAGTCGCTGCTAGCCCCATCCCCAACACGCGTCGGATACCTTCAAATCCGCTCGATCAAGCGAGAAGGAAGCGAGACGGAGGAAGTCCCACTCGAGGAGCGGAGACAGGATGGGGGGTAGATCGAACTCGGGTGGGGGAAGACACCTGGCAGGATCCCGCTCGTTTCGCCCCTTCTTTCCTTCACGACTCTTCCAATCCAATATCGATTGCGAGCACTGCTGCTGACGCACTGTTCCACATCCCGATCACAGCTCCGATCCGGCTCCATGTCGGCCAACCGAGGCCTTGAAACTCTCCTCGCCCTGCCTGCGGTCGACCAGTTCACGCGCAAGTGGGACGACGTACCCCTGTTCTCGACCCATGCGAGACGATACATTCTCGCCTTCATGCCCGATTGCGGCATCGCGTTCCACGAGACCGACCGGTACAAGAACCCGCGTGCAGGCGTGACAGCTCGCGCTCGCAAGAATCTCGCGGCCGTGACGTCTCGACGCGACCCTGCAACCTTTATCGAAGTCGGAGTGTTTGCGACGCGCAACTTCAAAAAGGGAGACGTGATCAACCTGCGCGGAGGGATCGCAGACTTGACCGAGGAAGAAGACGACGAGATGCGCCTCTCGGGAGCTCGTAGTGACTTTTCGGTCCTCTGGAGTGAACGCAAGAATTGCTTTTGCCTCTTGCTCGGACCGGCTCGGTTCGTCAATCACGACTGCCGCAACAATGTCGAGTTCAACCTGGTTGGAAGCAACATGACTTTCAAGGTACTCGAAGACATCAAGCAGGATGAGGAACTCTTCACTCACTATGGTACGTCAGGCAGACCTGAACCCACTCCGGTATTTGCAGTTCTGATTGTAGATCTTTTCTCTTTTTCCCGCAGGCGCGCACTATTTTGAAACAGACAACGCGGCTTGCCTCTGTGCGACTTGTGAACAGTTCGTCCGATTCACTTTATGATGCTGTTACCTTTCCACGCTGACGATGTAACGCGAATCACCCAGACTCAAGCAAGGCGCGTTCACGCCAATCGACAAGCGGAAGAAAACCGAAAACGGTGCGACTCCCGAACCCGCCTCGCCCGTGAAGACCGTTCGCCATCGAGCTTCGTCTGTCGGTCAGGCCCCCGAACGGTCGTCCTCGCGCGCGTCGAGGCTGCCTCCGGTCAACTATAACGAAAAGGGACCCATCGCATCGACCTCGGCCAGCGCCACACTCGTTCTGAAGCCGACCCCGGGTCTTGCGCGTTCAAAATCGCTAGGCAGTGTCAACCACCGCCCTCGTCCTCCATCGTCCCGCATGAACCCAATTCGAGGCGCCCTGTCCGTCATTGACGCGCTTCGGTCCAAACCGCGAATCGTGGTTCAACCGAAACTCGCACCTCCTCCCGGATACCTCGAGCACTACAAGTGGGATCCCAAAACCAAGCTCGCCCGGTATATCGGACCGCAAGAATCCAAAGACGAGGAAGAGAAACGGTTACAGAAACATGCGAAACGCGCTTCTGTCTCGCTCTCGAAATCAACCTCGAATACGAACCTCGGCAACAAACGGCAGAGGACCGATTCCGATTCGCCTGCTCCCGTCAATTCCCCTCGAAGCAAATCCGCTCCTGCGCCCAAGACGGTTACGAAACCACGTCCTGCACGACAGTCTGTCACGCAAGCACGCTTTGCGAATGCACGAGTCGGTAAACGGCGATCAGGTCGGCTGTCGGTAGGAACTGGACCTACCGATGCTCGGAAGAAATCGCGAGAGGACTCGAGCGACTTGAGCAATTCAGAGGAAACGCAAGACGAAGATGATTCGGGAAGCGAGATCAGCGAGGCTGGAACGGAAATGGCGTCGAGCTCGAAAGCGAAACGCAAAGGCAAGGCGAGAGCGAACGAAATACAAGAAGGCGAAACGTCTGGGGCCGAACAAGACACGTCAACACCAGCGCGACACGGTCAAACTCGCAGCGGAAAAGCTTTCGGTTCTGCTCGGAAAGCCTCGAGCGAAACTCCCTCCTCTTCGATTAGCGAGGGAAACGCACGCTTACGTACAGTCACGCTCGACTTGGGCTTCTCGACCTCGACTCCGATGGAAGAGGATCGCAATCCAGAGTTCTCGCAATCGCACGAATCTGGAGACGTGGCACCAGCGGAACCTCAGCGGAAGAAGAGCAAATCGGGTCCTGGGCCAGATCCGAGGAACGACGATCCGCATCCTCCCGACAAAAGCCCTCGAGGTGTTAGAATTTCGACTCCCAATTTCTACTCGAAGCAGACTTCGAGTGCAGAAGGAGGAGCGGGAGCTTCGAACAGCAACAACACGAAGGGCGAGTCGAGTTTTTGCGAAGCTCCCTCCTCCGCGGTTTCAAGCGGACGAGGGAGCTATTCTCAGCAAGCGACAAGAGCGCATAATGGCAGTGGTACAAACAGGCGAAGTGAAAGCGGAGGAGGAGGAGGTGGAGGAGGAGGAAGCGATGGTGATGATGAAGAAGACGAGAGGCGAAAGAAGCGCAACGTGCCATACGACAAGCTAGATGAAGGAGGTCACGACAGTCAAGAGGAGGACGAGGACGAGGAGAATGACCAGAAACCGGTCGTCGATCGAGACAACGCGGACGACTTCCTCGAAACCATCCCGTAAGTCTTCGTGCTGACTTTCTTCGCCAGTCAACGACGACTCATGTATGAGTTGTCTCGCAGTGATTCCGAACCGGGGTCTCCATCACCCGAGTTGCACGAGAACGTTGGATCGTCTTCAGCCAAGCGAGCGCCGGACTCGGTGTTCACCAACCAGAACGGAAAGCGCCCAGCCGAAGACAGCGTTGATCCCGATGCCAAACCTGATAGGCACCGGCCAGAAGAAACGAATGCTCCATCCAAAGCTGCACCATCTCCACCTCCGACCTTTCAGCCGCCTAAACCCAAGAAAGTTCGCACCGAATCTTCCCAAGCATCCGAAGATTCTGCGCCTCGCGCTCGCAGTAATATTCGGTGGGGCAAGGGAAAGCCAGGGCAGCGTCCAGCGCATATTCCTCCGCCGCCGACGCGGAATCCTATACCTGTACAAGCCACACCTCGAGCCCAGGTGGAACCGCCGCGGCCACGTCTGCCAGCTTCTGTCACAGATGTAAAGTCGAAAGCGTCGATAAACACCATTGGAACCCCAAAGCCATTGCCCGCACGGGCCACTCCTCAGCCGCCGGCCGCTGGTCCGATAGTTGGTCGTCAAACTCGCTCGAAACCGATCCCAGGTCGACTTGAGGATGTACTCTCTGCTCCCGAGACCCTCGCAGCGACGGGAGGGTACGATTGGGAGAAAGGGCGATACATTACGAAGCACGAGCAATTGCGCGACCCCTCTTCAAACCCTCGACCCGAACGTCGTGAAACGGAATCCCCCTCGCCCGAGCCGTCACCTCGTCGCCGTGGGCGTCGAACGTCCTCCGCTGCAGCAGTGATCCCTGCCGCTGCTGCCGCGCCGACCCCAATCCCATCTTCCGCTCGGGCTCCCACATCTGCTTCTGCGCCGCCACCTTCGATCCCTACTGCGGCGGCACCTACTCGCCGCTCCGATTCGCCCAACGTGATCAAGAAACCTGTTTCGCGGAGAAGAGTCACGCTCAGTCCCGACGCTGCTGCCTCGCGGTCAGCATCATCGCCATTCACAGCCACGGCCACGGCCGTTCCTCCCGAAGGCCGACGAGCTACTCGCCGCTCGTTCCCGATCGCTGCACCGCTGCGCGATATCATCTACTCCTCGAGTGCTCTCGCCGCGACCGGTGGATGGGATGAAGAGAGCGGTCGCTGTGAGTACCGAATCGAGACTGCAACGAACGTACTAGTGACTAATGTTGTTTTTCGCGCACTAGATGTCGGTGCTTCCTCGACTCCAAACGGTGACGATAGTGCGTCGTCATCAAACTCGACCCCAGCTCCCAAGCCCCGCAGCTCGACGACAAATGCGAACCGGTCAAGATCGAAGAGCACGACTCCGCGCGAGACTGTTTCTTCCGGGCCCCTCCCTGCTGATCCCTCTCCCGCGCGCACACAAAGCGCAACAGCAACAAATCACGGCAGTGCCTCTCGCTCGACCCGTCGCACGAACCCAATTAATCAGCGTCTCGACGAGCTCGTGTACTCGTCCGCGATCGGTGGCTGGGACCCCGAAAAGGGCAAATACGTTTCTCAAGTCGCGGCGAGGAAAGCTGCGAATGCTACGTCGACTTCGCACGATCGATGATCGAATTTTCCGTCTCTCACCATGTCCGACAGGGTCCGCCCGTACTACCACTGTTCCAAAGGCTCTTGCGAGTTGCTCGTGATGACCTTTATACCGTTCTTTCCATGGTTTACCTTACTTATTCTCCTGTTGCTCATGTTTGGATACCTCTCGCTTAGTTCTGTGTGTATTATCGCAAGTTTGGGCCAACTCTGCTCCGAAGCTGGCCTCGTGAGAGTCATCTCACAGGTGAGACATTCTAGAAAAACAAGATGCCTGAGTCCGGTGATCACGCGTACTGCAAGGGTGACTCCTAGCTGCAGGCGGCTACAATCATGGGTCCGGAAAAGCAAATAAACAGGGAAGCGAATTGATCAAGCGCGAGAGTGAGTTCGCCAGCAGTGCCGATTTGATCTCGCCGCTCGCATTGTTCCGCCCTACGATCTCTGTACGAGTAGAGGACACAGTATGGCGGCACGGAAACTGCAGAGTAAGCTCTCCGCCCTAGAGATCCTTCCGACACACAACATCTGCCGCTAGTCGCAACTGGACCCCCGTTCTCCACCTCGACTCGAACCTCGCTCTCGACACCGACTGGCTCGCCATACGCCTGCTCGATCCCTCGCAGGTCTCACCGGATCGGATGGACCGGGCGAACGGAAACCTAGAGTTGGGATGGGAGAGACAGCACGACTTGGCAACGCAACCGGACACAGCACTGGGGACACTCGTAGCCACTCGACGGACCAACAGCTCTCGCTCTCGCGCAGGACAAATCTCCGGAGACTGACTTTTGACGTGTACCATGCACAGCCGAGATCGACAAGACTCTGAAGAAGGTGACAGAAGGTGTACGTTCAGTCTCTCTCCGTGATCCTCGACCCGTTGCTGAGTCTGCATGCGCTGTGCCCAGGTCGAGACTTTTGAAAGCGTGCGCTCACTCACCCACTTGAAAACCGAGGATGAGCTCTGCAGTTGATCACTAACTGGTGCGCTATTCGGGTCACAACAGGTGTACGACAAGATTCAAGCCTCGTCGAATCAAACGCAAAAGGAGAAACTCGAAACGGACCTCAAGACTCAGATCAAAAAGTTGCAACGGCTCCGAGATCAGATCAAGACATGGATGGCTTCGAGCGATGTCAAGGACAAACAACCGCTGATAGACAACCGAAAACTGATTGAAACTGTGAGTTGCCGTGAAAGCTCTGCTCGAGCAGATCCCAAGAATCCTCGGCTTATAATGTTCTGAAACGATTACCACAGCAAATGGAAAAGTTCAAGGCATGCGAGAAGGAAATGAAGACGAAAGCGTTCTCGAAGGAAGGGTTATCGGCTGCAGCGAAACTCGACCCGAAAGAGCAGCAAAAGCTCGACCTGTGTCAGTGGATCCAAACAATGGTGGAAGAGCTGTCGCGGCAGGTCGAACAAGCCGAAGCCGAACTCGAGACGATTCAGGGCCTCAAATCGAAGAAGAAGGATTCCGAGCGGGAAGCGCGCCTCGAGGAACTCGACCGACTGAACGAGCGAAGATCGTGGCACATCAACCGACTGGAACTGATTCTGAGATTGCTCGAGAACGGAAACCTGCAAACCGACTCGGTGACGAATGTCAAGGACGACATCGCCTACTTTGTCGAGAGCAATACGGTGCGTGCGAATTCTCCCTAGTCAACCCAGATATTCCCTGTGTATGAGGGCGCTGATGGACTCGCAATCGTATTCAGGAGGAAGACTTTGAAGAGGATGAAGGGATCTACGATGAACTGAATTTGTCCGATGAAGAAGACATGTACCAGATTGGCGGGGACGACCACCAGTCTTCTCACGATTCAGTCTCGGTGGCCGACGAGCCCGCACCTCCAGTTCCCCCGATACCGAAGACCCCCTCGAAAGTGTTCGAGAAGGACGATGACAAGCCTGCGCCGCCAAAAGCGAAAATCGTGCCGACACCCCAGAAGAAACCGAGTACAGACTCCGTATCTCGTCCGCCTCCAGCAGCCGCAACGACTCCTCAGCGATCTTCGTCGGGGCCAACACCAGCAGCTCGCACGACGCCGGCTCCTCTACCACCAATCCGCTACGCTGCCGCTGCCGCTGCAGCAAACGTTACCGCTTCGCCATCCGTTACCTCTCCAGCTCCGACTTCGACGACAGCTCCGCCGCCGGGATTTGCCTCGCAGCCTTCGCCGTCAGCCGCCACAAGTCCGGAAGTTTCGAAAGCTGGTCATCCTCCAGGTCTCGCAAGTCGAACCGGTTCAACCGCTCCCTCGCCTGCCCTGTCCTCTGCTGTCCCTCCCGCTTCGCAACCGAGCCCTGCACCAAGCGGAGTGAGGCGCCCTTCTAATGCCTCTTGTATCGTGAACGGGTTTGCTGACCTTGAACCTTGCCTATTCCAGGACGTCTCGCAACAGACTGGCTCGTCACTGAGCTCGTCGGCTGTCACCTCGGCCGAACCGGCATCGCCGGCACCTGCATCTGCGAGCGCACCAAGCGTGTCCTCGCCTTCGCAGAGATCGCAAGAACAGCCTTCGAGCGCAGCCTCGGCCGCAGGTCAGACATCATCGGCACCGTCCAACAAGGGAGACCAGCGATTGCCAAGTAGCTTGGCCGATCTCGTGACGAGTTTCGAGACCGCTAAGCAGAAATGTACGGATCGTCTGTGCTCTACGATTTCTCACCGACCAAATGCTGACTCTGCATCCGGTCGCTTCTACAGCGATGAGGCGAGATAACGACCTCGGTGCGATCAACCAGATCCTTGAAGCTGGGTTCCCCGGCGTGCCTCAACCGCTCGATGCCGAGAAGTGAGTTCGGGTCATCTGTGCCCACGCCTGAGCAGCCCAGCTGACTCGTCTTGACAATCGTGACAGGCCCAAATACTACGTTCCGCGGACGCCGTACGCGACGCCGACGTACTACCCTCAAGAGCCCTCGTCGCAGTTCGGCTCGTCGTCGTTGTTTGCCAAACTCGATGTCGACACATTGTTCTACATCTTCTACTACTGCCCAGGGACGTACCTGCAGTACCTCGCTGCAGGAGAACTCAAGAAACAGAGTTGGAGGTTCCACAAGCAGTACTTAACCTGGTTCCAACGCGCGAACGAACCCACCACGATCACCGAGACGTTCGAGCAAGGAGTGTACCTGTACTTTGATTGGGAAGGTACGTTATTCTTTTCCCCCTCATGGTTTCTTGTCGAGCTCGCATCGGGAGGTGCTGACCCTTTATGCGATTCTCTCGAAAAAATCAAAAGGTTCGTGGTGTCAACGACGCAAGACCGACTTCAAGTTCGAGTACAAATACCTTGACCAATATTGAACATCCGTTTCCGGAGCTTGGCCGTCCAATTCTCTCGGACTTACTAGCTCGCGCGCGTTCTGATGAAAAGTAGAAACTCTTTTCTTTTCTTTTCGCTTCTCTTGTCTTCGTTCCTGTTTTTGTCTTTCTTTTCCTCTTTTCTTCTTTTGATCTGTTCTTCTCGAATGGTTGGAAGGGGGGAACACAACGAGGACAGAAGCGCTGCAGAGCTTTTGCAACCTTTTCCGTGTTTACCCTTTTCTTCTGTTTTTGCTCTCTGGTGTAAAAATTGGTTATCTCGCTCTCCTTGTTTGCCGAGTACGATCCCAGACCTTACGAGGAGGTAGGCCTGGCCTAAAAAGAGAGCAAGATATCGAACGTCATGGTACGAGATGTAGGCGTTTTTCGCGACAGAAGGACCGAGACACGTCGCGTGAATCGCAGAGTCGCTTGTCAACCAGAATGGAACTTCTTCGCTTCTCTCGTGACGATGCGATCGCGTGGGTATGTTTTGTGGTATTTTTATAGTTTCACCAAAAGAGGACTGATTCGAGGAGTAAAGAGTGGGGGAAAGGAGGGATCGAAATCACCAGAAACCCCCAAAGATCACATCATCGTGGAGAGACGCTGACGGGTCGAACAGAGGTCGGCGGAGTGAGAGATAAGAGGGGTAGAGGGGAACTGCAAGGCCGAGAGAGAGGGAAAGAAGGGTCAGAACCGGGAGCGGGGGTATCGAGGCTCATGAGTCCGCGATAGGGACTCACCATCTTAGGCCTCCTCGGCGATAGCACGGGTGTAGACGAGCTGGGCGCGGTGGTGGATGAGGGGCTTGATGAGGCCTTCCTTCTCGAGGTGCTGGATGGCAACACGGGCGAGGGAACCGTTGATCTTCATGCGCTCGATGAGAACCGATTGCGAGATCATCTTGAAGGTGGGGACCTCCTTCATGATGCGGTCGAAGGTGGGCTTGTCGCAGATGACGGCGTTGTTGGCCTTGTCCTTCACTTTACCTTTGCTCCATTTCTTTTTCTTGGCAGCCTTGGTGGTGTTCTGCGCTCCGGCAGCAGCTTTCGCCCTAAACGAGAGACAACACGAGAGAACAGCGAGGTCAGTCCGACTGGGACTCGAGGTGAAGCGAGAGATTGTAGATTTCGAAGCCCGCCCGAAGTGGTCGACCGGTCGATCCACGCATCCGTGTCCCGCCCGCCCAGGACTCGTGCACAGCGCCCATCACGCCCAACGTAGTCTCCGGATCACTTGGCCCCTTTGCATGGCCTGCCGTCCTCGCCTCGCAGTCCTGAGTAGCCGTGATGGCGAGCGAAAGAGTTTTTGCGGGACGGGTCGAAAAACGGCACGAGGCTGGGCGGGCGGGATCGAGGCGCTGGGGCGAGCACTGGGCGCAGGAAGAGAGCTGGAAGAGAGACTTGCATTGTCGAAGATTTGCGAGCTAAGAGGGGTGAGTTCTGAGCTGGAGGAGAAAAGAGAGCTGCCGCCGCTCTCTGAACTTTGCTCGATCCGCACAAGTCTCGGAATCTCTCTCTCTCTCCTCTAATTTTCACTCGCATCCTTCATGTGCTCTTGTAGCTGTCTGGTATCAGCTGTACCTTGCGAACAAGATGCGTAAACTCGAAAATGTAATCGTTTGTCCGCGGACGAGCGGGAAAATCGTCACGGCATGCCCCAGCCTGTATCGCGAGACTGAACACAATGCCGAGGTCTGGAGAGTCGAGGAAAAGCCTTCCGAAAGCAGACTGGATTGCGTAAATTGTCGGCGCTTTATCCCGCCATCTCGTCCGCTCCCATCTGACGCCGTCTTACTCTGCTCTCACCTCGGCCGAGCCAGCGAGTACCGTATACGTACCCTTAGCCGTCCAACTCGAGCAGCGCTAGCCTCGTGAGCGCCAATCTCGCAGAGTCCAGGACAAGCACCCCACTCGACTCGCGTCGTCCGGCTCTCGTTCCAACCTTGCAACTCGCCTTTCGGACCAGAGTCCGCCTGACACTGTCGTCGCAGCGAGCGTTGTGCTTGTTATCACTTGCCATCTGAGGTGAGTCTGTCTTCAGCGCGACTCGTTTAGCTCGCATGGATTAGCTGACTTCGACTATGCACCCGCTCCTCAGCTCCCCTCGTCCGTTTCCCGGTCTACTTTGTGAGCTCCTGCGATGGTACACGCCGTTAATACTCATTGAGAGTTGCTGACAGACTCGTCGATCAATGGCGGCTGACAGGGCAGCACCCCACATGTCGCTTCCCTCGAGCTACTCTGCCATCTTGAGCGACCTCAATCGCGAGGTCCTGCGCGCGCAGCCCTCTGACCCGCTTCAGTTCTGCGCCAACTGGTTCGCGTCGAGACTCGAGCACGAGCGCACTCAGGCTCGTAGCAACTCGTCGCCGACAAGCGCATCTGGTGAGCGTGCTCTAAATGCACTCGGCGGTGCACCCGTTCCCGCCTTTTGCTGACCGTCTGCCTCTGGGCACCCTTTGCAGCGCCTCCTCTCGGTCCTGTCCCTTCGACTTCGTCTTCGTCCGGCGCACCCGCTTCGAAACCGAAACAGACCGCGCTCCCGTTCAACCAAGGCTATTCGTTCGGAGCCCAACCTCGCGCGGTGCAGAACGACGACCTCCAATCCCCCTTCTCGGAGAACCCTCCTCCGGCGGGCGACCCTTCACCTTTCGGTCAGGACCGCACTTCTGGCCCGACCGGAGGTTCGCGACACATCAAGTCTGGCTCGACCGTCGCCTCGGATGCTGCTGCCGCTTCTGCCGCCGCTCGCGCTCGACTTCCTTCGGCAGACAACGATTCAGATGTCGAAGATCCTCGCGATGATCCCAACTATCACCCTTCGAAAGCGGGAGGACCGTTCGGACCCGCAGGTGCAGCGAGCGGACCTGCCGCATCTGGAATCCCCGCCGCGTACAACCTCGGGCGTCGCACGTCCGTCTCTGCCGAGTCTCTCGACCCGAGCGCGAGCAGCTCGCTGCCCAAGACTGTCATCCCAAAGAGTCCGTCGCAACGCGCGCGTATCGAAACCTCGATCGCGAACAACCTCCTCTTCCGCAACCTCGATGAAGACCAACACAACGACGTGCTCAACGCGATGAAAGAAGTGACCGTCCAAGCCGGAACCGAAGTCATCGTGCAAGGCGCGGTCGGAGATTTCTTCTACGTCGTCGAGGAGGGAAGTTTCGAAGTCTGGGTGCGTGGACCGCCTACGCACGAGTACGCGGGTCCGGGACAGTCGGTCACGCATGCTGGCGAGGAGAAGAAGGTCGCAACTTACGGACCGGGAGGATCGTTCGGAGAGCTCGCACTCATGTACAACGCCCCTCGCGCGGCGACGGTCGTCGCGACCTCGCGCGCAACCATGTGGGCGCTCGACCGAGTCACGTTCCGCTCGATCTTGGTCGAACACACATCGAGGAAACGCAAGATGTACGAAACGTTCCTGAGCGAGGTGCCCATCCTGCAAACGCTCAATGCGAAAGAGCGGGCCAAGATCGCCGATGCGCTCGAGGAAAAGGTATACGAGGAAGGCGAGGCGGTGGTCATCGAGGGCGAGGTCGGCAAGAACTTTTACATTATCGAATCGGGACAGGCCGAGGTGACCAAGAAGAGGAAAAGCGGCTCGCAAGTGGGCGAGGAGGATACGCTCGGCCTTTTGAGCAAAGGAGACTACTTTGGAGGTAAGATCATTCGAACTCGTCTGCAAAATTCCGCTAGAGCTGACGGTTGCGATCCTAACATGATAGAACTTGCGCTCATCAACTCTGCCCCTCGTGCTGCGACCGTACGCGCCGTTCCCGGACAAGGTCGTCTACGTGTCGCAACTCTCGGCGAGAAGGCGTTCACGCGTCTCCTCGGTCCGATCATTGACATTCTCGCGCGCAAGGCCGAGCGCTCTTACGGCCCCGGTGCCGCTGTCAACGCTTCCCTCGGCGGCGGTGGATCTGGAAACGGTGGCAGCTCCTTTGGGGACCAGAGGAGGAGTGTTGCAGTCGAGTGAAGCATTAGCCCTGTCGCCACTGCCGTCGTTTCCGTCCCTTGTTTCCTATAAAGCTCTCCTTTTTCAAGTTTACCCTTCTCTCCAATTTCGTTCGTTCCGCATTTTGTGTGTTTCCTGTCCTAGGCTGTGGCTGTTCCTCCGTACCATAGTCTTGAAGCCTGTCTGCACGTCCTTCGCACCTGCTGTGTCGTTGCCTTAATCGAGAGTTCGCCTCGTAAACCAGCAAATATTGGCTGCAGGGGCGCGCCCGAATCCTTGCAGATTGCATCCTCGTTCTGCGTCATGTCGTGAGTCTTTTGGTCGCGTATGCAATCGGCGCATCGTCAACTGACACGACCATCGCTCCAGCTCGCACGCAGCTGAACCATCCGCTATCAACGAGTCGTGAGTTGCGGGAACACGTATCTCTGGGCAGTTTCGCTCACGCTGACCTCCTCTGACAAGCGAACTACGCCAGTGATCTCGCCCCTACCGAGACTGCTGGATACAAGCTCGGCGAGAAGAAGTCGCTTGCTGAATACAACGAGGTGAGTATCCTCGCTCTGTAGTGGGGCTTCCCGCTGGAACTCTACGCGCCGTCCTCGTACCGGATCTCTCTGATCCGACATCTTTCTGGAGCCTGTGTGTAGCTCGACAAGGACGACGAGTCGCTGCAGAAATGGAAGCAGTCATTAGGGTTGGGAGGCGCGAGCAGCTCTGGTGAGTACTTTCTCGAACATGTCTTTTGCGCCGTCAAAACCGGTCATTCGTGAGCAAGTCCCGGCCTGACGTACAAATCTCCCTGTCGTATCGGATTCACTGTATTGACAGATGGCCCAAACGTGTCAATGTTGGCGTTGAAACTGGTTTCGCCCACCCGGTCCGAGCCGATCGTGCTCGACCTGACGAATGCTGAAGCTCTCAAGACACTCAAGAAGGATCGTGAGTCTCTGAGGATACTGCTTTGTCTGCTGTAGCGAAAGCCTAAGCGAGCGATCCGTGGCCGGCACCATCAGCCGTTGTGATCAAGGAGGGCGCCGAGTACGCAGTCGAGCTCGTGTTCAGGATCAACAACACGATCGTGTCTGGCTTGCGATACATTCAGGCCGTCAAGCGAGCAGGTATCGTCGTCGACAAGATGGAATCGATGATCGGATCCTACGGCCCCAGCGCAGACTCGATCGAGAAGCGTTTCGTCACCGAGGAAGCGTAAGCCGGGCGTCTCGCTCGATCCACGCCCCAATCGCCGTTATTCCACGTGACTAATTCGATACATTGTAGGCCGTCGGGAATGATTGCGCGATCCGGCTCGTACAGCGTGCGAAGTCGTCTCACAGATGACGACAAGAACGTCTACAGTACGCGGCCCTTTCCCTTCTTTCCCCACGCCACCCCTCGTTACGAGTGGATCAATCTGACTCGTTATTGCCCTTCAATAGTCGACTTTGATTGGTCGTTCGTGCTCAAGAAAGAATGGTAGTCGGTTTCGCGAGTTTGTTGAGGTTTTTGTTCTGTGCTTCTGTGCTCATCTCGTTTCTCTTCGCAATCTGCAACTCAATTCGATAGTTCTTCGTATTGGTCACTGCGGTGAGCAAACGAGAGAACTGAAAATTTCAGGCTCAGAGCTGCACGAGTGGTCTCACGCGTGTTCTAATTGACGGACTCGCTACTTGCGAGAACGACTAGCACGAGGTATGAGCGCGCACGAGTAGCACGAGGCATGCGCGCGCGCGCGCTAAGATCTAAACCGATCTGCACGTTAAGGCGGTGCTTCGGCTTGGTCGAATTCGTTTCGCGTTCTCACTTCTTCACAGGCACCTGGCCTCTCGACTATCGCAGCCTCAGTGACGCCTTCTGTGTCTCGCGCCTCGCCCTGTTTCAAGCCACCAGGGCCGCAACCCAATTGCTATCCAGCCCCACAACCCGACGACCGAATCGCGCTCGCGCGCTTTCACGCTCAACTTGCCTGAACAAAAAGTCGTCACGACCTCCTGTATCGCGTTCAACGACTTTGCCTCAGGACAGACACGGATGGAAGGAATCTTGCCGCTGCGGCTGGTCTCTTGCTTGCTCGCGTCGACCCTGCTAGGGATAGGATCAGCCTGGGTGCGTTTCTCTTCTTTCTTTGCGCGGACCTATGGGAATTTCGGCTCGTGGGCCAGTATGTACACTCGTATTGGGAAATGACAGCTGACGATCTAGCCTGTAGCCTGCACTCGTTTGGCCAGCATTATCGCAGGTGCTCGGGCTCGGCGCCCAGGATCGCTTCGTATGTTTGCACTGACTGTCCTCTACATACTACATACATTGTACTGATCCGACATGGTATTGAGCAGCGATTTTGGGTCACTTACCAACGCCGAACGAGCTCGATCACCTCCCTTCTCCTCCCGCTTTTGACGCTCACTCTTTCCCTGTCGGCTCTCCTCGCCGAATCGAGTCTCGACGCTGCTCTCCCTGCCGACACTGAGCCGTCGATGGTGCTTGTACACGCTATCCGCAGTAACCGCAAGGTCAGCTCCAGCTACCTGTCTGCGGGCGCTAATTCCCGTTCGGGAGTGATCGTACTGATGTGTCGATCCCCGTACATACAGTCTCTGTTCATTGTCGCTGCAGTCTTCACCCTCGCACATCGAACATACAGCTCGACTTTTATCGTGCCGCGCGAAGAATTCCTGTTCGAGCATGACCGCAAGCAGCTCGCAAAGTTTACGTCGACTCCGCTCTCGCCTGTCGACTCCGAAGACTCGGTGTTCGAGTCCGAGAGTGAGAAGAGTCCTTTCATGAGACCCGAGAGGATCGACAGTGAGTCCTGCAAGCAAGTCAACATTGACTTTGGCATGCGCACTGACCATCTTGTTGTGCAGCGGACGCCGAAATTCGAGACCTGAACAAAGTCCAGCTCGGCATCATCTTTCTTTCAGGCTGCACCTTTGCATTGACGAACCTCGAGCTGTTGTGCGTCTGATCAGGAGCAAGACGGCTGTCGAGTGCTGGTCATCCGGCCGTTTCCTGCTTGCGTATTCCTCTCCACGATTGGTCACTGTGTTTACCCTTTCTGTTGCCAATACTATCCGTCCAAACACACACACTCTCTCTCTCTCGATCTGCTCCGAGAGGTGACGATACCGCATGCACGCCGCCTTCAGAAACGGAGATAGCGCGGCTGAGACTGCTCTTGTTCTTTCAATCTTCACGCTTCATCATGGTCCGTCTATGTGCTGGCTACATGACACGCACCATACCTGACAGAGTGGCTCGTGAACCGGCCAGGCCGCCCATGACTCTCGCTCTCTCGTGCTCGCCCGTACCGTCGCAACGGTCGGTATCGGAGCTGCCAGTGGCCTCGTTCTCTCGATCGTATGTAGCGTGATTGTCATTCAGCCTCGGTAGGATACTCACAGTGCTGACTCCCTCTCGGCCCTGTGCTCTCCCGCCTCGACCCGGACTTGACCCCCACTTTTGCATCTCGAATCGGATCAGCCGGCTTGGATCTTGCCAGCGCTGGATGCCGCGCCCATCTCACCGAAAGATCGCCTGGTGAGTATCACTTCCCGCCGGGTCCGAACTTGATCCGATAGAGAGAGCGCGTGCTGACCAGATCCGCCGTGTCCCGCAGCACTTGTGGTCCCAGATCTACGATAACGGTAAAGCGACGGCATTGACCGTCTTTCCGACCTGCGCCATCTTGTTCGCAGTCGCCGCGTTCAAAGCCGAAGCGCCTGCTTTGTACCTGCCTGCCAACATTATCGCCCGCAACCGCAAAGTGAGATTAATCCTCGCGCTATATCCTCGCTGCGTGCCTGCATTGACGAGCAGGTCTCGCGTAGCTTGTCCTCGCTCTATGCGCTTCGCTGTCAGCCTCGGTCGTTGGATTTACTGGCGCGTTCATGATGCCGGCGATCAAGCGGATGAAGAAGGAAGAATCTGATCTCGTCGCCGGTATTTGGATTTGATTGTCCAAGGTCCGGTAACAGAGCAAAAACTGACACGATCTCACTGCCAGGCTCTAAACCGACTTTCTCGTCGGACGAGGTAAGCGTACCTAGAGCTGCACTGTGGTTCCCCTACGGCATGGATTTTGACCTCGCGTCGATTGATCTCTAGGCTATCAAGAAGTGGGGTCAGCAGCACCTCGTCCGGGTTGCCTTCGCGACGACAACCTTCGCGCTCGCGGTCGCAGAGCTCGCAAGCTCCTAGACTCCCGAAATCGCAAGCTTGCGATAAACGAATTAATTGTCATTCTTCGGCAGTCTCGAACGGTCTCAAATCCACCATCCTCAGCCGCCGACCAGGACTCCGTTCCGACCCTTTGCTATCCCTCGCCTGATTCATCTTTACCCGTTCACTTGTCAGTACGAATTCGTAGTGTCTGTAAGGTCCTTCTTGTCCGTCTTCGCCCGTCTTCCAGACTCGTTTGAGTTTCCATCCTGCCTGTGCGGCCAACGCTTCGTGCTGCGGCTGCGTCCGTATGAGCGAGTTCATCGCAACCATCACTGGCGGTTCGTCGAAGCGCGCGAGAGACAGAGTGTCAGCTCGAAACCCCCTCCCACAAACCGGAAACTGGGAAGGCTCACTCTGGAGATCAATGAAGTAAGGCATGAGTGAACGAGGAGGGAACGGATTCGGATGACACAGGTACGCGATGTGATGCTCGATCAGGACGAGCGACGAGTGTTCAGCCGCTGCATCGGCAATCCGATTCAATATCCGTACGGCTTCATTGTCTGCCCAATCATGCCTGGTGCCAATAACATCCGTGCGCTTGAGTCGGAGTATTCTTGGCGAAGGCAGGTTGTGATGACCTACACAACTGCTCGCAGAACGTAGACGTGCGCTCGTTTCACTGGTTGCTCGGTGAAAAAATCGTAGGCCATCAGCGTGACCCTTCCTGATTCCAGTTCTCGTGGAGCCGACGACCTCCAGTACTGTAGACAACCAGATCAAACAGTTTACGCAAAGTCAGCGTGAAACCAAGGAAAGGCAAAATAGTTGCGAACGAGGCGCACAGATCTCGCTTCTTTGATCACATCCTCGAGATCTTGCACGACGACACGCGCATGACGAACTTTCTCGGACACGGTGAGTGCGACGTGCCCCACTCCTGTCAAAAGGCAAGACTGCTCAGAAATACGTTTCTCCGCCAGCGAGAGAAGTGTAACCAACCTGCTCCGACATCAACGACTACCGCATCTTTCGGCAGACTTTGCCACGGGTAACCGCACATGGACTTGTCCTCTCCTCCGCCGAACGACTTGCCGGCAGACTTGATCGCATTCGAGAACCGCGCGAGTTGGGCAGCGTTGCGTTTCTTCGCATAGTGTTCGTACAGTGTGCGATTGTCGCCGTACGCCATACCGAAGGGCGCATCGCGGATCTCGTACGAGAACGCAGTACGGGGCGAGAGCACAGTTTCTGGAAGGTACGCCGCAGCTTTGAAGCACTCGTCGGCCGTATGCGCGAGCAGAGCTGTCAACGCGGCACTGTCATCATACGTGAGTTCCGGATGCCTGCAGAGCTCGTCAGTAGCGAAATTACACATCGGTGTGGGTTCTCACTGGCGCTCACTGCTCGAGATCCCGTACGCTCTTGCCAGTATCAAGGGCGCTCGAGCATCGATTCCGCGCAAAGGTGTCGAGCCCGACCTCTCGAAAGATGTGTCGAGCGGCGAGGAGTCGGAGGATCCGTGCTGGTATATACAGACGAGCCATAAATGCATCAGCGGTCTGAAGTGTTCGAAGCGCACAATCAGAGATGGCACTGGCAAAGCTCACCTAGCTTTTCCGGGCAGACTGCGCTACTCTTGGCGATGCTGCGTACGTGAAGCGCGGTTTTGCCCTGCTCTTCAGCTTCTCTGAGAGTTTCTTCGACGTGTGCGTCGATCGCGACTCGAAGACAGCTCGGAATATGGAACTGAAGGGTCACGAGCAATCGGATCCGAGTCAGAACAGGAACGCTCAGAAGACAGGACGGGCAGTGTTTGATTCACGAGAAATGCTTGATTGAGGGTATAGTTTGGTCCACCGAGGAGGGCTGACACTTGGTCACACAAGGCTACAAGCTTCGGGATTTCCAGTCGATGTGAGACGAAATGGGCGGATGGCTCGTTGGCCGACGGGAGGTCGATCCTCGCGTCGTCCAGGGCGTCTACAAGGCTGTTGAACCTAACACGCAAGGCGAGCAGCTCTTGCATGCCCAGCGAGCGCTGGAAAGTCATGGTGAGGTTATCGGCCGATAGGACAATTTTCGTGGTGTTCGCGGACTGCAGTACGCCGTTGAGCTTCGGGAATATGTGAAGCGAGTGCTATGATCGCAGACGATGAAGTTGTACAGGAGTGAGCGATGGCGTCGGGCGGAGATGAACTGTCGAGTCAGCGAGCTTAAAGCCGGGACGCAAAGTTAGAGCCCCGATCGTTTGTTCTGTGGATCATCATCACGATGTCCGAGACTGAAACGGTGCCAAGGATCGTCGCTCTGGAAGTGTTCGACAGTCAACTGTTGAACTCAGGGAACTCAGTCCTTTGGCAATATATTTTCTGGAGTTACGGTGCACTGACCTTATATTACAGCCAGCAGATTTTTCCAACCCGCAGCGGCGCAATATGTCGTCGATTGCGCCGGTAATAGGACTCACGAAGTTCGCTGGAGGGCGTTGCCCAATCTGAACGCATACTGCCACGGCGTAGTATGCAATGTGGCAGGAACATCGCTCCGGCGCACAACGACCAGGATCTCGTCTCGAAGATTCACTCGAAGGTTCGGCTGCACGGTAGAGGAGCCTACGTCGATTGCGTTACCAAGGAGCGATGATCGCTGAGAGAGGCGACGGCGAGGCTGGTACAGCAGTCGAAGTTCCAGGTACGAGCGATCTGAAGTTACGTATGTCAGTACAGTACTGACTGCTCAACCGCGGCAGTAGACGATACCTAGCACCTGTCCTCAAGCCGAATCTAAACGGCCGATACAAGTATTACAAGAGCAATCCCGGACCCGGCAATCCCGGAAACAGATTGCTCAGTTGACGGGCCTGGCCAACATCATAACGGCAATCCGGCACGGTAGGCGTTAGAGTGCAGCTGCTCCAGTCTCGTAGCATCGATCACGAACGTGGGCACAGCCATGGTGCATGTTTGCTTGACCAGCCGAAATACGCCGCGACGCTGGCGACGAAGCTCGGGCGCACCTCGTGGATGCGGATCTTTCGAGCGAAGTTGGCTCACGAAACTCAATACATTCCAAAGTTCTCTGCGACCAGGGCATGTGCAGCTT
The DNA here is from genome assembly GCF_050403365.1 of Sporobolomyces koalae. NCBI lineage: Eukaryota > Fungi > Basidiomycota > Microbotryomycetes > Sporidiobolales > Sporidiobolaceae > Sporobolomyces > Sporobolomyces koalae. The sequence continues at coordinate 406,386 of NW_027481768.1, forward strand.
ACAATCAGGAGACGCAACGAGCCGGAGTCGCGAGAATAGCGCGCGACGCGCGATTGGTCGAGATTCCATGCTTGCGGTCGCACCTCCCTTCAAGCTTTGAGCCGCCTATTCCTGATACCCTGGATATCAGAAACGCGTAGTCGTCCTGTCGGACGCTCGTCGGCATGTCGCAGCGGACGACGTAAATTCGGCAGGCGGAACGGATTGACATGGCACGCACACAGGCAGACGGATGCCTTCTACGCTTGGTGCACTGAGACGGGCTTCGACATCGTTTGACGTGTAGATTCGGGAATCACGCGTGGTGGAGGAGAACAACAGCTCGACGCGAAAGTATTGGCTACCAGGCCTCACCGTCATATCCGCCTCCTATTTCGCCGACAGATTGACCACTGCGCGCATACGGAGCTCACAGTCATCTGACGGGCAGCTCAGGCAAGCCAGGATGGGCGGATGGCCGAGTCCAGCGCGAGAAGAGTCGGACACTTCCGCTTCCGCGTTTGCAACAGCGCCAGTCCTGCGCGGCAGTCCCGAGATCCCTAAAGGCGAACTCGGACTGGACGAGTATCGCGCGAATGGCGGCAAGCAGGGCGCTCGCCCGCGTGAAGGACTTGCTTCAACCGATCCACCTCGCATTGCGCCGACCGACGAGTCCGATCACACGCGTGAGTCGTCCAGTAGCTATCTCATGCGCTTCAAGGAGATATCGGCGCGCGTAAGATGTCCAAACTGACTCGAATTCGAAACTGCTCGTCCGCTGCTCCCGCACTTGTTCCTCTTTTGGCACGTTTACTCGCCCCTCTGACATACAGGACGGTCAAGATGGGACGCATCGAGAGACGGGCCAGCCTCTCGTGCCGCAGATCGTGCGACATCGCCTTCGAACCCTGGCAAATACTCAATTGCGGCCATGCCTCCGGTCAGCGCACACTCGCAATCGCGTCGAACATCGTACGGAACGACATCCTCGTCGCGGCCTGATTCATTCCCGTCGAGTTCATCGCCCACAGCGAATTCCCCCACCTCGACCCGAACCTCGCTGCCATCGACCTCTACGCCTTCAGCTTCTTCCTCGATGTCGAAATCGAGGTCAAATGGTTCGGGTGCTCGTCATACTCCGGCATCGAAACAGGAGCGCCTCCCACCCTTCTTCTACAAGTCGCTCAACACGAAGGATTACAAGGTCCTGTACGACCCCTCGCTCGACACAAATCCAGTCAAGAAGGGCAAGGATGTTGTCTACAGGTGGGACGGAGCCAAGTGCGAAGACAGAGTGACGGATCCGCGCACCAGGACCGAACCGCTAGACAAAACGAAAAAGAAGCGACGCGAGTGGCTCGTTCAGAGCGTCGGAACTTTGGCGTATGCCGTAAGTAGCTTTCCGAGCCTCGTCGACTCGCGTAAAATCGGTATTGACTCTCGCATGTCGCATCGCTCAGTGGGACAAGAACTCGACTGGACCTCCGCCTCCGATCCCGCCTTCAGCCATCCTCGTGACCGAGTTCCCGAGTGCCGTAACGCCTGATGCCATCCACTCGCACTTTCGCGCGTTCGGCAAAATCGAAACCCAGGAAATCAAGCATGACTCTCGAACAGGCGGCTCTCTCGGGATCTGCTGGATCAAGTACCAGGACGACGTGCCGAGGGGCATCGAGCTGTCCAAGGAACAGAAGGAGCGTTATGACCGCAAGCGCAAAGCCGGACAGGCTCAGGATGGTGCCCTCGTCGCGAAAGAGGCAGCACTCAAGGCGAACGGCGCCAAAGTGGGCATGGCGATGATGATGAATTCGGACAAAGGCGTCAAAGTCGTGCTGGATGGCAAAGGAGAGCTATGCAAGATAGCCGTCAAAGAGAAGATGGAGCGGCTGCATCCAGAGCTTGTCCGGAAAACGGCTGTTCCGCCAACAGCAGCACCTCCCAGACCTCCGACAGATGCACCTCCAGCTCCGCCGTCCGTCCCGCCGCCTGCACCTCCTGCAGTCGCTCCACCCCCGCTGCCGTCTGCACCCCCACCTCCTCCACCACCCACGGCACCACCATCAATCCCGCATCTAGCTAGACCGATCAGATTGAATCCGCTAGCCGACTCGCCTTTCCGTTCTTCACATCATTCGCAGCCTCATTCTTCCGGCTTTCCAGGGGGCCGCTCGCAAGCACCAGATTCGTCAATGCACTCCGCCCGCTCGTCCTCGACTGCCGTTTCGCGCAAAATCGCAGCGACGAATATCCTTGTTCCACAAATGCCCATTCCATCCATTCCTTCGAGGACAAGGAGAAGATCAACCTCGCCTGGCACGTACTCGTCCATGCCTACAAGTCGTACGCCTCATGCTCGCACGGTGGGGACGAACATCCTTCGGGAGTCTGGTCATTCCGCAGCGTCACCCGCTCCGTCTGGACCTGCTGCCGAACGCGGCAAAACTGCCGTTCCGCCGAGGCGAGCGGAGAACATGGCGAGCGCGATTGCTTCTGCTGTCGAAGCCGCCAAACGCAGGCTCAAACAGCAGCAAGATGGAGGACCTGATCGAACGAAATCGCGGAGAAAGCGAGCAGACGAGCTCGAAGGTGGGGATGTCGACATGAACAGGAGTGGCGATAATTCTGCTGCTTCGGATAGTGAGAACGAGGATTGTGCTGACGAAGACGACGAAGACGACGATGGTGTCAAGGTCGATAAGAAGGATCAGATTTACTTTCACCACAGCGGGACCGGACGGGTCGGCTCTCGCACGATTCTCCCTCGAGGTAGAGCACCCGCGGCTGCGATTGCGTGGCAGGCGAGCAAGAACGTGCTGGAGGAAAAGCTCGCGGCGAACGGGAACAAGTACCTTTTCATCGAGAGGGCCGAGTTTCAGAGAACACGCGATGGTCAAGGTGGGAGAATGGCGGTCCCGAACGGAGAAGAGCTCGAAAGACATTTCGCAAGCTTCGGCATCGACCGCGTAAGCCGGTTCTCCTTGACCTTGTCTTGCCCGTTTTCTCGACTAATGGCCAGCTCTCGCTTTGAAAGACTTTCGCCGATTCTTCGGGCTGGTACATTACCTTCAAGTCATCCGGAGAAGCCGAAAAGGCTCGCGACGAGCTCGACTACAAACGCTTCTCAGGCGCTCCGCTGGAATTGACTCTGCGGGATCCACCGAAACCTCGTGCCGCACCGAATGCCGGCGAGTCGGCAACATCGACTCCTCAACCTGCCTCGCCGCTCAACAGGAGCTACAAGAAATATCCGCGAGTGGAGCCTCCGACGCCTGATGCCAAGCTCGCATCGCTTTTGCAGAAGCTCGCACAGAAACCGAAGAAATCGACAGGCTGGACAGAAACTGAGCTCGTCGAGGAAGCGAAAGAGATCGTCGTGCGGGAGCTCTTGGACGCTCTCGAGAACGATCTCAGGATGCGGGTCGTAAGGAGCAAAGTCCAGGAACACCTGACCACTTGGGAGAGGAACGAGGCCAAAGCGGAGCGCCGCCAACTTCCACTTCCGCCACCACCTCCTCCACCACCCCTCGCCAATTCCACACTCACACCAGCGCCTGAAGCACTTGCCAACACCGCAGCTCCAGCCCATGATCAGGCCTCGGCCGCTTCTCCTGTGATTTCGACGTCAGCGACCCTCAAAGGAGGGCTCGGCATGCTCTCGTTCTCGAAGCGCAACAAGTCTGGTTCTGGTTCACGAACTCCTGTCCGAAAGCGACCTTCGAATCGATTCTCCTCCGAAGCACCCTCTGAATCCTCCGCAGCCGCGCGCGACCAGAGCGACGACGGCGAGGGCGCACTACCGAGGCATGCGCATAGCCGCCACAATTCACACGAGAAGAGCGCGAGGAAAGCTTCGCGAATCGCGTCCGAGAGCGAGGCGAGCGCGGACGAGGATGCCAAGCCGCGGAGAAAGCAGCAGGACAAGCGCAACAGCCGCAAGCGCGAAGGGGACAAGGCAAAACCTGTATCATCGCGACCCAAGAAGAGACAGATTCATCTCGACTACACGAGCAGCGAGGACGAGGAGGACCAGGACGTGCGACGGCCCAAACCCCGTAGTGCCGATCCGCCGATGTTGAAGATGGAGGACATTGTTTCGAGATCAACCTCGCCCGAGCTCAACATGCAACCGATCGAGGAATATCGCCGCACGCAGGAGCAGGAAGTGGTCAAGAAAGAAGAGTCTGAAGATGAGGGAGCAGGAGAGCCCGCCTTTCTTCAGAAGCTCATTCCACGATCGGGAGGGCTGTCTACTTACGCTGAGCACGCACAAATTCCGATGCAAGTGGACGAAATACTGCCGACGCCCGAGACGACTGCCGCCTCGCCCTCTCTACATGGCGATGATGATGACTCTGATGGCAACAAGCCCGCGCTTTCGCCTGCGACTGTGAAAACGAGCCGAGCCCGAACGACTTCACGATTGCCGCCCCGACCCGTCACCTCGGATCCATTCGAAGCCGGTGTCGCTGCCGACGAAGAGGATCTGTTCTACCTCAAACTCGCACTCGAGCGTCTCCAACTCGGAAACGATTTCCAACCGACCCCTCCTGGCTCGGATGACGAGCAGACGAACGCCAAACACCCGTCTGGGTCTGCGCGGACGGAAGGGTTCTATGCGATCACGATCGAAGAGAAGATGGCGAACCGACCTGCGAGCAACCGAGCAAAAGCGGAGAACACAGCCGCCTCGCAACAAGCCTCTGCCGTCGCCGTCTCTCGACTCGCGCGTGCCAACACGCGAGGGCTCGTGCGAGGCATGGAGTTGCACAAGAAGGTTACCGCGACCGATACGGACGTGCTCAAGTTCAACCAGCTCAAGACGAGGAAGAAGCAGCTGACATTCTCGCGCTCGGGCATCGAGGGCTATGGCCTGTTTGCCAAAGAGTATGTTTCCCCATGCGGTCTGAACCCCGTCGCGCTGCGAGCTGATAACGATTCATTCTACTAGGCATATCCCGCAGGGAGACATGGTCATCGAATATGTTGGCGAACTCATCCGCCAACAGGTTGCCGATCGGCGTGAGAAAGCATACGAGCGTCAAGGTATCGGTAGCTCGTATCTGTTCAGGGTGGACGAGGATCTCGTCGTTGACGCAACGAAGAAGGGGAACCTCGGGTGGGTCCCGTCTGCTTGTGCCGTCGCGAATAGCGCTTCTGACCTTGCAGTCGATGTCGCGAACAGGCGGCTCATCAATCACTGCTGTGCTCCAAATTGCACAGCGCGCATCATCACGATCAATGGAGTCAAAAAGATTGTCATTTACGCCAAGACTGTCATCGAGCCCGGAGACGAGGTGACCTACGGTACGTACTCGCATCCTCAGAGTCCATACTACTACAATCTGGCCGAGACTCATGCACTTTCTCCATGCTCGACAGACTATCATTTCCCAATCGAGGAAGACAACAAGATCCCTTGTCTCTGCGGGTATGTCACGAGAGCTGCTTCTTGGCTGCTCGGACGGTCAGGCAACTAATTCGTCTTGATACTCTTGTGTCACAGTGCACCGACATGTCGCCGGTATCTCAACTAGGCATCCTGTATCGTACCCTTCTTGCAACTTGCAGCGTTTCCTAGTCATAATGTCACGCATGTGCTTTTTGCATTCGAATATCCTGTGTCGCGACTTGGGTCCCGACTGCCGAGGAAATTATTCCCGTCGCTCCACTTCGATCGGGCGGCCGGGATGCGAGCTCATTCGCCTCATTCCATCATGTCGTTCTTGCCTTCAGCGCGAGCAGCACTGCGGATAGCAGTCAACAATGCTGTGCGACCTGTGCATGCTGTCAAGCCCGTGCCGTTCTTCACCAGCGGATCGTCTCCACCTCGAGCTCTCGAGTTCTTCTCTCCGTCACAGCAGCATCTCCCGTTCGCGCTACCTCGCAATACCTTCTTCACTCGATCCGCATTCCCGTCTCCAACATTTGCCGCGCTTCGAACGACATTCTACTCTCGGCCGCGCGTCGGTTCCCCTCAACCTTCTCTTCTGCGCGGTTTCCGCACGAGTGCGAGACAAGAAGGGATCAGACCGTACTATGGTCAGACTGGACGAGGTGGGAGAGGCAGTAGACCTCCAAATTGGCGAGAACGCGTTGACGCGATCGAGCCTGTCTGGATCCTCGGCGGACTCATCGGTCAGTCTCGTCCGCACGTGATCCGAATCTTGCGTTGCTCATGCCATGATCCTTCGCAGTGATCAACGTCGCCGTGTACTGTACATGGGCGTATGGACAAGAAGTCGCCGTGCGCTTCCGAGACTCGAGTTGGATCCGGTTCTTGCAACGCAACTTTACCGTCTCGTGGCAGAACATCTCCTCAGGTCGAGTCTGGTGCTTGTTGACTTCGGCGTTCAGTCACGAAGGTACCGGACACCTCGCGTTCAACATGATCACCCTCTTCTTCATTGCTCCCCCCATTTTGACCATGTTGGGCAATGTCGGCTTCCTCTCGCTGTATCTCTTCTCGGTACGCCTCTACGTCTGTCTCGACTTTGAAACGATGCTGCAACTGACTTAGCTTTGACACTTGCTCTAGGGTGTCTCTGCATCGACCTTTTCGTTGCTCTTCAACCACTACATCACGCAGAACCCTCACTACGCCGCTCATGTAAGTGTCTTCAGATCTGTCACTTCGGACATTCCTGATGAAAAGCTTTGCTCTGAACCTTTAGGGAGCCTCTGGCGGAGTGTATGGAATTCTCGCGTATTTTGCGGCAGTCATGCCTCGCGCAACCTTTTTGCTCTTCTTTGTCGTACCCGTCCCGGCCTGGGTGAGGAATCATTCCCTGCCACAAATCTCGCCACGAGTATCACTAACAGTGTGCCTGGTGGATTCGGCGTTGGTGGTCCTGCACAGCTCTGCGTCAGTGGTCTCTTTGCCTGGGACTTTTACAACGCCACTTCGCGTCGAGGAGGAATGACGGATTCAGCCGGACGTGAGTTATTTCTTCGTTAGGCACTGATCTCCACCTCTCCATCGAAACTGATCTTTGCATGTCGAAATCCAGATGTTGGAGGTATCGCTTCGGGTCTCATGTTCTTCCTGCGCAAAATCGGTCGCATCTAAAAGAATTGTTCCTCGCAAAAGCTACGTTTGGAACAAACTCGGGTGGATGACCTTTTTCTTTTTCAACTTCTGCACCGCGCGACCCTCTTCTGTGTTGTCTGTACCAAGACTGAACCTTGTGTTCAACTTTTTGCAATTCCATCTCATCGCCTCTCATCCAGCAGCAGATCGGGAGGAACAGAGAGTACTACTTTTTCTCGTTACAGGAGGAACATCGAAAGTAACATGAGAGTACGTACAAGCGGGGGGACCGAGATGAAATAACTAGATGCGCGGACGCTAAGACAAGGACTAGACTAGGACTGAACCAGCTCGACAGAGATCCCCAAATCACTACGGTCAGAAGGAAGAAGAAAGAAAAAAGAGGATACGATAAACAGCGCTTGGACCTCATTCGCATCGCGATCCCTGACTGGACACTTTCAACCATCGTTCCCGGTTGACCTTTACAGATAGTTGAGCGGCAGATGATATAGAACGACAAACACACAGAGGGAGATATGGCTTGGAGAGCGAGGCAGAGGGATAAGTAGGTCGGTATTCACAGAGTTGGGGCAAGGCAAGGAGGTGCTCATTGGCCTGGCACGCTCGCCCACGTCGGAATCGGGAGACTGAGAGGTCCGCTTCCGTTCACGATTCCAGCGTGAGCGTCGACGGTCGTGGCGGTGCCAATCTGGTTCGCCGAGGAATGCAACGCTGAAGGAATATAGAACGCCGGAGTCCGTTTCGCAGCCGAGGCGAGGTCGGTCGAGGCTGTCAGGACGGGAGCACTCGAGGAGGCCACATTCGCAGGAACGGTAGGCTGTCGCTGACGTCGCTCCCATGCCGCAGCGAGAAGGTCGTGCAGCGAAGGCGAATTGGCTGTTGTCGTGCCAGGGTTCGAAGGCATCGAAATCGAGGGATGTGACGACGGAGCGCTCTGAGCAGGCGAAGGCACGATCGTCACCGAAGGGAGAGAGAACGTCGGGTATTTTGAAGCGTAAGTCGCATGCAGGTTCGAAAACGTGTTTGCCGAGCTGACCGGGAACGAGATGTGCGGTGAGGACGACACGTTTGCAGTCGCGTTCGAGACTCCAGCGACGTGCGCGTGCATGGCCATGGCCGTGAGCGGAGGTGTGGGGAGTCCGAGCGAGAGTCCGAGCGCCGATGTCGAAGCTGGTACCGAGCATTGCGTAGGATCCAGTCCGAACCCACGTGAGAACATGGCGGCGGTAGCTGCGGCGTCCTCACGCGCTTGTTGCTGCGCCTCGGCGCTTGCCGTAAACTGGTTCAGCCAGTCAAAGTCGTTCGTCTCGCTCGTCGGTGGCAGAGCCATGTTTGTAATCGGATCTGTCGGAGGCGTCGGGTAACGCTCAAAGAGACCCGCTCCAATCTTTTGTGCATCGATCGACTCATCGACATAGGAGTCCGAGGCCGAGAGATCCAACGGCACAGATCCGCCTCCCTCGATCGATGCCGCAAAGGCCTCAAAGTCGAAATCTGGCTCAGTGCCGGTAGCGAGCTGGGGCATCTCGTGCGCGGATTGAGAGGAAGTCTTGCGCTGGTGCGTCTTGCTGAACGCGTTCGAAGGAATCGGGTCATTGTCGAGGATCGCTTGCAGGTCAGTCAGCGAGTCGGTATGGAGCGCTGAAGGGCTGTAGTTGGAGAACGCCGGGGAAGGGTAGTGACTCTCAGGAGCTGGGGGGTAAGAAGGCGAATCGATCGTCCAGTCGGGATCCATCTTTTCATTCTTCGTGGCACCTTCGTCTTCCATGCCGCTGTCGCGGTAGTCGTCGTCGTCATTGTCCTCACTTTCGCTTTCGATGTCCTCGCCAGCTGCAGGAGACAGGGACGCGGTCGAAGAGGCCGGACTGTTGATGAGGGAGAAACAGCCAAAGCTCTCGGGAAGGCCTGCGAGCGTGAGCGCGCGTGGGCGATTCATCTCGAGGGTGATGGCGGGGCCTCCATTTTGGGTTCCGGAGTGTGTGGCGCGTCGAGCTGGCTGGCTTCGAGTTGGTCCGTAGCCTGTTGAAGCATGGCCGACGCCACGATGCAGAGGGAGGACAGCCGGGTCGATGGAGTTTGCGTGCCCGAGGGCGGGAAAGTCGGCGTTGGCGCAGGAGGTGGAGGCGAAGAGGTGTTCGGGCTCGGAGTAGGCTGGAAAGGACGGCGGATGCAGCGGAAGGCTCATCGAGAGGCCAAATGCGGACGAGGAAGACGAGAACTCGGGGACGGCCGGGCTTGGGCTGGCTTTTGGCGGCACCTTGCTCGACGACTTGCCCTGTCCCGCAGCAGTCGAGGAGGAGGAGGCCGTTGATGACGCGGAAGACGACGAGAGTTTCGGAGACTTGGGAACGGCGGCTTTTGCCGGAGTGGCTGACGAGGTCGAAGCGCGTCGCTTCTTGGGGCCCTTGCCCGCAGGTCCCTCTTCTGTCGTCCTCGAGTGCAAGCGAGCGTGGCGGTGGAGCGTGTCCCTGGTGGGTCAGACGGACGCGCGGGCAGTCGAGCGGTTTGCGAAGGTCAGCTTGAATCGCTCGGTCGAGCGCGGAAGAACAATAGGGCGAACGCACTGTCTCGCGAACGTCTTTCCACAGGCATCACACGAATACGGACGGTCGAGCGTGTCTGTTTGGGTGGTCGAGCGAGCGAGAATGTCGGACACGCGAGGGAGAGGTCAGCTGAGCGGTTTTGGGTGATTTGAAGGCCCGGCTGCGGATGCCGAGCCGTGTTTCACCTCGTCCCTGGCTCGGACTGTGCCGCGAGAGAAACCGAGTACTCACGAGTGCGTTCGTGGCGTTGAGCGTGTTCGAGCTTCTTGAACGTCTGTGCCATGATTGGACGCGGGCGAGCGAGCGGTGCAGTGAGCCCCAGATTCTGCAGACGCGCCGAGAACCGACACGACCTCGACTCACCATTGGGCAGTACGAGCAAGTAGAGAGCCGCTCCTTGCTCGCCTTCTTCTTGCCGGCATCGGCCGTGCTGGACATAGGCGCCATCGAGTCGAGCGGCGCGAGGAGAGAGCGCAAGAATCGGCGACGGTGGGGAGCAGAGTTTGGGGCTCCTCAGAGCTGGGGTATTGAATGCGAGCGGTGCGAATGCGGTCGGGGCGCGTGCGAGCGTGTAGAGGTCGACACAGTCGGCAGTCACTGAGTGGTAACGAGAGAACCCAGGTACAGACTGTGAGTCGAGTGGAGGAAGCCAAAAAGAGAGAATGAATTGACACAAAGGCCCGGGTCTCGGCGCGCGCCGAAGCTGCGAGCGGCGCTAGCGCCTTCTTGAGGCGATCCGCGCGCGGCGCACGCTCTCGACTGCCTGCCCAGTTTGTAATTACAGTGTGCATTTCGACAATTGTCACTGGCTCAGGCCCTTCCGCCTGCTCTGTCCCTGATTCCCTCAGTTGGATGTCACAATTGTAGTTCTCGCAATGTAGAAATTCCGACAGCGTTGACAGGGTCGGTAGGTACCGTCGAGTTCCTCGGCCCGCGCCTCTCTTCGAGCTACTGTAGTGGTGGGGCGTCCTAGTCGCGCTTCTACAATGTCATTTGGGGTCCTGTAGTTTTCTAGAAATATTTCGGCATGCGCGGACCATCTCGATGACTTCATAGCCTCCTGTCGCAAATTGCGGCAGTACTGTCGCTGTTCGCACGCGCACGCGCGCAGGTTGACTGCGTCTCCCGCTCAAGTCGGACAAGCTGTCCCGCGCGCACTACCATGTCCACCAAGCGAGCTCGTAGTGAATCACCCGTCCTCTTGCCGACTGCATCCACATCGGCCGCGCAGGCGATCAGGCATTATCCCTGGGCCGGACCAACTCAATCGCCCAAGACTCAGAGAGGTCAGCCTGGCTACGGGGAGCCCCAAGAGAGACGTCTCAAGGTGTACAAGCGGGGTCAGAGCCTCTCGTACCTCAGGATCACGCCTGACCGAACGCTGACTGCGTCCTTCGTGGTTGACAGATGTCCCAAAAAAGACGCAGGATCGTGCCGACCGGGTCATGACCCAGCGTTTCTTTTGTGTGGGAAGGGACAGGACTTCGCCCGTGTCTGAAGAGTTCAAAGTGCTAGGATCGACTGGCAACGTTTACACCTGTTGCATCGCGCACGTCCCAACGTGCGATTGTCCCGACGGGCAGAAGGGCAACCACTGCAAGCATCTTGTTAGCATTCCCTCTTCTGCCTCGCTTGAGCCCCGCTGAGAAGTACTTGCGCGAATCTAGATATTTGTCTTGCTCAAGAGTATATTGCCGATTTCTCCCTTTCCTTTCTGAAACCGAGCTCGACTAACAGGATGCCCATATTTCCAGTATTGCAAGTCCCTGTGTTGGAGTCGAATTTGTGGTGCGTACTTTCCGAACACAGCTTTTCCGCTCTGCTAGACTCGTGCGAGGGAAGCTGATTGCGGTCGCCCGCGACTTCAGGTACCAATCTGCGCTGCTCACGTCCGAACTAGAAGCAATCTTTGCCAACGCTCGGCCGGCGCCTCGAACCCTGCTCGAAGAGCGGGTACAGAGGATGTACCGACTCGCAACCGGAGAGGTCGAGGCCGAGGGAAAGGCCGAAGTCGAAGGCAGTCAGACCGTCACTCAGAAGAGAATCCCTCAAGAGGGAGACAGTTGTCCGATCTGCTGTACGCCAACGTCGTCTGGTCGTTTGCCTTGTACCCTTCACTCACGCCGCTCGGACCCTGTCTATCTCGTGCTCATAGACGAAGACTTTGAACCAGGGTCCGAGCAAGGACTCGTTTTTTGTCTCTCGATCAAAGGCTGTGGCAACGCGCTCCACAAACCGTGCTTCGGAAACTGGGCCCTCACTGTCAATCCCGTGTAAGCTTGCTTCGCCTCTCTTGCGCCATGCGATTTGCCACGACCCGGCTGACGCGCTTCCGAAAATGACCAACAAGAACCTGTCCTCTTTGTCGAGAGAAATGGCACGTCACACCGTCTGGTACCGGTTCGAGCTCGCAAGCTGGGCCGTCTTACTCTTCGGAAGGGTACCTCAACTTGGCGGCTCAAGCTGGCTTGTCCGCAGTCCGAGACACTTCCTCCTGTTAGCATCCCTCCTCCTCATCCGATGCAGAGCTGTCAGGCGTACTTATGCATTTGTGCGATCCAGACTACAGTGGACCGAGGAGAGGAGAGAAGGGAAGGCAATGGAATCGAAGAGACCGCTACGGAGGAGCTTACGACGACGACGACTACACGTGTGACTATGATGGGGGGTTTTGAATTCACGACGTGCCTCAGGTGCGAACTGAATAGAACAGTCGACATCTCCCTACGAGACTTGTATCTTCCGTATATAGGCAATCCGGTCAAGACTCGACGTCATTTCGTAGAGGTTCCCCTGACCAGGCAGTCTCTCGAGTCTACGACGGTACGGAAGACACGAGAGAAATGAAATTTGTACGAGAAAGGGCACGACTACGATATGTACGAAAACGGAGATTATTTGCAGGAATTCGCATTGTGAATAGGACGAGCCCGGGTTCGGCCGGGCGCCAGTATAGAAGTGGTATTATAGATACAAGCCGTCTTGGCGGGAGATTCCTGTGGCGGAGTCGGTGGATTCCGCTTCAAAGCCCAACCTATCCAAGTGCAAGGCTGTCAGTCCCGTGCGTTTTCCCCCTTTCGCCAGAGGATCTCGTCGATACCTTTGAGTCCGAAGAGCACCGCGATCCAGAAAAAGATGACACAAACGAGCGCAAACGTGACGTTCAGGAATGCCTGCTCGAAAACCGCTCATTAGTCTCAGTAGTCCCACCTTTGAAAACCGGTTCTCGTACCATCATGTCGTCTGCATGGTGCCGCATGGCGGCGAACGTGATCTGTTCCGTCGAGAGGACAAAGACTACCCCGCCGCAAGTCAGGAAGAGGGAAGCGAGCGCTTCTGTGGGCGGTCGAGAGGGCAAGATCGATGCGGGTGGTCGTAGATAGAGGAAGAAATAAGTCAGGAAGCGGAAGAGCGAGAACGCTGCGAGGAGATAACCCCATAGAGCGTGGATCTCGACTGCTCACAGAGCGATCGGTCAATGCTCCTCGATACATTTATGTAATCGACAAGGGCGCAGCGTACCTTGGAACTGATAAGCTTGATGGTGGGCGGACATCGCGATGCCAGTCACTCCAATGACGAGCGCCGGGAAGGGATTGAAAGAAAAGCTTGCCGAAGCAGGCGGCGGGATCCGAGCGGGGTCTTGACTCGAAGCTTGCATCGCAGGCGTAGCGAGCCAAGCGCGAACAGTACGACTCTCAAGCAGCATGCCGAGAGCGCCAGCAGCCCAGAACCTGGCAAATGTGCCGCGTGAGGATACCGCAATGCGCTAGATAGAATGAGAGACGTACATAACCGCAATTGAAATGTGCTGGACATCCTTGACACTGTATGCCCCCGTCTTTCCGATCCGCTCCATCCACGTGTTCGTCGATCCGTAAAAGAAGATCACAAAGCTCTCGACAAATTCTGCCGAAAAGATCGATTTTTCGCCCGAGGGGAGTTTGTTCCACGACCATCCGAGCGCACTCATGCCGCCGCAGTATCGAGCAAAGGTAAGTAGACCATACCAAAAGAAAACGGAACCTTTGATGCCGTGAGCGAGGCAGCTGAAACGCGCGACGTTGAGCTCAGATCCCGCTCTTTCGGACAAAAGATGGTTGACAGAAAGGACTACTCACCCGTTGCGATAGTTTCCGCGACAAAGTCCGCTATAAGCAGCGACTCCGGTGAACATGACGATATATGCGAGGATGATGAGGAGGCGCATCGAGAGGTCCAGTGCAGCGGCAACGAGCGATCGAAGCCGACTTTGGTCTTTCGTATCGATCGGCGCGGGAGAATGATCAGAAGGTCCGGCACTATCGTACACGGTATCCCCATCGGAGAAGGTGGAGGAATTGCTGCGCGAGGTCGAGGGAGAAGGCGAATCTTCCGACCACCGGGTTTGCGGATATAGACCCGGTGATATTACCAGGGCAACCCGCTCTTCCGCAAGCCCTCCTTCAGCATCCTGTCCACGGTCTCCGCTGAGAGTTGCGAGCTTGAGCGAGGCGATGACTCTCTCGAAACGAACGCCCAAGCTTGAGTACCGAAGGACGAAGCGGGCGACATCGAGGAAATTGAGTGCAATCGCCAATATCACGGTCAAGTATCCCCAGCTTGTGTGCACCGCGCCTTCGTAGAGATCCGGCGTGTTCCAGCTGTAGACGCGCCCGAGCAGAACGCCGATCACTGACAACCCTACGAACGATACTTGCGGAAGAATCGACAGATGCGAGCGTCCAGCTTTGAGGAAAATCGCTGTTTACTCGAAACGAAACGGGGTCAGTTTCAGTACATGGCAGAGAAGGTGGAATGAACCCACTCAGAGGTAAGAACACGAAGAACGCCAAGCACATTGTCACGATGTGTCCGATCATCGTTCTTGGCATCCCTTCATCGGTCTGATCCATGTCAAAGTACGAGGGAGGATCCGGTGCGTGCGTTCTGAGGATCTCTGCTTCGTCGAGCTCAATCTTGGGAGGTAGTCTCGAATGATGATGATCGTGCTCATTCACTTCAGGGGTTTGATCTTCATGAGCTACCGATTTGTGGTCGAAGGGCCACGCCGGGGCAGACGCGGAATCCGAGATGCTCGGACTGTCGATTAGATCCGCTTCGTTCGCTCCGACCGGTTCTTCCACGTTTGGTACTGGTTCGACATGGTGAGATTCTTCGTGATGCTCGTGTCGCGGTACGAACGGTGCAGGCGCAAGCCGAGGTTGCGACTCCGCTCGGCGTTGAACAAGCTGAGTCAGCGAGCTCGATCGCTCGAGCTGTGGTGGAAGCGCGACCGCAATCGAGATGAACCCTATGGCGATCCACAGTCTACGCATTGTGTACGAGGGCACTGAAGTAGAGGAAGAGGGGGAGAGCGCAGGAGAAACAGATGCCTGCCGAACGTGAGAAGGTCGGGCACGGAGATCTCGGTCTGCGCTTGATCTGAGATCTTTGCATGTGAAACACGCTACACCGCTGCTGTGTAATAATGCTTGCCTCATCTCGGACTTGATCTCGGCGGTCTCGGCGGGCGGCGCCTTCTCTTTGCGACACTCTGTCAGGTGGCAGGTGACTTCCAAAAGGCGGGATGAAAGCTTGGGTACAAGAAAGACGAAGAAGCGGTATCTCAATAAGGAACACAAAGAGACAAGTATAAAAATAGGTCCGTGCAGATCGGGATCGGTCTAGTTGAACAGTTCGCTGACGCTCATCCTGCCTTCCATCCTCTCTGCGGCATTGACAGTCAGACTGCGTGTGCTAATGCCACT
This sequence comes from Sporobolomyces koalae, assembly GCF_050403365.1. Classification (NCBI taxonomy): domain Eukaryota; kingdom Fungi; phylum Basidiomycota; class Microbotryomycetes; order Sporidiobolales; family Sporidiobolaceae; genus Sporobolomyces; species Sporobolomyces koalae. The sequence goes on from NW_027481768.1 coordinate 421,709, forward strand.
ACTTCCCAAGCCCGAAGTCCTGCGTCTCGCGTCTCGGACGACGAGTCCATCTTTTCCCGTCGGTGGGTTTGACAGGAACGAAGAAGCAGTTTTGGCGAGGATCGGAGGAAGCAAAGGCTCGTCCTCGGTCAAGGTAGACATGGTTGTGGTAGGGTTGATTGATGCTCGGAACTGATGCGGTCGATTCGAGGCGCGAGGGATGGGAGGCGCTTCTGGAAGCGCAGACGAGGTAGTTTGAACAATTGTCGGAATCGACTGTGACCGAGCTTGTTGTTGCTGTTGTTGTTGTTGTTGCTGCTGCAGCACCTGGAACGGGGTCGGCGCTTGTACATCCTCAATGTTGGGCCGACTAACACGGGAACGGCCTGCAGCCGGACCAAGACGAGTCGAGGCAAAGGCGGAACTTGGCACAGCTCGGAAAGAGTCGAGTTCGCGTTCCAACTCTTTCACCTTGTTTTGCGCTGTCGTCAGAAGCGAGACTGTCGAACGGTGTTTCTGTAGATTCAAAGAAGTAGCCCCTTTCGTCAGTGACGCTCTTGCGTGCGCCAAGGCTGAGGAAGCGAGTACGTACCCGTTTGCTCTCATTCAGTTCCTCCCTCAGGCTGACAACGTGCTTGATCTTCTGATTTTGATTCGAGTGTCCTGCGAGCTCAGCGTTCTGACCAATGAGATCGTGCAAGTCGTGCTCGGTCGCCGCATTCAACCTGGCCAGATGATCGATAGTCTGCTGGAGCGACGAGTGCTGTGCTTCGAGAGGCGCGAGCACGCGATTCTGCTCTGACAGCCTGAGAAGTCAATGTTTCGAGTCAGTATTGCAAGGACTGAATCGGGAGGAAGGAAAACACGCGACTTGCTCGTCCACCTGTTCCCGCAAAGCCGTTTCTGCCGCGCGGCTCTGCAACAAGATCCCGACAATCCTCTTGCGCTCAACTCGCTCCTTTTCGATTTCCTTCTCCTTGACTTCGACAACTCGCTTCTGTTCTTCGATCTCGCCCTCGAGGCGCAGTTGCGATTCTGCAGACTCTTGCGCGAGGGCCGTGAGGTCAGTCTCGAGGTTCGTGCGATGCGCGACCTGCTCCTCCAAGCGAGATGAAAGCGAGGCTCGTTCGGCCTCGAGACGAGGGATGTCTTCGTTGACAGCAGTATCGAGTCTTCGTTGTGCCATGGTCTCGTTAGTCGCGAAACAAGCTGGCCGGGATGATAGTCGTGCGAACTCACTCTGCTTCCAAGCGCGCGTGGTCCGCTTCGAGCCTCTCCTTGTTGTCCTTCCACTCTCGTTTCCTCAATTTCCATACCGAATCTGCAGTTTGGTCGACCCCCTGCAGGATGTGTGCTTCTGCTCTCGCTGCCTCGAGTTCTTCGGTGAGCCCGATCAGCTCGCGCAAGTCACTCCTCGCTCGCTGCCTCCACTCTTTCTCGTTCCGTTCGCTGACGAGCAGATCACGATCGACCCTCCAACTGCTGAGAGCTTCGGCATTGTCGGCCAGAGCGGATCGGACCTGTCCTTCGAGCAGGATGACAGTCGACTCGAGGCCCTTGGAGTAGTCGACGAGCGTTGCGATCTCGGCCTGCCGATCCTGCACTTGTCGCTCGAGCTTGTTCCGTTCGTGTCTCTCCTGCACGAGATCGACCAATCTCGCGTGTCTCACTCGCTCGTGCAGATCCTCGACGACTTGTCGTGCGACGTCGGCTTCGAGGGTTCGAGCGTGTCGCTCTTGTTGCCAGGCTTGTTCCATCTCTCGACACTCGCAGGATTTGTCGGCAAAGGTTCGTTCGAGGTGTTCGAGTTGAGTTCGGAGGGTAGCGAGTTCAGATTCTTTGCGCTGTCGGGATTGCTCGTGCGAAGTTTGCAGCGATGTCAGTTTCGACTGGAGCAAGGGTAGAGTCGTTTGGTGTTTCTCGAGCAACGATTCCGTCTTGGTCAGCTTGGAAGACAAATGACCTGGGTTCGTAGACAGAGTCAGCTTGGAACCTGGAAACGCGCTGAACAAAGAGTGAAGTGGAGATTGTACGGATTTCGCTCTTGAGTCCCGCAACTTCCTTGTGGCTGTCGTGTTTGTCCCGTGACAGCTCTTCTCGGTGGGTTTCGAGTTTCGAGATCTTGGCTTCAAGTTTCGCAAGTTCTTTCTCGTGGTGGGCAGTCATGCGCGTTTTGAGCTCTTCAAGCTTAGAGCCGAGAATGAAAGGTTAGCTCTATGATGGAGCGACGATCAGCAATAGAGCGTACCTGCTGCCTGTGTCGCTCGCGGTCGGTTCCGGTCGAAGTGCTCGCGATGCGCTTCCTCGCGGTGGGCGGGTTGTTCTCCTTGTCTGGCTCGCTGTACATTCCAAAAGTACCTGCAAGAGCTGAAGGTCAGCGTCTTGTCGAGATGCCTGCACGAGAGTGAACTCGCTGCCCGACTTTGTTTGGTTTGTTGTTTCTCGAATCGATCGGCTTGCGTGACCCCAATCAGGCCCTTCTTGTCATGTTGAGGAGGTGAGTGCGGATTGTAGCTTCCTGGTCCTGGAACGCCCGAAGGAGCTGTCGAAGCGATGTGCACATCAAGCGAGGCGTTTGAGTTGAGTGACGCCCGTTCTACACGAGGAAGGAGCGGAAGAGGCACGTACGCGCTGCCACAAATCGCGCCGCCTTGGGGAACTGCATCGGCACTCGTTGTGTGTCTGCGATGCCAAGGCAAAGCTGTGCCGATTGAGACAAGAATGGAGAAAGATCGACAGCGAAACGCTTGTTTTGTGATCGCCTTGCCCGCACACGACACGCTCCTTCTCGCGTAGCTCCAACTCACTGCGACAGTAGATCACCCACGAGTCTGCTCGAGCGCGTAGAACGGCGATCGGAGCAAGAAGGGCGATGGCGGCTCGGAAGGATCTTCAACCGTGGCTCCGACGAGAGTGGCTTAGCGAGAGGAACGAACTCGGTCCAACGCTCCGCACAGACGCGCACACGAACAAGAAGAAGAAGCTCCAATACACGGCCGTGAGTCGATCCGAGGTCGCGGGTTCTCTTGCCGATCTCGTAGCTCAACGCGCGCTTTCACTCTTTAAAGACCCTGGGCGAGACGGTGGACGATGACGGAGAAGCTCTCATCTGGATCAGAATGTCAGATACTGAGCTCGAGATCCAAGTCTGCGTACCCAAGTCATTCGTCCAGGCTTACAACGAGTCAGTTCAACCATAGACCTTCTCTCGCAAAAGTCTCCCGAGCTTCGGACCGCTGACACACATGCCACCTTGTTCAGTGAATCGGCGCTCAGCTTGACGGCTTCGTCAGAGCAGAAAGACCTGTTTACCCTTCAAGAATGGAAGTTTCACCTAGCCTCGCCGCCTACGCTGCAACCGCACGCGACCGCACCGCTACCCAAGGCGGTCTGCCTCAAAATCATCAAGCTACAGAGATACGGAGATGGACCTGGACAGGTCATCAACCACAACCGTCTCGTTGCTTTCCGCCGGGACGCTCAAGTAGGCGAGATGCTCGACGCGATTGAACGACCCCAACAGCAGCTGGTGCAGGCCACTCCGCAAATCATGACGTACGATTCTGAGGTCCGTACCTGTATCCTGTCTCGGTCCGTGCATTCGCTTGCGCTCGGCGTCTGACCTCTGAAAGGGTACTGTCGGTGTTACTTCCGAATAGCTTCCTGCGTTTGCACCGAAAACTCCAGAACCTGCACTAGGATCAACCCCGACCGCCAAGAATCACGTTTCTTCCAATACTGCAGGCATGAAAGATTCGACCCGGACCCCTACCACCGTCTTGACGTCGGCCTCGACTACGGAAACTCGACGACCTCGTCCGTCCGCGGCAAAGTATGACTGGTCCCTGGTCTGGCCCCTCGATCGAATCGATTACTCGGTACCGGCTCGATCCGAACTCGAGCTCGAAGAACTATGGAGGGTCAACAAATTGAACCGGATCCAGGATTGGAAGAAACGGGGCAAGAAGATCGACCCAAAATTGGAACAGAGCTTGCAGGCGGTGTCAACGCATCAAGGTGGTGCAGAGGGTGCACCACAAGCCGGCTCATCGACTCGCGCAGTCAAGGCTGAAACTCCAACCGTGACGGTCGATCCTCGATCCAGACCGCGCTCTCCGCATGTCGTCAATCGGGACAAGCGTGCACGAGAGCCAACAACAAGCAATCCTGGTTCTCCGGTCAAGATCCTCCCAGAACGGATAGTCCCGGTGGAGAAAAAGCTGGCGACGAAGGAGGTGGCCAAGGCTCATACACAGCAAGACACCGGCACAACGAGCGCAATCGCGACTGTCGAAACACAAGGCATTGCGACTCAGTCCGCACCGATACATGTTGACGTCGAGACGCAAATCTCCGTCAGTCCTTCGAGCTCCAGCAATCTTATTCCGCAATCCGAATCGAAGGACTCCGAGGTAGACGAACTTGCTTCGAGCTCTGAAGATTCGGACGCATCGCAAGATGAGGAGGACGACGTTGAGAAAGCGTTGCTCTCGGTATCGCAGTACTCGCAACATCGGGCGAAACGGCTTCGCGAGTCATCTGCACACGTCTCTTCAGATGAAGACAGCCTTGGTACCCAACAAGCCTTGTCTCAGTGGAGCGGGACTGAATCCGAAGAGGAGGGAGAGCCTCTTTCAACTCGCGAGGCGCAGAATGCACGCAAGCGCTTGCCACCCGGCTCAAAGTCAGCTTCAGACGCCAGTCCCGGCAGAGATGCGAACCAGTCACGTCGCTCATCCTCGTCTCCCATGACGGATGATTCTCTCCCTCAAACCTCCACAGCACCACCACGGGGACCCCAGCGAACGTCTCGCAACCGACCCTCGGAATCCGACCTCATCTCGACCTCGACGGCCACTCAGACGACTTGCTCCCTCGAGTTCTCGAGCTTGCCTCTCCCGACTGCTGCTCAGGCGGAAACTTCCTCGCAACTTCGCGCGTCTCTTTCCAAGCCGAACCGTCACACGAAAGACCCGGTAGCGCCGGCCGTGACAGCACGAGTCACAAGCGCAGCTGCCACAAATACAGCTCGAGCGACCAAAGCAAAGCAGGATGCCCACTTGAAAGGGATCACCCGGGAGGACCCCGTGGAGATTGATTTCGACAAGTCGAGAGAGAAGAAACGACCACGATCTCCCTCGCCTGTGTTGAATTCGCCACAAGCTCCGAGACCCGCCGCGAAGAAACCAAAGACCGAACCGACCAAGTCTGCTGCACACGAAGAGGCGAGGGAGACGAAATCGGCTGTTCTCGAAGAATGGGATCTGCTCGTCGCTCAGTTTGCAGCAGCGCGGAAAGAACGCGAGGAAGAACAGGAGAAGATGTTTGCGAGGGAGACTGCGGTCGAAAAGTTCAAGCGGATGTCTGCGACGAGGGAACGAAACGAGGCTTTGAGACGCGATATCACGTTCTGAGCCTGGCAATTGCGCTCTTGTAGACGGATTCCGACCATTCAGGCTTGGCTGAAGTACTTCTTGCAGTTGTGCAACGCGGGTGCTCTTTTAAGAGAAGACAAAGAAAAAAGTTTCAGCTCGCTCGACATGCTATGGAGTCAAGAGACGCTTACCTCCGCAAGCAAGTTTGAGTCACTCGGACCCAACTTCCTGATCGTCAAGCGATACAGCTCTTGTCGCAGTTCTCATGTCCCAACCAGAATCCGGTAGACCACCATGTCTGTATCAGATTCTCCGATGTCCGGATCTACCGGACTTCCCTCGCCGCCCGGCAAATCAACATAGCGGTCCGCTCGAGATCATCGTCTACTGTTCGAGATACCTCGACTACGCTTTTCCACATTGGGGTCGAACCGGGTCTTGATATCGGCAATAACAGTTTAGCCGATCTTGTCCTGAGCTCGATCTTGACATCCTCTTCTCTCGCTTGATCCGAAAATGCTGGCGTGCTTCGTGACGGATCCTGACTACTGGCCTGTATCCACCCTTCTGCCTTGCCCCGGTCGATCACGAGATCTTCGCACCGAGCGATCGGTTGCCAGAACCCAAACAAGTCGCGCTCGAACGTGCCGGCCGCACCTTCGTCGACGTTTTCTCCACCATCGAGTAGGAGGACCGATTCGTGTCGGTCGCGTTCAAGCGTGGCGAGGGAAGCGACGAAGAGATCATAGACCCGTTCCTCCCGTGTTCCAGCCGGGATGTTGCTGTGAGAGCCTTCCAATCGTGAAGGCTCGCGATCCAAGTTGACTCCAGTGCATGATGCAGCTCGCCCAGTGGTACTTGTTGCTACGCGCCGGATCCCGTCCCCCCACTTGAGCCTGACGCTGTCCCGATTGCGAGCGATGGCGCCTGCTGCAAGGCGCAAAGCACGGCAGACTGGCTTGACACCAAAGACGAGAGTCGGCAGGGATGCGTGAGACAGGATCTGCAGCTGAAGGTGAATCGGGAGCCGCAGGAGAGCCGAACGTTGTTCTGGAAGAGGCGATGCAGCGAGATATGGAGGAGGCACGTCCATCGTGGTTGTATAAGTCTATCGCCGGGGTGACATTCGTGCTCCGATTCCCGCAACACCTTGAAGAGCGAAGCGAGACCGCATCTGGATTCTGCGCACGCGCGACGTCGGCCAAAACACTTCACTCCGCGGAGATTTTCTGAGCAGCTCTTAAATATGAGATCAAGCCAAGTCTTGGGATCATAAAAATACTGCTAGATCAACTATATGCTTCGCGATAGTTTTGAGAAAAAGGGCTCACTTCGAAAATCGCGGAACGAGATCGGTTGCTCGTGTTCATCGACCAAAACCCCCTCGCTCCGCCACGGAAGCTTCAGCATAGCGCGTAGCGAACGTTGTCGATCCAGTACAACCCGCCTCCGAGCGAGTCCGAGGTGCATCCGCCACGCATCGCCTCGATCATCGCGGCACAACAATCAGACATCGCGCGACGGCGAACAATCGTCAATCGCGTTCAGTCGAGACAGCGTGTCTGACGGGCCAGCATGACCGACTATTCCGCATTCGCACCTGCGCGACCACCCCAATCACCTACAGGTCCAGCGCCGTCCAGTTCGTCTCACTTTGCGCTGGCACCGCAGTTCAACAATCTCCAGATCGACCAGGCATACCCGAGATACCCAGAACAGCAGTCGAACTACTCGCAGTACCCTCAACAACAACAACAGCAGCAGCAGCGCGAGTACTCTCAGTTTCAGCAGGGAGGGCCTCCTCGCCTCACGAACCTCCACATCCCAGCGAGCCAGGCAGCGTCGGCCTCGTCAGCTCGCTCGCCGACCTCGCCAGGAGCGTACGGCTACTCTGATGTCAACCGACCGTGGCCGAGCAATGGCGGAGGCGCGAATGCCGCAAATGGACCGGCGGCGTCCACAGGAGACTCGCCTACTCGCATCCCGAGAAAAAGCTCGCTCGCAGCCAAGTCGGGCATGGCTTCGAGCAGCAGTCACGAGAGGCTGCCGCCGATCCCGACTTCATCCTCGAGCATGCATTTCCCGAAAGCCTTTGGCGACGATGCTATCGACAGTCAACGCGACTCGACTGGAGGCGAAGCTGTATTCAATGGTGCAGACCTCACTTCCGACAGTCGCCCGAAAGATTCGCTGTCTTCACCTTCGCAAGCTGCACCGGTTTCTGCTCCGCCACCGAATCCAGCAGCTCCCGCCCCCTCGGCTTCAAAGAAGGCCAATCCCCTCGAGGACTTGATCGCGACTGAGACTCTCTATGTCGAAGATTTGGGCGGTGTTATCAAGGTAAAATGCTTCTGATGACCTGTCGTTGCCGCCCGAGCTGACTCGCTTTCGATTGCACACAATCACAGCGCGTTGCAGCTGCGTGGTCACGATCAAACTTCCCTCCTCCCGCTCTCGATACCATGTTCCGAGCAGTCGAGGCTGTGTATCGCATCAACAAGATCCTGCTTGGCGTTAGTCTCTCTCGCAAAGAGGCGCAGTATGACTCCAGCAGGAATGCTAACAGCTCGTGTAACTGGCAGAAATTGAACGAGATTGGACCGAATCCTTCTTCGCCTAAAGCATTGGGCGACCTGCTGATGCGTTGGATCTCGGACATTGAGCCGGCGTATTCTCGGTACGGTTCTACCCTGCTGCTCGACTTTGACTCGTATCCTCCGGTTCAGTCAAACCCGAAACTCGCCCCGATCCTCGCATCCTTGCCGTGGCCTGGAACTCTGCCCTCGCCTGACCAGTATGGCGTCTCGCCAAACCAAGTCTCGCTCGATCGCCTCTTTGAACTCCCGGTGCATCGGATACGGTATTACAAGAAGCTGTATGCGAAATTGCTCAAATCGACTCAGGAAGGCAGAAGTGACCACGCGTTGCTAGTCAGTGCGAATGACAAACTGGCCCGGCTCGAGAAGCTTGCCGAAGAGGGCCGATCGAGGAGTGTTTTGGGCTTGGACAATGGGGATGTAGCGCCGAGGGAGAATACGCAAGTCCAGGGGCACCCAGGGAGGAAGATGCCACCGAGACTAGACCTGCAGAACCTTTCCAACACCAGTGGTAGGGTAGACAGCCCGAGAGAGGATAGCCCTTCGAGTAGCAGGCAAGCTCTCTCATTCATGCCCGATCAGTCGTGAAACTCATGCCCATTCCTCTACAGTCTGCGCTCATCGTCGGCCACCGGTACTTCGACTGCAAACACTTCGGCCGCAGCGCACAACTTGGGTCAGCGAGAGCCTCCTTTGAAGGTCGACGAGTTGGAAATGCGTCTCAGCACCGAGCGGACTCTTGACATCTTCACGATGCAGCCACGAGTGAGTACATACACGCTTGTCTCAGCGGGCTCCCACTAGTGGCTGACGTGTCGGTCATCCTCAGAAATGCAAACTACAAATGCAGCCGGCGACGCTGTCTTTTCAGCGCCAACTCCGCAAGGCCTCCTCGGCAATTGTCACTTTCGTGCCGGCATCTGACCCTTCACGAACGACTGTCATTCATCCTCGTGCATATGTCGTCCTGCTCACCGATTTGTTCCTGCTTTGCGAATGGACACTTCCGGAAGAGTCGCCCTCTCAGCAACAAGATCTTACTCTGCTGTACCCGCCTCTCGCGGGCAAGCATCTACGAGTATCCGAGCCGACACCTAGAGGAGAACTTGAAGTATCGATCATGGGCAAGGAGCGACTCACGATCAAGTTCGGTGGCGGCGAGCTAGAAGCGAGAGACTGGCAGGTTGCGATGGAGGAGGCGGCTCGATTCGGCGCGAACCGTGAGTCGTATTCGCGCTCACCTTCAGATCTTTTGCTGAGCTCGTTTAGCTGACGATAACGCCGCATCAGACACGCTCTCTCTTCGAGCGGACTCTGGCTCTACTGCACACAACCCAAAATCGCCTCTCTCGCCCATCTCGACCAACTTGAATCCGATTCCTCGCGTGCTGAGCCCGCCACACGAATACATGTCCCCTGTACAAATGCAATCTCCGCAATACCCGAGCAGCAGCAACCGGTCACTGTCGCGGTCTCCTGAGCCTGTCTCCCCGAATTCGAGCTACTCGCGGCAAGATTCGTTCAACCATTTCGCGAGTCTCCCGCCGCAGCAACCGTCTCAACAGAACGATCAGATGCCGCCACACTTGTCCGTAGCGCGTCCGGAGCGTAACGCCAGCTTTGCCCGAAATGAGTCGCCCAACGCTTTCCTACCGTCGCCCTCTTCGTCCAGCTTTATCGGCGACAATGCCTCGAACGGATCTCGTGGGGCTTCTCCTCTACGACCCGACTTCAACCCGCAATCATCTCAGCAGAGCTTGCCGAACGGTCGCCAATCGCCGTTCCAGATTCATCCTCAACCTGGAGATTTCGGAGGTCCAGGCAACGTCGCGTTGGGAGGAGGGGGAAATTACAGCTCTCGACCCTCGTCTCGCACATCCCAAAACTCGTACGCATCGAGCTCGAATCGCACTGATCGATCATCTGCCTACCCTGAGCCTCCGCCACCGCTGCCCAAAGAGCGAAGCTACAACGGCTTGAACATTAGCGGCCGAGGCGGACCCCTCTATCCGACGAGCATGCGCACAGATCCAGGAGATTCGCGATCTGTCTCTGGGCACAGTGATTACCTCTCGCCTCACAACTCGGTCCATCGCTCGAAATCTGCCGAAGCGCTGCGCGTCGAACCTCCCCAGCACTACCGGATGCCGTCACAGGCTCTCTCTCAGGAGCGCTCGCCTTCGAGTCCAGCGTTCGCTCCGACTGTCGGCCAGAGCATCGAGGGAGAAGACGATTCTCCGCCTGCTTCTCCCGTCGACGCTCGAGGCCCGCAGAAAACGAGCGTCATCGCCGACATGCGCTGCAAGATCTTCCTGCAGCAGCACCACTCGGTGTGGAAGAGTCTTGGAACCGCCAAACTCAAGCTGTACCAGTCGATGCCAAGCAACACGAAACAGCTCGTCGTCGATTCCGACAAGAGCAAGGGCAAGACCCTCATCTCGACAATTGTTCTGACCGACGGCGTCGAGCGCGTGGGAAAAACGGGCGTCGCCATCGAATTGAGCGACCAGGGAGATCGAACTGGAATCATCTACATGCTGCAGGTACGTCCTCGGTTCCTCATGGAGGTTGTCTCCTCTCGCTCAAGTGCTGACGTCGAAAGCTTTGATGCGACAGATGAAGACCGAACAATCTGCCACCGGATTGTTCGAGCAATTGCTTGCCGGCTCTGACCGAGAACGACGATAGATGGACCCTTTTTCCTTTTTCCACTGACTCCCCCGATACCACCCCGACCTCTTTCTGTGCGCGCTCGATTGCACTCTGTCCTGATACCCTTTTGCGAGGCGACTGCCTCTGCGGTCTCGCAAGCTCACGCTCCCCCTTGTTCTAATTTCCTCCGGATTTTTGTTCTCTTCCTCCCATAACGCCCCATCATCATTCCTTGCTCGTTCTTGTCTCCTGCGTTCTTTTCTATCGCATCTTGCTGTCGCGCAATTTAGTCTTGCTTTGACCTTTCGTCGGCGTTTCGACTTCCGATCGTGGCGCGCCATAAGCCCGGCAGTCTCGTCTGCTGTTCCCCGCAAAAGTTCTCGAGTCGCTTTTCCTCTCGCGCTCACTCCTCCTGCCACGACAGATCCTCAAATTCTTCTCCATCATCGGATCCTCGCCTGCGACACGACCACTAGTCCGACTCTGCTCTCCTTCCGCAAATTCACCTCAAGATGGTGACCGTCAAAGGGCTGGGTCTCATAGGCCTGCCTCTCGTAGCCGCGTTTGTCGCATATGTCCTTCCCACCATCACCTTGCTCGGACTGCGACGGGTCGTTTCGCCGCTCAACAACGACAAGTGTATCGCGGTCAAAGGTGCGCGGACCACCGATTCCGACTTTCGTTTTTCGCTCTGTGCTCGAACTGATCGCAATGCTGTTGTCGAACTGATAGGGCTCGAAGGATGCGAGGACGCGTGGATCGACTACGACAAAGCTCAAGCTTGGCTGCAAGTCTATTCCTTCCGAGCTATTTGCGTTCCATTGCCGCAGTACTGACGAGGACCCTTGCAACTCTTTGTAGTGTCTGCTCCTCTCACGCTGCCCGGAAAAGTTGGCTCCCCGCGACCCTGCATCTCGATTCGGCTTCACTTCCGAAAGTGTCGACCGACTACATCGCGGTTCTCGACCTCAAGGACAACACATACAAGCGAGTCAAGCTCAATGGGTTATCGTCTGATGCCGACGGGATCTACGTGCATGCGATCGACGCTGTCAAAACCGCGAACGGCAAGTTGCGCGTTTTCATAAATTCGCACCGGCCCCCCAAGAACCGATCCCTCGGCAAGACGCTCGGAGCCAACTCTGTCATCGAGATCTTCGAGACGACGGGGAACGAGTACGAGCTCCAACACGTCAAGACTGTTTCGCACCCGCTCATCCGCACCCCGAACAACATCGCGCTCACAAGCGATCATAGCTTTTACGTGTCGAACGACCACCGCCACAAAGTTCACTGGGTAAGCCGGCCGTGACTGTCTCACAGATGACTCGCATGCTCATGGAACCGTGCTTCGAATAGTCTCGCGCTTTCGAGCTTATCAAGACCGTTCCGTCGGACATCATCTATTGTGACGTTTCTCGAGCTACGCCCAACTGCAAGGTCGCAGCGGACGGAGTCATCTACCCGAACGGTCTCGCGAAAGGACCTGGCAACCTGCTCTACCAAGCCTCGACGTTCGAAGGCCTCGTGCGATTTTGGGAGGAGCAGCCGGATCACAAGCTCAAGGCACTCACTACAATCTCCGTACGCTAGTTCGATACTAACTCGCGGTAGAAATTGCGCAAGCCGAGCTAACGATTTTGTTGATAGTTTGAACGCGCTCTCGACAACATCCATGTGGATGAGGACGGATCGATCTATGCGACAACGCTACCAAAAGTGATCCCGTTCATGGAATCTGGCAAGGAGGGAGGTCGTCACGGTATTGTTCCGGTCGAGATCTTCAAGATTGCGAATGCCTCGTCCTCGTGAACCTCTGATGTCCTCCTCTCTTAGTCCTCCTTGGTTGCGAGCTCACACGTTCTCCCGTTTATAGTATCGGCTCGAATGGATACCAGAAAGAAATGGTGTTTGCAGATGACGGCAACATTGTCTCCGCTTCAACCTCGGCTGCTCCTTATCGCGGCAAGCTCGTACTCACGGGTAAGGCGCACCCCCGTCTGACTCAACGTGCCTCAGAGTGGCAAGCTGACTTGTGTCGTTACGCAACGCAGGCGTCTTCACGCGCGAGGTCAGCGTCTGCGACATCAATTAAAGCTGGTGACCGAAATCTTACAAGCTGTATTCGCTCATGTGCACATCCCGTTCTTTATCCACCTGCTCCTGGAATACAATATCGATATCTGCTGGATTTATTGCGCTTGTCCTTGCGATCGCAACTTGGAACATCCTGTCTCTGGAACGGTCCAAGCGGGAGGCAGTGCGGACTTTGCCAACGTTCACGCTTTCGGAGAGCTGATTGCGACTCAGAGATAGGACTGGCAGAGTAGTGATAGTTCTTAGAGCCAGCGGTGCTACTGTGGGCGAGTGAGAGGGCGCGTAAGGGCGTCTCGAGCGAGTCGAGCCCAGCCGACGTCGCGTGCTTGGCTGCGCTGATCATGAAGATCACAAGCGAGGTTCTCTCAATTTCGGCGACTTCTACGCCCCACAACACAGCCCACCAGCGCCGGCCCACAAAGATCGCTACGACTGTGTTCGAAACGATCTACAAGTCGGGTTCTCGTCGATAATACCGCTTGAAAGGTTTCGCAGACAGTCGATCGGCAGTACCTTTGATCAAATAGGCCGCGCGCGTCGCAGCACTTCGATAATCTCGAAAGCTCAACATCCACCTGCACTTGGCGTGAGCAGGACATGACGGTCGTAACGACCTACGTGCCGCCGTTCGCTACGGCGGCCCCGACGGCAGGGTCAGGGGGAGGATCGAACGCAGGAACCGGCATCTCGTTCGCGTCCATCGCATCGAGGACCGCTGGAACGGGCACTGCCACGTCGTCAGCCGTGATTGTCGACAGCACGGGAGGCGTTGATTCGAGTTCGTTGCTCGAGTACTTCACCAAAGTGTGCCCACACTAAACCTACCGGCTCATTCGCTTGCCCTTCTCGCTGACTCTGCCCTGCGACAGCCTTACATTGATGCCCATTCGCTATCGATCCCGTCGTACCGCTACGCCTATATCCTCTGGTTCGTAATCGCCGGTACCCTTATTTTGTGGTCGATCGCGTACCACCTCAGCGGCACTGGCACTGGGGGCAGCTCTCTTGGCGCATGGTTCAGGAAATGGTCAATCAGGAGGATCACATGGACGAAACGAGTGGGCGCAGCTTCCGCGAACGAGTCAGGTCCCGGGCACGAAACAGCGAGAGGGACGCAAACCACGAGGAAGAAGGTCGTGTGGGCTAGCCCGACATTCGCGCAGACCATCACGGTCCTCGTCTTGATTGCTTCGGCCTTGTGCTTGACATTCATTGGGCCCGATTACATCGCCGTAAGTGAGCGGACTCATTTAGCCGGGAGTCTATACTTACCACAATCGGTTCGGTCAGCCTACAACATGTACTTTTGGAGGCTACTGTGGCTACCAAAGCTACTACGGCAGCTCTGGACCACCGAAATCAACCTATCGCACGAAACGAGATATTTCTCCTTTTGTTCCATCCTCCTTCGCCTTCGATCTCGACCAGACCGCCCCTGCACCTCTCCAGGCCGGCTTTCCTTGTCAAGAAAGCTCATCGCAAGTAAAGACAAAACCTGTCAAGAGAGGACCGCTCAATCCGAATGGCTGGGTCAGTTCTGACCAACTCAGTATTGGAACCGCAAGGTACCGGGCTGATCTGTTTCAAACAGGCCCCTTTCAACGATCCGCTGCTGGCGAGCTCGAATCGAAACATCGACAAGAGCGCATGGACAACCGCCGCTCGTCTCGGCCTGATCTCGTTCGCTATGTTGCCTCTTGCCGTGACCCTCGCGGTCAAACAGGTCGGTTCCTCCTGCTCGCTCCTCCTATGAGCCGGTACTGAAGTGTCCTTTTCGCAGTGGCCTTTCAACATTTGGGCGACGCCGTGGTTGACCAATTATCATTTCGACAAGGTACGGAATGCTTGTTCTAACTTTCACTCGTGCGAGCGCTGACAAGCATCATTGCAGACGGCGATCCTCCACCGCTGGTCCGGTCGGGTCATTTGGGCTTTCTCGACAGCCCACGCAATCGCATGGTTCTACCAGCTCTACCTCGATAAAGATCCCTTCGGTCGACCCGTATTGATCCCTGTCTGGGATTGGTATCGCTTTACTGCCGGAGCAGTGGTCAGTCTTTGCTTCCTCTGTCAACTCGGGAGGTCATGTCAGAACCGCTCACTCGTATGATACTACGCAGGCTTGGGTGCTCCTCACGTTGATCACCTTTTTGTCGCTGAGCCCTTTGCGCAACCGATACTACGAGGCTTTCTATTGGAGCCATGTTGTGCTCCTTCTCCTATTCTTCGCCGCCGCAATCCTGCATCATCGAGTGAGTCTGTCTCGCGGCTTATTCACGCTTCGCCCGGTCATGTAGCTGATGTTGGCGTGCTCTCTTCAAGCCCGTCATGTACTTCCCGATTGCGGCAGCTGCCTGGTGGGGTGGCGAACGGCTTGTTCGCTTCGTCGTCTTTTTGTGGATCAACGGCTTCGCGCGCGGGATCTGGTTCAAAGACCCTGCACGTACAGCGCAACGTTCGAGCTCCCAATCATTCGGTATGCTCAATGCCGAAAAGCTTCACGACTACGATGAGGCCAAGCATTCGGCATACCCACCTGTTCCATACTCCGAACACTCTGATCCCTTCGCCACCCGGACGAGTCAGTCACGACAATCCAGCTTCGCGACACTCTACCCGCCTGCTCCCTCGGGGTCGCCTCGAATCTCCTCGACTCACGCAGCCCCTCCCGCTGGGTTCGCTGCTGCTCAACTTCTACCCGGTCGGACGATCCGCCTCACTCTGAGGACACCTGAAACCCTGCGATGGGCGCCTGGTCAGCACTTGCTCCTCAACATCCCGTCTGTGCGACTTCTCGATTCGCACCCCTACACGATCGCCAGTATCGACCATCGAGCGAAAGGCATCGCGCCAGTCGGAACCGGCTCGGCACAAAGTCTCGAACGAGGCAGTGACATCATCCTGCTCGTGCGAGCTCAGAATGGTTTCAGCAAGGCACTGTGGAATCACGTGGTCAAGATCCGACGAGAGCGGGAATTGCAGGGCGCTTCGACCTCGGAGCTTGCCCAAGGAGTCAACCTGCGTTCGCTTGTCAGTTGGCCGATGGGATCTGCCGCCAGGGTCGAATGGGGCGCGTACGATAGTCTAAACATCATTGCCGGTGGCACGGGAATCACGTTCGGAGTGTCGGTCCTCGAGTACGCCTGTACCCGCATCGCTCGGAAGCAGCACGACCCCAAATGGAAAACGAATAGGGTCCGGTTTGTGTGGATTCTCAAAGAATTTGGTAAGCATTCCGGCGTGTCTGCAAGGCCATGGTCACTTGCGAGAGCTGACCCGGACATACCTCGCATATAACAGCTCATCTCAGCTGGGTTGCCTCGACTCTCCGTCGATGCATGGAGATGTGTGACCCGTCGCAGCTACAGATCGAGCTCTACGTGACGAACGATACACCTCGTTCCTTCCGGCGTCGACCTTCAGCTCAGCCTCTCGCCGCTTTCGATTCGACCGATGAACTCGCCCCTCCTACAGCTCCGTTCGCTCGGCAAGGTCGAGGACAATCACCGAGTCGCGACAGTTTGGCAAGCGAAGCGAGCGATTGGAGTGATGCCGAGGATTCGCCTCGTTCTGGCCCAATCAGTCGGATGCCCGAGTTTGGCGAAGACGTTGACTCGGTAACAGATCTCGTCCTTTTCGAAGGCGAGGAGGAGGAGCGGACGCAAGCCGAAGTGGCAGTATCGGCCAAGCTCAAGAAGGAAGGCAAATTGCGTCGAGCGTTGTCACGCCGCCAGGGCAAGCCCTCGGTTGTCCCGAACCAACCTTCTTATCGACACGACAACCAATCTACTCAGCGTCTGTACGAGAGCCCTCAACCCCAAGACAGCTTTGAAGCCCTGCCGCTCGACGAGCACGAGTCGTCACCAAATCTTCACGCTCCTCCTGCCGCTTCTCGTTCCGCGTCATACAGCGACTCTGATTACCGAAAACATTCTTTGGCACATCACTACGACGATCAGTCCGAAGTGCACACCCTCGGCGACAATCTGAGCACGCGCCACCTGTTTGCGGGTCGCTACGAGCGCGACAGCGTTCCCGATTTCGCTCGCGGCGCAGCAAGTTCTAGAACGAGCGAGGAACAAGCCTTCTTCCTCGATGTCACGGAAGCGGAACAACAGGACCTCGAGGCGATCGCAGAGCTCGCTCGACCAGGATACCCACGCCTCAAACAGATCCTCGATGACGAGGTCAATCGCTCGTCTGGCAAGACGATCGTCGCCTGTGAGTTCTTCTACGCCACTCCTTCTATACTTCTTCACGTGGGACCTTTGGATCGGGGGAATGTGGTCGAAATTTTCCGGAATGTCGATCGAGCGGTCTCGATCCAACGGCGGCCTGCCACTCTCGCCCGCAAAAGCCTCTCATGGGTGTCTTCCGGATTGTGGGCTCGAAATACCGGATCCATCGCTTCATCTTTACTTCCACATGGTCAATCACGAGCCGAGCGAGTTCCGTCCTGACTGACCTGCTGTTTGCGCTTGGTTCGGATCGCGACAAAAACAGGTTGCGGACCCTCATCGCTCAACACGCTCGTACGCAATCTCGTGTCGTCACGCATTGATCTCAAACGTGTTGCAAAAGGCGATGTGCGTGGTCAGGTCTCCATAGTCGTCGAGGTAAATCCCTCCCTTTCTCTATTCCGGTTTTTGCACCACGCGGGGTCGTACATATGCTCAATCTGAACGAATGACTCGTCACACAGGATTTCTCGTTCTGAGACTTTCTCCCTTTACGCCACACGAGCTTCTTTCTCGTATATACTGCAAATAACCCCCTCATAACGTCCATTCCTTCTAGACTCCCACAACAGACACTTTCCTCTTGACGCATTGTATTTCACGTTCACGATGAGAACATGTTTGTATTAGGAGAATTTAAATCACCAGAAGAGAAGCCCTCACGTTCCTCGTCTCGCCTCGCGACTGTTCCATGAGACTGCGCGTTACGACTTCCAGAGCTCTAACTGAGGCTGTCTTGTCATAACCGTAATTCCGAAGCGAGAGCCTCTCGATCGAGATTTACGTGCTCATTCTCACGCGGGAGAGACAGGCTCCAGGTATGGAAGAAAAGAATAAAAGCTGTAGTACGTGTGTGTGTGTGTTGCAACAGATATTGAGAGAAGTACGAGAGATAGAGGAAGGAATAGCAACAAAAGACAACAGGTCCAACTACTGAAGGAATCGGGAGAATATGCACACGGGTCTATAGACAAGAGTAAATCTCGAGGAGTAGAGAGAGAGGAAGGCGCGAGTTGACCAACCCGACGAGCTCAGTGATAAGCGGCGGTCGAGTACACGTAGTCAGACCTCGGGCGGGTGGCGTTGAACGACGATAGTTGCGATCCGCAGGCGAAATTCGACGACGATGGGTAATAGACGTGTTGCTGGTGCGACACTTGAGCTGGTTCCACCAATCCAGTGGGACGTGACGGACTCGACGAAGGATAGTAGCCGCTGGTATCAACCTGTTGCATCGCTACGAGACCGGTCGGCAAGGGGGGCAGGGGCGCAGCCGGAGAGGAAGCCGAACCGTCGACGTCATGAACGTAAACCTGAGAGGCGCGTCGGGGGCCGGGGTGCGCCGAAGGGGCATGCGGCGGCGGTGGCGAGTAGTGCGTGTACTCTTCCGGTGGTGGCGACAGGGGCGCGACGAGTCCCGAGGTGATTGTGCGTATCGGAGGCAGCTCGTTCGTAGCGTAGGAAGCGGGCGTCGTGTAGACTTGTGGAGGTGAGTAGAAATAGGACGGCTGTGCCTGTTGATACGACGACTGCTGCAGGTACTGACTTCGGTACGCTGCAGGCTGAGGCGAGCAGGGAGACTCGTAGGTGTAGGAAGAAGGTCCCGACGTCGGTGAAGGATAGTTGCGCGAGAGATCGGCCGGGAGTGGCTCGTAAGGTGTGCGGTTCTGCGACAAGCCGAAAGATTGTAGACGGTCGGTATCGGCGGACGGAAGGGAGAGCGATCGTGGTGAGGAAGCATTCACATCGTTGATGGCGGTCCACGGCGGCAGCTGGTAGGTCGACAGGGTCAAATGAGTCTGGGTAGGGAGCTCATTTTCGTAGTGCACGGGGCAGGGCGGCGACTCGGGCGTCGGTGATCGCTCTGGGTAATCATAGTCGAAGGCAGCGGAAGACGTGGTCGAAGACTTTCTTCGAGCTCCATTGCCGGTCTTCTTCCTCGAACGCAGCTTGCGCGGGATCTGAAGGGTCTTGTTGATGTCGTCGCGCACGAAATTGCCCGATGCATGGCTGTTTCAAAGTGGGAAAACCGAGCCTGTCAGTACATGAAGTTTGGGTGGCGAGCAACAGGAAAATGTCGCACGTGAAGACGATTAAAGCTGGGCTGTGCGAGCGCCGTTCTGCAGAGCGGCGACGGTCACTGAGGCGCTTGAAGGAGTAGTAGCTGAGTTGGCGGATGAAACTCGCGAGACTGCAATCGGAAGGAGTTAGGGTCAATAGGCCGGTCAGCTTGTTGCGATCGCTACGTAATCCATGTTCATCCACCTGCACACGGCTACTTTGCCATCGTCGACCCCGACAGTCCTACAGACGTGTCCGTGGCTACCGGCGAACCCACGAACCCGCGAAGAGCCGCTGCTTGGCGGGGACTGACTCGCCCGAACTCATCCGAGCTGTTGCAATGTGAGCGCAGACTGACCTTCGAAATTCCCACTGAGGCGACAGAGCTGCCTTGGCTTGAGATTCGATGCTAGTAATCCCGAACGTGTCGTTGCTGATCCACCTGAGCCAGTCCGGATGCTGCTCGGCGGAAAGCAACCTGCGACGCGCAAGACCCCACAACGTCAGTTTTCCTGCAATCGACAACGTCGCTGCCTGCTCGTTTCCGCCGGCCATTGGGCTCTCCTAGTTCGTATCGCCCGGGAGTATAGGCAGAGTTGACAAGCAAGCGAAAGAGGCGACGAACTCGTGCAGCTTGTAGACAAAAGACGAGCGGGACTTGTCGTTTTGCGCCATGATCGACCGCAACGCTGACTTGCGAAGGTAGAGGAACCTGTCGCGATTCTTGCAGCGAGTCGAGCGTAGGTGGTGAAGTGAGTCGGTGTTGAACGAAGAGGACGGGCGGCGATAGAAGGCAGGCTGGCTGCGCGGCGCACCAACGAGAGAAGGCAGGCACGCGAAATTTGTGCCAACGGAACAAGCTAGCGTGAAAACTCTCTCTGCTCCAAACCTTGTTTCGTTTTTTTTTTCCTTCCACAGCGGTGGGCTCCGTTTACGTGTGTATCTCGGCAGCCGGGACGCAGCGGCGCAACAAGTCGGATCGTCCGGCTTGCCGACCTGCTCGATCGAGTCCAGGCCTCTGCATTTCTGGCGGCTCTCGAGCGTCTCGCTTGTCTTTCGGCGCTCTCGCCGGACGCGACACCCACCTTGGCGCGCGGACGCGGAATCGACGAGTCCTCTCAGCTCAGCATCGTGTAGATCTCATCAACCCTCGCCGTGTTTATGACAAAGGTGACTCGGAAATGAAGTCGAACGATGGTGCATCTGATCTGCATGGCAATCTGCAGGAGTGCAGGCCAGGCCTAACGGAGGTACGGTGCAGGAGGCTGTTTGCGATCTGCTTCGACCTCGTATCGTGCGCCGGGCCTGGGATACAGGTGGCCTCTGTGCCGTACCTTGAGTGTCTGGTTGCGCTCGGGACAGCTGTCGATCATTTACTGTGCAGCGCGTGCTCCTGCTGACTGCGCTGCGCTCGGGGCGTACAGTAAACCGCGCTGACTGGTCCTCCCCTTCGCGGCGGGTGTGCTAAAGACAAGGCCTGGAAGGGATCGCAGAACAGGAGGATGATTGTGAACCGACTGAGGAGGCGGCACGGTCCCGGTACCGGCCCAGCCGCAGCCGCCGCGGGTCCCGCTCCGCCTGCATCCCGGTTCTCGTGCGAGCGCGCGCGAGATTACGTGTTCTCCCCCTCTCGCGTCCGCACGAGATTAGATCCTCGGTGAAGGCGAGAACCCCAGACCGCGCTATCGGCCGCTTCTCAAGACCGCTCGCTGGGTCCGACTCTCCACGCAGACGCCATGGCAGAGCGTCAACCCTAAATTCGAAGGTGGCTTCGAACCGAAGGAGGTCAACGGCAAGTTTCATGGTTCCCGCCAAGGTTGCAACGGACGTTTCCTGCCACCTACCCATTTCACCTGCCCAAAAAACTTTACCTTCTGTCTCGAGGTCGTTCGAGCCGTCGATTACGGTACTGTATTTAAGGATACTGTAACTCATGTATCGACAGCGCTAGCTTCTTGTACCCTGCCACGATCGAGGCGCGCACAATGAAACCCCAGATTATCGAAGGAACACAAAAGGAAGCTCGACATCCTCGCTTTGTCCTCGCAGTATCCGCGGACCGCTTCACTGTACAAATTGCTTCCGCCGTTTGCTCTCGGCCCTTCGAAGCATGAGATCCATACCCGGTCTGTCGTATTTCCGCAGAAATACCGTCCCGGAGCGACAAGGGCGAAACTTTGCTCGAGGTCAGTCAGGGGTGGCGGACAAACGTACTGTGAGCTGCGGGGTCAGATCGAGCGCGCACAAACCTTGATCGACGGGATCATACGACTAGTCAAGACTGTCTGGGCAGTACTGTAGATTGCGCAGTGCGAATGAAGCCTTTGTTGAAAGCTTTTAACTTCGTCACATAGATACATTCCCACTTTCACCTCTTCCCAGAGCGAGTCAAGGCGTTTGCCAAGACGAGAGGAAGGCATGATCTGATCAAGTTCGTACTCGTGCTCGGGCCGTTTGACAAATCTTGCCGTTAGGCCCCGTTGTAAACCCGGCAACACCCTGCCGGATCTTTCGTTAACGAAAACCCTCTCAGTCCCGACAAGTTTTAGGTTCATCTGGTTCTCGAGAATAGAGTAAACCTATTCAGCTGCGGGAACCAGGAGAAAGCAAAGCAAAGCAGAAAAAGGGAAAAAGTGAGACTCGAGGAAAGCGCCGGAGAAAAAGAGAATAAGCGCGCGCGGCTCGTGCCGAGAAAGCAGAATCGATATTGTTTCCCCGTGAATGCAATCTGCCACTAGCGCATTGAACTGCAGTGACCCACCTTGACCACTCTCACCCTCGTCAAAGTACTGGGTCCCCTGCAGGCTGCGAGCCAATTTCGGGACGGCCATATAGAAGGGTCCACTGATCTGATCGAGCGGTATGAGATCTAGTCGGGTTGGGGGTCAAGGTTGATGTATCTCGCTTCCTTAATTCCATTCTCTGCAAACGACGCCAATCTTTACATCGCGACAACGCATCTGTTTGAGAAAAGGAAAAGTACTGTTTTCAAGCGGGTCCTAGTCTCGATTCGAGTCTCAACAAGCGTGGTGTTCCAAGCTTTTTGCATCATACTGCCGCCGCTTCCGTGTCTGCTGTCTCGGGCGTCTGCTGTTCGAGCTGAGCGCGAGTCGGAGGAATGTATCGGATCTTTGGAGGCCTGGGGTGATGCACGTGCTTGATATGCCAAACCTAAAGCAAAACAATCTCTTGTGTCAGGACGTCTTTCGAGAAGTATGGTCAATCGCGCTCTCACCATTGAACTCCAGCTCTGAGCTGTTGTGGCAGATCCAGACGCACCAGTCAGTCGTTGCTTATACCAGAATGATTGCTTCTTCGTGTCTTCGCACGTCACGCAATCGAATCGATCTCCGAGCGCGAACAGATCGTCCATTGAACTCGCATCACTCAGCTTCGGCGCGCTCGGACAGGAATCATTGGCTGCTGCAATGATTTGTCGGATCGCTTGGATCTGAGAAGGCGAGCGTGTGAACAAGTCGTCTTCAATCGACGCTTTGGCACCTGCACAGCGGCGGTAGTGATCGAGGATATCAGGGAAAGCATCGCTCGTCTTGCAGTCCCAGTAGCGGGGACAGGACATGGCTGAGGTACAGAGCCAGAGTAAAACTTGAGGATGAACTTCAAAGGCGGGATCGAGGGTTTCGTAGGCGACAAGCAGGTTGTGCCGGACATTCTCTTCGAATTCCTTTGCGTACTGTTGCAGATCTCGGGAAATAGTCGTTCTTTTTGCGCTTGCGAATTCTTCAACCGTGAGGCTGTCGTAGGCGAGCAGTGCAGCGACAGACGGGAAGCTGAGGAATCTCTCGAAGGGAGGGTAGCAGTACCATCCGGGCATGCCCGAGATCCACTCGTCGAAGTACGGCCTGAGAGCAAGCTTGCGCTCCTCTATACACTCTATAGCTTCTTTCTCGAGACGTTCGATTCGGTTTGCATCGAGAAATCTAGTAGGGATGCTTGGATTAATTTGAGCGCTGCAAGGACAGACACATAGCGACCGCTTCACCTCTTGAGAATCGGTCGGATACGTTTCCAAACGCTGTAGGTAAGCGGTCGGCTATTGCAGACATCAGGGTGATTTGCAAGGGCGGGTCCATGCAAGCTGTGACGCAAAAATCAGAAGTTGCACCGTGATCTACGAGAAAGCGTGAGCTATAAACTCACTCTTGCTCCTCGTAGCCGAGATCGCGAAGCTTGATGATGATCCTAGAGGAGAGTCATACAAAAAGTCAGCTACCTTGCTGCGCGATGCCTTGACTTGTGCATCTGACTCGCTGATTGAACCGAATCGTTTTCCTCTCTTCCTCTGCCTTTGCCTCGTCCACCTGGCAGCGCAATTGCCACCTTTCAATCATCGCCTCGTCGGCTTGAGCTTGCTTTTGGATGTTTTTCCGGGAGGCGATGAGCCTTTCCAGAGCCTCGGGGTCGGCTTCTAGCTCGTCGAGCTGAACTGTGGCACGTTCGAGCCTCTGGATACATCAAACTCAAGATCAGTGAGATCAAACATCTAAGACGCATATCAGGATGAGCGCTGACCGGTTTCCACCAAAAGTGCCGATCCATCCCAACTGAGAACGATGGGGGACCGCCTGAGAGCGTGAGCTCAATAAGATGTAAGTTCTCACGGACATCATGTATTTATCCTCACGTACATAACGAGTACGGCACCACTTCGAATGCGCGCGGGTGCAAGAGACTTTTCTTGATGTATTCGCGTTGTTTCGAATTGTCCTGCATGCATTTCTCACAAGTACGAACAAAGTGAACGTAATCGTAGAAAAAAGCTCGTCCGCTTCCACATACGACACATCCGGGTTCGAACAAGAGCGAGGCGAATCCCCACTCGGGTACATCGGGTCGTTGAAGCGCGCTCAAGCCAACTTGTTCGCGAGCGCATTTCCAAACGGTCTGGCCTCGAGGCGAGTGCAGGATCGACCTGAACATGGAACACGTTCGTGACATGGCGAGTAACGTCTTGGGGTCCATTTGCTCCATGATCAAGCACAGGATGTCGAGAGGCATCGACGCGAACGCTTCCAAGTTGTTCACCTTCTTCTTGCTCGATGATTTGCCAGTCCTCTGTCGCTTGCCAGCCTGTGGCTTCTTCTTCGGCTCTAGGGAAGCGACTGACCATGTTTGCTCAACTATCAGATGAGGTGACGCCTGCGAAATCGGTCGCGAGAGGGGGAAACAGAGCACAAACCTTCAAAGGTCTCATCGTCTTGATTCGCGCAACCGCTGTCGTCAAGTACAAGCGTCGCCTGGCCTTTGCTTTTGATGCGAGCGCTCGCGCGAGTAGCCATTGTAGACGATGGATGGCGGAGAGAGAGCAAAGAGAGAGAATCAGAAATCGGAAGCTCCACTCAAGAATAATCTCCCGAAATTCATCTCTGACTATAACAAGAGCGAATTGCAAGAAAGTTGACGATAGACAGGGTAACGTCGTCAAGGGTCCCAACCTCTACGTTCACAATCAAGTCCCGATAGTAACGAGCTGCTGGTCGTCGTTCAAAACATAGAAAAGTGAAAGAAAAAACTGCAGTTGTACATTGCGATTTTGCGAAAACTGATCACAGTACTCCTTCCCAAGCTGTTATACAGCGTTCTTTTTTTCCCCTTCACGAAGCGTTGTTGCAGAATCGAGACCGTCTAGGTCGAGACTGGGGTAGGTGCGACGACAGGGCGCTCCATCAACCACGCGTCTCTAGGTTCAATCTTCCTGTAATAGTCGGGCACGGTTTCCTGCGTAGGAACCGAGTCAGACTTGCGATCAAGTATAAGACAGAGAAAATCGCTCAAAACTGACGACGACCTTGAACCCAAACTTTTCCCAGAATTGCCTGCCTTGGTCGTTTCCGACTTGGACGTGACAACTGAGTTTCTCGATCCTACGCCTACTCCTCTTGGCCTCTTGTGCCGCTCGTTCTTGTTTCTTGCGTTCCTTCTCGGCATCGACGGGGTCGACGGTCGACTGTTCAGGTTTCGCAGCAGCAGTCGTAGTCGGAACAGGAGGAGGCGCAGGAGTTTTGCCCTTCTGAGCAGCCTTCTTGAGTGCTTTTTTCGACAGCGCGGGAGCACGAGTCGATTCGGGTTCGTTCTGGACGACCGGAGCGAGTTCCGGAGCGAGAGCAGGTTCGGGCGCGGCGGGTTGGTTCAGAGTTTGGGAAGCCGATGCGATCAAGTGGTGGATCAACTTGGATGCGAGTCCTTGGTTGCGATACGGTCTGCAGATTGAGTAATAGTCAGCGCAAGGGGTCGGCACGCATAGAGGATCACTGGAAGGGGGAAAACTGACGCGAGGACGCCGAGGGTCATGATGTACAGTTTGAACGCATCCTGGTGTCGATCGTTCTGTTCGGCGGTCGGCTGGGACACGGCTTGATCGAGGTCGGTAGGGCTTGCAGCCGTGCAAGGTTCGATGCGCGAGATGAGGACGCCGACGGCCAAGTCTTGGTAGAATACTGGAAACGGCAGGGAGAGGGATCAGCCAAGTGGGGTGTATATGGCAGGGTGGTGTATAACTGACTCAGTTTGTTGCAGTCCTCGGGCGAGAGGTCCAAGTTGAGCGAGTCTTGGTAGAACTGGTCCGAGTACGAGACGGGGAACAGGCAGTTGTGCAGCTTTTTGACGGTACCGAGGTTGTTGGCCGTGCTGTGAGAATAGTCGTCGTCGTGAGCGGTGCTCCGAGGGAGGAGCCGAGCGGGAACGGGACGCACATGTCGCCGAGGTTGACGCGCGGTCGAACCCTGATCGGTTTGCCATTGATCGTCGTACCCGCGGGCACGAGAGGCGGGAGGTCGGGCAGGGCAGACAGGATCGCAGACATAGCGCGCAACTGACAGGCGGGACAAGAGAGAGCGATCGGATGCGGCGCGCGCGTTTCGCATTTCCTCCGCTTGATCTCCATTTCGCCTGCACTCACGCTCTCGCCTCACTGGTCGCCTGAGATTTGCTTGCTACTCAAGAGCTCGCTCGTATCTGTACTTGCAATCCCGGCCAGGTGCGCAATCCCGACCAAATGGCGCCTGCAACCAAACGCAAAGGTCCGGGAGACCTCTCCGGTGCTGCTACCATCAGCCCCGAGGGGGTCCACGGGCTCGACGACGAGATGACCGTCCAGCTCCTCGGCGCAGGCCAAGAGGTGAGCCCCTCGATCTCCTTCTTCCACCGCCTCCCTCGGGACCTCACCTCGCACTGGCTCTCGCGCCGCACCCCAGGTTGGACGATCGTGCTGCGTCATCAAGTACAAAGGGAGGACGATCGTCTGTGACGCCGGCGTCCATCCCGCCTTTTCGGGAATGGCCGCCCTCCCCTTCCTCGACGAACTCGACTGGAGCACCGTTGACGCCATCTTGATCACTCATTTCCACCTCGACCACGCCGCATCCCTCACCTATGTCATGGAAAAGGTAACTTGCCCCTGATCCGGAGTTTGATCTCTCGAACTGTACTCACCCTCGCATGTTCCCGTTTTTAGACCAACTTCAAAGAAGGCAAAGGGGTCGTCTACATGTCCCACCCGACCAAAGCCGTCTACAGATACCTCATGTCGGATTTTGTTCGCGTATCGTATGTCATCCTGCTACTCTCCGCGGATTTTTGAAGATTCTGACTTAGGTTCTCCTCGTGCTGCAGCACTGCCGGAACGGACGAGAACCTCTTCACCGAAGAAGAGATGCTCACGTCGTTCAACTCGATCCAGTCGTTCGACTTTGAGCAAGAGATCCTCCTACCCCCTTCGCGCAATGCCGAGACGACCGCGTCAGTGCGGTTCACGTCCTTCGCAGCCGGACACGTACTCGGAGCGTGCATGTTCCTGATCGAGGTCGCTGGAGCGCGAGTCCTCTACACGGGCGACTACTCGACTGAGGAGGACCGTCACCTCGTACCCGCCAAAGTACCCGACTGGGAACGAAATCCAGATGTCATGATCTGTGAATCGACCTACGGGTAAATGCTATCCTCAATACCCGTCCACGCCCATCACCATCGAGCGTCTAACCGAGACGATCGCCTGTTGCAGTGTCCAGTCTCATGAACCTCGAATCGAGAAAGAAACTCAATTCACCAGTATGTAGAACTCCTTCTCTCGGGTAATCATCAAGACTTGCCCTTGACGAGTCGTCTGTATCCAGACTTGATCCAGTCCATCATCAAGCGTGGGGGTCGCGTACTCTTGCCCGTCTTTGCGCTCGGCCGAGCACAGGAATTGCTCTTGATCCTCGACGAGTACTGGGCCGAGCATCCTGAACTTCAACATGTCCCAATCTACTACATCTCGAGCCTCGCCATGAAGTGCATGGATGTATATCGACAGCAAGTCCTTTTTCTTTTTCACTGCCTTGTGTTCCCTTGCAAAGGGGCCCTCGAGCTGATAGCTGGTTTGGGATCCGCGTTGCAGGTACATCCATACCATGTCGCCAAACGTGCGCTCGAAATTCGCAAGAGGAATCAACCCGTTCGATTTCCGCGGCAAAAACTCGTTCATCCGTCCGCTCGACAAGGGCATCTCGAAGTTGAACGACAAGAACCCATGTGTCGTCATGGCCAGTCCTGGGTTCCTCACGAACGGAGTCAGTCGAGAGTTGTTGGAGAAGTGGGCACCGGATCCTAGGAACGGATTGATCATTACCGGATACAGTGTCGAGGGAGTCATGGCCCGTGTGAGCAACCTCTACCGCTAGGAAAAACAAGCTTGACAGTGCGCCTCACTAATTGTGTATCGATTACAGACGATCATGAACGAGCCACAGGACATCCCAGCACTGAACGGAGGCGCCAAGATCCCTCGACGCCTGTGAGTTGACAGTTTTTGCGTGATCCAACTCACACGTCTCTGACCTAAGACCGGGATCGTTGCAGCTCTGTCGATTACATCTCCTTCTCGGCACACGTCGACTACACCCAAAATTCGAAATTCATCGACGAAGTACGAGAATCATTCTCTCTTGCCCGGTGTTCTGCGCGAGCTCACGTTTCTGGCCATTTGTCAGGTCATGCCGTCGCATTTGATCCTCGTGCATGGAGAAGTCAACAACATGTCTCGATTACGATCAGCACTCAAGACTCGGTTCGCCGAGAGAAAGAACGATGTGCAGATTTATACGCCCCGGAACGTTGAAACGGTCCGGCTCGAATTCCGTGGAGAGCGTATGGCAAAAGTGAGATTCTGACGCATTGTCGAAACAGCGAATGGGTTGAGGCACTAATGTGGAGTCCACCTGTATTCGGGAGCACACAGGCTTTGGGATCGCTCGCGCTGACAGCACCAGCACCTCAGACGGCTTTGTCGGGTCTACTCGTCTCGAAAGATTTCACCTACACGCTCCTGTCCCCGTCAGATTTGCGAGTTTTCACCGGATTGTCGACATCGGTCATCTTGCAACGACAACGGTTGCGCCTCTCGGTTTCGTGGGACCTCGTTCGGTGGCACTTGCAAGGCATGTACGGCAAGATCAAGGAAGGTCGCGATCAGGAAGGGGTCCCGACCATGAGGATCATGCAGGCGGTCGATGTCAAACTTGCGGACAAGCACGAGATCGCGATCGAGTGGGTAGGAGGCGCGACGAACGACATGGTCGCAGATTCAGTACTCGCGGTTGTACTCGGGATCGAGAGTAGTCCGGCAAGTGTCAAACGTGAGCTCCTGAAACCCTCCTCCAACGCCTGGTCGGTCAAGGAACATTTCTGACTCGCTTGATACACAGAAACATCTTCTCACGACCACCATCATCATCATCACCACGCACCGCATCCCTACGCGGAACCGCCATCTCCGAAACCCACATTGGCACCGAAATTGGAAGACGACGAAGTTCCGGAAGCGGAAACAGTTCAGGAAGATGAGCTATCGACATTGCCATCCCGACTCGACCGCCTTATCGCTTTCCTCGATTCGTACTTTGGTTCGGTCGAATTGATCGAACCTTCAACTGCAACCTCACCTACACCCTCTTCGCCTGTTCCAGCAGCCGAATCCGCAACATCTCCTCCTCCTACTCCAACAACCGAGACCGCCGGAGAAACCGAAGTCGCGATTGACGAAGTCAACATTGACCCGACTGAACCGGCAGAGAAATCGGAACAAGAACTCGCCAAAATTGAACAAACCAAAATTGAACGGGAACAGGAAGAGGTTGAACGAGAGAAGCACAGTCCTCGAGCGCCGGTAATCCGAGTTAAACTCGACGATTATTTCGCCGATGTCGAAATCGAGAACCTCGTTAGTAGATCCTCTCCCTCTTGTGTATTCTGCGATACGATATACTGATGAGTTTGAATTTATCGTTCTTTTTTTCCATCAAGACGGTCGTCTCGGATTTCGTTCCCCTCAAACGACGAGTTGAATCGGTCGTTCAAATCGCAATGGCGATCGTGACTCCATTGGCGAGTATCGGAGACCTCGGGAACGGCAGCAAAAAGACTTCGTTGACCTCGTTACTCGAAGACCTGCATCGGGACAAAAAGACGAAAGAGTCTATTACTCTCTAAGAAGCGGATATACAACCAAGTCTTTCTTCTTCAGGCGTAATCTCCTAAGGAAGCAGACGATCGTCTCGGTCGAGATTCTTTCCAACTCCTGTCAACTTTTCGTCTTGTAATTATTTTCTGGTATGTTTGGGCTATACTTGTTTTTGTGTGTGTATGAATGAAACTCCTATCGCATCATGATTTCCGCATACTCTCTAAACCTGACCGCACGCACAAAGAAGAGACCAATCTCCTGTCGAATGTAGTTACACCCGTTCGAGGTCTCATCGTAGCGACACCGCAACATAGAGAATGACAGTTGCAGCGGGTTTACGTAGAAATCAACACAAATACACAGAGACAGAAAGAATCGCATGGTAGTGAATGAAGAGGATTTGCAAAATTGGCACAGAAGTAATGAACGAAAAACAACAGAGAGATTACGTTTGAGAGGAGAAGACAACCAGAAGGAGAAGAAAACCCCCAACACCAAGAAACTATTATACGTCTATACAGAAACCACCCGAACCCGATCGCCCGAACCAGTCGTACAGCTCCTTGAAAGCTAGTCGTCTTTTTTTGAATTAGCCGTGTTTTTCCTTCAAGCGAGCCGAGTTCCTTGCCTTCGCGCCTGGTTCCATTCTTCCCAGTCGTTCAACTCTTGTCGAATGCGTTCGAGTCGTTCTTGATCAACCGGATGAGTTCTCATGTATCCATCAAGCAGACCCACCGACTGCTCGGTGGCATTGTTGTGAGAGTGGTGGCGAACCGTGTTGACATGGTTGAACGGTAACGTGGTCGAGCCCGTTGATGTCGTGGTGGAAGGATTCGGGGAGGATGAGAGTCGATCTTCCCAAAAATCGAGCGCGAATCGAGGATCGATACCGCTTCCGGCGAGTAGTCTACAAAATCAGGGAAAGAGAGAGAGAGAGAGTCAAGGATTCGAATCGAGTTTGAGCAATCAGAGAATGTCGAGACCGGGAGAACAGCCGAGACATACCTGAGAGCGACGAGGTCCGCCTCGGATTCTAGTTTGCGACTCTCGCAACTGTTGGCAGCGTTGCCGAACAGACCAAATCCTGCTTTTGCGCCTTCACTGAGTGATTTACCGACCGCGTCGTTGATGAACGGGCCGAGAATCGCCGTTACGGGGTAGAGTAGCGTTCGAAGGACTATCAGGAACGAGAGCAAATCAGTGAGGTGAGTCCTCGATACCCGAGATAGTTGAAAACATTTTATGAACGTACCATCTGAAGCGAGGCGAGACAGGTGAGGCATGAGGAGGTTTGTCGAGGCGTAGCTCTCGAGGGTGTGGGACAAGATCAGATGCGCCGCTTCGTGCGACAACAGGACTGCGAGAGACTTGCATTGCTCTTGTGTCGGGAGAGTCGTAGGAGCGAAGTAGGAAGCGATCGGATCGGGTTCCGTGGTTGTTGCAGGAGTTGCTGCCGTTGTCGGCAGCGAGAAGAACGACGCGAGACGACCAGAAGACGGTCGCGATGTCGTTGGAGGCGCTTGTGAAGGCGAAGCAGTCTCGCCCAGAACTTGCTTCAGGAAACCTACAGGGATTCATGAAAGGTAAGGGATCGCTTGAATGAAAGGAAACAGGTCAGAAATTGACTTGCCAGTGTAGACAACGATGACTCCTCTTCGACCGTGGTGTTCGAGGTTGTGGTGCTCAGGAGCGAATCCAAAGCTGAAAGCGTTGTTCTCGTCCCGGTCGATGACAAGGATATCGTATTCGACCTGCAACTGTGCTGCATTCGAATTGGTCGAGCCTTCAAAGTGTTTTGACACGATCAACTCGTCCTTCCACCCCGGTTGACAAGGCGCTACTGCTCTCCCTTCGAGCGGGAACTTTGACGGAGGTGGCCGTAATGCCTCACCCTCGCCTTTTGCACCCGAACCTTCTCGGGTGAGACCCTCGACGACTCCTTTCTCGAGCGCCCTCAACACGGCTTCCGTCCACCTCACGCGCCAATCGCGGTGATCGAGTACGACTCCTCCTAGTAACATCCTCCTGCCCGTGACGGGATCGACCCCTTCGTCGGGTAGCTCGAGAACTTGGCGCAAGATTGCGACCCAATCGAGCGAAGTCCCTTCGGGTGCGACAGGTTGCGTTTCACCCAGGTGGACCTGCGCGGTTGTCGCGGGTTGTGCAGTGCGTCCTATCGATAGGATCCCTTCGACGAGTTCTGACTCTTCGGCTGGAGACAACATGACGAGGCGCCATCGGCCCGTGACTGGGGTGCGTTCAAGCGATGCGAACGCGACGAGGCCGAGCAGGATGAAGGGCGAGAGAAGAAGGAGGGGCAATCCGATCATCGCGTTCCAGCGCGATAGGAAGCCAGACGGTCGAGTGAGTTCGCCGGCGTAACACGCGGCAGCGAGTCGACTGAAGATCGAGGCGGTGAGCGAAGACGGATCCCGGATCTGTCGCTCTCGTAGCGCAAAGATCGCTTTCGATCGGATCGAGAGTGGAAGAAGCGTGAGCGAAATGCGAGTGACCCATACGAGGACGTGGAGTGCTTCGGTCGATTTGAGCGCTGTCGCGAGGGGCAGGAGGAAGTGGACACCATGACGACATTGGCTCGTCGAGAAACCTCTCGCAAAGAGGGAAGTCGGAGCTGCGGTCGGCAGCGACATGTGAGAACGGAGAGCATGTCGATGCAGGGCCAGGGCAGGTTTGTCCGATGTTGGTCGGCACGGGGATGCGAGACGGAGTGATTGCAATCCGAGTCCACTCCTCGCGATGCCTCCGCTGCCTCCCCTGCCCTCGACGCCTTGCAGCCTGCGCGCGCTCGGCGACTCTTGCCAGGTGAAAAAGGCGAGGCCGGTGCGCTTGCGGAGGATGTCTGCGCGCTTGAGTGCGTACTCTTGTGGTCGGTTCCACTGGATCCGCTTCGCTCGCTGTCGCCATGCGCGGTGGTGTTTGTTGTACGGCCTGGAGGACGAGTGCGCCTTCGAGTACCAGTACGCGCGTCGGAATGTCGAATAGTCGAACGCGTCCTCGCCTGTGCGGTGGAAACGATGCTCACTCTGCTGCGAGCGAGAATGACGATGACTATGACTCTCGCCTGGACCGGTCCGACCGCCGGCTTCGAGATTGGCCTCCATCCTCTCCATCCAGAGCTTGCGAAGGCACCACTTGTGATGGTGACGCAGGTCATTCTTCGAAGCCTTTGACCCTTGCGAGAAATGAAGCGCGACTTCGGATTGAATGGCCTTGACGCAGTAGCGGAAGTGGGCCGCACGTTGCGGTTGATGGCGGCGACGCTCGTCACAAAAGGCGAGAGGGAAGCGGCGACCCAGTCGGAGGCACTGCTCGGCTTCCTCGGCGCATCGTCCACGACGGCGATGAAACACGCCCGAGAGGTTCGGGGTACGGAAGCAGAGTCGGGCGGGTCGCGGCGCGGAAGTGCGCGAGCGTCGGTAGCGCAGGCGGTACAGGTGAAGGAGGTGATATCGTAGCTTGCTCTTGAGTTTTCCCATGATGCAGTCAGCCTTTTGGCGAGGAGTAAAGAGTCAGATAGGTGCGCTCGATCCTAGGCTAATAGCGCTCACCTCGCGCGGTCGATCTCGCTTGGAACGAGCTTTCGACCCTGTACTCTGCCAAGAGTGAGACTCGTGCGATGGGTCTCGGCGGGGTCTGGATTGACTCGATTGGAAGCTGGTCGCGAATTCCGACAGCTTTGCGAAGCTCGCAGGGGTCGTTGACAGGTGCCGCGTGGTGTTGCTTAAGGGCGTCCTTAGGCAGTTTGAGCCGTTAAGAGGGAATCGCAGGGCTGCAAAGTGCGGCTGAAGACCAGGAACGGTGCTGAGAACCGGGCGCGGTGCGAGCGAAGTGCGGAAAGCCTGTCGCAGCTGCGGTACAACCGAGTTGAAGCGCGACATGGTGGTCCGCGGCAATGCAGATCGTGACTATGCTTGCGATCCTTGGGGCTGGTTAATGATGGGCGTGGTCGATGCGATCAGATGCGAGATGGGCTCCGAGTGGAGCAGCGCGTGCAGTGCGGGTCGACGCGGCTCTGCAAATGCGCCCCTCGCGAGGCTTGCTGGTCTACGGTGCGGCCAGATTGTCCCGGGCGAGTCGAGAGGCCGGAAAAGTTGGCGACAAGGCGAGACGACAATCTAATCGCAGCAAACGCGAGTCAGAGCAATCTGCACTGTAAATCGTTCAAAGGGTAGATCGACTCGGTATATAGTCATACGATGGCTTGTATAACCAGCCGGCGCTAGAGAATTGTGTCGAGCGCGAGCGCTGAGCGCTAGCAGAATGTCGCGCACCGCTGACGGCGCCCATCGACCCTCATCACCACACCTCCTCTTTGCACATCACCATGGAAGGTACGCTAGTATCGTCTCGTATGATCCTCGAGGGACCGCAGGCGCTGATCGCTCGCGCGCAGTCTCTTTCGGTATCACGGGCAAGGACTACGTCTTGTTCGCGTCCGACACTTCGGCCGCTCGCTCGATCGTCAAGATGAAGTCGACCGAGGACAAGCAGAAGGTCGTCGGCAAGCACCTGTGCATGGCGTGTCAGTCTCGTTCCCTTGCCGTCGTCTAACCCAACTCGCCGCGTCATTCTCGCCTGCCCCTCCTCCGCTCTCCGAGACTGACGCATGCACTACCTGCAGACTCGGGCGAACCAGGAGACACGGTTCAGTTTGCAGAATATGTCGAGCGCAACTTGCGCCTGTACCAGATCCGGTCAGTCTACCCCCTCCTCCCTCCCCTATAGATCATGCCACCTCTTCTTCACTCTCTCTATCTCGGCGAGTCAGCTGACTCTTTTGCTCGCTACAGCAATCACGTCCCGCTACGACCTCCTTCCGCTGCGTCGTGGGTGCGTACCCAACTCGCGCAGTCACTTCGCTCCCGGAAACCGTATTCGGTCAACCTGCTCCTCGGCGGGTACGACCCGACATCGTCGACCCCGTCGCTCTTCTGGATCGACTACCTCGGTACCCTGGGAGACGTGCCATACGCCGCTCACGGCTACGGCGCATACTTTGCGTTGAGTACGATGGACAGGTGGCACAAACCAGACGGCACTCTCGAGGACGGACTCGACTTGCTGAGGAAATGCATCAACGAATTGGAAACGAGGTCAGTTTCGGCGCTCTTTCATCGTCCTCGAAAGGTCTCGCGAGATTCTCAACGGGATTGTGCCCCCTCTTTGTGACTGCAGGTTTATCATGAACCTGGGCGAGTTTACTGTGCGAGGTAAGTGTTCTATTGCCTGGTGCTCGTATCTGTGTCATTCGCGCGCGCTGAACTTGGAATCTGAACTGACACGTTGTGACGGATGTTAGTGGCGGACAAGGACGGAGTACGGCTAGTCGACCTCAAGACGGGAGAGACGATAGATCCTGCAGTACACGCCGCCAAGCTTCAACATTGATCTCGTGAACCTTGCCCTCTTTCTGGTGCCGACACTCGTGAACAGAGAAAGGACTCTTTGCAATCCAATGTTTTGTACAAATACCCGAAACGAGGTGGAACTGTGTGTCACCGAGGTGGACAGGTCCGAGTGCGAGCTTTGCGCGTGCCGCACGACTCGAACCTTTCCCGAGTACTGCTGCGACCCACTGATGGTTCCGATCTGACTGAACAGGCTCCAACGCTCTGGAATTGCAGGGAAAGGGCCACAGATACTTGCGCATCGATAAGGCCGCTTCGAAGACGAAATCGGGCAGGGATCCGAGCGCTTCGCATGTCTTTGCTGGAAGCGCGATACTGTATATATGATAGGCATAGCCGCATGCCTATTGGCTGTACGCTGTATAAACCGCCCAGCTAGCCAAGAGACCCCGCAGACGGTCAGCTGTGCTATCAATTGTGTGCGACAGTGTGCAGCGCGGGACAGCATGCCGGTCGGACCGCGTTGTTGGCAGTTGTTTCCGCCTTGGCTGCTTCGGCCTCGAGAGTCGAAATACGCTAACGAAGTGTTTTGACCCGCATGTCGAGCTCGTGATCCCCGTTCAGGTTCCGAGCGCCTGTCCGTTGAGCACGAAAGTAGCGGACCGACCTCGAGGTGCGCATTCGCTAGCGTCGTTTGCCACGGGCTCAACCCCGTTATCGTGGGCAAGCAACATTCCTCGACGTTATCACCATGCGGGCGGGACTTTGCCGGTAGCAACTTTGTCGCGTCCGCGCGCCGCGGCGCTCCAATTGATTTCACCTTCAAATATCGATCGCGTTTTCCTAAACTCACGGCTCTCCGGTTCCTCTCGCTCTCTCTCTTGTTTCTACTTCCTGTGTGTCTGCTTGGGTCTGTCAATCTCTTCCGCCTGGGTCTCTACGTCTGTCGTTTCAGCAGGGTTCTCCAACCCGATTCCACTCGTTTCTCGACCGCGGACGTTCCGATCACTCAACATCTCGCGCAAAGGTCATCAACTGCGGCCCGGACCTTCTTCACTCACTCGTCTCGCACATCACCCCGACACTGCGTCTCCGTCCCCGTCAGTCGTTACAGTCACTTCAGCTCTCGTTTCATACACTCGCCCTCCGGTTTCTCGGACTTGCACTCCGAACACTTCGGATTCGGACGAATCATGCTGTGCTCTCTGCCGCTCCTCGCCCTCCTCCTGCCGCTGCTTGCGAATGCCAAGGTAGCCGTATCGAAACGTCAAGATTCGGTCGTACCCGGATCGTACATAATCGAGCTCGAGACTCCTTCGTCCGGTCAATTCTCCAAACGTCAAGGTGCAGTTCAACCTCTCAATGTCGACAACGTGAGGAGCATCTCCTACTTTCCTTCGGCGGGTTGGCAGCGAACTGACTCAAACCTCGGAGGATGTTTCCATTTGAGCGGCGTACAACAGCTCCTCTCGTCCGTGCTGACTCATCTCGCGCAACCGGTCACGGCAACAATCGAATCCCTCACCGGATCGAGCGAGTCGTCCTCGATCACCCTGCCCAAGTTCAAAACCCGTCGTACCTACAAGTCGCTCCCGCAAGTCTTTGCTGGCGCGGTCGTCTCGGCCGAAGACATTGCAACGAACGAGGCAGGTGAAGAAGCCAAGTGGGAAGATGTCGTCAAGGGTCTCGAAACAATCAAGGGCGTCAAGGTGAGGAGGGACTTCTGCGTCAAAGATGAGGATTGGTGTCCCGATACCTCGCCGTGCTGATCCGTTTCGTTCGCTTGCTTCAGCGCGCTTGGCCAGTCCGAGTTGTCCCTCGTCCCGAACCCGTCTACATTTCCGATGCCCCTTCGGGCGAGTACAACTCGACTCGCAAGTACCGCGCACATGCTGCGTTCAACCCCACCGTTCGCAACTCTCCCGACGATTACAAGAACGATGTCTTTCCCCCGCACGTCATGACTGGAGTTGACAAGCTTCACGAACAAGGGATCCTGGGCGCGGGAGTCAAGGTATGTCTTCACCCGGCTCCTTTTTCGCTCCGGTTGTCATCGTCAGGCTCGAGCTCACGTGAGAACGTATTGCAACAGATCGGAGTGATCGATACCGGTGTCGATTACAAGAACCCAATCCTCGGTGGATGCTTTGGAGAGAACTGCCATGTCTCGTTCGGCAAAGCCTTTGTCGACGACAATGGAAACCCGAACGAATCCGCCGACCCTTGTAAGCTTTGTCCCTTTGCTGCTTTGCTCTGAGCGGATCAATCGTGACCTGACGCCTGCCCTTGTTATGCAGACACGGACTGCAGCGAGCACGGAACCCATGTCTCTGGAATTATCGGAGCTTTGGCCAACAACTATGGTTTTTCCGGAGTCGCACCCCACGCCAACCTCGGCATGTACCGGGTCTTTGGCTGCACCGGATCTGCCTCGGACGACATCGTAAGACTTGAGAGGATTATATTTCCGCGGGAAACGGCCCAACGCTGATGTCGAGACATGCTAGATTGTCGATGCTCTCCTCCAATCCATCACCGACAAGTGCGACATCGTGTCGCTCTCCCTTGGAGGCTCGGCGGGATGGCTGGACCAGTCTCCGTCGCAGTCGATCGTCGAACGAATGAACGCGCAAGGTATCATCACGACGGTTTCGGCAGGCAACGACGAGTCGGAAGGTCTGTTCTACGCGAATGGTCCTGCTGCGACCCGCACTGGCCTCTCCGTTGGCTCAGTGTAAGTCTGAGAGTGTTCCAGAAGACGCTCGATTTGGGTTAGCATTGACCCTCTCCTGTGCGCAGCGATGTGACGCAACTTCCTGCGTACTTGGCCAACGTGATAGGTCGACCTGCTCTGCCGTACCTCTCTTCGCTTCCCCTCGACCTCTCGTCTCTCCCGTCGAGTGACCTCCGCGTGTACTTCACCTCGACCGACTCGACCATCAAAAACGACGGATGTTCGCCTCTTCCCGACTCGACCCCGAACCTTGCGAGCTATGTCACAGTCGTCCAACGTGGTAGTTGCACGTTCGACACGAAGATGGCCAACGTCGCTGCGAAAGGAGGCAAAGTCGTGCTCATCTACAACTCGGCGACCGCAAGTTCGTCAGTTCCGTACCTTGCCACCGACAATACTGGCCTCGCCGCAGTTGCGTCTCTCCGACGAGAGGAAGGATTGCGTCTGCTCAGCTACTACCAGTCGAACCCGCGCGGATTGCGCATCGGATTCACCACGACTGACAAGCCGACTTCGGTCGAAGATACAATCTCGGGTGGTCTCGTCTCGTACTTTTCTGAATGTAAGTCTCCCATTGTACTGCGGACAAAGCTCCGAACTGACAGATCACGAGCTCCGGGGGAAACAGTTGGTCCGACTTTCGAGCTGTATGGTCAACCTTCGCTCTCTGCACCTGGTGGCAACATCCTCTCGACCTTCCCGCTTGCTTTGGGAGGTCTCGGAACAATCAGTGGCACGAGCATGTCGTGCCCTCACCTCGGTGAGTAAAGTCACGCTAACTTCGGAGGATCGGTCACAAAGCTGATGGCGTTTTCGTTTGCAAACGATGTGATGGCAGCTGGAGCTGTCGCCTTGCTCATTTCGCAAAAGGCTTCTCAGAAGCTGTCCCCTCTCGATGTACGGTCTATCTACACGTCTACGGCGGCCCAGATCCCGACTACGAGGGGCGGCTCTGTCATTGATTCCGTATTGCTCCAGGGCGGCGGCGAGTCACTTTCGCAAACGTTTCTCCTTGATAGGCACTGACAGATGCCTGCTCTCCTCTTTCCAGGTCTTTTGCAAGCCGACAAGGGTATCGCCACGGGCTCAATCGTCTCTCCTTATGAGATTCAGATGAACGACACCGCTTTCCTCAACGGCCCGCAACAGATCACGATCAAGAACACGCAATCGTTCCCGGTCACTTACACTTTCTCGAGCTCGAGCGCTGTCACTCTCGGCACCTACGACCAGGTGAGTTAATTTATGTGAATGTTCCTCCTCAATTGCTCCAGCTCAAATTGTCTTTTCTGCCCAGTCCTTCCGAACCGACATTCTCATGTCGACCTCGCCCTCTGCGATCTCTGGGACGATGTCTCGAGTTGTCTTCTCGACGAACATGATTGTCGTTGATGCTGGAGCCTCCGCTACGGTCTCGGTTACAATCACGCCCGCCCGCGTTTCTCGCTCGGTGAGCGATCGATTCCCGTTGTACTCGGGTTTCGTCGAGATCGAGGGATCGGCACCTGCATGGGGAAACGTTCAAGAATCGCTTGTCGTACCCTTCTTCGGTCTCAGTGCAAAGATGATCGACATGCCCAGTGAGTCTTTCTTCTTTCTTCAATGCATTTGAGGGCGCTGTTGGGAGAAACGCAAGCTTATCGAGTTATCCTTCAGTCCTTGATTCGACCGCGACTGTCTACGGGGACATCAAGTACCCTTTCCTGACGGATGACGCCGGAAACTACCTCAATCAGGCGACGACGCTCTCGATCAACCGAGCTCTGACCGTTTACACCCGTCTAGCCGGTCAGTGACTCTTCCCATATTCTTGATTCGCGATCGAAGACTGAGCATTACGTATGCATTCTTGCTTACAGCTGGCACTCGTCGCATGACGATTGACTTGGTCGATGCCAACACGACTTTCACATCGACGATCCCTACCGACCGCAGCGTCTCCGGCACTTCTGCCCGCATGTTGCGTGTGCGCAATGAGTCGCCTTCGACTCTGGTCGGCGCGATTCCCGAAGCTTCCGATTCGAACCTCTTCGATGATTCGGCGATCGTCTCGTTCGCGACTCTGCAAGATTCGGTCAAACCTGCTTCGTTGGCAGCTTCCAATACTGGTGCTGCACTGTACACCGACACTCCGACCGTCGGCAACATCCTCACGGTTGGACTCTCGCCGAGGGACGCCCTCGTTAGCAACACTCCGAACCCGGCGAGTGACACTCAAACTGCCGTCGCCGCGAACGGATACGACTTCATCCAATCTGGCAAACAGTACAAGATCCTCGTTCGGTGAGTGATGAGAATCTTCCGCTCGAGATTCAGGGTTGGACTGATCATCTCGTCAAATATCTGTCGGAACGTTTTACAGTGCCCTCAAGATCACCGCTGATCCGACTCTCGCTTCCTCTTACGAATCTTGGATCTCGTACCCAATCACGTTCCAGTGAATGTCCTCCTTGTTCTCACCGGATCTGCCTGTTTCTCTTGTCTTGCTTCTACCCGTTCCATGTTCCAATGTTTCTTTTCGTGTTTCGTACCTCTTACTTGCCCATTACTCTGTCTCACTTTTCAGTTGTTCACTTGGTGGAGATCTTCTTCCGTGCCTGTCTCGGTCTCTTTCAGCTTACCCCTTTTCTCCACGGATACCATCATCTCAGTCCCGGAATCGCAGATTACTGGAAAAGCAGTCGGAAATGCCAATGGTTCTCTTCTCGCAGTTTTCGCTCTCGTGAGAAGCCTTCAAGATCAACTGTGTGAACGAGCATAGCGGTATTTCTGGAGAGACATTTTCTAGGTAGGATAGAATTCTCTACAATAACTACGAACAATGCATGGCTCTTTTCGCAATCGCAGGAAGGAGAGTTTTGATTTCTCCTGTCTGTTTTGAGGATGAAAAGGTTTAGGCAAACTCCTTGAACTTGCCCTCTCCAACTTTCGGTTCGGCTTGCTTCGCAGCCTCGATCAAGCACAACTTGACCTGGTCAGCACCTTGAGCAGATTCCATCTTGGTTTTGAGCGCAGCGACCTGTTCAGGTTCGAGTCCGGCAAAGATCAAGTCGAGTTCGGAGAAGCATGCTTCGACGGTTGCGGGAGCCGGGGAAGTACCCGCGACCGTGAAGTAGTTGTTCGCGGTCACGAGCGCGGTGATGGCCTTTTGAGACTTCTTGAGTCCCTTCTTGGCCGCCTCCTTGGCCTTCTTGGCAGCCTCGCGGTCGAGCTATTGGAAAAGAACGCGTATACGAAAGCAAGAGAGAGATGCGGGGTCCATGGGGAAAGAGT
Organism: Sporobolomyces koalae; assembly: GCF_050403365.1. Classification (NCBI taxonomy): domain Eukaryota; kingdom Fungi; phylum Basidiomycota; class Microbotryomycetes; order Sporidiobolales; family Sporidiobolaceae; genus Sporobolomyces; species Sporobolomyces koalae. The sequence goes on from NW_027481768.1 coordinate 462,546, forward strand.
CAGTTGATTGAGGATTCCTGTTAAGGGAAGCGAGACGACTAACCTTGTCCTTGGCATCCTTGTCGGCTTGCTCCTTCTTGGCGAGCTCTTCGGCTTCCTTCTGCTTGCGCTCCTCCTCGGCCTTGACCGCAGGGTCGACCGCGGCACCGGAGCCGGCAGTCTTGCCCTTCTTGGCGTCGCGCGCAGCCTTGTCGGCAGCCTTGAACGCCTTGATACGCGGGTCGGAAGCGAGCGCAGTGTCGACGAGGGTGCGGACACGCGTGTTGTCGCCCTTCTTGCGCTCGGCGCGTTGCGCCTTGTTCTTCTTCTCCTGGTGACGCTTCTCATCACGGCTGCATCGAGGTCATGCCACCAAGCGTCAGTGCTTGGGCCCAAAGGAAGAACGAGAGGGAGAGCGAGGGAACCCGACGTACGAGTCGGCGCCTTCGGGTGCATCCTTGTCCTCGTACTCGAACGACCTCCACGAGTCAATGTTGTACCACTTGTCGTAGAAGCTCTCGACCTCGGACTTGGAGGTCTCGGGTCCGCCGAGGGACGGCATGGGCTGCGTGCGAGAGAAGCGGGACTCGCGCTCGAACACCGGGGTCCACAAGTCGTAGAAGTTTTCGGCAGTGGTCTCGCGCGCGGAAGGGAACTCGTCCGAGATGGCCGGGTCGACCGAATCGAATTGGCGGCGGGACTCGAGCTTGGAGAGGGTCTCCATGGCCTTGGCGATACACTTGAAGAACGAGTCGTCGTTGCCGTCGCCTCCAGCAGACGCCTTCTTGTCCGGGTGGTGGCGGAGAACCTTGCGACGGTGAGCCTTCTTGATCTGCTCGTCGTTCGCCTTGTAACGGAGGTGTTGGAGACCGAGGACGGCGTAGTGGTCCTGCTCCTTCCACTTCCTCGGGTCCTGCTCGAGGATGTGCCTCTCCTCCTGCTCGCCTCCGAGCTCGGCGTCCTGGTCGTCCTCCTCGACGACCTGGGTGCCGTTCTGGGCAGCGAGCTCACGCTCGAGGCGGTCGTCCTCGGCGAAAGTGCGCTGGTTCAGGATGCGGCGGGCATGCGCGTGGAAGGCAGGTCCGGCAGGGTAGACAGCACCCGAGGTCGAGGGAGCTGTTCACACATGCGAGGGTACAGATGCGCCAGATCAGGAGGTTGCCATGATGAAGCGAGATGCAAGGAAAAAAGCGGGCGCGCGACTTGCCCGAAAGAGGCGCGAACGACGCAGGCTTGTACGCCGCGGTCTTGACGGGGAGCGCAAAGTCGAGCGAGACGATCGTAGGGTGCGACATGATTGGCAGACGTGTGAGTAGAGCGGAGAGCGAGTCCGCTGCGAGCGAGACGATCGAAGCCGGCGCCGGCGTGCATACATCGCATCCTCGACCTGTTCTTGGGGTATTGTTGTACTACCGCGCTTCCTGATAGCGTTTGTTTAGCTTGCAGACTCTCGGCGCGCGATTGCACGAGGCTCCGCTTCACTGCGATGAACCTCGAGTTGACGAGTGCGTTCCGACCTCTCTCTCGCGCTCACGAGCTCGAGTACTGCTGAAGATCTTGCAATGATGATGTAGGTCCGTTCTCAACGTCGTTCCCGGAGAATTATGAATCATCGCTCGATGTCGCCGCCTTGACCGCGCGGTTCAACCCGTCCGGCCTGTTTGCGGGCCACTACATTGCGATAGGCAGGCAGGACGGTGTCGTGCTTGTGCTCGACTTTGAAACAAAGAACGTTGTGCGCTGGCTCGAGGGCCATGTCAAGTCGGTCATGACCGTCTGGTGCGTTCTCACCTCTCCTTCTTCCCCTCGACGCCCCTCGCACGCCATCGGGCTGTCAATTATATTCCCCCACGCCTCTTCCTGTTAACAAGTAGACTGTTGCTGACATCTTTGACCCTGTTCGTCAGCTGGGCGCACAACTCTCGCTACCTCTTAACCGCCTCACGTGATTGGAACGTCATGATTTGGGACTTGTCCTCGACCGCATTCTCGACCGTGACGGGCGAGCGTCGCAACACGATCAGGTTCGATGCGCCAGTCACGTCGGCAAACTTGCACCCGAGCAATTCGTGCGTCGGGCATTCTTCCCCATCCTCGCTCCGTCGTCGTCTCGCGGGGTCTGGGCTGAACCGAACTCGTCACACACGCCGGTCACATCGCGATCAGCAAAATTTGTATCGTCACCCTGCACGCACAGACACAGCCCGTCCTCGTCGACTTGCGCAAGAGCTGCCAAGGTCGATGGGAACTCGAAGTGCCAGTGCCCGAGGAGGAAGACAAGCCGGTCCAAGAAGGTGCGACCCACAACGGAGAAACAGACCCGCAGCAACAAGATGGGCAAGAAGAGGAGGAGGATGAGGAGGAGGAAGAAGACGAGGCGTCCATTCGGAGAAACAGGTAAATTCTGTTCAAGCTCTTGATTTCCTCTGTAGACTGACGCGTGAGGAGTTTCTGACGCGACAGGGAGATCTCCACCCTCGCACGCTTCAACCCAAGGGGCGACCTAGTCTATGTCGGCACGAATCGCGGCAACATTCACATCTGGGATGTTCGGACCAAAGAGGTGAATCGCCATGCTCTTATTCATTCGCTTTCCCAATCCCTTGCATGTCACTCAACTTGCGTCCCCTCAAAAGTGGCTCTGGACAGAGTACATTGGCAGTCCCGCCGCCATCCGACATCTCGAGTTCAGTCCCAAGGGAGAGTGAGTCTCGTCCCCTGCCCCCTCGACTCGAAGCGCCAACTCCTGACCCTGTCGCTTGCTACCTTAGCGCAATTATGGTCAACGCCTCTGATCGGATATTGAGGTTGATCTCGCTCTCTCCCTTCCCTCCTCCGCCACCATCGCCTGCATCACCACCGGAAGACGAAGACGAGCATGACCGTGCCGAACCAGAACCCTACGAACCACCACCACCACGACCTCCAAGGATCCCATACTTTGAGACCATGCACAAATTCCAAGATCTCGTTAATCGGGTACCTTGGAACGGTTGTGGGTTCTCTTCTGACGGGGAACATGTGATAGGAGGTAAGGGCAAAACTTTTTCTTGAGCTCTTCTTTGTCTCACCCGGATCCTGCCCCTGACGTTCGGTTCCCGCTTGACACTGGCAATAATTTGACAGGTGCCGACAACAAGGCGTCTCACAACATTTACATTTGGGATCGAGATTCGGGAGGATTGTCAAAAATACTCGAAGGTCCGAAAGATCCGCTCGAAGACCTCGATGTGAGTCCCATCACACAGATCCCGGAAAAGAAAAAGAAAGCAAGGACGCTCAAAGATAAAATGGTTCTAACGCCAAATTTGTGGCAGTGGCATCCTTTGAGACCTTTGATTTTGTCGACGAGTTCGATGGGGCTCATTCATACATGGGTGACTCCGATCATCGAGAATTGGGCCGCGTACGCACCTGGGTTTGAAGAACTCGACGAGAATCGAGAGTACGAAGAGAAGGAGGACGAATTTGACATGGTACGCCAACCCCTTTAAGCAAACTTCTTACCGGACCACGGGATCAAAGTTGATATTTGAGATTAATGTTTACAGGAAGATGAAGAGGCGTTGAAGAAGAGACAAGCGAATGCTCAAGATGCTCGGGTAGACATTCTCTCGACGAGTCCTCCAAACACGATCGCAACGACACCCATCACTGCTCTCGATGCACGAGACCACAGGAAGACGACAGTGTTGTTGTACCCACGAGAATTGGGTCCGGGGGCTGAGGAAGCCACGAGAGAGTTTGACGATTGGATTCAACTCGAGGGCGATCAAGATTCGGACGAAGCGTTTTGTTTGGCTCCTGAACTCGACGAGATCGTGTACGCTCAAGACTAGCTTCTTGTTGGAATTCTACTTGTCTGTGCGCAAATCCCTCCTTGCGTGCATGCTGGATATGGCTTCTTTCAGTTTGGCCATGTCGTTAGCGTATAAAAGAATAGAGAGGTGATTCAATCATTCGCATGTCTCAACGGGTAATTGGTCTGAAGAGAGAAGGAATGGAACAAGCGAGCGTAATCAGGGGATATCGATATCTGGGATGGGCATGAAGGGGTATCTGGGTGGTACTGCTATGGCGTAGTCAAGAGCCCGAATACAAGAACAACAGAAGGAGACAAGGGAAAAGAGCCACAAAAAACCGCCCTCAAGAAACACATGAGAGAACCGTGAGAGCTACAAGAACGATACCTAGGAGGGAAAGCAAAGCAAACTCATTTGCTCGTGGATATCAAGAGAGGGTTGTCGACTGGGAGAGTTTCGGACGGAACCTTGTTGATCGGCACGATGTGATCTGCTCGATCCACCATTCTGAGGAAGACGTCTTGCCAGAATGTGTCGACTTGTACCGAATCGAGCACGAGTACGTTTTTGCCCGTCTTGCCCCAATTCGATGGATCGTGATCCAATTGTTCCGATTTGTACTGTGTGAAATGGAGCGATCAGCTGCAGGTCACACCGAGCGAAACAAGTCTGCACTGGCTTACATCCCACAGATCAACGACGGTGGATCCGAAAGAGTGTACGCCCGACAGCTCTACATCGACCCGATACCGCGTGGCTGTAGCGCAGTTCCAACATTCAGCAAGCGTGCAATGGACAGCAGTCCGAGTCTAGAAAAAAAAAGCGAACCTGTGAAGAGCTCGGGATTCGAAATATACGCTATCGTGAGCGCGTCATGTAGTGGAGGTCCGGGCATGCCGTACTTGCGCTTGTACGCGGCGGCAAAATATGACAAGTTGGTCGACAAAACATGTCGAAGGGTGGTCGCAGCACGGATCGAGCGCGAACCCGTGGTTGGCGTCATCGGAGGCGAGGGCGGCAGATGCGCGGGACCTCGCAACAGCGCATGGTGGATCTCAGGAGTGAACAACGCAGTGTGCGTGAGGTTGAGAGGCTGTCATCGTATGAAATGCGCATAGCTTTAGTGCTGTATCTTTTGCAACGAGGACGTCTTGTCTGGGCTCACGCAGATAATGACCGGAAGGTTAAGGTCAAACACAATTGCGGCTGCATGGGCATCACAGAGTATGTTGCTTTCGGCGACGGGCGACTTGTTGCCGCGACCTTCGGCTCCGCCCATGAGGATAATGCGCTCGACCTTGTCGAGCAGCAATTCTGGGAATACTTTCGCAAACAGCGCGATGTTGGTCAAGGAGCCCGTACCGACGAGATCAAGTTTCACGTCTTTTGGCAGATCCTGACATGCTTTGGCGATACCGAGTATAGCGTTTCCTTTGATCGCTTGCTCGAGTCCCGCTGCAACGATTGGACTCCTGAAACGGGACAAGCACATCAGTTCAGCTCGTAGCGTACATCGAGCTAGGAATCAAAGATCGCAGCTTACGAGCGATCGAGCAGGCCTTCGACGCCGCCCAACCCGTCGACACCGTGCATGGTGCTTTTTGGCCTGCTCTCCTGCACAAGCGGTTGCGCCGCACCTTGATGCACTGGGATGTCTGCGATTTGATCCGGGGTTCCGAACGAGCACAAGATCCGAACTGTGTTGTAGGCTGCGATGGATTCAAGTTTCAGTCTGATTCGTACGGCCCTCCGAATGTTGCCTTTTCAGTGGACACTCACTCGAGTGCTCGACGCTTGCGTTTCCATGTACCTTTTACAAGTGTAGCAGGAGTCATTAAGGGCTTGCAACGGCTTGCGCATCAAGGCTTGCAACCGGGCCACAGGGAATGCAACGCACCGACGACAACCCGACCAGCTCGATTTGAGGCGAGTGCAACGCGAGCAGGATCGCTACGAGGTCATCCCTCCCGGGATCACAGTCGAGCCAGACTTTCCTACGCTGCATCCCGACGCGGACCCACGAGGTGGAGGTTTTGACTTTTGAGAAGTCCGAAAAGTCGCGCAGTCGGACTTTGCGCGCGCGCCTCTGTAGCGATGTGCCGATGATACTCGAGCTTGCTGAGCAAGCAACCGTGTCGTGAACGCGTGATACTCCGTCGTGAGAATCGTGGCTGGGCTGTTGTTCCGGGCTCGAAGAGCGAAAGTCGGACTTCGGTGCGCGAGCTGTGGAGAGGAGGGGGCGCCGGAAACGAAAAAGGGTGGAGTTGAGAGCTCAAATTAAGCGCCCGTAACGCGACTTGTCTAAGGAGTGGGCGACGGCTGCAGTACTACAAGTCTCAAGGAGTAGGAGAGGGGACTACCTGCAGGAAGCGAGAAAATGAGCCAGGTTCGGTCAACGGGGTAAAATTGTTGTATCGGCCGGTCGCGAACGCGCACGAGGCGCGCCCTGGCCCGTGCGGGAAACGCTTCCTAGGCGGTGGTCGCCGAGCGGGAATCGCGGCCGCTTTGCCGTCGGTCCGCCAATCTCGCATTTCCCATACGGGCGAGAGGTCTTCAATGGTCGTCGGCAAGCCGCATTGGCTGCACCGCGCGACTGCACGACGGGAAATGCACTCCGAACACAAAACAATACACAGTGTTTAATTGAGGCTCGCTCCTCTCGGCCTTGTGGTCGGTCGAGCAAGAACAACAACTGGAAGCACGCGGCCCGAGTTGAATATCGATTGCGATTTTCTTTTTTCACTTTATACACAGGGCGAGAACCGAGTCTGATCTACTGTACATAGAGACCGACGACCGAATATCTAGACGAATTTCCCCCTTGGACTGAGTTTAGTTCTCGACGGTGGCATGAGCTCCCTTCTCTTCCATCACCTTGGCGGCTTGTGCGCAGAGGGCAGCTGTGGAGAGAGCGAATATGCAAAATGTCAGTTTTTAGTGACCTTTGGAATCGAGAGCGCTCTGGGCGAGAAGACTTGAGAAAGGAGACCCACCTCCGACACCCGATCCGTCCTTGGCCATAACGATACTGACGCGCTTCTCGACCGCCTCACCCAAGAGCTCGACGAGGGCTTCCCGCACGCGCTGCTCAAACCTCGGGTAGAACTCGACCAGCGATCCATCGAGACCAAACACGACCTTGTCTCCCTCGGGCTTGTCGTTGCCGGTCTGTCGGACAGTCGCGGCAATCGCGCAGGCGCTGAGTCGGCAACCACGGGTACCGACGATTTCGGAGGCGCGGGCAGCCGCGAGGCAGTCACCGTCGGCAATCAAGGCTTGCGCGATGCCAAGTTGCGTGTGGATCACATCTCGCACGTGCGAGATGGCATCTCCAGACTCTTTTGAGTTGGGAACGGACGGGGCTTCAAGAGCAGACATGACTGTACGTGCAGAACAGTCAGTCAGTAAGTTGCGGCGAGCTTGTCGAGCCTAAATGCTGAACAAAGCTTACCAGCCGTGTCGAGACCGTAGTGACGGTTAAGGGCCTTTGAAGAATAGCCCTTGAAGAGCACTTGCGAGTCGACGAGGTGAAGGAGGACATTTCGCGTCACCTCTCCCAGGTCTGGAGCGGATCATTCAATAGTCAGCGCCTGGACGACTTGCGAGTCTGAGCCAATTAGGTCTCCCAAACGCACACATTCCAGAGATCATCTGGAACAGGTGAACAAGCCGTCAACGATCAAGATTTGATAGGAACTGACTCGGTCGGGAGGATCTCACCTTTTCGTAGGCTTGCTTGCGCGGGTTGATCGAGATTCGGTCCACCCGGCTGTCAAAGATGGTGAAAGGCATGACAGTGCGCTGCAATATCATTTGAATGATCAGTTTCAGCCCTGCTGAAAATGAAACCTCGGGAATCAAGACTCACCTCGTTGTCAAACGCGCCCCCTGCGATTTGGCATCCGATTCGTGTCAACGCTCTCATACGGCTGACAGGACGAAGTTTCATGTCGATGCGCCAACTCACATTCAGTGTTGACCACCATCTTGTCGAGACCTGCAGCCCGGTTCTTCTCCAGCTCTTCCGCCTTGTAGCACATCTTGGTGATCTTGGCGACATCTTCGACGTAGGCTCCGTTCGTACCGGTACCAAAGATACCTCCGCACAGCGCATCACCGCGCTCGTACGCAGCAGCCATGAGCGTTCCGCACGTGTCGTTGACGAGGGCCGAACACCGCACGTGAATGTGCTTGCGGTCGAGCGCTTCTTGGAGAAGTTGCACGATGTCTTGTCCGACGGCGTTCGTGCATTCGAAACCCTGAAAATTCGAAACAGAGTTGCAGTCAGAAACAGATTCCCTTCGGTGGGTTGATATGCCTCACCTTGGTCCAGTTGATGAGGGTTCCCGCTGCGAGGGCAGTTTGAAGTACGGGGAACGAGAAGGTGAATCCAAGGTGCAATTTCTCATCCTCGGAAGCATCGGTTCCAATCTCGGTCAAGAAGTGATCCACCGAACCAGCGATGTAGTCGAACAGTTGAGTAACCTCTCCCATCTTGAGCGCGTCCGAAACTTTGTACTTTTGTTGCTTCATGGTCCACTTGCTGTCACCGAGGAGTGTCACTTCGCACACTCGTAGGTTCGTACCTCCCAAGTCGAGCGCGAGGAAAGTTCCCTTCTCGGTTCCATTCGGGATTTGCTGGATGTACGAAGGGATCATCGGGCTGCAGTTTGGGAAGTCAGTCGGGTCAGGATCTGTGTGAGCAAATGGGAAAGAAATCCGAGACGGGATCGCGCACCAGAAAGTGTCCTTGGTCTCTTCGGTCGGGAGTTCGGTCAATCCCTTGTTGTACTCCCACAACATCTTGTCGGTAATCTCCTTGAGCTTGTCAGTCGGGAGGTCGAATTGAGCCTCGAGGTCGCGCAGGGCTTGAGCGAGAGGCGCAGGAAGGTCGACCGAGGCATCGAGAGGGAGCAGGTACGCGGGAGACTGAGTGGGAGCCATCGTTGCTACTGAAGCGCTGAGGGTGGAAGCGAACCGTGACCTGATGATGCAAGCGACAGCGGACCAAGGAAGCGTGAGTAAAGACAAGAGATCCGATCATCGGTCGAGCGAACCAGCACGCGCGAAACATGACGTTTGCGCAGGCCTCGAAACGTTCAGCGTACCGAGATGGGACCAAGATAGCAGCGTTGCCGTGCTCCTGACTTGTGACTGGCGAGTCGGCGAGAACGAGAGTAAGGACAGAGCCGAGCCCGGAGACTTTCGCTCGGAAATCGATATGGAGTGACGCGAGAATAGCTGGGGGATTTTTTTTTTCTGAGGCGACCCAGTGGGGCACAGTCTGGACCATAGTGGGACTGCAGATCAACGCACGAGACTCGATCAGAGTTGCAAGTCACTCGACTAGGCTATCAAATCAGCTAGAGAGGCAGTTTCAAGGGAAGAGAGATATCGAGAGAGAGAGAGCGGGCAGCATAGTAACGGATGATTCAACAGGTCGTGCAAGAAGGACAGTACCACGAGAAGAGAACGAGAGAAAGCACACAGAGGTCGTAAGAAGTGAAGAATGCGAAGGAGCGAGTGACTGGGAGGGGGTATCGTAGGGGTTGCGAGAGAGACGTTTCATAGCCGATTTTTGAGTCGAGTAAGGTAAGAATTGTGCAGGCCCGAATGCGAGGAGCGAGAGTGATAGCGGAAGCCCCTAACAGCAGTCCGCGGATGTCGGGACTTGCATGCGAACGAGAAAGGTTAAGCGACTGTCGGTGGGCCGTGCGATGTTACAAGTTCTGGCTTGAGATTGTTTCCCAGGAAAGGCACACCCTTGTGACTTGTCCCGCTAGCAGAGCGTGTCATCTCGGGTGGCAGCTCGAGAGCAGGGGTCGCAGCGGGAGTGCCGTTCGGGGTCGGAATCGGCGAGGACGAGAACCCGTCTTCCGCCTCAGGCCATGGGAGCCAAGCCGCTTGCCCTTCGAGGTCGAGTGACTTGGAATCGCGGATCGAACGGAAATTGTTGCCCTCGTGTTTGGTCCTGTCGGAAGCGAGGTATCAGCGGGAAAGCTATGTTGAAAAGATCTCTCTTCTCGAACGCTTACGAGATTGCAGGAATGATGGGCGGTTTCTGATGCCTCAGTAGACCCCAATTGATGCTCGCGAACCATTTGTGCTGCTTGACCTCGCTCGCACCGCTTTGACTGCCTAATCTCTTGTGCTCGTCCTTGCAGAGCAATCGCTTGATGACGCTCTTGCACACGGTGGTCGTCGCCGGGTGATCAGGGAAAGAAGGCTCGTTGCGTAACACGTTCGAGAATGTTGCGTGTCGATTCGAGCCTTTGAAAGGCGTGCAGCCATACAGCATCTCGTACACGAGGATTCCAAACGTCCACCTGAGGAGAGGATCGTCAGGTCGGAGGGTTCTCGAGCGATTTGAGCACAGAATATACGTACCAATCAACCGCGGAGCTGTGCCCTCTACCGTTAATCACTTCGGGACAGATGTATTCTGATCGAGACAGAAGAAGGTCAGCAACGAGAAATGAACTCAATTTTTCGCCTGTCGCCTACCTTCAGTGCCGACAAAGCTGTCACACGAGAACTGAAGATGAGCATAGATGCCTTTTAAGCGATACAGAAAGAGTACTTACGAATTGGTCCTGAAATCGGCGATACAACTTTTCGTATCCACAAGCGGAACTCCATTCGGCGTCATCATCTTGATTCCGGCAGGTGCGCCTCCGACTGAATCCGACTGCTTCGAGAGGTCAAAATCGGACAGCATGATGTGACCAGTCTGATGCAGCAAGATGTCTGCTCGTCATGCCTCGATCGTCAGTACGTTTAATCGCGAGCAGCTGTGGAAGGAGCGCGGTCGGGAACTTACTTTCTGGTTTCAGGTCGCGGTAGATGAAACCCATCAAGTGGAGGTACTCGAGGGCTGCGACGACTTCAGCAGCGTAAAATTTGGCGTCGTCCTCCTGCAGGCACTTGCCTGGTCGAGTCTGAAGCGCTCGGAAGAACTCTCCGCCCATACAGTACTCCATGCCTGATTGTGAAACATTAGCAAATCTCGCGCTTGTGCTGGTCGAGGCACATCGTTTGTGGCTCACAAAGGTACAGGTAGTCGTCTGACTGGAACGAATGGTACAGCGTGACGATGAACGGGTGGTTCGAACCAGCAAGAATCTCCTGCGAGAGTACGGGCCGGATCAATTTCGATGCGTGGACCGGGGACTGGGGGAAATCGTGGAATACGTACTTCTTCGGCCAGTGCGCGCTTGATCTTGTTCCTTTTGATCATCTCCTTCTTCGACAGGACCTTCATCGCATACAACGTCTGACTTTGTTTCTCGCGCACGAGGTACACTTTTCCAACGTCTCCTTTGCCGAGCAGCTTGACCTTTTGGAAACTCGAGGGACCGACCTCTCGGTTGCGCACGCGGATCGAAGACGAAGAGTATGTCCGTCGGAAAGCAGCTCGGGGAGACCCTGCGAGTCCGCCGTTGTTGAATGATGCAGGTGCAGGGTTCGGAGAGGGTGGCGCGAGCAGAGACGGCGACTTGTTGGCGATCGTGGGTGAGGAGCGGGATCGCGTTGGAGAATTCGAGGTGTCGTTCGACGGCTGCTTCGCGGAAGAAGAGCGACTCGAACTCGAGGTAGACTTGCCACGCTCGGATCCGGACGATTTTGACGAGTTCTTCTTCGAGTTGGACGAAGTTAATCTCGAGCCTGAACCCGAGCCTGTACTTCCGTGTGCCGAAGCACCCGAATCGCGCAGATCGCCTACCGGGATGACTCCGGTGGGCAGTGGCGGGACGAGGTCTCCCGCTTGCGAAGTCGGCGACAAGAAGCCGTTTTTCGAAGTCGGGTACGGGTAGCTCTTGTCCGACGACGATGATGCGGCGGTAGTGGACGAGAAGAGTCCGTTCGCGAAGAGTGCCTTGGCATTCGGTGCGGACGCGACCCGACGCAGGAAGCGCGGGAACGTGTGCCCGCTCTTGCTGCCGGTCGATCCTGACGGCGAGGGCCCAGAGGCAATCCTGGTCCCAGTGCGAGTCGCGTCGCCAGCGTGCGGTGAAGCGAGCGGGTCTTTCCCCGCAGCGCGACCGAGCGAGCGAAACTTGTCCGAGCCTTTCCCACTGCTGCTGCCGAGCCTGGTCATCCTGCCGGTGCTCGCCCTGAGGGGATCCCTGCTGCTCTCGGGCGTTGAATTTGTGCTGCTCTTCCAACTCCGTTGACTTGGCGCGGGAGAATTGACAACTTTTGCACCGCTCGCCGACTGCGGATCGAACTGGCCACCATCCTGCTCGAGCGGAGCAGAGGCGCCTCCCGGGGTGGATGAGCTCGGATGCGTACCAGCTGCGTGCGTGAGCGATGCAAATGCAGCCGAGTCGGGCGAGAACAGGTCCGACGACGAGCCGCAGGATTCGTCGAACGGAGCGTGGGGCGCGAGCGGATCACTCGCTGCGACCGAGTTCTTGCGCGAGAGTCTGCCAACCATGCGTTTCCAGGGCGATGGATGACTCGCAGGCGAGGTCGCTGTGCCAGGTGTCGGCGACGAGGTGGAGGTGGATGCCATGGCGGGGTGTGTCAAGGCGCTGGCGGGCGTCGAGGCGGTAGCTGGAGGCGCCGTGGGAGCTGGCGAGTCGCTGGCCATACTGTGCAGCGCTCGTGTGCAGGCCTCGTCAAGCAGTGAGAGCCGGTTGGTGGCAGCAGCTCCCCGATAATGTCAAGTACTCGCGAGCAATTCGATTGCAAACATTTCACATCGCGCCGGTGAACTCAAACACTCGCAAACTTTTTCAGACGTGAAATCAAGGCATGTTGTAGCCATACTAGCTGACTCGAGAATCTCCTGACTGTTGAGGAGCCGGCCCACTTTGGGAGACCCCGGCCCAGGAGATGTGGCGATGAAATTCGAAATTTGGGCGCGCCGAAAGTCGCGCGCACGCAATCGCGGACCGCCAAAAAGATTGCTCGCGCGCTGCTTTCGCTTCCTCCCAACGCGACAGCAATGCAGTCGGTCCACACCTTGCTCGAACAGGAGGCAGCTGCCACCTCGGCTGCCGTCTTCACGTACGACTCGGAGCTCTCGTTCGGGTCGAACCTGGTCGGCACGCAAGATGTCGCCATCTACAAGATGCAGACCCGCGCTGGTGCCGGCTCTGCGCTCGTCGGCTATGTCCAGTCGGCCGCGTTCTCGTCCAAGGGCGTCAGCGGCAACAACAAGCCCGTGACCGTCCTCGCCTCGACCGGATCGTTCCTCTCGCTCGTCCCGTCGCTCCTCGCCCTCCCGGCCAACGACCAGCGTCCCGCCGCTGCCTTCCACGTCTCTGCCCAGACGAGCTCGCTGGCCACAGCCGAGGACTCTGACGCCGAGGCGTCGTTCGAGCAAGTGCCCGAACTCGGCGCCGCGCTCGAAGGCGCCAAGCAGCTCGCCGAGGGCGGATGGACCGGCGCCGTGGTGCTCTCCGAGACTCCCGAGGACGCCGTCGTCGTCGGTACCGGTCTCGCCAAAGCGGTCGCCCAAGCAGGATTCGACCTCGTCAACGTCTTCGATGGCCTCACCGCCGGACGTCAGCTCAACTCTGCGCTCGTTCCCTCTTCGTCGGGCTCTCCCGCCGCGACCCTCGAAGACACTCTCGCGTCGGCAATTCCGTTCTTCTCCTACTCTGGATCGTCTGACGCGACAAAGGTCCTCGTCCTCCCGGCTTCGACATACTCTGCGAGCGCAAAGGCCGCGATCGCCGCTTCGAGCACGACCGACGTCGGCGTGTTGACCGTCCGTGTTCTCAAGCCCTGGAGCGCCGAACAGCTGTTCGCTGCTCTCCCCACGTCGGTCCAGTCGCTCCACGTCTTCACCGAAGAAGGCGAGACGAACGGCAGCTTGTACGAGGACGTCCTCTCCTCGGTTTACGAGCAGGCTTCGAAGCTCAAGGTGCGATCGCTCGCGGTCCCGACCTCGTCTGTACCGACTGTCCAGGACTGGGCCGAGCGACTTGCACAGCTCACCGGCAAGTCGTCCGCTTCTCTCAAATCCCTCGTGCCGGCCCAGGCCAAACTCGCCGTCTTCTGGGATCTCGACGCGTCCTCGGGACAGACTGAGCAGGTCCCTGTCGCTCTCGCTACCGCCTTCTCGGGCGCTGCGACCGGCGTCGTCTCGAAACTCGACGTGCGCTACGACAACTTCCGCCAAGGTGGAGTTCAGCAAGCCGCGCTCCTGCTTGAAGCTGCCGGTTCATCGCACCAGGAATCGTACTCGCTCTCGTCCATCGCCGCCGTCTCGCCTCCTTCTCTTCTCTTCCTCGCGAACCCTGCCGCAGTGCTCAAAGCCTACGAGCCCATCTCGACTTCGACCGTCTCTTCCGAGACGCGCATTGTCGTCGCTGCCAACTGGACCCAGGCCGAGTTCGCGACCAAGCTGCCCTACTCGGCCCGCAAGGCGCTCGTCGAGCTCGCCAATGGAGGCAAGGGTCACCTGTTCGTGATCGACGCCGACAAGGTTGCCAAGGCTCATCAAGTTCGTGCTGCCGACGTCGCCGAGATCGTGTTCTGGACGCTGTACCTTCCTTCGTCCATCTCGGCCAAGGACCTCGTGTCGCTCCTCGCCCAAACCCCGTCCTTCTCGAACTGGAAGTCTGCCAAGCTCGTCGAAGTCAACGGAGCAGTCCGCAACGCGCTCGAGAAGATCAACGTCGAGTCGTCCTGGGCAGACGAGCCTGTCGATGATGATGGCAACAAGGTCGAGCTGCCCGCTGCGTTGCCTACCTCGCTCGTGGCGACCGCGTCTGCACCCAACCCCGATCGCACCTTCCCCGAGCCTACCGCGCGCATCGTCGGCACTCCTTCGCAATCGTGGCACTCGGCTGCGCACCGTCTCTTGTTCCCCGAGGCGTTCAACACCGAGCAGTCTTTCGAGGAGAAGCTTCGCCCCGATCTCCCCGAGAAGAACTTCCTCATCACCGTCAGCGAGAACCGCCGACTCACTCCCAACACGTACGATCGCAACGTCTTCCACATCGAGTTTTCGACCGAAGGCACCGGTCTCAAGTATGCGATTGGAGAGGCGCTCGGCATTCACGGCTGGAACGACGCTGACGAGGTTCACAAGTTCCTTGAGTGGTACGGACTCGATCCCGAAGCGGTCATCTCGCTGCCTTCGCGCATCGACCCTTCTCGCATCGAGCAGCGCACCGTCTTCCAGGTATTCCAGCAGAACCTCGACATCTTTGGAAAGCCCGGCAAATCGTTCTACGAGACGCTGTCCAAGTACGCGACCGACAAGAACGAGGAGCGAGCGCTTCGTTTCATCGCTTGCCCCGATGGAAACTCGACTTTCAAGAAGATGAGCGAGATGGACACGGTCACTTACGCCGACATCTTGCGCCAGTTCCCTTCGGCCAAGCCCACCCTTGAGGACCTCGTGCGCGAGATTGAGGAGATCCACCCTCGTCACTACTCGATCGCCTCGTCGCAAAACTTTGTCGGCGACTCGGTACACCTTCTCATCGTCACCGTCGAATGGCAGACTCCCAAGGGTGAGTCTTTCTCATGCGCATTCGGTTCACGGAGTCAATACTAATCACCTCTCCTTCGCGCCTGTTCAGGTTCTCCTCGATTTGGTCAGTGCACGCGCTACCTCGCTGGCCTCAAACCGGGAGACAAGGTCATGGCTTCGGTTAAGCCCTCGGTCATGAAAGTGAGTCTGCATAGTCGTTTCATGTGTCCGAGTGCATTCAGAAGCTCACCGCGAGTTTCTCTTCCAGCTTCCCCCTCTCGACACTCAGCCCGTCGTCATGGCCGGTCTTGGTACCGGTGCTGCTCCGTTCCGAGCCTTCATCCAAGAGCGAGCGTGGCAAAAATCGCAAGGCAAGGAAGTTGGACCGCTCGTGTACTACTTTGGTTCGCGTCACCGTGGCCAAGAGTACCTGTACGGAGAAGAGCTCGAGGCGTACTTCAAAGAGGGAGTTGTGTCACACTTGGGACTCGCATTCTCGCGTGACACGGACAAGAAGGTCTACATTCAACACAAGATTCAAGAAGATGCCGACTTGCTCGCCAAATTGCTCGACACTGACAACGGCGCCTTCTTCCTCTGCGGACCTAGTACGTTCCTCTTTTGCTACGTTCTCCCTCTCGCTCTGTCGGTTCTGACTCGGGTTCGTTTGCTCGCGTCTCAACAGCTTGGCCCGTTCCTGACGTGTACGAGGCACTCGTCAAATCTTTCGTCGGTGCTGGCAAGTCGGTCGAGCAGGCCCAAGCTTACATCGAGGAGATGAAGGAAGACGAACGTTACGTTCTCGAAGTGTATGTTTCCCCTTCTTGTCTTGCACTCGCCACTTTTCAGTTGCGTTCTTTACCGAACTCGTGTAGCTGACACGATCGGTTGCTGGTTTTCTTTGCTTGCAGTTACTAGGCTTTTCAAAAGGCACTTGGATCATATGTTCTCTCTGTTTGGTTGTAAAGCTGCATATTGCCCTGCCTCCGCTTCTTCACTAGCGAAGAGAGGCGATGATCAGGAGAGAGACGCGATACAACAAGTCTTGGGATCCTCAAGTTTGCTCAAGTTGCAAGGTGGTATTTCTTACAAATCCATATTTGTATGTAACAGAGCAAGAGAAAAGGGGAAACAAAATACAGGGTTGTGCGAAATGCGAAAATTCCAATGCAAACGGGAAAGCGATTGGGAGTCTCCGGATCTAGAGACCATCGTTGTAAAGCTTGCGACACAGCGCCACCGTCATATCTTCGAGGCTGAACTTGTCGTACTTGCGAGCCTCGACTTTCGGGGAAGGTGAGGAGGACGAGTTAGACGACGAGACGGGAGCGCCGTACAGGAGTCGAGTTGCGGGATTTGCGAGCACAGAATTGGCAGACGCGACCGCAGTCTGAGCGGTAGTGGCCGCGACCGTTCCAGCGATGTCTCCAGCTTTTTGAGCGATCTGTCCTGCGACTTGTTTCGAAGGACCCGCTCCTGGCAATTGCGAGACGATCCAATCGGCCGCCGAAGCGAGTCCTTGAGCATCGTGCGAGTCGGGTCTCTGGGTTCTTGGCTCGGAGTCGGGTTTGACGGGACTAGCTGCAGCCTTGAGGGTCTGGACCTCGGCGCCGTCGCCCTGACCTGCCGGAGACGCAGCGAACCCAGTTTCGATCGCCTTGACTTTCGCTTCATTGCCATTCTTCTTGCTCGACCCTTTGAGTTTGCCGATGAGAGCGTAAACGTCCTGCCATTGCCACCCTCGATCCTTCTCCTGCTGTCGCGGTGCCGACTGGTACTTCTCGTCCTCAGTCCCTCCCTGAACCCTCTCGGCCTTCTCGCCTTGGACCGGTTCTTTCGTCTTCCTGAACTCGCTGCGTGCCATTTCCTCGACCGCGCTCTTGCTCGCTTCGGCACTGATCAGTCCGCTCGAGCCTCGCATCTCCCAGTGATCCGCACCGTCGAATGTGCCGAGGAATTCGCCCCATCTTGCGCTGTCGACGTTGACGAGTCCATCGTTCCCTCGCCATTCAGGCGGCGCTGCACGACCTTGCGATACTCGAGCTTGTTCTGCACCGTCTAGGACAACCTTGGGAAGCCAGAGAGGGTGCCAGATCGGAATCCTCTCGGTGCGACCGGCGATCGAATAGTACTTGACATCAGGCAAGTTGGGAGTTGTCGGGTTGAACACGTCGCGCAAGAATGCCGGAGTCAAATTGGCGTATGCCGGAGAGTCGAGAAGGTTGAGCAGGTACGAGGTAACGGTGGTCGAGAGGTTGAATGGCAATCCTGGAAACTTGGTCACCTCGGCATACTTCTCGCCCCTCTCGGCAGCTTGCTTTGCCTTCTGGGTAGCCTTCTTCGCGGCTTCGACTTGCTCGCGAGACAGGATCGGCGATTTGAGTGTGAGCGGCAGGGGAATCGAAGCGTCATCTGGTTCCTCGAGCGACGCCGAATTCGTCATCGAGAAACGCGAGTCTGATGATTCGAGCTCGGTACCGATACCGATGTTTGCTCGACACCATGCCATGAACTCTGAGCCGCGGTGAGGTGTGCAGATGGAAGTGAGTGATCTAGGGTGGTACAGGACGGGGCGGATTTGGGAAATCAAGTAACGAGCGTCGAGCCCTCCCTGCAGGAAATCTCGTGTAAGCAAACTCTTGTAGCGCTATCAGCTTGTATGTATACTCACCATCGAATGAGCGACAAAATTGATGTCGCGATTGAGCAGTGAAGGGGTGTCTTCCAGAGATTTGTGCAGCACATTCGCCCGATTCTTGACCGAGCCAGTCCTGTAGCCAGATAACGCATTCAGCTCCCTTGTGACTCAGGTACAAGATACTTTCGATGCGCACCCTGGAACAGCCGTTACGTAGACTTCGGCACCAATCTTGCCTCTCAGAATTTTGAGCAGATCGCCCCAATAGTGGAGCCGAAAGAAACCCGGACCGCGCACGTCGAATCCATAGAGACCTACAATGCGTAGCGTAAGCTCGGGATCCCGGGAAGAAAGCTGAAGAGGATCCGCACCATGGCACAAAACGATCGGATGACGAGGTTTCAATATCGGATCGTACAAGGTCGGATGACGAATAAGTTCATTGATCTCGCCATAAGGAGATGGGGGCCGTGGCAATAGACATGATTCGCGGGCGGGCTTTGCAACGTTTGGGCTGTTGAGCTCGTCGGATCCTGGCTGTGCTGCCGCTGGGGTCGCCACGGTCGCCGTTCCTCTCTTGAGATAGATCCCTGATTCTGATGCTGCAGCTGGTGTGTCCGCAGTCCTCGAACCAAGGTCGTGATAGGCGAGGGCGGGTTTCGCTTTCGACGAGGTGGAAGAGAACGGACGAGACCTGAGTCTGGCGGGAGAGGATGGGTAGACAGGGTGGGATCTTGAGCTCGCAAGCCATGTACGGCCTGCTATTTGCGGCCGAGCGGGATGTGAAGCAGCAAGAGGTGCCGAACGTGGGGTTGGGGAAACATTCGAATCACGCGCCGAGACGCTCCGAGTGGTTGAAGAGCGAGCATCAGGTGTATCTGAGCCCTGTCTGAACTTGCCCAGCGCGACGGGTGGTACTGGACTCGCAATGCGGATGCGTGCGGGCTGATTCCTGCACTCGTTCACAGTTGTCGTTTGAGCCTGTCTCCGCCGTTTGAGGCTGATCCTTGGCGCGCATTCGCTTGCGTGTATCTCGTCGTGACTTTCTACGTCCGCGCCAATCCACGTCTCGGCGAGGTTGGGGTTCTTGATGAGTTGAGCCGCCGAAGCGAGCGGAATCGGCGAAGCGAGCGCGCAGACCCGGCGTAGGGTCGGCAGCGTAGTCGGTGTCGCCATTCCGAGGCTAAGGGTAAGTCCAAACCAGTCGAGCGCGGCGTTGGGAGTCGGTGGGAAGGGCTATTCCGATTAGTTGGCGATTGACGTCGTTGAAGTTCAGTTTCTGACAGGTCACGTTTCTGTTTGTTTTTCCTTTTCTCTCCCAACAATTTCGCTGCTGAAACGATCAGCTGATCGCTGTCAAGAAAGGCTAGCGCCTTGCCTTGGCTGATCTCGTCTCGTCGAGCATGCTTTGCCTTCCCAAGCTCTCCTTCTCTCGCGGTGTGACGTATTGCTCGCCTCTCGTGCGGCTACCTGCGTCGCATGGACCGTAATTGGCACCAAGCGGATCGCGAGATGCTACGCTTCAGCTGCTCTGGCCGCGTTCAGTATCCGTTTGGCGTGGTCTGTGCGTTTGTGCGGCGTTGTCCGCGGACCCAGCTGATAGGGTGCCTGCGTGTTCCATGCACTTCTCTCGCTATCGCGCTTCTCGAAGAGTAACTTCAGCTTTCTCAATGAGATCCAACCGATCACTCTTGTTGCTCGCGCTCTCGCTCGTGCTCCCCATGGAAGTTGTTGCGCAAACTTCGACTTCTGCACCGACCTTCGGCACGGGCGCATCACTCTCCCAGTCAGTGGTCTCATCACCAGTGGCTACTTCGAGTCGATCTGTGACTTCGCGACCGCCCGCTCCGACGGCCAACAGTACCGATACCACCGGGACTGCACAGGATCTCTTCCTCTGGCCCCCCTCAACGGGGCTTAGGCAATGCGAGCGAGTCACATTTGCGTAAGCGCCTCTCGAGAGAACTCGTTCCTATCTAGTACACCTTGCCTATACTCACGATCCGGTACAGGTTCACCAAGCCGGCGGTACCTCTGACGGTTCGTCCTCGAAGCCGCTCGAACCTGCTCTCCGTCTGCTAACGTCCCATTGCCTCTCGTTGCAGTGCGGAATCTATGTGACGAGTAAGTGCAACTGCCTAGGTAGATGGTCGGAAAGGTAG
This sequence comes from Sporobolomyces koalae, assembly GCF_050403365.1. Classification (NCBI taxonomy): domain Eukaryota; kingdom Fungi; phylum Basidiomycota; class Microbotryomycetes; order Sporidiobolales; family Sporidiobolaceae; genus Sporobolomyces; species Sporobolomyces koalae. The sequence continues at coordinate 482,562 of NW_027481768.1, forward strand.
CTCACGCAAGCACTCCGCTCCAAGATACCTCGACTTACCTCGAGCAGGTTATCATTGCGCCCTCCTACAATACACTCGTTGCCGGCACTTTTTCCTGGCTAGTCGACATGCCTATTGGTCTCAGTGTCAATGTCCAAGTCTGTACGTCTTTCAGCAGTCTGAGGTTCGTAACGCACAGCGATCCGAGCTGACGAGCATCGCGTTGCCTAAAGTTGTCACCGTGAATGGTCAAATCCAACAATACACGTTGCCTGCGATGACCGTGGAGGAAGGAAGTGACAATTCGTGCTTCGGCCGCAACGCGGGTACGTACAGGCCCATGAACATGCATTGACCTCGAGCTGACTAAATCTGGAACGAGGTCACTCCCAGGTCAGAACACGCAAAGCATTCTCTCGTATGCGTCAAGTCTGAACAGCACGTACAGCTACACTGCGTAAGCTCGATCACTTTCTTGCCGAGCGGGCTGAAATCGAAAGCTTAAAACACTTGGGACAGGTCGAATTCGGCGCCAACCCAAACATCTTCCAACAGCGGTAGCGGACTTGGTGGAGGAGGTAAAGAGACCCAGTCATTTCATGACTGTCCTCGACTCACTCGGAAAAAAGCGAAAGTGCTGACGCTCTGTCCACCTCGGAAACAGCCACCTCGACCGCCTCGACCCCGGTCTCCGGAGCGTCGACGCCCGCACTGAACAGTTTCGACAGCACTCCCGCCGTCACTCCGCGCTCGACGAGTCCGAACGGCTTGTCCAAGACGTTCTCGAACATCAAGTTTAACGATTTTGTCTCGTCGGGTCAGATCTCGCCCGCGACCGCAGTGGGAATCGCCCAAGGTGGCTTTGTCAACTGCACAGAAGTTCAGGCACAGACGCTGCCGGTCGCCATCACCGGTGTCGACCTGTGAGTACCGAGAATACCTCGTTCTATGCTCGAGGCGATGCTGATCCGCTGCGAAGGGTCCTGCAGCCTCGCTCAGGCTCGCACGGGTACCGGAAAGACTTTGGCGTTCCTCATCCCGTCGATTGAACGTCTCCTGCGCGCCGAGCAGCAACCGCAGAGGGAACAAATCAGCGTTCTCATCCTCTCGCCGACTCGAGAGCTCGCCATTCAGATTCAAGACAGCGCCAAAGTCCTCCTCGCTGGTACACCGTACACGTGTGACCATGTAGTTGGAGGTACGAATATGAAGAGCGAGATCAACCGCCTCAACAAGCAGCAAACCGACATTCTTGTCGCGACTCCCGGTCGCCTCCAAGATCACCTCGAGAATTCGAACCTCAAGCCGAAACTCTCTTCGCTTCGAGTCTTGATTCTCGACGAAGCCGACCGCCTCCTCGAAGCTGGTTTCCGCCGCGAGTTTGAAAAGATCATCGCGTTCCTCCCTGACCGCTCGCGCGTCGCCCGTCAGACGCTCCTCTTCTCGGCAACGATACCGCAGCAAGTGCACCAGATCGCGTCTCTCGCTCTTCTGCCGAACCACGCTTTCGTTTCGACGATCCCTCCCGAGGAAGAAAACACGCACGAGCACGTGCCCCAGTACTCGGTCACTCCTCCTTCCTTGTACGACCTGTTCCCGACGACTCTCGCCGTCCTCAAGAACGAGATCAAGACTCACGGGCAAGAAGCCAAGACGATGGTTTTCTTCCCGACCGCCCGCGCGACCGGACTCGCATGCGCACTCTTCAAGCGCGCAGGATTGCAAGCATACGGGCAAGAGATCTTTGAAATCCATTCGAGGAAGAGCCAAGGTCAGCGAAACGCCGCCGCTGAAGCATTCAAGGCCGCCAAAAGCGCTGTCCTCTTCTCCAGCGACGTGACAGCACGAGCGAAGTGGAATGGGGTAAGCAATTTCTCCGTCTCAAGCTCACATCTTTGTACCCTGTCGTGCAATCGATCAACACGATCTGTCCGTCTGCTCTTGTCTTGTTCCGATCTCTCGGCGGCATTCGTTTAAAAACTCGAACCTAATTCCGAAAAATCCCTGGTTTCGCACTAGGAACTCTCTTTTCAGTCATCTCCACATCAATACTCGACTCGACTGTGCGTTGAAGAAAACTGTGTTATTTGTTTACTGTTGTCCCGATTTAAGCTCCTGCTTCTCCCACTCCTCTTTTCACCTCGATCCGTCACTCAGCGCTGGTTTCCTAATTAACCTCCTGGTCTGAGATCGGTGGGTCCTGCAGCTTCTAAGAGTGAACTCATTTTATAACATAAGGCGTTAAGTAAGCGCACTGGCACTGAACTTCAATAAATGGGGTGAACCGGGAAGCTACGTGGTATCTAATCGGAAGTAAGCTTCTAATGCTGCTTCTCGGGAATGTTGAAGTCTTCTGCCGGAACCGCACGCTTTGAGCTGCCCGTGCCGACTGAGTGAGCTATGCCACCCTTCTCCCGTAACCTCGACGTCCATCCAGCCATGTATCGCCGGCGAGACGGATCCTCGAACCGCCACTCTCCCGCATGCGCAACGTTTTGCGAGCGGATCCATCTTGTGACGTTTCACTATGCCGGCGACAGTCAGCAATGTTTCTTTACGATCGCAAGATCAGCGAGGTGACTCACAATCCGGGTCAAACCCATGCATCAAGCCTCGCTTTCTGCTGCCGTCCACGCCTTTCGTCGAGACCGCTTCCATATACATTCGTTCTGCGATCTCAGACAGCTCCGGAATCACCTCGGGAGATAGGAACGACTCGACCCATTCTTCCATCCGAGTCCAACCGTCCTTTCCGCTCGAGCAAACCCCTCCAAAGTGCGCTTCGAACAGGTTCGCGACGATCTTGTAATGTTTCGAGGACGCCTTCGTCAATCCCGAATCCAGCCTGTAACAGCTCGAGAGGTAGCAGAGAGTCGTGTTCGAAACAACGCGGTCGCGGAGTTGCTACCGGGGCTCTCTGTCAGCTGCGAATCGACTTGTCACGGAAAAATCTAAAAGAATGGCTCACAGCCAATCCGCCCGTCAACAACTTTGGAAACTTTCGTGATAGAAACGTCCGCACAATAACATCGAGTTGAGCGTCTCCAATCCATTCCAGCCGTCGATTTGAACGGAGCTCGGCATTGTAACAGGCGATTGCTGTTGTCGCCGATCCTGACAAGAAGTCGACCGCTTGCGCCCGTGCTTGCGCGGCTACGTCTGGATCTCTGATCGTCGGCAAGGGCGGGAGAGCTTCCAGCTTGATGGCAAGCTGCGCTTTCGGCCAGTCGGGAGGAAAAGCAGGAAGAATCGGACTGATGGTGTCCATCCGCGTCCACTCGCTGGCGAACTGCACGCGAATTATATACACTATTTGATAAGTTAGGCTGAAAGATCGAGAGAGGGACGCGCGCAGTGACGAAACGTATCGGAAGGCTGCAACGGTCCTTGACTTCTATTCCTCCCGCTCACCCTCGCGAAATCCCGTTACTCCAGAAGGTGCAGCGAGCTCGGTCAAGAAACCGGCTCGGTCGTACAAGCAAGACTTTGCTGGGGCGCGCCGAACGGGCGACTCATTAGTTTCTCCCATCACAACTCTTCCCCACTAGCTTCCCCTTGCCTTTCCCATGGGTCCAAGTGCGCCTTCTCGTTTCTTCCAGTGACAACCTTGTCTGACTGCTATCTCGGCTGCCTGTGACGCTCTCTCCGCGCGCTCCTCCGCTCTATCCCGCTGGTCTCTTTGACAGATTCACCTCCACGCCACGACAAGCTCCGCACGGGTCGGACTTCAGTGTCCGGTCTAGTGTTGTGTTTGTCTGGCTGGTTTTTGCCGGCCTTGGTCCGATTTGTCGACTACACGACAATCAAATCGCTTCTTTGTTTGAACAAACAAGTCAATCGATCAATCCTCGAACTGGTCCCTCAATCTGAGCGCGCCATTCGTGACCGAATTGCGGGTGAAATCACTCTCAATTCCCTGCTTCAAGGAGCAAGAGCCCGTTCATCCTCCGCCAAACCCAGGACTGAAGAGGTCGGCGCTTGGTTCGACACGCGGTACCGCCGAGGTCTCCCCCTCCCCCCTCAACTTGAACGAGCAAGTCAGACCGAACTCGAGAACGTTCTCGCTCGAAGGAGGAAACAGCTCGGGCTCGAGCTACTCGGTTTTGACTGGAACCAGTTGAAAGATGTCCCGATCGACAGGAGTAAATCTCAGATGTTCTCGTACAAGCAAGGTCTCAACTCATGTCGAGCTTGTTTGTTAATAGGCGTTCTTGCAACTCTGCCTTTCATCATTGCGCACACAATCCTGCTCTCCACGACACCTTCGCTCTTGCAAGATATCACGCGAGATACGGCTGCGTGGATCGCCCTACCTCTGCAAGAATCGACCGCAATCGCAGCGCAAGTCCTATCGTTGGACCCGAACGGAGCTGCTTTCATCGCCGGAAGCTACTTGAGACTTTCGACCAACCCGGATGATTACAACTGCGAGAAGCTCTCGGCGAGCGATCCTAGAGCGCTTCTGTACACGATGGGCGGGATCTACGGCGGATGGACGTGGAATTGGTCGACGAGATGGAGGAAGTACAAGACGGAACTTGTAGCCGTTCGTCTCGATTTCATCTCCATCTGGCCTCTTCTGTTATCGATTGATCTCTTGCGTCAACAGACTGAAAGGGAGCCGCGTGAAATGGTTGCGTATTTCAGGCGCCTCGCCAAGTCGCGCAAATTGAACCTCGAACTCGTAGACAACGCGAAAGATCTACTCAAACCTCGTCTCGTATTTCCTATCCCCGGTTCAATCGGTGCCTCCATCGGCGCTCGCTACGGGCTCGAGACACTCGCCATCCTGGCTCAAGATGCGTTCTCGAGCAGAGTCAACGCCGTTCGCGAGTATCACCGAGAACTCTGGGACGACGCGAAACTGTTGACCCCGACTCTCTTTGCTGCACCTCGCTGCTCCGCGCAGGACAACAAAGGGGTCAACGTAGAAGTGCCACTCGCGTGCAATACTCTGCGACAGATGGATCCTTGTGCTTACGTGAGCCCAACGCGCGGAATCGACATCTGTCTGGCGTTGCTGACTCCTGTTCCCACTGAAGTTCACGGGCCAAGTCAAAAGTGTCTTGTCTGCTGTCGGCATGCGCTCGACGGCGAGAATGGCCTACTCGACAATCAGTATCGTGATGCCTTCCTCGGGCGGTTTCGGCATCGGACAGGAGAGCGCGAGCGGATTTGGCGATTGGCAAGCTTCTTTCGTCTCGCATGTCCGCGTCGCCATTACGATTCCTTCGGATCAGGATCGCGATTTCGACATCAGGTTCATTCCGGAATTCAACGGCAAGGAACTTACACACCTCGCCTTCACCGGAGACGATCTGCATTATCGTACCTACCGCCGATGGCTTGGCAAGGTAGTCAGATCGAGAGATCGACTTGATCGCGGAATCTTTGCACCTGACGAACTGGAGGGATTGCTAGGCCAAGAACGCGTCGAGTCGGTAAGCTCGAGACTAGACAACCTCCGAGCTGTTCTCGTCTCTCATTCACTGTTTTGGACCTCAGCTCATCTCTCACGCCGATGACGTGATCGAGAGTCGCGCGGCCTTCAAGACGGCGAATCGCCTCAGCGACAATGCTGGGTCGACAGGTCGAGAAGCGATCTCAGTAAGGATATTTTCCGCTAGACTTTCAGTCTTTTCGAATGCCGACCCTCCTCCCTAGGCTTCAATCTGTTACCAGAAAAGCAAAGGGCAACTCGCCCTCGTCATGTCTATCCAAGGCAGGATGCATCCGCAAAGCGATGACGGCAAGCGCAATGTGGCAGTGTCGCCAGCCACCTTTTTCCTCAACGAAGTCGAATACGACAAAGCAGTTATCAAAGGAAAAGCACCTGTGAGAATCTTTTTTCTGCGTTTTGCTGATTGAGTACCAACTTAGACCTTCGTCCTTGCGCAGGCGTTTGCGCCGAAAAGAAACGTATCCCATGACAGACCGCCTGCCATCTCGGGAACCGTGTGCGTTCAACCACCGCACAACTTCAACGTGGGGAATACTAGCTTCGCAGACATTTCCAACCTCTTCGCGACAGCCAAGGCCTCTGCGCGCGGGGCTACACCCTCGGACAGACTCATCACGCATGCCGCAAACCTCAAAGCTTTTGATAGCGCCAAGACCATCGAAAAGAGACAAATAAAGACGAAGAGCTCAAAGATGAAGGAGCCAGAAGAAGAAGAAGAAGAACAAGAAGACAGGAAACCTTCGACCTCTCGAAGCAAGATTCAGTCTTCCCAAGACAAAAAACGATTAAAGCGGAAGGCAGGCGATGTAGACGATGTCGGAGATTCTGAGGACGACAAGAAACAGAAGAAGAAACGACAGAACTGAAACGACGGAGACGCTTGGCAACGACAGGACTGGAACGACGGAGACGCTTGAAGACGATCGGTAGTGTGCGCTTGTGTATGTTGTGGGGAGTCCCGGGGGGGGCGCTATGAGGAGAATGTACAGGATCGATGTCATACAACCTAATACACACTTCTTGACTAGTCATTTCTAGGCTTATATAGTACTGAGCAATCCAGCTTTCAGCTTGGATTTTGTGCCTTTTTGGCCAGCTGGTGTATTTGGTTAAAGCTCAGAAGCTGAGTTCATTACAATCGATGTCCTGAATACACTTCCCTTTGTCGATACCTCTTCCTTTGACAGACGGTCACACGCAAAGATCGACCCAAACTCGAAATCTCGAAAAAGCTCTTTCTGGAAGGGCCGGTTCGAAATACGGATTGTCATCGGAGTTCTTGCAGGATTGGCTCTGTTCGGCATTGTTGCGATCCTCCTCCGACGTCGATCTCAACGTCGCCTAGAACCTGGTCTTGGAAACCCGGCGATGTTTGCTCAACCTCACTCGATCGAGAAACAAGTCGGGCCCGGTCCGACCTTTGCTCAGGATTATGCTCAGAGTGTCATGAGCGGAGGTGGCGGGTATCCTCGTCAGGCATCTTCGAACCCTCCCGGAACGATCGCAGAACCGGCAAGTCCTCGTCTCTTTTGACCGTGCTCAGAAGAGGAGGAGAAAGCTGATTCAGTGCCTCGATCTGACAGATGAGTTCGCCGACTCCTCCGCCCGTTCGTGATAGCGGCACGATCGGATCACCTGTGAAGAACGAAATCGGCACGCAAGGGTTGGCAGACCCAAACTCGTTTGTCAGTCGAAACAGATAGCCTGAACGAATTTGTTTTGAAGGTATGATTCCGATGCTATGATATGTTCGATGCTTCGATTGCAAGAATGCCAACAAGGCGTAGAGAGTGCAAGTAGACGGAATGATTATTCGTTTACTCTTCTAAGTGAGAGCAACTCCACGCAGGAATGCCAAAGTTCCCAAGTTGTAATGCGTCAAATCGATCAACCGTTCCGCTTCCTTCTTCTGCTCGGTCTGGATCGCCAACAGTTTCTCACGAATCCCGTCTTCAGGGTTCGAGATGAGCACATCTCCGTGGATTCGGAGGAACACGGCGAGAAAAGTTTGAGTCGCTTCAAAGTCTCGGTGAGATCGAAGTCGGGACCAGAGCGAATGGAGGAACGTGCGGAGATGCGGGAGAGTCGTGAGCGAGCGAATTTCGAGGTCGAGTGCAGAGGGTGAGAGTGCCTTGAGGTACTCGAAGAACGATTGATCTGACATGGGCATAAATCCAGGTCAGGGCGTTCTGCCAACATGACTGAACCGGGTAGAAGCTCACAGGTGCCATCTTCTTTTTCAGCAAGCAACCGCCTGACAAAGTCCGTCTCGATCGAGTTGCCTACCGAGTAATCGAGTTTGCGTTTCTTGCCATCTTCGACGAGTGAGTCCTTGTCCTTGCCACTAGCATCTCCGACTCCGAAATCGAATCGAGCGTCTGTGCCGGGCAGGGTCGGAAGGAAGAAGGGAGCGCGTTCGGGCGCTTTCGGCGCTTCTTTCGGTTTGTTGCGCTGCTTGATCGTCTCAAGGTTCAACAAGGTTTGCCATTTCGATCGGGGCATAAGCGAGAGGGTGAGGAGGTCGGCAGCGAGCTGATCCGGAGTCGTGTAGGGTTGAATGTCTTGCCATTTCGTGGGCGCCGAGAGTGCGGACAGAGCTGCAGGCGAGTCGAGTTGCGCGAAGCAATAATTTAGTGGGACCATACTTGAGCGAAGCGAGTCTAGGCAACAGGACGCAAGGCTTACAAGAATCTGTTGCGAGGCCTTGGATCGTAGGCAGGGCGACGTCTTCGAGAGATTCCTCTTCGACGAACGTCAACAGTGACACTTCGGCAAACTGGGCTCGATTCGCCCTGTGCAAATGAGATGCGCAAACGCCGCGTGTAAGTCTCTCTGATGCTGAAAACGCCAGATCGAGGCCAGAAACTACGTACCAGAGGTACACTCCCACACTATCGACATGAGTAGTCGCAAGGAAATCTCCTGTCGGCGAGAACGAGAGACTCGTCGCGACGGATTTGGTTCGGAATGCGTCGACCAGGTTTCCAGTCGGAACATCGAAAGTTCGAATGACCGAATCTTGAGAAGCGGTGATGATCCATCTCGAATCCGGAGAGAATGCCTGAGCGAGCAAATGAGCAAGGTGTGAGCAAGATGTCGTCTCGTCCTGTTCAAAGGTTCAGCGTACCAGATCAAGGATCTGACCTCGAGCCCCTGCCAATTCACGGACAACCCTCTTGGTCTCAATATCGATCACGCGGACGACGAGATCGTCACAGATTGCTGCGAGCAGCGAATTGTCGCGTTGGAGGACGATCGAGGTGACCGAAGCGGTCAACGTCAAGGTGGAGAGGAGTTTCATGGTTTGGAAATCAAAGAACTGCTCGGTCTCGAGTCAGCAAACTTTGGCATGACCAGAGGGCGGGGAATGTGGACTGTCACTCACGTAAACCACTCCCTTGAGAGTGCTGACGACGACCACGCGGTTCAAGGCATCAACTGCGATGCCTGTCACATTCTTCGATCGGACATCGTTTGCTGGTGTCGCCGGGTTGATCGGGATCTGGAACACTTTGCGCTTGAGTCCCGACTGCATATTGTACGCGACTACTTGTCCCGTCGAGCTGCCGACCAATCCAAAGTTGCCACAAGCGGTCACGCTGGAAACCTGTTCAGAATGAGCCCTGCCATCTCAGCTATCGCTACTCTCGCGCCGATGCTGCAGGAAGGAACGCACCGTGACTTTGCCGCTCGCTTCGAACGTGAATTTGCCGACACGTTTGCCCTCGACACTCCAGCTCCTGCCCCTTGCCTCTTCGTTCGAAACGGTGACGACGTCGTCCCAGTCTTTCGATCGCGAAGTCGAATACGCCAGACTCGTGATGAGAGGAAGCTTGAGCGAAGACGGTTTGACATCGAGGCGAGTCGCTTTCCTCGCGATCGAACCTGTCCACATGCGGGTGAAACGGATTAGTACGTCTGTGACAGACAAACGGAAAGAACGCGAGAAGCATGCGGTGTGTGTTTTACCTTGTGACAGTTCGTATCCTCGCGAGTCCCTGACGACGCTCGTGTACCTCAAGGCGTGGTCTTTTCCGGCCGTCAAGAGCGATTTGCCATCGTCTCCGTAGTACCTGACCAAGTATGGAGGTGCATGATGGCCAGACCGTTGTTTGAGTAACCTGGGCGCTGCAGTCGGAGTGTCCAACAACCATTGCTGTGGTCACAAGTGAAATCGTAAGCATGGCCGGACATTATCTTGCCGCGATTGCGGAGCGAGATTTGCATACCTTGACTGAATTGTCTGAACCGCAAGTCATGAACAGAGGTTGACCGACGACCCATTCGATACCTCCGACAGGTCCTTCATGGGCATTGCGAACGAGGTGTAGTAGTTTCATCTCGTTGTTCAAGTCAAACAGGGCGATGTGACCCGAAGTTGAAGCGACTGCAAGAGTCTGTGCGAGGTCGTCTGTCAAAGGAATTTGCCCCAGTTACACCCGAGTCAGACTCTCAGTAGACGAGGTTGCGAGCGTAAACAAGCAAGGACTGACCGTTCCTGAACGAGATGGCCGAAACTTGGCCGGCTCCATCTCCATCGAGCCTGACTCGACCTAGAGATTCTCCCATCCTGACGTCAAACAACGCGCAAGTTCCGTTCGAAAAGCCGACACCAAGGACATCGATCGCGGGTGATTGTGCGAGGGCGGTAATGGCGGCCGGCCCAGCGTTTGACGAGGACGAAGATGGGATAACGGCCGAGGGAGAGAAAGTGTGGATGCAGGATCTGTACAGGGTAACATTTCGGAGGTCAGGACATGAGCGTTTGTGGGTGCGAGAGAGCATGGTGGGAAAAACTGACCCAGTCCTGATGTTCCACACTGCGATTTCACCCTGCTTGCTTCCGACCACCACTTTGTTGAGATAACTCGCAGGGTGCACGACTTTGGTCGGGTGGAATCCGGTCGGAAAGTCAATCACGGCGTACGGAGTGACCTCGTGCTGAACGTGAACATCCTGGTCCACTTGATCGGACATCGAATCGTGGTCGAGAGGATCTTTCGAAGCCGGGTTCGAGTATGCCGGAATGTCCCACACGTACATTCTCCTCGACTGCTTCGAGAGAGCGACGAGAGTGTTGCCAAACAGGACAATCTCGGATAGGTCTGCGTCCGCTGCTGCTGCATCTGTCTCGGATTCGACATCCGATTCCGATTCCGAATCACTCGCCTCTGAGTCCGATTCCGATTCCGAGCCTGAATCCGAGTCTGACTCGGTATCGGATTGTGCTTGTTGGTGGACGACAAAGGTGCCGATCTGTTTGCCTCGGACGAACCTCGCGATGAGATTTCCGCTCGCGGCAAACACGCTCTCGTTGTGCACCATCAAGCTCGAGATCTCCTTGCCCATGTCGGGCCCTGTACCAGAGATTCGAGAGTCAGGACCTTGTACATTCAGTTACTTCCAAGAGAGAGAGAATGTGTGAACTTGCCAACAAAGAGCAGCCTCAAGTTGTCACCAGTCCAGAGGGCCCAACTCTTGCCCAAACTCGTCAAGACGGTCAACGCAGGTTTCTGCAAATGTTTTGAAGCCCTCGATTGGATCACGAGCGGGGTCGAAGTCGAGACATGTCCGAGAGATCGGAACGGTGCGAACAATCCTTCCCGCGCACGAGGCAGACGCGGTTCGGTAGAAGTACCCGCTTGAGGTGTCGTACGAGCTCGTTTGGTCGGTGGCGCTGCCATCGTGTGTTGGAAACGAGAAAGTTGGCCGAGTCGTATCGCCTTTGATCAACTTGTGGACTTTTTTCTCATCTTGTTCCGCAATATTGCTGGAACACGATTCATCGCTTTTTCTCTCGTTCATACCGCACTTTTGTAGACTATCGTTTTACAAACACACACAAAGCTCGACAATGAAACCTCGCAGGGAAGGGCAAGGCAGCAAATTGACCTCTGCCCATGATTTCACCTCGTCCCTTATGACCCTTGGTGTTGCGGCGATGATGACGATGGGTTGTTGTCAATCCCGTCCAACAGCGAGTAACTCTTTTGCAGGACGCACTCTCCACCTTTCTCGAGGTCGATCAGGTAACTGTAGAACAGGCCTTCGCTTGTGACGACCATGATCTGCGGACTCGTGCTATATTCACTAGTGCTTAGCTTCATGGTGCTGATTGTCGAGACTGAGAAGCCTGAGACTCACGAAGAGATCCCGACGATCGATTTGACTCCCGATACTGGAACTTTGAGGTATGCGAAATCACGCTGAGGATCAAACAAGCCCGTGACTTGTGCTGGCAGGAGAAAGTTCGACACTCCTCCTGCCACTGACCGTGTCAACGAGGACAATGATTTTTTCCTCAGTCCCGTCGACCTGGTGGAGTATCCGCTTCGTAGGTCCGTCAGTGTTCTTGTTTCTGCCTTCAGGGTTACCCGAAGCGAGAGGAATGACTGACTGTTTGCGTTTCTGTTCGACAATCTGGTCATATCCTCCAGCATGAGCCATCCCTCGCTCCGAGCTGTATCGGTCCTCTCCATTCTCCCAATCGTTCCCGGCTGCACCTCCCGCATTTGCCGTCGTGATCGAGTGGTTCGACGTGCCGGCCCCATTGACGAGTTTGAAAATGTGGACCGTCTCGGTATCGGAACTGACCGCCATCAACGTGCTCTTCAGGTTGAACCCGATCGAATCGATCCGGGCCGAGTAACTGCCCCGGCGGAACTCGTGCAGTTTGTCACCGTTCGGCAACCCAAACACGCGAATAACCGTACCCTTCTCGGACGACGACGCGAGCAGGGTCCCGGTCGGGTTGATCGAGATGTGCGCGAGCGGCGATTTGTGCGCCCGGAGCAGGTTCACGACCGACAGCGAAACGGCGTCAAACACGAGGATGTCTCCAATCGAGGCCGTTGCGGCACCTCCCGCCGAGTTTCCCGAACCGGACGCGGACAAGTTCGAACCCTGAGACGCGCTCGACGTCGAGGCAGACGATGGTCCCGAGAACGGAGTTGTTGGAGACGGTAGCGGCGATGGGTATGCGAGGTACGAGTTTTCGGACGAAGGCGACAAAGAACAGATGGCTGCGCGCACGCGCGAGGGTCGTCGTCAGCCTGGAACGAGTCTCGCGGGGAGGAGGTCCGAACGGTTGAGAATCCTTACCGTTCGGATTGGGGCTCGTCTCGATTTCGTGCAAGAGTTTCATGTTGCTGATGTCGTACACGTAGATCTTGTCCTCGAGGACGACGACGAGGCGTCTCCGGTTGAGCTTGACGGCGAGCACGGTAGTCGGGAAGGTCAGTTCGCAGATGGTTGATTGGCGCTTCGTGTTGACGATCTGCAACCGGCGCGTGCTAGACGAGGGACGGTCGCCTGCCCCGACGAGGGCGACGAGGGACGTGCAGAAGAGCATCTCGACGATCGAGGTGGCGCCATCGCCTGGACGAGTACGGACGCGTGAGTGGGGCACGGCGGGTCGAGGTGCGCGCGACGCGAGAGAGAGACTCACTCCTGCCATAGACTTTGCCAAACGGGTCGCAGTTGGTGATGGTGTAGCCTTTACGGGTGCCGGTTGCGATGCAGCTAGCGAGCGAGAGTGCTGTCAGCGAGGGCCACGCTGGAGTACCAAGCGCGTAGGACTGACGACTGGTCCTGGTTGAACGCGACGCTGAGCAGATCGGGATCCGACTTGATCCCTCCTCGCGCTGCTGCCATGCGCGGATTCTGTGGGCGGCAGGTGGGTGTTCAAACGGAGCAAGGAGCGCGCGTCGAGGGCGGTGTCGCAATCAAGTCGTTTGGTGCGATTCGGTCAAGTCGCGCTAGGTGCACAGCGGTGTGTTCTTCGAGGTGCTGGGCGCGCGAGAGCTCTTCGAGGTAGTTGGAGAGGGACGAGAACGAGCCGAGGCGGAGGATCGTCATCGGTTCCGCTATACCTTGTCGTCCTCACCTGAACTCGCATACTCGGCGCCGCAATGAGCTACGAAGGGCAGCTGCATCACCCGCACGAGCGAGGGTATCCTCCGTCGCCGCATCTCCTGCTCGACTCGCAATCCGATATTCCGCCGTCGCTCAACCTCGTCCAGGCGCACTGGTTCATCCGCCATGGCGAGCGAGCCCCGGTACGACAGCGTATGGTCGGGATCGCCGACATCCCCGCCGTTTTTCAACTATGCTCGCTCGGACGGCAGTTCTCCTCGGCGGTACTGTCTCTCGCTCCTCCCGCTCCGACTCCTTCAACGATCCGCCCTTCCCCTTCTTCCGGCAACCCGTTCCTGTCGTCGTCTCGGCATACGACCTCTCATCACGCGTCGACGCTCGAACCGACCCCACGGCAAATGGCCGTCAAGCGGTTCACCGAGGACGTCGCTGTGCCCCGTGCAGACCTCGAATCGGTTCATCCCGTGCAGGGCGGTGCTTCCGACTGCTACTGGGGCGAACTGACAGATCTCGGCCGTCAGTCGACCCTGCGCTTCGGGAACCTCTTGCGTCGCGTGTACGTCGACCAGCTGTCGTTCTTGCCCGCGACCCTCGACGCGCGCTCGATCGACGACGCGGTCGTGACCTTCAGGAGCACAAACATGCCTCGCACGATTGAATCGCTACACCAGATCATCGAGGGCTTGTACAACGGCGAACGCGAACGCGAACCGGGATTACACGTCCCGTTCCGAGTCCGCAACTGGATGGACGAGAACCTGTACCCGAACGCGATCTGCAAGCGCTTGCGACATCTCGACCAACTGTCGATCAAACGCAGCGCTGAACTGTACAACCCCGAGCTCGCACGGTTGGACGACCAGCTCGAGCCCGTGCTCGGCAAACCGCTCCGAGTCGATTCGAGCCCGAGAGCGAACGGGATTCTCGACACGTTGATGGTTTGCAGGGCGCATGGGATTCGGGTACCCGACGTCTTTGACGATCGTCAAGTGTTGGAAACGCTCGAGAAAGGGGTCGTGCACGAGTGGTGAGCAAAATTTGGGATTCCTCGAGACTTGCTCGATCGCGAACACCAGCTGACACTACACTCCCTCTTGCCCCAGGTTCGACGGCTACCTGAACCCGGAATTCCGAAAACTGGCAATGGGACGATTGTTCTCAGACCTCCATGCTCATCTCTCGGCAAAAATCGACTCTCCAGCAACCGCCAACTTGAAAGTTGCGATCAACTCGTGCCACGACACTTCGGTGGGCGGGATCCTGAACGCGCTCGGAGCGTTCGATTACCGGTGGCCTCCATTCACCTCTCATCTCGGTATCGAACTGTACAAAGCTTCGCAAAACTCGTCCAATTCGACGTCGTCGGTACCATCGAGCGAAATGACAGCAAAATCGAATCACTTTGTTCGGGTCCTCTTCAATGGTCGAACGCTGTCGATTCCCGGTTGCAAACAACCAGGGAATCACCTCGAGGGCACAAACGGGGGAATCTGCACGTGGACCGCGTTTGAGAACGTGTTGAACGAGGTCAAGATCAGTGAGAAGGAATGGATTGAAGCGTGCGGCAGTAGTGGCGACTGAAGCTTTCGTCAAAAATCAATATGGCTAGACTTTGTTTAGAGCCCCATACCAGCCTTCCTTTGCATACCTCATATGAATAGCGTGGTAGAGTTGTGATTGGGGAAAGCCAAAAGTAAGCTAGACCTGTTCATAACGCGCGCTGTTCCTGTGCACGAGCGCGCCAAACTGCTTTGACGAGTCGTGAGAAACGCGATACGCGTTTGATCTCTGCAGGCCGTTGGAGACTTATATATCTCGCCGTGTTGCTGTCTGTCCGGAATTGGCCAGACCTGCTGATTAGCCAGCGAGTTCGCGAGTCTCGAATTGACTGAGCTTGATCACTCGCCACGTCTGATCGTACAGACCATCACGCTCACTAACCCCTCTCCCCCGCTCTCAATAGGGTTAGCGCCATCTCGTCGCTGGAATCACTGGCACGACAGAACCGTGAACGAGGTCGGAGGGACCGAGCGTTGAGAAGGTCGGTACTGCCGAGACGCTCCAACCAGGCTCGCTCGCCTTTGCCGAATCGCGAGTAGCCTCCTGCGAGATGAGCCGGCTCGCACAGGGCAACAGTCGATGAATTCCCTTGTCTTCGAATCTTTCCCGCTTCTCATCGCGACTCGGCTTGTGATCGCCACGAACCGCTCAACGCTTCGTGAAACCCTCGAGATATCAACATGACGACTACAGCGTCAATTCCAAACTTCCCTTGTCGTGAGTCTGGTTATATCAGGTGCCGCGCTCGAGGTCAGATCGCTCAACCCGTTTGTTCTTGGCCGGTTTCAGCTTACACGACTTCCGGATGTCCACTCTTCAATACCATCGAGGTCCAGAAGCCTCAGTCTCCGACTTGCGGAGGAGGGTGTTCTCCACCGGCAGTCAGCGAGTCGAACCCTCTGCGTCCGCTCGATCCCTCGCTCAAGCTCCCTCTGATTGCGTCTACGCAATCTCGCGCACCTAGCCCTATCCGCCTCCCTCTCGCATCCAATCCGCTGTCACCCCTTCCGCCCGCCTCGCTCGCGTCGAGTCGCGAATGGAACGGGTACCTAGACTTTGGGTTGCAGCCGTCTGAAGTCGACCTCGCCTCTCTATACGTGCCTTTGCCGTCAGGTCAGAGTACACCTCTGAAGCGTGTCGATTTGGACGAGGGAGTCTGGGATATCGAGGAGCTTGTACCTGGTCCCCGTGCGAAAAAGACAAAATTTGGTGACTCGCTGTCGAGCGAAATCCCGCGCTCGATCCGGACGCCGATTCCAATCTCGGGCACGCCTGCGCCATACCCTCTTAGTGTTCTGTCACCTACCTCTGATGACGGTGCGAGCGAAGTCGTCACGGTAAGCTTGCTTCTCCCAAGTCGTGGACGCGGGTACTGATGCTCCTTGTCGGGCATCAAGCCATTCATCTCGAAGCTCTGTTTCCTTCTTGAACATCAAGAGTATCAACCCTGGGTCCGCTGGGATGTATCCGTAAGTGAGCGATCCCTCGGAAAGCGATTTCGGCCGACCAAAGCTCAGTCTCGTCGATTTCTGCTATTCAGGGGACACACATCCTCATTGCGCACACGAAGCCACGCCTACTTGAGATTCTCGCCAAGTATTTTCGACACACGACGATCGCGTCTTTTGTTCGCCAACTCAACGTGAGTCTCTGGCTCGAGTCTGCGCGATTGTGTCTTCTCCACTAAATTTTCCGTGATTTTGCCTCCAGATTTACGGATTCAAGCGCGTTTCGACCGTGTCGCTTCTCTCGATTCTCGAATCTTCGTCGCTTCCGGAATCGGGCGCGTTCAGAGACTCTGCACCTGACGAAGTCTTCTCAGCCTCGGATCATTCCGCTTTTCACCACCCAGCGTTCTTCAGATCTCTGCCGGGAGGTCCACGGTGTCGACTCGGGACATTGAAGCCGATCACGAAGGAACGTACGCCGAGGTCGAGGAGCAAGAAACCGAGAGCCACCAAAGCGAAAGTCCTAGCAGAGTCGGATGAACCACAATAGATTTCCCTCCTCAATGCCTTATCGGGCTTCCCGTATCAAGATCTCGAGCCTATGGGGATAGCTCCTTGTTCTCCTTCCTTG
Organism: Sporobolomyces koalae; assembly: GCF_050403365.1. Lineage (NCBI taxonomy): Eukaryota > Fungi > Basidiomycota > Microbotryomycetes > Sporidiobolales > Sporidiobolaceae > Sporobolomyces > Sporobolomyces koalae. The sequence goes on from NW_027481768.1 coordinate 499,516, forward strand.
CGTTGTTCTCCTTTGTATTGTTGTTCACCTTTCGCTTTTCCGTGTATTCCTTTTTTGGTACTTTAGACGGTTTCCGAGTCTTTCTCTACGCAATTCTGAACAAGCGCTTGTCCTCATGTTTCGTTTTTTCTGAAGAAAAGCTCTTCCAAGGCTCTCGAATACACGAGGTCACAGTGCTCTGATTGACACGTCTATGCGACATCTTCTGATGTAGTTTGACCATGCCGGGTATTGAGCCATCGCATACAGTACGAACCTGTCTCCAGGTCTTGCCAACTTGACGAGATCCTGACCAGCTGTCAAGCGTTCTGGATCAACCGGTTCGGGCTCCGTCGACGAATCAGATGGTCCATCATCTCGACGAGGTTTCTCGAACGAGACTTCGTGTTGAAGGAATTCTCGTCGAGCGTGAAGGTTTGAGTAGAGTCGAGTTCTCGCAATAGTTTCGAGCTGGGGCAGACAACGGGAAGGACGAGGAGGAGGAGCAACGGTAGCAGCAGGTGGACTCGATTCGGTCGATGCGAACGATCCGGGCATATGATCGGGATCCGGTATAGGTTCAGGAGGTGGTACTGTCGGTCGTACGAGTGCGAGCTCGAACCACGAGTAGGAACCCTCGCGAGTACCTTGGTACTCCAGGGACGAAGAGAACCCTGGGAGAGGAACCAAAGCGTCAGACGCGCAGCTCAAGGCGAGACGATGCGGCTCTTTCCTTCTCACCTTGGTCGTGGGATTCGGTCAGGATTCGTATCCGTTCGATCGAGTCGAGGGGAACATCGGGAACTGCTGGGATGGGACGAGTTTGGAGAATCGCGATAGATTGCTTGTTCCCGCTCCACCCCGAATGCACTTCTATGGGTCGGTTGGACTCTGTCGACATGGTTGGAGTATAGTCTCTGTTGTCTCACATGACTCGAGTCAGCCGCTACAGGGAGAGAAGTGCCAAGGAAGGGGAGCGAGAGGGAGACTTCGAGAGCCGTGCAGACCCACGCCAAATGGAGGATCTCGATCGCTAGCTCGACAGGTATACGCTTCGAGACGACGAGAAGTGCTGCAACCGTGCGAGCATCTGCGACTGACGGCACAAGCGCGCTTTGATGCCGGATCGAAGTGGTAGTGGGGGTCGAGCCGAGTTGGCCCATGTGAGCTGCCAGTGCCTCCAGAGCAATAATTCCGGTGGATGATCAGGCTCGAGACTAGCGAGAGAAATCCGTGTGTACGTTGAACACTGCACAGAGAGTGCCAAGCGAGAGGACCGATGCTGGCGCAAGAGATGTTGAGAATGGAGAAGCGCAAACGTAATGTCTCAAGTCGCGATTACAAACGCGGGAATAGGCACGGTTTTTTTGCGAGAAATCGAGTGCGAACCAGGCGAGCGGGCGCCAGCCTGGTTTTGATCTTTGTGCCCTCGACTCTCCAAGGTGATTTGACTAGCCCTTACCAGTCCTGCGACTCGCCCAATGCCCGTACACCCGCGCTAGCAACGCCGCCCGTACCGACGGCCGCAGTGGTCGACACCAGGCTCGACTTTTGCTCGACCATTTTTCACCACTTTGTCACCTCCCTGTCCTCGACATCCAGTTCGTCGTGCAGTGGTCTCGTTCACATGGAATGTTCGACCAGTCGCGAACGGCGTCGAGCACGGAAGCGCCGAGGGAGCCGGGATGCCAGGAGAGGGAGGAATTCGTTCCGCTCGAGGCGGGAAAGTCGATCACGACGCAACCTCTCCTGGGCAGGCCGGACAGGGAGATTGCCAGAACATGTTCGAGTGCAGGATGGACAGGGACAGGGTTTCGTGACCGGGCCAAGGCCTGTGGGCGGCGCAGCTCGTACAGCAGTTTGAGGGCCTCAGAAACATTCTCGGCAGAATGCTGATCCTGCTCGTCTCGTTCCTCTGCACCTCGTAGGACTCCACCAAGGTGAATACTTTGATCCAGCTGCTTCTCTCCAATCGGTCCAACAGCAGAAATCATCCTGCCAAGCTCTCCCTCTCTCCCTCTCACACTTCGCTCTCAAATTCGCACGCCTCGCATGCATTGCACCTCGACCATTGCGGGAAAGACGCGGTCAAGCATGTGCAAAGACTGACGCGAATCGCCTGCGCAACAGATGGTCAACGTTCCCAAGACCCGCCGAACCTACTGCAAGGGCAAGCAGTGCCGCAAGCACACTCCCCACAAGGTCACCCAGTACAAGACCGGAAAGGCTTCCCTCTTCGCTCAGGGTAAGCGTCGTTACGACCGAAAGCAGTCCGGTGAGTTGTCCCTTCCCTTTGATTGTTCCAGGTCGTGGCCCATCCTCTCATGCCTCGCTCTTGCTCTTCGCCTACCAGGTTACGGAGGACAGACCAAGCCTGTCTTCCACAAGAAGGCCAAGACCACCAAGAAGGTTGTCCTCCGTCTCGAGTGCACCGCCTGCAAGTACAAGATGGTGCGACCCTTTCGGCTCTCCCGCATCCCGCGAGACGACTGACTCTTCTGTTTTTGTGCCGCCTCAGCAAATGTCGCTCAAGCGATGCAAGCACTTCGAACTTGGAGGGTACGTCGACACTAGTCCACCTTGCGTGTGCTTCGCTCTCAATGCTAACCTTTCGTCCTGGCGTCCCTCTCGTCTCTTCCCTACAGTGACAAGAAGCAAAAGGGACAAGCGTACGTTCCGACTGTTCCTGTTGATCCCACGTACTGCCATTTACTGACTCTCACCACTCGCGATTAAACAGTCTTCAATTCTAAGCGCGTCGTCCTTGCCTTGTGTGGATACTGGGTGTCGTACGAGTGTTGCAATCACGTTCGAAAATGGGAGGGAGGGTCTTGCCACCGAAGGGTGGGCCGTTTCACCTGTTTTGGAATGGGATCGTTGTCTTCACTTGGTCTCCTCGCTGCTCTCTTTGCGAGTCTTGCCGCCTGTTTCCTCTGTGGCAGTCTGTCCCGGCGCATATATGCTCTGAGCGATTGGCGCTGCTCGACCGCTTCTTCGCTCTCAGGTCTGCACTATTAGACCACGGCTGATCAGCCGAGACATGGCAAGACCAGCCCGTCAGTAAAGCACAAGCGTGCAGCTACGCGTCATGGCAGTCTGCAGAGCATTCTTGAGCAATCGAGCCAATCGCAGGCCATGCGAATTTCCCGTTGCGCATGCATGCGAAAAACCTCCGCGAAGCAGTCGAGCGCATCTCAATCTTGCATGCTCCTGCGAGCCTTTCGCTCTGCACCTTTTACGAATCGTCCATCGATCCTACGATACATGTCTACAGCCACCAGCAACGAAGGCAAACGGGCTCATTCCCCTGCGCCGGCAGTTCCTTCAACTTCATCAGCGACATCTCCTGCCTCGAAACGGGTCAAGCTAGCTACTGAAGAAACTGCCCCCGTGGTTGCGACCGAAGCATCACCACTCTCGGTGAAACAGAACCGGAAAATCGCTGGCAGGTCCGCCAACAACAACAACCAACATCAAAAGGGAGGCAGGAAGTCCAAAGTCAAGGCACCGAAACCTGGTGGAGTCGAAGAGGCTGGAGCGTTCGATGTCATCGAGTTGCTCGGTCAAGCTCGAGTTAACGAACTGCAACAACTTGAGCGAGAGGAAGGCAAAGACTGGAGAAAGGCAGCCGAACTCGAATGGGGAATTGGCGCAACGGGCAAAGACGTCGAGGTCAAGATTGTCTCGATCAACTCGCACGGTGAGCCTTTCAAAGGTATTTATCACGCAAACGGCCCACACTGACGCGATTGGGATCTCCCAGGCGATGGACTCGGAGTTCTGACTCCTTCTGGGTCCGACAAGCCGACTCGTCTCGTCAGCGTACCCTTTACCCTGCCTGGCGAGCTCGTCAAGATTCACGTACACCGACACGAGCCAGAATATTACATGTCGCACGGCGACCTGCTCGAGATTATCGAACGCAGCGAGAAACGAGACGCCCCTGCGAGCTCGGAGGAGCTGCCGAGCTACGCGGCTATGAGTGATGAGGCCAAGGCCCAACTGAAAGCAGTGCGGGAAAAGTTTGGTAACCGAGTTCAATGTCGCTACTTTGGAACGTGTTCGGGTTGTCAGGTTCGTGCTCTCGCCCCTCGCAAACGCCTCACGAACAAATCAACTGACGCAAGACTTGGCTGCGCCACAGTACCAGCCACTCGCGTACGAGGAACAGCTCGAGCTCAAGCGCAACGTCGTACGTCGCGCGTTTGCCAACTTTTCGAAACTCGACCCTTCCCTCGTACCCGAGATCGGACCGACATTGTCTTCGCCGCTCGAGTACGGTTACCGGACGAAACTCACGCCGCACTTCCAAGTGCCGCCTTCGTCGACGAATCAGCACAACAAGAAGAATCGGAGAAAGGAAAAGGCCAAGGATGAGACAGCGGTGGAACCAGTCGAGGAGGATGGACCGAAGAAGGACTGGGAAATCACGATCGGGTTCGAGCAGAAGGGGCGGAAACGAATCGTCGATATCGAAGAATGCGTGATCGCGACCAAGATTATCAATGACCACATGGTTGGCGAGCGGGAAAAGGTCAAGAAGTGAGTCTTGGCAGCGTGATCCTCGCGGCGAAAGTCAAGTGACTGATTCAGTTGCGCTTTTCCGTCTTGCGCTTCCAGCAACATTGCCGCGTACAAACGAGGCGCGACGCTCCTCCTGCGAGACACGCTTCCCCCTCGATCTGCCGAACAAACAGCAAAGCCTGCCGACTATGCACCGTCGACCGAAAACCATGTCTGCATCACCGACCACCACGCAACGGTGCGAGAACAGGTCGGACCGAACGAGTTTGAGCAGCAGGCTGGTTCGTTCTTCCAGAACAACAACTCGATCCTGCCCTCGCTGCTCGACTACATCAAGGATGCCGTGGGCGTCAAGCCTTCGGGATCGGACGACGCGAGCAAGACGTACCTTGTCGATGCCTACTGCGGCTCGGGTTTGTTTGCGATCTCTCTGGCCGACCAGTTCGACCGGATCGAAGGAGTCGAGATTGACAAGGCGAGTATCAAATGGGCCAAGAAGAACGCCGAGTACAACAAGGGACCTGGACGAGGCGAGATTGGGTTCCGAGATGGCAAAGCCGAGGCGATCTTTGGTGTAAGTTCTTCTACCTGTCCCCGCTTCCCTCGACCGTTTCTTACACTTTGAAACATGTACACTACTTCAGGACATCTCGTTCCCGCCAGACCAAACGACGGTTTTGATCGACCCGCCTCGCAAAGGCTGCGACGAGCTCTTCCTGCAACAGCTCTTGAAACTCTCGCCCGCAACCATTATCTACGTCTCGTGCAACCCCAACACTCAAGCTCGCGATATTGGCTACATGGTTAGGGAGAGTGCGAAGAAGGTCGAGCAGGAGGGCTCGGGCAAGAAGGGGTACTGGATCGAGAGTGCACGCGCTGCGGATCTGTTCTCGCAGACGCATCACGCTGAGGGTGTCGCCATCCTGCGACGAGAACTGTAGAGTTGCGCCCAGATGGACTCGATGGAATCAGCTCGCGCGAGCCCTTGGAGTGCGCTGTGTTCTCGGGTATCTCAATATTTTTAGCGCTGCGAAAATATCGATCGATCACGTCAGATCGATTGATAGTAACGACAAAAATGGTCCGTCAAACCCTTGTAGCAGGAGAGAGAGAGAAAATATCGCGAAAGCACAAAATGGTTACACTCGCGATCAACGTTTGAACGGCTCACTTCACCGCAACACCAGCTAGGCAACCCCGAAGAATCTCTCAGACCTACTAGGCGCCAACTACACGTGTCGTATCAGACAATCGCGAGCTTAAACCCGTGCTTTCACGAAGCGCTTCGCGGCACCTGTTTCGCTCAACACGACCTTGTCCCACGCCGAGACGTGTTCCCGTGACGCGTCAAGCTTGATCGATCTTCGTTTAAGATCCTCCAAGACGCTTACAAGACGCGTCAGGGTGTTCAGACGTGCCGAATAACTCCTACTGGAGGAACGCCAAACAAACGATGGCTCCGTCCTACGATTCGTTGCACCTCAACACTTCGAGGCGTTCGACGTTCCACAAGACTCGCAAAGGAGTCCATCGGTCTCAGAACTGGCCGTTTCCGCTCACGGCAGCCGCGTCGAAATCTTCAACTATCCATCCCGATCACCTCGCTCAGGCAGGATTCTACTCGACCCCGACTGCGGACGATTCTACTGTGACAACCTGCTTCGCATGTGAGGTAGCCGTTGGCGTATGGGAGGAAGGGGAGGATCCTCTCTCGCGTCATCTCGCTGCAGTCGAAGAAGCCGAACTCGAATGTCCATGGGCGACAATTCAGGAAGCGAGCTGGGAGAGCACAGGTGGACTCGAAGGCAAAGGCTCGTCGGCAGAGTGGGAGCGCTACTGGGGTCCGGAAGGTAAACTGCACCCGAGGGGAGAGATCATGGACCGTGCGAGGAAAGGCACGTTTGCCCTCGGTTGGCCGAACCACGGCAAAGCAGGTGTACCGACCGCAGACGAGGTGAGTACCATCTGCGCATCGATGACTCAGAGAGCCATACTGATCCGGCCTTGGGACGAGACAGATCGCGTCGGCTGGATGGTACTTCCGACCAGGCTCGACTGCAGAATCTGCTGACCGATGTGTATGCCCATACTGTATCCGTACGGTAGAAGGCTGGGAAGAGGGTGACGATCCAGTGTAGGTCTCTGCACTTGTTGGTCTTGCCAGAACGACGAGGTCTGATTAAATTTGTGATCATGTCGCAGCGCATGCCACAATCGCAAGATTGGAGTCAACTGCCCTTTCTTCATTGCGCCCGTACCTGGCGCCTCTCGGTCTGCACCGACAAAGGCGAAACAAGGCAAGGCTTCGACCGCTTCTTCTGCCGCTTCTTCCTCATCCCTGTCAAAGAAGGCGGACAAGACGGATAAGGCGGCAGTCAAACCGAAGAAAGGAAAGAAAGCCGCCGAGCATGTTGTCGAGGAGGAAGAGGAGGTGGAGGAAGAATCGGAAGAGCTAGAGGCAGACGTTGAAGAGGAAGAGCCCGAGGTTTGTCGCCCTATTCTGCCGAGTGACTGAGAACCAGCGAAAGACTGACTCTGTTCGTGCCAGGTGCAACCGCGAACGAGAGCCACTCGATCTGCTTCGGTCTCGACTGTCACAAGCGCGCCGGCTCCAGCGCGACCGAATCGACGTACGAAAGCAACACCGGCGCCTTCCGAGGATGAAGCTGAGGCGGCCCCGGTTCTCAAGAAGTGCGTCTGCCTGTTCACATCTCCAGCACAAGAACTAGCTGACGTTCTTCACTCGACAGGTCTGCTCGATCGCGTACGGCGACAAACGTTGCGTCGGCCGCGGCTCCTGCCAAATCAAGTCGCAGTCGCAAGGCGGACATCGATGTGGACGTTGCGGTCGAGGTTCACGCACCCGCACCCTCATCGTCATCATCTTCGTTGTTGTCCAAATCGACGAAGAAGGCTGTCGAGGCGCCAACAAGCTCTTCCGCTTCGAGCGAGACCAAGTCGAAGAAAGCGATCTCGCCGCCAACCACGCTAGAGAAGCACGGAATCCAGGACGCCGCCGTCCTTCCGGCGGACGAGTCCATCACAGATCTCGCCATGATCGCGAACGCTGCCTACGAGCTTCAACCCTCGTCAACGGAGGAAGCCGAAATCAAGAAACCGAGCTCGAAGCAAAAGAGCAAAGCCAAAGCGAGCAAAACCTCGACGAAGTCGAGCAGCTCTACTGCAAGCGCGAAGGGTAAGGGCTCGAAAGAGGTTGAAACACACGACGAAGACAGCTCGCAATCTTTCGAGGCGGGCCCGTCTCGATCTGCTGCCCCTGTGCCAAACCCTCAATCGGGACCCTTACCCGTGTCAACGGCTTCTCCGAGCGCGAGCTCGAACGGTCGACAGATCCGATCTCTACCGAGCAAGGTGAACCCTTCAAAGTCACCGTCGTCAAGTTCGCTCTCAAGCAAAGCTGCACTCCAACCTCCGAAAGCGGCAGTGCCTCCGATCCCAACCGTTTCTCTCGCGTCAGCTCCCACGGTTGACCCGTCGACAACGATTCCTCTGCCTTTTCCTACTTCCTCATCAACGAACCGGGCCACAGACGACAACCCATTCGCGCCGAACCGAATCTTGGAGCTGTTGCCGCCACCCACTGCGGACGAGCTCGCGACCCTGACGGTCGGCGAGTGGTACAACCTGCTCGGACAGCGTGTACACAATGCCCTCAAGCAAGAGATGGACGGGATGCAGCGGGGACTCGAGAAAAGAGTTCAGGAAGGAAGAGCGAGACTCGAAGGTATGTGCCGGGAGGCCAAGCTGAAGGAGGAGGCAGAGGAGCGAGCGGCGGAAGACAGGAGGAGGGCAAAGAAGGCTGAGAAGGCCCAGGCGAGTGCACGGAAACAGCAGGCAAGCTCGAGAAAAGCTGTTCGATGAAGCTCTCTTTCTCTCTCTCACTTTTCCCCCAAGCACACTTGATATCCTTCGCGTGTTCACCCTTTTTCGTCTGTCTCTCTTTTCGACTCTTCAACTCGCTTATACTCGCTCATTACGACCCCCTCTTACGGATACCCCTCGCCCCAATCTTACGGCTTCGCAACCTCTCTTTTCGTTTTTCCTCGCTTCACATGGTTATACTTGGCGTGTTTGTGTAGATTGATGCACTGTTCTCCTGTCTCAATTGGACCTCCACCATTACGAAACCAACGATTCATGCTGTAGCTTCTGTCTCGTCCCCTTCCATACTCTCGCCAGGCGCTCTTCGAGCACTTGAAAATGCGATACAAAATCACGAGGAGTCCAAGGCGAGGTGTCGACTCGAAGAGGTAATTCGTGCGAAATTTGCACCGCCCTCTTGGCTTGATCTCATAGCGTCTGACGGGCACGCACGCCTGGGCTGAAGCGACGGCTCTACGGCTCGGCATCAAGATCGAGATCCTGCTGCTCTCGGGCAGGCATGGTTTCCGGGCCTCAAAAAGCGCCATCATCCGAGCCGGCGCCCCCACCTCGAAGCGACGCAGCCGACACGACCAAACCACCGAGCACGGCCAAGCATGTCGACGAACTCTTCAAGAAATGGACTCGCTACATCTCGCACAAGCTCAAGGCCAAGAACGCTCGGAATCATCAAGGAAATGCAGGCGAGGGACAAGCAAACGCTCGAGGGGTCCCTCCATTGGACCTCGACAGCCTGATCGAGATCGCCGTTTCGGTTATGAGCTCAGAAGATTCAACCCTGACAGACAAAGATCGACTCGAGCGAGGCAGTAAGAGGTCCAGGGGCAAACAGCGAGAGCTCAAGCCACCCTCGACACTTGACCACAACCCACCTTTGACACACGAGCAGTTCCTCGCGTGAGTAATTCGACAAGGAGGACGCTGTGTGCTGGAGAATGTAGCTAATCTCGTTTGTCAAACCGACAGACTCGTCACCGAAGCTCATCTCGCAATCTCGCATGGCGTTCATCCGCGCCTCAACGCAAAAGGTTCCTCAGGGTCTTACTTTGTGCGCAACCCTGGCAACACTGCGACTCTCGCCATCTTCAAGCCTTCGGATGAGGACCCGTATGGCGCCATGAACCCCAAGCTCGTCAAATATTTGCATCGCACGCTGCATCACCTGCTCCCTCGTGTGATCCCGTTCGGTCGAAGCTGCTTGATCCCAGGTCAAAGCTATGCGAGCGAGTCTGCCGCGAGTGTGCTCGATCGCCATCTCGGCAGCCATATCGTGCCAAGAACCGAGGTTGTCGCGTTAGGGAGCCGAGCATTCTACTATGACTGGATAGAACGCGAGCGTGCCGAGAAGTACGGCGGGGACTACAAGGAGAAAGAAGGAAGCTTTCAAGTCTTTCTCGAAGGGTTCACAGGTAGGTGTGCGAGCCGTGCCATCCCTCTCACTGATCTCGGCTGATGCGCAATCCTCGACAGACGCTTCGGATTTCTTGACGAAACATCCGTATCCTCCCACTACACGATCGAAACAACAGCGCACACGAGACAGGTCTTGCTGGTCAAGCTGTTTCTCGACTTGCGCGAGTAATTCGGCTTCCCCTGACGAGCAGGAGCGCGATCCAACACCAGACTCGGCATTCGAGTGGACGAGTGATATGGTCGAGTCGTTTCAGCTCGAACTCGAGAAACTCGTAATCCTGGACTACCTCATCCGAAACACGGACCGCGGTCTCGACAATTTCATGATCAAAGCGTGCCATCCGACCCCCTCACTCGGGTCGAATCCGAGCGGTCGACCTCATGTACACCTTGCCGCGATTGACAATTCTCTCGCGTTTCCGCATACTCATCCTCAAGGCTGGCGGCAATTCCCCTACGGCTGGTTGTACCTTCCTCTGCCTCTACTGGACCACCCGTGGTCCGACCCGACCCGACTACAGTACCTCGACAAGCTCGAGGATCCCGAATGGTGGAGTCGTCTTCACCTCGACTTGAGATCCGAGTTTTTGAGAGACAGGGGCCGAAAGGACCATGCGCAGGGCAAAGAAGCCGACGAGGAAGAGGACGAGATGCTCTGGAGGAAACAATGGAGCCTTATCAAGGGACAAGGCTGGAACCTGGTTCAGAGCCTACGCGAAGCGAGGGAAGGTCCCCTCGAGCTGTGTCGCCGGAGAAAGGTGCTCGTCTCGGACGGATATGTTCTCGTCTCGAACGATGAAAAGCTTCAACACGTCGTCTCTCCCACCTCTCGTCCTCTTTCGGTCAATGATGCTTCCTCTACAAGACCGGAACCTCCGCCTGCCGCCGTCTCGATTTCGTACTCACGTCCCCTCCCGTCCCGGACTCCGACCCGTCGCACGACTCCGTCGCTCGCTCATCGCCGCACTCTGTCAGACTACTCTGCATCGTACGGAACGGCAGCAATGCCGAGCAACACCGAGACGGGCCTTGAGAAGTCTGCGCAATCGCTGCGTAAACCGCTCGACGCTCTCGCGGCTCAATCGTCGACGTCCGGCACTTTGCGAAAGTTGTTGAGACGCAATCCGTCTTCGTCTTCGACTTCTTCGGCGACGGGTGTCTTGCGCACGCATCGCAGCGGCAACGGTGCTTTCGAGGAAAACGGCGACGAGGAGGAAGAGGCGGAGGAGACCGGATTCACTTTCCTGAAGAACCTCGATCATCTCGAAGCGGTCGAGCGCAAACGAGCGAGACGGATCGAGAGGTCAGCGAGGAAGCTTGGACTGCTTGACAACAGCGACAGAGATCCTCAAACCGGCAAGTCGAGATACGCGGTTGGTAGAAGTCTCGGTCGGCGCACCGGCACCGGAATAAGGGATCTCAACGAAAGGAGTCGATTACTCCCGGAGGAAGAGGAAGAAGAGGACAACGAGGACCAGCAGGCTGGAAACGGTTGGGGCACGACGAGCGAGATTGTCATGAACGGTGTCGCGAGCATAGATGATGGTAGGCTCTCGATGAGTTGGTACGGTGGTACGACGCCAGGCGATCGATTCACAGACGGGATCGATCAGGTGCTTGATCGAGCTCAGACCTCGGAGGGAGTGGGAGACGGATCGGGCGAGACTCTCAAACAGCCCGAGATGAAGTGGGTAGTGCACGAGGTAAGCTCTTTCGCTTCGGTCGACAGTTGCTGTGAGGCTGAAATGGGATGCCACGCCAACAGCATCTCGAGTACGTTCCCGAACCCAAACGCAAATTCGCATGGCTTTTCTAGTTTACTTTGTACCGCAACCGCTCGCATTTTCCTTTTGTGTATCGTTGAAGGCTTTGGCAAGTCCTAGTCCCGCTTGTTGACCAGATGAGAAGCCGCAGAACGCAGGCTGAGACCTGAGAAGGTCAATCTTCACTTGCATTTTTCGAATTTTGTTCTCAAGGTCTTGTGAAGTTGACCAGACTCTGACTGCTATCGTCTGCATTGCTGCAGGTACGCTGGCAGCGCCGCCATCCTGTGTGCCGCCGCTCGGACACCGCGGACACTGTGCTGCACTTTCTCATCTACCCCGGACAGTGACTGGAACTTTTAATTTGATGTTCGAAGCGGAAACGGTCGTTCGACGTCCGACGCCGTCACTTTTCGCTACTTCGCCGGATCGCGCCTATTCTCTCTCTCTTATTCCCATAAACCTTTCGAACCTTTCGAACAATCCCTACGCCACTCTTTTCCGGAGCCTTGAACCGTTGAGACTCGCTTCAGTGACTGCCGATCTCGCTTCCGAAACTCGTCGCTCTTCGCCTCCTCCACTGCTCCAAACTTGCCAGAATCTCCTGTTTATACACCCGCAAGACTTTGAGACAGAGTAGCGCATCCTCCCGCCCATCGTCTCATTCAGCTCGTCGATCTCGAGCCCCGCCTCCTTCTCGCCGCATATTCACGAGCTTCCGGCTTGCCCGCCTCCTCTTTCAACATGAGCAATAACGCCGGTGCAGATTGGCGCTACTACGCGTACGACCCGTCCAAGGTGCTGGCGGGGATCGCGATCGGCCTGTTCGGGTTCGCCTTCTTCTGCCACTTGGCCTGGCAGATCAAGACGAGAGCATGGTATGTAAGTATCAAACATTCTTCCTGCTCTTCATATCGTCGCAGACACGGCCCTATCACTGCCACGGGAATCTCAGATCCGAGGGCTCGCACGAGCCCTCTGCCTGAATGCATTCACGCACCCACCTACAAGTTCGAGATCGCTGACCTCTGTCGGCCCGAATATGACCAGATGACACCGTTCACGATCGCAATGCTCGGAGAGAGTGTCGGTTATGGCGTCCGTATTCTCTCGGCTGAACACCCGACCGGACGTGGCGACGGCCTTACGTTCTACATCATCCAAGGTCAGTCACAAGCAGCACGTACATTCCCGAGGACAAGCAACTCATGACGACTGTGTACAGAGCTCTTCATCATTCTGTGTCCGGCACTCATGGCCGCTTCGCATTACAGTCAGTCTCAGTCTCATTAATGCCTCGTGGACGACCATCCGGGCAGCGCTGACTTGCTCCCCCTCGACTTACAGTGTGCTTCGGTCGATTGATCAACTTTATCGGTCAACGTTGGACTCCCGTCTCGAGCAAATGGGTGACCGCCATCTTTGTCACGTTCGACGTTATCTCGTTCTGCGTCCAAGGTGCCGGAGGTTCGCTCTACTCGTCCGACAACGTCAAGATCTATCCAACTGCGAAGGCGATCCTGCTCGTCGGGTTTATCATTCAAATCATCTCGTTCGGCATTTTCGCCATCTTTGCCATCATCTACCAAGTCAGGGTCCGTCGAGCGGGCGTGCCCGAAGGGCAGTGGACAATCTGTCTCTACACACTATACCTCGGCACGATCTTTATCTTGTAAGCTTCACCCCTTATAGCTGGCGTTTCTCACTTTGATCTGACCCTTTTTACCGTGCGCCAGGATCCGAGGTATCTTCAGGTGCATCGAGTTTGGAACCGGTACAGGCAATGGCAAGGGTCCTCTTCTGAGTGTCGAAGGCTGGTGTAAGTCCGAGAATCGGTCCTCTTTGCCAGTGACAATCGCCCGACTAACCCTACGTTTTTCTGATCTTGCTTTCGGTAGACTACGGTCTCGAAACCCTGCCCATCGTGCTCGCCGGATATCTCTTCATCCTCTCTTACGTTGGACGCTACATCCCTCACAAACGTGGAGCTCGGCACGAAATCGCCGCTCAAATCGAAGCCGAGCTGAACGCCGCTGATGGAATCTACCCGCAAGAAGAAGCAGGCATCGTCCGCGGTGACTCGTCAGAGAAGGTCGACAGCGTGGACGAGAGTACTCGCTCGAAAGCTCATTGGTGGAACAGGAAAAAGTAAACCTGTAGCTGTATTCCATGGATCCTCTGTATAGACTCTCACCTACTGTAAATCTTACCCCAGTCTCCATTGGCCACTGTCTATAATCTCTCTCACCTCCACCCTGGGGCAATTCCATTTATTCGGAACTAAGAAGCACGAGTCTCGATTCTCAGAAGAGGATACACGGGTTTAGTTTCAGCAGCTCAGTGTACAAGAAATTAAGGATGAGTCCTGGCCCAAATATTATGGCGATACAGTCTGTCTACGTGGATCTAGCAGCACTTGCCCAAGAACCCTCTCCTGTCCTCTCCTCCGTTGAGACTGCTCAAACTGCTGACCCGTCTCAGCTCGCGAGAGCCATAAGAGACTCCACTGCCTGCAGCATCCGGCTCGATCTGTCCAGACTCGATGGCGAGCAATAGGGATCGAGCAAGCAGGATGAATGGCTGCAGCACAACCATACTCTTTTGAGTTCGACTCGCTCAAGGTTCTCAGGAAATGCAAAAGGTTTCGCTCACTTGTTCGACATTCTCTCCATTCTTCGAGGACGTCTCGACAAAGAGTGCGCCTGGATATGCGAGAAGAAAAGGGCTTGAACAATCAGTCGAGCGGAACCGAAACCCGATCAACGAATAATTCTCACCGTGATCTTGCGCCCAACGACTCGCTTCAAGGTATGGTACTTGCCGGTCCTCATCAGGTCTGTCGGCTTTGTTTCCGACAATGACGACTTCGAGGTCTGGACTTGCGAGAGCTCGAGCGTCCGAGAGCCAGCTCGACAAGTTTTCAAATGACCGTCGACTGCCCGAGAAATCCAGTCAGATTCTCGCGTATTATAGGGATATGCAACAAAATCGGTTGAAGGTCACTTTGTGATATCGTAGACAATGACTGCACCGCAGGCGCCTCGGTAATAGTTCCGCGTGACAGATCGGAATCGTTCCTGCGACACCACTGCTCGTTAGCTTCTGCTCATGACTGTCTAAGGTGCGCGACAATTTATGACAATCTCACTTGTCCTGCCGTGTCCCAGCACTGAACTTTCATTGTTTTCGAGTTGGCTATCCGTGCACCAGCGACGGATCCGGTAGCACTTGACGACGGCAGTCGCATCAATGTCGAGGCAAATTCAACCCCTGTGCCGTGAGAGTTGTTTGATCAGTGTATGTCAATCATGTCGAGAGGAGGACGTGGACGTACCGATTGTATGAGGAGACGGATCCCGGTCTGCACAACAAGGCGAATTTGCATGAGGTTTCGTCGATCGGATCTAGCGGCAGCCTTTCTTGTGCGTGACTCACATCCGTCGTTCAAGAAGTGGTACATCAAGCATGATTTGCCGACACCAGAATCACCTGTTTCCACACAAAGGTCAGCCTCTTCAATTCCGATGGTCGCGGCGCGGCTTCTCTCGCTTGTTTCCCACGCCCTAGGCTTTGATCCCTACCACGTGCGAGGTATCATCCACCTGAGCCGTAACTGGCTGGGAGCGGTGGTTTCCAAGCCATTTCCTCCCCCACTTTGACCCGCGCCATGTTGCCTGCTTGTGGACGGACGAATTGATCTCACCAATCAGGATAAACTTGAGCAGATAGTCTATAGATCCAGTCAAGTCAGGGTGCGTTCAGCAGGAGTTAGCTTCGAAGCCGAGTTGGCGGAGGGGAGGGGCTAGCGGGGAGAAGCGCGTACCATACAGCTCCGGAAGCTCTGTAGACACGACACCGCTCAGCATGGACTTCTCCTGCATGGCGACAGGTCGAGAGTTGGTAAAAGACGAACCTGTTGCAAGCGAGTTTGCGTCGACTTGGCTCACCATCCTCGTTTCAGGAAAAAGGAAAGAGGTCGATCGCCGCGCCGCAATTGCACGTCGAAGGCTCTAGTAGCGCTCGGGTCCTGACGTTGCTCGGCAGTCTGTCTCGGCTGCTAGAGAAGCAGCACAGGAGTACACCTAGGCGTGCCCGCGGATCAAAGGCTTGGGAGGCCTGGAGAGGTGACACTCGGTGATAAGAAGAAGAAGAGATGAGCCCCTGACCGGCTCTGCCTTCCTTTTTCATCAGAGGCTTCCGCATGCCTTTCCTGTTCGAGCTGGCGCGTTTTTCTCTTTCTCCGCGACGAACCGTCACATCGCGACGGGATGCACAGCCGAACTCACCATACATCCGGTTGTGTCTACGGGCGTCCAACGAAGGAATTTGTAGCTGCTGCAATCACGTATGATCCAGTCCCGACTGGTTACGCTCATTCAACGATTCTTTTGCGTTGAACGTCGGAGTGTGGCTCAGAGGCATCCTCTTGCTTTCTGGGCTTGGTTTCGAGATGTCAATTTGGAATTCTTGCATCACAAGCCTCGAATCTATCCGGCCTCGAGGTCATGGGCTGTCCATCGAATACTGCTGTCTAGATCACTGGTACCAGTATGTGCCATATCATGTCTGTGAGGTTCGAGTGCGTGCGGATCCCGGAGTTTAATATATTTATGTCTATCGAGACATTCGAGCTCAAACGGCCTCGTTGAGCCGACGTCTCCTGTGAAGCGTGAGTAACGACACAGCAGATCGTCCACATAGCGTATTGCACGCCAACGGATCCAACCCGAAAGGCGTGACAATGGAGGCCATAGAATCAGGTCGAGCGAGGACCATAGCCATTGCAGCGTCGGTGTAGGGCTGCGCATAGCTTGATTGCGGCATTCTCGCTCGATTCGCAACGCTGAGAGATATCGCCTGAGCACCTTTGACCGCCTCTCTCTGGTTCAGAGGCGCGAGCGAGGGAGAAATCGCGTCAGCGAGATGTAGGGCGAGATCGAAGCAGCTCGGCGCAGCAAGTTGATTTGAGATCGCAGTCGCGGTATAGCAGACTGTACAAGGATACAGAGAGTCCGTCAGATGAAACAGATTGTAGTCCGGGATGGTAGGAGGGAGCTGTCGGACTGTTTACTCGGGCGCGCGACTGCGCGCGTCCGGTTGACCCGCGACTTCATCGGTTTCTCCACCTGACTGAGTGGAATCACGATCCATCCGACCGAGTCGGGATGCAGTCCACAGCACCCGTAGAGCCCACAGCACCTACGGGTGCTGTTCCGCCTGAATCCGCTCTTACCGAAGCTCATCTGCGAGCCTTCACTCTCAAGAACGGCGTCGGCACCCGCCCGACAGTCGCTATCTACCTCAACAGTATCAGGAATGCTCAAGGGTACTTCGAGATACCGCGAGACAGGATCCAAGGATCGACTTCGCCCTGTAGACACAACGAACACCATGTTGTCGACGCTCAAGCCAAAACCATGAATGAGCCACCGACCAAGCGGCGGCGATTAGACATCATAGACCGCGCCAAAGTTGAGGACACCGCTCTCGTGATGCACCTAGCAGCTCCCAAAAACGAGAACCAGCAGACGAAAGGCTCTGTTCCGCTAAAGAAGAAACCCTCGCTTGTTTCGGCCATGCGACCTCGATTTGTACCAACGACCAACACTTCGTCCTCTCCTGTTGCAAAGAGCGGCGTCAAGGCTGAGAAGCCGCGAAAATATCTATCGCATGGCTCAACATCCGACGCTGAAAAGGAGAATCAGGACAAGAGCCGAGTTCGGCGAAATTCTCAAAGTCAGAGAAAATCGGGCCACAACGCGAAGGAAGAGAAGAAAGAACTCGTTCATAAATCGGACAAGAGCAAAGGGAAACTGAGGATGGAGCCTGAAACCGAGAAGGAGGCAGCAGAGCTTGAAGAGCGTAAGTATCGCTCCTTCGGACATAGGGGGACACCCTGTTCTATGAATCTGATCTGATTGGTATGGTAGGTCTGGAAGCGCGAAAGCAAAGGCGAAGGAACAAAGCTTTCAGCCGCAAAGACCGCTCACAGCCTGCAGCGGCTACGGGGGCTGCTGCAGCTCTTCGAGTTAAGAAACCCAAGAAACATGACGGAAGTGATCGCGAAGAGTCTGCCGCGGAAGGGAGGGAAGCAGATAAGAAGCGCAAGAAGGGTCGTAGGTCTGCCGAGCAGAGTGGTCGGGACATCGTGCAGGGTTTGCACCGACCAGGCGGTGTTGGCTTGGGACGACTAACAGTAAGCCGTTCCATGTTCTCATGGAGACATCGCATGTGTGCTGAGGGCTGGGATGCCTTCCGCAGCTCAGATCGTCCACTCAACTTGGCATCTTCAATAAGGGCAAGGCTTCCGTTCGCGCCAGAGTCGGGCGAGCCGGTTGGTTCTGATCGTCCCTTCTCTTGTTCCCGTCTAATAAGAGATTGAAGCCGTATCACACAGTACCCGATCTCGCATTCTCCGAAATGAGGTTCCTGAATTCGACGCGGTCGCCAGAACCTGAACATGCAGACTTGACTGCCTCTGTTTCGGAAGCAGAAGACGGACATCATAGCACATCACGCCGACGCCGAGTTTCAGCCCCTAAGACGTACGGGACGAAACCAAAGACCGACCTGAGAGCAGTTTCATCTGAAGCTGGCGGAGCGTCGACTACCCAATCCAGTGAATGTATCATGGAGAAGGACAAGACTACGGAACGCTCATCGGCCGTCAGACGAGTCCGACATCGCTTCTCTCATGTAGAGATCCCGCCAATGACTTCCCGACTTACCCCTCTCCCCGAAAGTGTGCCTCCTTCTCCTTCCAACGCAATCATTTCTACTTCGCAACCCGGGGTCCCTGTGACCTCTCGCTCTGCTATCGAATTCGCCACTGCAGATGCCGAGGAGTCACCTCTCTCTGCGCACTCGGCACAATCTCTCGCCCTTCGGCGCCAGTCGCGCATGGACCTCCGAAATAAATCGGAGCAGCAACATACGCCTTGCAACCCCGATCCGCATGTTCAGCTACACAAAGTAACGCCTGCTGTAGCCGCAAACCCTATCTTGGACGACACCCTGTCGCCGTTACTAGATACCGAGGCACAACCTCTCGCTACCTTTACGGTCAAGGAAAGCCAAAATCTCGTTCTGCCTGCACATTCCTCGGAACCCGCGGCATCTACGCTCGGCACTCAGTCGATAGCTCGTCTTGCGTTCGACAATTCCTCATATATCGGACCAATGCAAACTCTCGCCTGGACGCGTTCTCCCGCACATTCGAGCCAATGTCCCGGATCCGAGCTTTCAAATCGCGCTTCACAGTACGCCGCTCACGCTTGTACAGTGCCGACCGGTCTCTATCTTCCAGGACCTCGACCATGCATTTCTCGTCGCCGCAGTCTCAGCGATCTGGACACTCCCCTTCTTTACGGCGATGACGCAGCATCTGGCTCAATGCGTTTCTCTCTATCGGAAAGCTTCACAATGGCGAGCAAGGAGATCGAAGCAGGTCACAGCGAAGAGCATGGATACGAGTGCGTCTTGCCATCGCGAATAGCGTTGAATGGAGCAGGACATGACCTGTCTGCGGTGGCTCGAAGGATGTCGGAGTCAGCCGCTCATGCGAGGTGGGCTCTCGATGATGACGACGTGTACGAAGCGGCGATGGCAAGATACTGGCCAAGAAACGTGCTTTGACAGTCCAAAAAAGGTATCAGCTTGCACGAGTGAGATTTCGTCCCTCCTCCATGTTTTCTTGTGTACTCTTGGCCTCTATATCTCCTGCCTTGCAATTGTGCACTTTATGTTGTTGTCGTATGCCCATGTCGCAGAGACGTGAATTGATGTGCGACAGAACCTCCTGTCCGAAAGTCGAGCGAATTCTTCCTTTCTACGCCCTTGTCCATCCCGATCTCTGCGCTTCGAATATGAGCGATGCGATGCCCACAACAACAGATGCTGGAGATGCTCTGACCAACACGCTGAGGCCCTTGACGGACGTGTTCCTCACTGTGCGGATCATCAAATCGTTCGAATACCGCACGACCAAGAACCTGCTTCTGCCTCACATCGATGCTACCACTCTGACCGTTGGTCAACTCAAGGATCATTGCCGGGAACGTGAGTCGCTGTCTCTGCACCTCCGTATGGCCAGGGACGAACAGGGGAATTGATTGTTGATCGAAACCACTTCTCGACATGCAGAGATCAAGACTGCAGCAGGCTTCAAACCCTTCAGGACGTGCCAATTGGGTCTGTTACAACAGATACCTTGTAGACTGCTGGAATGCGTCGCTGACCGTGTTCTTTCGAGCTAAACAGACACCTTGAAACTTTACACGAAGGCTCACGGCGCAAAGGCGAGACCGAACTCTTCCCCAGACAGCACTTCGGAATGGCTACTCATGTCGTTCGGTTGAACCTTTGACAGACGACAAACTTGATCATGAACCTCGAGAACGACGAATGGATCCTCGAGGATGAATCCGTCACTTTGGCTTCCGTCGGGATCGGTTCGTCTATTCTTTCTTTGCTGGAGACAGAGTTGGAGCAACGCTTACCATTGGTATCCTTGACAGAGAACGAAGCCGAAGTGAGCTTCTTCAACCGAGAGTTGTATGAGGCATTCAAGATCAACCCGGCTCAGGCATGGTAGACCCCTTATGGGCTCCCTGATCGCATCCAACCCCTCTTTTCGCACGTTCGCACTTTTGCATCTCGCACGACGCTTCATCTAGAAAACCGCGCAGTATCGCTTGGGCTGTCACATCGGTGTTGTAAGATTACTCCAACTCAGACCCTCTCGCTTGTCTTGCGGGACACAATGCATGATGCATGTAGAGAGTCAAATACAGAGACTTTATCTCACGTGAGATTGACAATGATCTGAATAAATTAGCCGGATCACCCTTGTCGCTTCTCCGTCTCGCTCAATCTCTCCCTGACAATCTCTTTCACTTCCCTCGGTTTCTGAGATCCAGTCAGGACCATCCATCGTTCCCCGAGGGCTTGTCGCAATGACGAAGACGAAGACCCGCTGCTCATGACGGTACCCGTCGAGCTGACGAGCTTGATGTAACAGAAATCGGGGAACTGTTGCGCGAGGAAGACGAGCGATTCGTCCGCTTCTTCAAACCCGATCGAGAGCAGCGGACTGTTGGTTACGGCGGTACAGACATCGTCGAAACGAGTCGGCCTCGAACCGCAACGCCTGCAGACAAGCAGACGATTCCAGAATCAATAGACTGTCTCGTCGCGAGATTGATTTTGCGAATATGACGAATGGCTCACATGGCAACGACATCGGCGATACTGCCGAGTCGGCTCAGCATCGCTCGCTGTTTGTAGATTTCTTGCGCTGAGAGTAGAACAGGGTCGGGATCTCCTTTGCTCGGCTTGAGGCTCCGTTTCGAAGGCGAAGAGTCTCCTGAAGCGAGTCCAGAAAGGGATGCCTGATAGGCAGACGGTCGAGACGCTCTTTGTTTCGCTTCAATCTGGTCGGGTACAGCAATTTGCGTTAGATGGATGCTGCCTGTGGAGAGTTTCGCTGTGGGGCACGTACTCTCTCGCGCCGAGCCTTGTCTCGATCGGCAGTCGTACCAGACTTGGTCTTGACCGGTCGTCCGTCGAGGAGAGCCTTGACAAAGTCTTTTGGACTGATGATCGGAAGAGAGTCTGACGGCACAGTCGAGGACCGTGGGGTACTTGGGGACGAGGATTGCAACAGTGTCGAAGGCTTCTTTGGGCTCGGAGTCGAGCTCGATGCGATCGCTGGCACGGCGTGATCCAATGGCGGCAGATCGGCGGTCGGAACGTTTCGTAGAACGTGTGAAGCGGAGGAGGTAGCCCATCGTAGGTCTTCAGTATGGTCGCCCTGGTTTAGGATCTCAGTTTCGACGACGTTCTTGCCGTTCCCGCGCGCCCATCCTAGCAGACGTCTCTCGACCTCTTTGCGTCGCTCCTCCTTGCCCTGAGTCCAGAGAGCCACGAGGCTCATTCCATCTCTGCCTTTGCCGATACTGCTGGGGCTGGGGGGCATTACAGAACGCTGTGATCCTGAGCTCTTCGGAGACGCCGGAGGCAACAGTTCAAACTTGGGTAGTTGCGGGTTCGCCTTGACCGCAACCGAGATGCCGAGTCCGTATGTCGCCGTGACCTTGCCCATCTTGGCCAACCGCGAACGGGTGATCAAGAATCCCATACCCCCAGCTTCGTTCTCTTCGACCTTCAACTCGTCCTCCTCTCCGTCGAGTGTGTCACAACCTTGCCACACCCAGCACAGCTTGCGCAGCTCGTTCTCACCGAATCGCTTGCCTGATGATTCGAGCATGCGAGTCAAGGTTGGGAGATCGATCAAGTTTGTCATGCGGACGCTCGCGGCAGACGAGTCCGGATGTACGGAAGAGACGGTGGAGGCGATGGACGAGCCGTGGGTCGAGAGATGGAGGATCAGAGCCCGTTCGAGAGCTGTATGGAGCGACAGGAGATGAGCGAGGGAAGGTGGGAGCGCAGTCGGCGCTACAGAGGCAGATGTACTCGAGGCAAACGCAAAGGGGCGGCCGAGTGCAGGCGAGGGCGACGAAGCGATTTCGGAATGAAGATCGGATCGCGGAGGAGGAGTGACGGGTCTGCGTTTCGTCGGAGACAGCTTGGTCGGTGTCCTCGCTGCCTTGGTCGGTGACACATGGCCAAAATCGTCCTCGTCGCTGTCGAAATCGAGCAGGCGACCCTTGCCCTTCGAAGGCGATGTGAATGGAGAAGGAGCGTTGGCAAGCTTGGCTCTGGTCATCTCGAGCTCGATCGCTTTGCGCTTGTCCTCCCTCTTCGCTTGCGCGAGGTCTTCGACGGTCTCTGTCGGTTCCGAGAGCAAGAGGTTGGCTTCAATCTCCTGTGGGGTCAGGACCTCCCGCTCGTCCTGCGTAGGCGGCCGGTAAACTCGGCCCCCAAGCGTTACGAGCACCCGAGGCGACTTTGACGGGGACCCTGTTGACGAATTTGAAGCTGCATTACGTCGAGAGGACGAGGATGGTGGAGTTGGAGGAGCTTGGAGGGGCCTATTACGAGCCGTGTCGAGGAATGAGGACCTCGAAGCATTGCGGGGATAGTGCAGCGGGCTGAGACTCACTTCTTGGGCGACTTTGAGACGCTTGAACGCTTGGCTCGGGTAGCATCGCGCGTTGTAGCGGCGTCACGATCGACTTGTTGAATGATGAGCTGCTCGCTTGCATCCTCGTCCATCATGGCCCGTCTACGCGCAGCGAGCGCATTCTTTCCTGACATGAACCGGGTGACCTGGAACTAGGCTCCGAGCGTGCGTGAAGGGGTATAAGGGTGTGATGGGAAATGTGATCAAACGATGGGCGAATGTAAAGAGTAAATGGAGACCGAAAGGTTCTGCCGCGGGTCGTATAAGTCGATCGGATTGAAATACAGCACAACAGCTTAGCACAACATGACGGGATGAGGTCGAGGTCGAGGTCGAGGTCGAGGTGGGGGTCAAGAACCGGAAGATCGCTCTCTGTTCGTTTCATCTCACACGCTCGCAAGCCTCAACCCACTCAGTGAGCTCACTCACAGTGCGCCGTCACACTGTCCGACTAGAATCAGCCGACCTTGTCGAGCCAGCCTGAGGGCTCAACGCGTCCGTCCTGCATCAATGATCACAGATCGAGCTCGTGTGTACAGTCAGGCTGAGTTGGCACACGCAGTCAAAACACGATGCTAACAGTCGCCGAGTGAGCTAGTGTATAGCATGTATAGCTGCACGGTGCTTCTCGGCGCGTCTTCGCACGAAGCGCGCAAAGACCTCGCGTGATTCATCCGTTGACGCTTTTGCTTTGGGATGTGCGTCTTCACTAGCGATCATTTTCGTTTGCCCAGATGTAACGTGGTCTGTCCTGCAATTGGGCCACGAGGACTTGAGTGCGCGAATGCATTCTTCGAGCTGATAAGTACAGGTGCGCGTACGGGCGCACGATCCCGCTCCTATCAGCACGACATTCTCTCTAGAGTCGATGCATTCGGATCGCTCTAAGCTCTCGCTAGACTGCGGCCTGAGTACAGTCAGACGCAATGGCCTGAGAAGAAAATGACGACTCCAACGTTTCCGAATTATTTCTCGGCGGCTAGGCCGCTTTGTCGAAGGGCTCCTTGAGCGCCTTCGCTGCTCGGCATCCTCCCACTGACTTTGATCCGCCAGTCAATCGTAGTAGCCCGCCGCGATGAGCCTCTCTGATCTCACCCGCTCCTACACAACCTTCCCGTCCCGCTCGCAGACGGCGACTCCGACCGTGCAATTATCGCCGATCGTTCCGTCCTCCACGGCGCGCGAAGGCGCTTCGAACGTCCCGGGTTACTCGATTGCAGCTGGTCACACGAATCCCGCCAGTCTTGGAACCGCCGCGGCGCTCGCGACGCCCGCCTCAACGAGTAGTGCGGGTCGAAGTGGGGGAGTCAATGAGGGACTCGCTCTCGGCCTCGGACTTGGTCTAGGCATCTCTGCAGTGCTCGTAGCAATCGTAAGTCCCCCATACTCTCTCGCAGAGCGCAAGTAGCAGCTGAACATTGCCCAATCTCCTCGGGATGCAACCCAGTTTGCCGTTTTTGTCCTCAGGACGAGAAAGTCCCAGAAGGCGGACTTTGAGCGACGCGCACAAGTCATCCGTGACACTGTCGAGACATCAAATGCCCGCACGACGTGAACGTTGTCTGGCGAGGCTTTGCGACCGATCCACGGCTCGCCCCCGCCGAGCTCAACTCGACAATCCCCTTCTCTCTCTCTGCTTTTCCACTTTGGTTCTTTCCTCTGCGGTGCTCGTCTACCCCTGAAAAGACCGCTATGTATATAGCTACTCGTTCACCTGACTACCTCTTGTCTCTTTTTGTCGGTCTATCTTCCTCACTTGTCGTATCGCTTGCTCTTTCTACCGTGTGTATCGCTAAGCTGTCCTCGTCTCCTGCGTCACGTCTAAATGGGTTGCCCGTTTAGCCTGTAATGCTCCTTTCCCGAAATTAACCAACTTCCCTGTTCCGTCTGAGCGAGTGGCTGGTCGCCTGCATTTTCTTCGAAATACCTGGATTCTCCTGCTTCCTCGAGCATGAAAGCCGTCGGAGACGACGTCCGCCGTACCGTGAGAGCCTCGTCAAATGTTCTACGTGAGCGATAGCGACTCCCGACGCATCCGGTGCTCGGACTGTTCGACATTTCGCCCAAAGCGGAAGGTGCACGATGAGCGATCTGCGTTCGCAGAACTTTTCGCTTGCCTCGTGCGTCTGGGTTCAAAGTTCCCTCGCAAACCACGTTCTCTTGGGAGGCCTGTTCTGTCGAAAATGTGAGGGACTGCATCAATCCAGAAAGGGCGCCTGATGCAATCAAAGCGATCGAGAATAATGACCATGGAAACTCGACGACGCATTCTCTCTCTCTCTTTCTCTCTCTCCACACCGGCAGCTCACTCATTCGTTCTCTTTTCGTCTTTCTCGATCTTCCCCTCAAGGCGCCGGTCGCTCCCTTCCGTTTCGACTTTTTTTCCCCCTGTTTCTCCGACGTCCGGTACGAAGTCTCGAAATGAAACTCTCCTTGGCCATCTTCTCGGCTCTGTCTCTCGTGGTGCCATCCCTAGCGGCGCCGCTCTCGGGTGGGCTATCGACTTTTGCGAAATCTCGTATCTTTCTGGATTCGGATAACTGACGCGGCGTCTCTTTGATCAGACAACGAACTGGACAAGCGTGCTTGGAACTGCAAGGGCAATTTCCAATGCAGAGGAAAGCGAATTCCGCCTAACAGCTCGGCTGTGTGTCAAAACAACATTTGCACTTATGGTAACGCACTTCCTCTACTTTCCCGAAGGCGGGTGCTCGGTGCTGATGATACGTGCTGGATCTTGTGTGGCTTGAACAGCGTGCAACTCTGGTTTCACGAGATCTGGCGTCTTCTGTGTCGCCCCCGCGGAACCAGTAACTTCAACCACGAGCGATGCGGCGAGTTCGAGCTCGACTGTCAGCACCGATTCCCCGGAACCCACTTGGTCTGCAGTCAGTTCAGCCACCTCGGATGACTCGACCCCTACGAGTACCTGGACTGCTTCGATCCCCGGTGCCACGATTATTCCAAACGCGCTCGCAGTGTCGCAAGTGACGAGTTTCCTCGGGATCAACACGGGCGCGATCGCTTCTTGGTACCATGCCAGTTCGACCCAAGATTCGACGAACGGACATTCGTGGTGTTACTACCCTTGTACGCTGGCTTTTCTTTTCTTTATCACCGAGATGGTCACTGCTCACACAAACTCACGTCGCTAGACAATGACGACACCCCTGGGTTCGCCATCTCGCTCAAAACGATGCTCGACAACTTTGATGGCGATGCGTTCGCGGCGAGGAAAGCGTATTGTGGCCTCGAAGCGATCGTCACGAACCCGGACGGGACCGAGATGACGCTGTACGTTGCTGACGCTTTCGACGACGCGTGGGTCTTGACTCCGACGTCGATTGACGTCATGTACAATGCCGTGAGTCTCGAATCACGTTGCTATCTTCTGACCTTTTCTAAAAAGGAAAATTGACCCGATTCTCCTTGTCGCGTTTTGAACCTAGTTCTCGACTTTGTTTGGACGAGTGACGACCAACAAGAACGATGTAGTCAAGAACGCTTCGTGGAGGTTCACCGGAAACAGGAACCAACGGTAGGGTTTTTCTTTCTTCATTTCTGTATTTTCCATCTTTCCCAACACGCTCAAGCTCATCCCCTTTTCTTCCCCTGGTCTCTAGATACGCATTCAACTCTGTTGGGAACTAGGGTTAGGTTTCGCTGCCCCTGGTTGGGCAAGCAAACCGTCATTTACTGTTAACTGTTGTACCTCTCTGTTTTCTTTCATGCAATCCGATGCTGGTCGTCAGGACGTTACTCGTCACAATGAAAGAATCGAGTAATTTGTCACAACAAGTAGGTAGAGAAAACTACACCAAAAGTACAAACAAAGAGAGAGAGGAAAGCACGGGCGGGACTAGACAAACAGGGTCCTGCCTTTCGGAGGAGCTTGTCTCTTCTTGTCCATTTCAACTCTCCACCTGCTCCAAACTTCGTCACCATCCATGTACGCGCCTTTCAACCATCGACCTCGTTCTCCATTTGAGTCTTGACCCGGTTGCGGTTCGACAAATTCGAACGCCGTTCTCGCATGCAAAACTCTTCGATTGTCGAAAATGACACATTCTCCCGGTTGCAACTGGTGATTGAACCTCCACCTGCCTTGAGGATCGTCACACAGGGTCGCAAACTGACCCAAAGCATCATGCAATTCGAGGAATCGATCCGTGTCATCACTCGTGACTGCGGTCGGTTTGCGACTCAACCGTTCGAGCGCAAAGTTGCCTTGGAACGGAGGCGAGTAGTTGACCGCTTTGAGTGTCTGGTTTGATCCTTCAACGAGTTCGAACGTCGGTCTCGCGAACCGAGTCCAATGCGGTCCGTTCTTGTACTCGAACTGGACCGGTTCGGTACACAGCGTCGAGAAACAGTGTGGGTTCGTTTTGAGGAGGTGGTCCGCAAGCGCGTACGCATCGACAAAGTACGATTCGCCGCCCGAGACTTGCGAATTGAGCAGAGAATGGAGGAATTGGTACCGAGGCGGGTGATCAAAGTGGCTGTAGCGCATGAGGAAAAAGGTGTGTGTATTTGCATGAGTTCGGGGCCAAGTCGAGACAAGGGAACTTGATCACTCACGTGAGGTCCATGTGTAATCCCAAGTCGAGGTTCGTGTACGCAATGTTTCTCGACCCTTCCTCGGCCTTGACGTCCCACAGATCGCCGTACCACGTCTTGCGTATGCTGCCGATCCTCTCGACGAGACGTTTGAGCTCGGTTGCGTGCCCCTCTTTCTCGCGAATTGGGACGTTCTCGACAAAGACGATGCCGTCACGGACCAAGCCGTCGAGGGATTCAAGCAGCGCAGCGGGCGAATTGATAAAGTCGTTGTAATCGGTTCGAACGAGGGTCTGTTGGAGCGAGTCACGATCCCACAGTCTCGATTCTGGGAGTTTGCCGACGACTTGGTCTTGAGCCTGTCCGCCCCGGAGCGCTGCAGTGAGGACGGTCAGAGGCACGACCGACAGCTTGACCGTTTTGGGGTCCATTCCGCGAGTCTTGAGCGGTGTGGACCATTCGGTCACGAGGCAGTCGCCATGTCCGGGCAGTTGGTGCACTCCGTAGCCAATCAGTTTGCCGTCCTTGGGGATGTCGGTTGTGCGAAACAGTTTCTGGTTCGAGCTCGGATGCACATGGTTCGGATGGATCGAGCTGTCGCGCAGCCAGAGGTTCGGAACCGCGAGCGAGACGGGGCCCGAAGCGGTCGCGGTCGGGTCGAGGAAGTGGAGCGTAGTCGAGCGGGCAGGGTCGTGCGGGGTGGTCGAGATTGATTCGAGCTGCAGCTTCCGTGATGCGGGCCGCGGAATGAACGGCTGGGGCTTGAGACGAGGCGAGCGAGTTGCCGGAGGAGGAGGAGGAGCGGCCGCGGTTGCGGTTGCACTCGCCGTCGGCAGCACCGCCGCAGCGCGGGTAGCCGTCGTGGACTGGAGACGCTTGAGCAGGGCGCGATTCGAACGCAGCATGATAGATGCGGGGTCGCGGAGGCGAGAGAGTAGGAACCTATTTCCGAAGAGAGCGCTTCGGCTATCGATCGGCTGTGGTTTCCAGAATTCAGGCTCCACCCTTTGCCGAGTTCTCACCCGATTCGACCCGCACCGCCCTCCCGACTTGGTGCGAGGAATGGCGACCTTTAGCAAGTCGACGTTCAACGCGTCCAAGTACGCCGCCTCGCGTCCGTACGCTCTTGTCCCCCTGTCTCGCTCAGCAGCTCGTCCAACGTTCGGGATGACCTCATGATCCGCCTCTCGACAGACACTACCCGACAGCGCTCTACTCTCATGTGCTGGCCTATGCCGCTGTCCCACGCTCGAGCTCACCGCGCACGCTCGTCGACATTGGCTGCGGTCCGGGCTTGTCGACGTTCTCGTTTGCCCCCCACTTTGACCGAGTCATCGGGGTCGACCCGTCGGCCAACATGATCGACGCGGCCAATTCGATCCTGCACGATCACAAGCGCGCGGGCAAAATCGGAGACACCGAATTCGTGTTTGCGCAGGGCCGCGGCGACAAACTTGACAAGGTCAAAGCGATCCAAGCCGAGAGTGTCGATTTGGTCGTCGCAGGCAAGTCCGAAAATCCCACCTGTCCACCTTGCCTACGTTGACGAGATTCGACTGATCGCTCGCTCCCTTGTTTGCCAAATTAGGTCAGGCAGCGCACTGGTTCGATCCCTTACCGACATACAAATCGCTTGCGAGAGTGCTCAAACCGGGAGGCTCGTTCTGCTTCTGGGTACAGCTCGGCTTGTTCATCTTGCGAGCGAGCTCAAATTTGCCGCTAACGAGAGCCCCTCTTCCCTTTGCGAGTTCTCAGGGCTATGGCGAGATCTTTTTCCCACGACGACCTGAACTCTCTGCGCTGATCCCTCCATACTCGGGAAAACTGCTCGGTGAGCTACTACGGTTCCCAGGGACATTGGTTGGATCATTGATTCTGCTCTTCGACACGATTTTGTCCGCTTGTCACACAGGTCCGTATTGGGAACAGCCTGGACGTTCGATCGTCGAAGCTCTCCTCGTGCCGTTCCCTTTACCGCTGGCGGACAACTTTGCCTCAAACTCGGAAGCTACCTCGATCTGTTCCGCTTACGATGCGAGCACCTTGCAACGCACGTTCCACCTCGACTCGACCGTTCCGACCAGTCCCGTTCTCGAACCAGCCGAACAGAGCGCTGGGGTGAAAAATTCTCGACACGACCTCTTGCTGACCAAACAGCTCACGTTGCAAGGGTTTGAAGGGTACTTGAGAACTTGGAGCAGCTTGCACAAGTACGACGAGGAACACCGAGGTGGAACCGATGTCGCCAAGGCTCTCATCGAGAGGATGAAGGAGGCAGGTTGGCAAGAGGGCGAAGAGGTCGAGGCGGCATGGCAGGTCGGCATGGTCATGGGCAAGAAAAGTACGAGCTGAAGAAGCGAGACCCTTTCCTTCCAATATCCAATATGAAATTCTACAGTCCGGAAAAAGACACTTGTACACACACCGACATTGAAATTATAATAGATTCAGATCACGGGGTCATCCCTCGTTCTTAGTAGCCCCCTCTGCCGTACCCTCCTCCTCCACCGTATCCGCCACCTCGGTGATCGTTGTAACCTCCTCGTCCCCGTCCTCCTCCACCTCGGTACCCTCCTCCATCTCCACCACGACCACCGCCTCTGTATCCTCCTCGATGATGCGTCATCGCTGGTGCGTTGGACCACCCACCATCCCCCATCCCCTGGTTGTACCCATCCGTACCTCCGGTCAAGTTGTCCTCGTAGTGATGACCTTGTGAATCGTACCCTCCCGATCCACCTCCTCCACTACTTCGAGAGTGTGGAGACCGTCCCATCGTACTCGCGGGGCCGGTAGGTGGAATCGTCGAGTATGCGTTGGGATCGATCGCAACTTGTTGCAATCGAGAAGGGTGAATAGGGGGACCACCCCCTTGATGCTTGTTGTGACTCGAAGCACGAGGACCGGTAGGGATTGACAATGGGAGTTCAGGTTGACTGTTGGCAGTGTTGAGCACCGCTTGAGATTGAGCTCCCGTCAATGCCGACAACGCTTGTGGGTTCGACAAGAGTGATTGCAACGAAGATGGGTCAACTCCAGACAGCAATGATTGAAATGCGGCGGGATCGAGCGGTGGTGGCCCTGGTGGTGCAGAGGAAGGAGGTACAGAACTGGTCGTACTCGGGACTGGCGGCTTTGAAGGAGGCAAAGCTGGAGTCGAAGAAGCAAGGTACGAAGCTCGGTTCGTAGGAAGTGCACCTTTCTGCTGCACCAGCACGAGCAAGAGTAGGTTCTGGTCCCGTTTGCCTCCTTCGGGAAGGACATGTTCGTCGAGCAACTCGACGTACTCTGGTAACGGGTGTTCTTTCGGGAGAGGAATGATGTAGATGTCTTTGACGAGCGCCGCTAGTTCTTTCGGAGGTTGCACAACTCCGATTCGATCTCGTTGGAGGTAGTGCTCATAAATGTGACTTTGCTTAGCGAGGCATCGTTCGGCGGTGGGTTTGTGTGGGAAATGAGCCGAGGGTCCAGTCGTGTCCGGCAACAGGGCGACGATCGTCAACTCCCGCGTGGGGGCGAATGAGCAATCGATGAGGTATTTCGAAGCTTGGTGAGACGAGATGCGGCCTGCCGTGGTCAAACCTCGAGGCAACAGTTTCTGCCAAGTTCGGGCATCGGTACCGAGTGGACGACCTCCGACTTGGACCCCGAACGCAGGGAAGCCACCCTCCTCTGTCACGAGGACGTCCCCAGCCCATACTGGTGGAAGTTCCGAGATGGCAGGCGGTTTCGAAGCCTCGATCTCGGTAGGCGGTCTAGGCGCTTTCTTCGGTGGCGAGTCGGCTTCGGATCGGAAGAGGCCATTCTCGAAATCATCGTCGTCGTCATGCTGACGTCTCGAAGTGAAGTCGAACATGTCAGACTCGAATGGCTTGTCGTCTTCGTTTTCGTTCGCATCTGCGCTTGGATCGTCTCCGGCTGCGTCTTGCGGCTCGAGAGACGGTGATGCTGCTTTCGCTTTGCCCCAGATTGCGCTCATGTCGATCGAAGTCGAGCTATTGCGTTGTCTTGGTTGTGGTGGAGGCGACATTGCACCCTCTTCTCCGTCTTTGCCAGGCGAACGAGATCCAGACTCTGGAGAGCCCTGGTGACCACTTGGTGAAGGTGCAGACTCGCTCGGCTGATCGTCCAGGAAAGAATTGATGTGAGACGAAGAGCCGGTGAGGGACGGTCGAGGTCGAGCACGCGAGAAAGACTCTGATTGTCCTTCGGCGTTGCTTTCGGAAGGATCGTGAGGCTGAGGCGAGTCGGCGTAGGCTTCAGGGAACGGCGAATCTGTCTGCGGGAACGATGCGGAACGCTCCCGCTCTTTCTGCTCGGCCGCTTTCTTGCGCTCAATCTCCTTGAGGGCAGCTTCTTCTTCGGCTATCAGCCGTGCTGAGTTGTTCTCCATCTCTTCCTCTCCCTTGTGAGTGCGCTTCGCTGTCGGCGCGACCAGCGCTTCTTTGACCGAGTTTTTCAGACTCGCCGCCCTGACGCTCTCGGCCATCGCTTTCAGCTCGGGCGTTTGAAGGTCCTCTGCCGAAATGTTGACAATGCCCGACGCGTCAAACTCGTCGTGCGCAATGCGGGAACGAAAGACTGCGTTCGTCTTGAGGTTGAATTGTAGAGATCGGAATTTCGAGGCGTACTTTGCTCGGGGCATTCGGGTTTGTCCCTTGTCGTCGAGTTCACAAAAGTCGGCGAACAATTCCTCTTCAACGGCTTCAGCGAACGCGGTCGCGCGGTGCGTGACGTCTTCAGCGTCGGAACTGGACGACGCAGAATAGATGGAAGAAAAGGTCGAGGTGAATTGCTTGACGACCGCCGCTCGTGTCTTTTCCGTCTGAGGGACCGCTGGCGCTGTTGAGGGATCAACGGGTCGAGCGGGCGTGGTGGAACTGCGCTGAACCTGCTTTTTCTGTCGAGGAGAACAGTACTTCATCAGCAACAAAGCAGTTGGAGGGCGAAGGTCCTTTGCTCAGACTCACCTTTCCTCGATTTTTCGGTTTGTCCTGGTCGTCCTCTTCCTCGTCGAAAGAGTCGCTGTCGTCAGCTGCGTCATCATTGCTGTTCTCGACTTTTCTCCGTCTCGCTGCCCTGTCTGCCCGAGTCGCAGCTTGTTTCCCTCTTCTCCTTTTTCTCGCCGACCCATCCTCGCCGTAATCTTCGTCGTCGTCTTCGCCCATCATGTCCTCGTCCTCCTCGATCCCTTCGTCCTGTTCCTCGTCTTCATCTTCGTTTTCGTCTACTTGATGATCGCGGTCCCGATTCCTACTGCGGGTTGTCGAGCTCGGTGGTGCTGGCAAGGATGCGTTGGCAAGCACTGTTGAGAAGAGGACAGGGAGAAGATAACGTTAGTCAGTTTTCCTGTTGATCCAAGCGCCGTGCCAGGTCAAAGCCGGATCCTTGCTGTCCCAACCTCCTAGCATGTGTGACCGTTCGCCCCTTTTCTATGCCTTCGTGCATTGCTTTCCACCGGCTTTCGGGTGCGGCCACAAATCGTTTCGTCGCATCCCTTGCATCTGTCGCGCAGCCTGCTTTGATCCTGTTTTGCCCTGACCCTTGCTCTCGGCCTTTTCTGCATTTGTACCAGACGGCCACAGTCCTCGCTTGGTCTGCGACCGTCACAATACACAATGGAAGGGCCGAGGCAGCGGGGCAGGATGCAGGTCGAAACGACGTGCCCAACAGACGTCAAAGGGGGAGTGCGACAAGGCGGTCTGTAAAAACCCAGACTGGCGAATCGTCCCCGAGGACATGAGACGAGGCAAAAGCGACTCTGATACGACGCGTTCTCGCTAGCAGCGAAAGGAGAGGTTCGATTCATTGCAAGCGAGTAGCGAAGTAGGAGAGAGGCGGGCGCGCGCGAGAGTCGCAGCAGCAGCAAGCCAACGCTGCCCAGCAAGTTGCGAAGCTCCTTGCGGGCCAAGTCCCCCCTTCCAATTTCGCCTCCGCCATGCACTCGGTTGAAAATCATGTAATTGAGGTGTCGAGGGGTCCTTGTCGCGAGTTGAGAGGCGTTCTCGAGAATGGGTCTCGAAGCTTTGCGATCGGAGGACGCGAGGATCAAAGAAAGGAAAGAAACGTTGCACTCACTGCGCGTAGAACCCACTCCCATCTGCTGACACATCTCGCAGGCGTAACCTTCGATCTGGCTTGCGAATTCTTCGGTGATCCCGATGCAGCCGAAATGAAACCTAGCGCGTAGTAATGGGCGGCGCCTCTATTTCGTCAGTGCCTTGTCGGGTAATAGCAGCGAATGGGCGAGACTGGACGTACCAGTTCATACAGTGTTCACACTGAATCATCGGTTCCTCACCGGTATCATATCCCAAGCAGACGCAATCTGCGGGGAAAGGCGGGCATGGGTCAGTCAGAACTCGTGGTCAACGCGAGACCATGGAGTCAGCGCACAGAGTGTCAAGTCTCCCTGTTGGTCCGCATCGGCGTCATGCTGTTCCTGTGATTCTCGATCGTCTGCATCGCTGTCGTGGTCGTCGCCGACTGCCGAAAGAGCCGATGCCCTCGCTTGGTCCTGCGCGACTGCAGTCTGTCCCTTTGCGTTGACAGCTCTACCGCGCCTCTTGACTGCGGCGGCATTCGACGTCGAGGCGGTTGCGTTCGAGGTCGAAGACGCCGATCGCCTTCGATCGGACGCGATCGCGTTCTCGAGTAGGCGGGATTGCGCGGCATCCAGTGCCCGTGCCGTCGGCTTGCGCACTCGACCAGTCATGAGCGGCAGGTACACAGGTGGTGCGTTGAGTCGGGGTCCGAGTGAATGTTTGCGGAAAAACGAACTTCGACTCGCAGCGCTCGCCGCTCGGCGCGCGCTTTCGCTCTAGTCATCATCGCGCGACACGCTCTATTCCCGAGATCAACAACAACATGGCGTTGCGTCGACCTCCAACTGCGATTGGTCTCAAAGCGTCAGACGTTTCGGACCTGCGTGAGTTTCTGCGGGAGCGTGACGAAGCTGCGAACGCACAATTGCCCGGATCGAAGTCAGACCGCGCAAAGGTCGACACTGCAGACGCACTCGTCGATCATGAACGCAAAGAGCGCGAAGAGCGAGAGCTGAAGAGCAGGAATGCGCGCGTCTTGGGTTGAGCGCGAGCAGCTGGTCGCAGTTGCGCGTATAAATCCTCGCCGACTTCTCTACGAGCACTCGAACAGTCAGGTGAGAGCGAGGCGACATTGATCTTTCGGCGCGACACGCCGAGCTGAATTATGGTTTCTGAAATGGACAGATTCAGTCATTCCAGCGAGCCGTCATTCGGCTGGCAGAGCTCACTACGGGGTCAGCAATTCCCGCGAACACCCCCTTTCATGTCCGGACGCGAACAGATGCAAGAAGCCGCACATGAAAAGGTAGCGGTCGGGGGCTTGCCGACGAAAAGGGAGAGAAGGGAGGGACAAGCGGAATCCGCCTAAGATTCGGGCAGATCATAAAAGTGAGGGTATCATAGTGCAAGACATTAGGATAGGAAAAAAAATACGCCAAAGAGACCCGAGGAAGGAGACACATGAACAACCACGAAAAAGAGAGGAGAGAACCCGGAACTGATGGAGAGAGCAAAAGGGATCGCGAGCAGAAGCATCACCAGATCTGACTGGCACGACCCTTGCGAATGTTCTTGCCCGCCAGCGAGGGTTGTCGCTTCTTCTTCTCGGGCTCGGCGACATTCTTCGAGTCCTCGGCCGCGTCCCCATCCTCGCTGCTCTCTTCGTCGTCGTCTTCTTCCTCGTCCTCGACCTGACTACCTCGGAAGTTGCTCACGCGACCCTTTTTCGTGACGTCCTGGGAAGCCTGCGACAACTGACTCGAGTTGAACGCGGCGGTCGAAGCACGCGTTGTGCGACGCTTTTGTGCCTGAGCCGCCAGTTGATCCAGGTTCGACAACGACGGGAGTCCCGACGCTCGGTTGCGAGCAGAGGGCGTGCGCCCAACCGGGGTCGAATTGCCGTTTAGGGCCGAGCGAGTTTGACGAGGGGTCGAAACGGTAGCAGGCACAGGCTCGGCTGAACGACCCCGACGGGCAGCGGCAGGAGCGGAGGGAGTCGGGGGCGCGAGGCTCGGCGTGGGCAGGGGAACAGCCGAGTTCTCTTGCGGAGTGCCGAGCGCAGAGGATTGCGGCTGGGGAGACCGAGAGCGAGCGATCGCACCACGCGTCAGCCGTGCGGGCGTCGGCAATGCGCTCGGGGTCGAGTCCGGTTCAGGCGAAGGCGAGACCGAATGCGTGTGAGACTCGATGATCTCTGGAGCGCGAACAACGTATTCGGATCGCTTCTTCGCCGAATCAGGAGCGTCTTGAGTCGAGGGAGGCAGAGGGGTCTCTTGCGTAGCAGCTTCGAGAGTTTCAAGATCGTTGTGCGCTATGGATGCGATCGAGAATCAGTACCGTCTGGGTCAAGTCCGAGCGTGATTGCAAGCTCACCTTCCTTCATTTCGACATCCTCGACAGGCAATTGTGTTTGCGATTGCGTTTGCGTTTCGGGTTCGAGGAAGAGAGGCACAGCTTCCTGAGTGGCTCCGGATTGTGCCTCCTGAGCGATCGAAGGCAACTCATCATTCGCCGTAGCCAACTCGGCATCATGAGGTTCGCTCGTTGATTGGCGGGAGAACCGACTGCTCGGGCTTGCATGTTGGGTTGGAGAAGGCAGGTTGCCGATCGTTGTCAAGTCGGGATAGAGACCTCCAGTGGATCCCTCTTGCGTCTGCGTTTGAGAAGGGAACGGGAGCGATTCCTCCAAGAGCTTCTCGTCTCGTTGCTCTTGCAGCGCAGACTTGTCCGCCGGATTCGTTCCATTCTCGAGAGCAGTCGTGATTGGAGGAGCGTTCTCATCGAGAGCCGAAGGACGAGGAGCAGGAGGCGGCGAACTCGCAAGAACGGGCTCCGCAACGGCCGGAGCGCCATTCACACTAGCCTCGACCGGAGTCTCGCCAGCTTCCACTCGCTCCTCTTCGTCCTCCGCCGAAGTGCCAAGCGACTTTCGCAGCTTGCGTTTCCGCTTCCTCTCCTCCTCCTCCTTCTCCTGCTCCTCCCAGAACGCTGCGTCCATGACTGGCTTGTCCTTTTGCAGCTGACTCTGAGTCTGATTCAAGAGCGCTTCGACATCGTCCTCTTGAGTCGAATCGTGGGAGGGAGATTTGGCAACAATGGGCGAATTGGCACCGAGCTGAGAGCGTTTGAGGGGACTTGCCGTGTAACCGTTCAGCGCACCTCCGGTGAAGGGGTTCGTGCGAGAAGGAGTCGTCGTCGTCGAGGAGGAAGGTCCGAACAGGTTAGAGTTCTTGCGCTTCTTGCCAAAGGCGGACTTGGCGATGTCCGAGATCGATTGGCGACCACCGGTGATGCCGCGAAGGTGGTTCGCTCGACCGTTGACGCCAACAGCGGGCGTATCGTCGTCGCTCGAGTCTTCCTCGTCGGAGGAGTCGTCCGACGAAGACGAGGAACCGGACGAGGAATCGTCATCGCCGTTCCTGCCCCCGATTGTCGGCAGCGCAGGTTCGGGCGACGACGATGGTAGTCGCGTCTCTTGTGCACGTGCAAGGGACTCAGGAGTGCCCGACGGAGTAGCGATGCCGTTGGCCAGAGATTTCACCGGCGTGTTGAGATTCTGCTCGGGATGCGGCTTCTGGGCTGAGGAGGGCGCTTCGAGCTCGACTTGCTCCGTGTCATTCGTCTCGGGCGACTCGGAACGCAGAATTTTGAGTCCTCGCTTTTGCGGGCTCACGAGGCTCATTTGCACTTCTTCGTCCGAGACTCCATCCGAGGAAGGCGCTGTGCTTTCGGCTTTCATGCGTGCGACATCAGGGTTCTCGTGGTGGTGCGAATCGGAGTGACCAGCTTGTTCCTGCGTCGTTTCAAACTGATTTTCTTCCTCTTCAGGCCGCGGAGTAGTTGGCTGAGCTACCTCAGGCGCAGGCTCATCAACTGCGACTGCTTCGGGCTCCGAAGCGGGAAGCGCCGCTTCGATAGCGCTGACGTCCTCTATCGCGGGTACTGTGTCTTGCTGTTGCGGCACTTGCTCAACCTGGCTGGCAACAACAGGCTCGGGCGCGGCAGCAGCCGCTTCCGGCTCATCGACCTGCATCTTGTCGTCGTCCTGTGCGGCCTGGGGCTGCTGGACCTCCTCTGCGATAGGGGCGGACTCAATCGCAGCTGCTGCAGGCTGCGAGCTTTCCCTCGAGACCGGATTCGGGGAAGCAGCGAGGCTAGCTCGCAGCGATGCCCTCTCGTCCTTGCCCATCCTGACGCGCTTCTTCTTGCGGATCGAAGCCGAAGACGACGAGGCACCTGAGGCGGTGGGAGATTGCGATGGCGCCGGCTGCGAAGGCGCCGGAGACGCAATCGACACTTGCGCCTGCGCTTTCTTGGGGGAAGGGGCTTTGCTCGGAGAAGCAGGAGTCGACGCGGGGATGTCGGAAACCGTGGGAGTGGACACTTTCGCATCATTTGCGGACGGTGCAGGGGAGGAAGGCGGAAGAGGGATTGAAGCTGGATCGACAGTGGGCGCAGACTTGGTCGTGTTGCTGACAGTTGCGACGTTTTCGATTTGCGATGGAGGTTGCGGAGTGGACTCGGCGGATCGTGCAGACTCTGCGGCCAATTGCGCTTTCAGCCTCCGCTCTTCCCTCTTTTTCTCCTTCTTCCTCTCCTTTCTCGCGTCTTTGCCGGAATCGCTCTGCTGAGTTTGGATAGGTTTCGCCGCATCATCTTCGTCTCCTGCTTCCGACGTATCCTGTGCGTCTTGCTCGCGTGGCCTTTTGCTAGATACTTCGAGCCCTTGCCTGATGCTGTCTCCGTATCCAGCGCTTGCTAGCGCATCGGTCAGGGCCTTGACGAGTTCTTTGTTCGCCTCGAGACTACTGTCCGGCGGGAACGAGTAGACCGTCGAGATCATGATAGGAACGGCGGACTGTGTGATGGGCACGGTCGTCAAAGCCTCGAGAGAAGTCGAACTTGCTTGGATCGGCGCGAGCTCCATACGGCCACTGGCTTGCGACGCAGCGGGCGCTTTGGGCTTGACCTGCGCTTTCGACTTGGGTTTGCCTTTCGCCTTTGAGGGGGATGAGGCAGGGGCCGATTTCGACTGGGATTGAGACCGAGAGATGCGTGTAGTGGCGGGGGTCGGGGCTGGAACGAGAGCTCGCGAAGCCGAGGGAACCGGTTCTGAAGTGACCACTTTGCGCTTTTTCGATTTCGGAGACGTCGCAGCTTTCGTTGCAGCGGCTTTCGCTGGCGAAGAAGCTGTGACTGGTGTCTTCTCGGACACGGAATCGGAACGTTTCCGCTTCTTGGATGCTCCGGCAGCAACGGAAGGAGCCGTCTCACCGTTTGAAGTCTAGAGAGTGGCACCTTAGCATAGTTTTCTGGCCCGGGTGAAGCAGGTAGTCAGTCTTACGGACGCTTGCGCCTTGTTTTGCGTCTTTGTCCCCTTCTTTGCAGTGCCCGTAGTCTTGGCGGCTGCCGGTTCTTCTTGATCGATCTGCATACTGGCCTCGGTCGCCTTGCCTTTGCCCTTGCTATCTCCTTGCTGTCCCTCCGCAGGTGCTGCTTCCGACTTCGTTGCAGCCTTGGACGAATCTTTGTCGGCTTTCTTTTGCTTCTTCTTCTCGAGCTTCTTGGCCTCTTTGCGCTCGAGCTTGAGTCGCTCTTTCTCTGCCTTGTCCGCCGAAGCGGATGCGGCGGAGTTGTCTACGTCGACTTTGGTAGAAGCTTGCGGAGGTGCTGATGAGCTTGATGTCGCGTTGGCGGGGGTCTGGGGTGCAGTCTGCGATAGACATCTTTTTTGAGTGGTCGTTCTAGACAGTGAGGCGAAAGACATGTTCTCACTTTGGTTGCAACAGACTTCTTCTTGCCCTTGTCAGCTTTTTGATCGACCTTGACAGTCGGAGTAGCTGGAACGGCGGGAGTGGTAGGTGTTTGCGCTGCGTTCTTGAGCTGAGCCTGTTTCTTGGCGAGCATCTGGGCAAACCATTCCTGATCGTCTGCCGGTACTCCACTCTGTTGTTTCAGTGCTTTCTTTTGCTGTTTCTTTCCGCGCCGGTTCGAGGTCGAGGTCGAAATAGCGTCCGGCGAGTCGTTCAAGCCCGGAGGCGAAGACGCGAGTTGATCAACCTCTTCGCTCTGGGAAGCAGGCATCTTGCTTTTCGGAGGCATGGTCACTTGGCAGAACGAGGGTAGTAGTGATAGCGGATATGTCAGGAAGCGTCGTCGAAAGTGTCGTTATCGGGACAGGGTTCGTAAGGTGGGAGAGCTGGAGGGCGTCAGTCGGGCGCTGAATGGGATGAACTGGTGTACAAGCGCGCAGCAGGTCAGTCACAACGACAACGGGAAGGATAATGTTTTTCGAAACAAATCGCGAGAGAAGCGCGTCCCTAGAGTGACGTCTCTGCAGGTAGAGCGGAAAGGCGAGGACTTACTGAATTCGGAAAGGTGACGTACTTTGTCTGAGCCGTTTCCGACACGCTCACAGCGACGAGGCGGTTGATGAGACGGGGCGAAAGATCTGTGGAGGCGTTCGGAAAAAAGTCCGAGACAGGCGTCCTGCTCCACTGTGACGGAATGAACCGTGACCAGTGACTAGCGCCGAGCTACTGAAGCTACAAGGCTGTACTCTGGGGCTGGCGCCGGTCGAGTCTGATGACGGCGGTGAACGGCGAGTCGATCGGCGTGCGCGCGCGCGCTGCGATTGCACTCAACTTTTTGCTCCCCTCCGTACCGATCGCCTAGTCAATTATCGTGCTCAATGGCACCACCACGATCAGCAGTCGCTGCCAAGCTGCAGCAGGAGCACGACGATCTTCTACCTTCCGAGGACGAGGAAGATCACGACTTTCAACTGTCGGACGGTGATCTCGACGACGGCGGGTCCGACTCGAGCGACAGCGAACGAGAACAGGGTCCGAGCCGTAAGAAAGCACGAGTTGAGCAGGAAGAAGTGGCCGCACCCGCGTGAGTCTCGTCTCGTGTTCTGCAACTGTCCGAGTGGGGGAATTTCGAGTTGACGCTCCTGTTGCAGGCTCGACAAATCGGCAGTCGACGATCTGTGGGCCTCCTTCAACGATCCTGGAGCAACAGATCCTTATGCCGCGACGACAACGATGGCTCCCGCCGCCTCGACGACATCGACGTTAGGCTCGCCCGCGACCGCTGGCGCGAACCAGCCCGGGTCGGGTGTACTTGATAATAAAGGCAAAGCGAAAGCGAACCTTGACCAAGACGACCTTGTCACGATCAAGGTCACCTACAAATTCGCAGGCGACACGATCACGCGAGTCCTTGTCATCTTCGCCTAGCCATAGAGCTCTGCGACTGACTGATTCGCATTCCTGGATGCTGTAGGCAAGACAAGCGAGTCCCCCGAACCTCGCAAGAAGCCATCAATTATTTCGCGTTGCATCCCGAACAATCGGCTGCGAAAGCTTCGCCAACAGCTGTTCCTACAAAGCCGGATCCAACAACTGCATCCCTAGACGCTCTCTTTGGCCCTGATACATCTCTTCCGACATCGGCACCGCCTCTGACGTCAGCCGAACCTGATCCGCTAAAACCACCTGCGCCCACGTCGGCAGCAGCAGCAGCAGCGCCCCTGCCTCCTGCTGGAGGTCCGAGACGCAAGAAGGCAGGCGGTGGACTCGGAGCAATGGCAGCATCGATGGGAGTTGGCGTCAAACCTGCCAAGCTCAACACGCTCGAAAAATCCAAACTCGATTGGAACTCGTGAGCTATCTCTCCATCGTAGCTGTACTTGGTCTCGATCGTTGCAGTATTACATGTCTGACGCTTATTGGTGCCAATCTGACGCGTCGACAGATACGTCCAAACTCAGGATGGACTGCAGGACACATTGCAACATGCGAGAAAAGACGGTTACCTCGAGAAGAAAGATTTCCTCGATCGCGTCGAGGCCAGGAAGGAACAAGGCTGGGAAAGCGCAAAGAAGAAGGGGCCGAGGTAGTCTTGCTGGAGAAAACGAAATACCTCGTTTCCAAGGAATGAAGGGAATAGCAATTTGATGGATGTCTTACAGCCGATGACAGCTTGACATGCACTTTCACGCGATCAGCATGGTTTGCGGTTTGAATAGAGCTAGAGCTCGGAGATCGCCTGCGCCAGACAGTGATCGAAAGACGCAAATAATAAATG
This sequence comes from Sporobolomyces koalae, assembly GCF_050403365.1. NCBI lineage: Eukaryota > Fungi > Basidiomycota > Microbotryomycetes > Sporidiobolales > Sporidiobolaceae > Sporobolomyces > Sporobolomyces koalae. The sequence continues at coordinate 540,873 of NW_027481768.1, forward strand.
CAGCGCTCGAGCCCTTTATCCGGGCCAAGTCGTCAGTGTGCTCTGACTCACACGTTTCACTCTCGCTCGCCCCAATTCCATTTTGGCGTACATTGTCTTGCCGTACCGTGACGTCTCATTTTCTCCCCGAAATCTTCCGTCCACTCCAGTGGTCTTTACCTCCTTTCTACGCAGTGGCTCCTTCTGACCGCGAGACCGGAAGACGTACCTCGCCTTTGAAGAACAGTGTCACGTTGTCCCATAGACGCAGTATATCGACAAGCGTCTGCTAGCCTTCGAAGCCCTTGGCAGTTGCCCGGCTTGCAATTTTACGATCCAGGTCCGATCGGATAATCCATGAACCATCAGACTCTGACTCGACTGTCTGGAAAGACGTACAGAGTTCAAGCCGGCTGAAGAGCCAACGTCCTGTCGGCGGAGACCCCGAGGCCGAAATCGATCCGCACAGGACGCCAGCCCACATTGTCTCATAGCGATCTTTCCTTATCTTCTTCACCAACTGTGGAAGATCGAGAACAATCCCAGCGCCCATCGGACTTCATCTCTAGCATCCCCTTGTCGTGCGAACACCGGTACTCGGCCCTTCAAGAGTTCTGTGAGCTCCTTCCTTGGAGAAAGGGGTTGACAATTAGCGGCGGATGACTACGCTCATCTGCCTGACCTCGGGAGTTCCAAGACTTGGTCTCGAACCGTCTCCGTTAGCACAGCCAGGCTATCACCTTGACCCACGAGTCTTCGTTCGAGCTCCCTGTGCCCACGGACAGCGTCTTAGGATTAGAGATCCGAGGATCATCGATCGACGCTCGGTATGAAAGGGCGGTCGGTGCTCGCGGGCACGGCGATCAGGAGATTTCGACATTCGGAGACTGGTCCTACACGCCCTTCGCTGGCGTGGGGAGCTCGAATGTAGATCTCGAGGGTGGAGGGCATATTCTGGCTGTTCTAACGGAGATGGTTCGAGACCAAGTCGTGGAACTCCAAGACCAAAGTCTGAGAGAGGGAACGGTCCCGCAAGCGACACATGTGACAGGGCACGTAAACTCGAGAGTCATATTGAGGAGGAGATAGTGCAATGATACTGGCCTTCGAAAGATCGAAGCAGGACTCTGCCAGCGAAAAACGAATTCTTTGCGATTTGTCAAAGTTTGCGCGGACTTTGGAAAATTGGAAGGGTCCCTGTCTTCTTAAAAGGGTGTTATCCGTAGGGTTGCACCACGAGCAACAGTCTGAGCTTGTACTCGTTCGGCAAGCACTGATGCCGATACGCTCGGACCGCGGCCCCTGGCTTTGTCGGGCGTCCGTCCCTGTGCCTAGTCTCGTCCCCTGTGTCGCAGTCACAGACGATCCGAATGTGATGTCTCTAATCATGCCGAGTCGCGGCTGCATGTCACACAGACTGGGAGTAGGCGAATTCAGAGCATCGTTGCGGAGGGCGAGCTCGATACACGTTGTTTAAGAAATCTATTCTATGCGGTATGCGGGATAAAGAATACCGAAAGGAATGGGGATACAAGCTATTGCGACGAGGCAGCCTCGTTTCCGAGTTGTAAGTATCTATGCATGCTGGGATTCTTTCAGAGCTGTCGGTGATAAGTAGTCGGATAGCTGTTCATCCACAGCGGTGGAGGCTGCAAGCAGCCCATCGGAATCAGGAACCTCTGCCAGCCCCAGTACCGGACTGGAGGGACTTCTCGCAGCAAACCCTGCGTAGTCCTGCATAACGGTGTTGCCCGGATCAACGTTTGCCTTGAGAGTTGAGCGGAAGAGTACAAGAGTAGCGTACCAGGCTTTGTATAGGGTGCCACCAAGACAAGCGATCACGAGAATGGACCAGGCGACGCCAAGCGGACCTCGTACTTTTCGGCCAGTCACGGTCGTGAATAGGCCTTCGAGCACGATTGCGACTCCTTGGGACATGAAATAGATCGATCCGCCCCAGGTGAGCAGGAACGAATGAGGCTTGGCAGGCGCAGGTAGAGTCGAGATCGCGGTCGATAAACCTGGGGAGAACGAGATGAATGAGTTAAACGAGCCTCGTGAGATCCCCTTTAGAGAGTGGCTCGGATCGCACCATATTCGTGGATCCAAGAACTCAGAGCGAATACTCCAAGAACTCCGAAAACCCGACCGAGCGTTTTGCCAAAGATACGCTTGGCAGGATCGAAAGCGAGGAACCGGAAAGGACCTGCAATATAGAGCTATTCAGTACTGGTTTATAGCGAACGAAATAGAAGAGAAAAAAATCACGGCTGAAGAAACTGGCAAAAAGGCAAGCGGACGGGTCAGATCGCTAGTCAACTGGGCACGGCGAGAGACCAGTTGACATACCTATGCCACTGCTGGCTCCAAAAGCGAGCGACCGAGTGCGGAGGGCGCGCAAGGTTGAACAGAGGAGGATACTCTCGGGCGTCAAACGGAGGCGGGGTGAGAGCGGCGGGCAGAGAAAAGCTGCGAAGCACGATATTTGGAACAACAACGCCGAGAGTTGCGAGGGAGAACCCGAGAGTAAGCGCTGCGAAGACTGCAGTTCCAAGCGCTGCGCCAGTTGCGATCTCTCCGACAAGGTGGGCGCGTGCAGGCGAGAGGCCTTTAAAGATAGTCGACCTATTGCAGCAATCGATGTCAGATTCTGGCGTACTCAGGCCTAGTGGTAAGCATTAGGACTGCGTACACATAATAGTCTCGAGAGACACTAGGCTCGAGAAGTGTCGCCGAACAGAGTACGAGCAACGGGTGAGACCAAGCCATCTCGAGGAGCAATCGTCGCAGGAACGGTCTAGGCTTCGTGGGGAAGGGTTGTGTTGCTGTAGTTCCGAATTCGTATCCGTTGCCTCGCATGGCGTAGAGCAGGTGCAAGGTCGACTTGACGATTTGCCAGCCGGACTCCTTTGCGGCCTGTTCCTTGCGGAGTCGCTCGAGGTAGACCCGGCGCAGCTGAACATGTACTTGATACGCCTCCTTACCGCTAGACTGCTTATCATCTTGCTTGCTCACGTGTCCGTTGTGCTCAGCAAAGTTGCCTGTTGCCTTGCCAGCCTTGTTTGCTTCGCCATGTTGGTCCGGCTTGTCCTCCTCGGTCATGCCCTTGTCGTCGAACCCAACAAAGACATACGGAGTCAGATCTTCTGCGAGTCCCCATTCGATCGCTTTCCATACGCCGTAGGCCCCCATGATCCCGAAGACAAAGTTGACTGGGAGCGGGTCATGCGTAAGCTCGCGTCGGGATCGAGAATTCAGCAGGGTACAGACTGACCTCCGATCGCCTGATTTCTCGGCTCAATCGCATAGTTCCAAGGTGCTCTTGCAGCGTACCAGATTGAGAACGGCATGAGGGCGAGGCGCCCGAGCCTTGAGATTCCCGTCGAGAATGTTGGATGCAGCAACAGGCATTGAAGCACGAGGGGCACGAAGAATTTGAACCTGTCATATCGCAACACATTTCCCATAAGCCAAGAGCGAACGAAGAAGACGGTGAATCGCTATGTGCGCCCGACGGGAATGACGCAGTTGCAGACGAGCAGCAGAACTCACATCGCGAGCGGGGGCATGTGCGGCCCTTCCATCAAGTACTGTACCATCACTGCTTTGCCGAGCCTCTACACAGGCAGAATCGCCGAGATGGAGTAGACCGAAATGGAGATGTCAGATCAGAAATCCGAAATACTGATTTTGTAGTTTCTCGGCTCTCATCGACATCGAATCTTCACAGAACCCTGGGAGCTCGAACGATGGCCAAGAAGGCGCAGCAAACTACGCGCGCCGCCACTCCGGAGCAGGAGGAAGACGATTTCGATCCAGTTGTTTTTCAGGCGTCGCTAGATCAGTCTGTCAACGCGGCGAAACAGCTCATTGCTAGCTGGATCCCGGCAGACTATGGAGGAGGACCGTCGGCAACCAGCGCGAGCGCATCGGTCCAATCTCTGAAGGACCGCGCGCGTCCACCACGGTCAGTTCCTTGCCTGTTGTGCTCGTCGCTTTGCGCGAAAGACGGTTCACCTGACGCGGCGCTACTCGACAGAATGGGTTTGGGCGCACAGCCTGCCGCAATCCACAAACAGCAAGCAGAAGATCGCAGGTTGAAAGAACGGCTTGTAGGCAAAGGGCGGAACGGGACAGTCGGCGATGAGGGCTCGAACGTCTCTCTGAACGGGGCAAACAATGGGCAATCACCCACTGTCGACGCAGACGCGAGCGACTCGGAAGAGGAGGAGGACAGCAGGTCGCGCGCAATCAGCAAAGGCAAAGGCAAAGGCAAAGCGTCGAGTAGCGTGCCAGCGACGACACCTACATCTAGCTCGGCAGTCAAAAATGCACCGAACAATCCATTCGTACCCAAGAAGACAGCCCCGTCTGCGTCCCTTGCGTCGGCAAAGTCGAAGTCTAAATCCGTCGACGCATCTGCGGCTGCGAACGCCACCGCTTCAACCTCGACCTCGACCTCGGCTGCTGCCGTACAGACTTTAACTCCAAACGCTTTTGGCAAAGCTGCATCAGCTGCAGCCGAATCGGATCCGACTCCCGTCGCATTATCGAAGAATCAGCGCAAGAAGCTTCGCAAACTGGAACGCGAGCAGGAGAACAAGAATAAACTTGAGGCAGAGAGTCGGCAAGAGGAGGAGCTCGAGCGCAAAGCACTGAAACGCGGGCGGTCCGCTGAGGCGGAAGAAGGTGACGAGAGTGCGGAAGCCGCAGACGAGATGGATACGGAAGGAGTGGCAGAGACGACGAATCCAGGCAAGTCTGACGACGTCGGAAACAGCGGGCCTAAGAAGAAGAAGAAGAAGAGAAAGGGAAAGGGAAGCAAAACAGATCAACAAGTTGCGCCCCCACCGCTGCTCAACCTATGAAATGATCTATAACTATACAACACTCTATGCCAGTATCGCTCGGCACGTGCACAGAAGTCGGAGAGACCCAGAGACTCGGCGATTCGGATTTGAACGCCCGAGAGCGTGTCCTCGATTCCTCGGTCAAGCTTTTGCCTTTGGGCGTTGACACGTGCACTAGCTTGCACATCAGCGCAAGAACATGCCGGCCCATTTTTCGCACCATGTGTGCTGTGTCCGAAGTCTGACTGCTTACATACTCGACGGGAGCATTCGGGCCGCGGTTCTACTTTACGCCTGATTGGTGGACACTAACTACTAACGGCAGCTCCCGCGTACTCTCTAACTGTTTGCTCTTCTCCCTCTCTTGTTTCGCCTTGAGAACGCCTCTAGCGACAAACCGTCTTTGACGACTCGACATTTCGACCCTGCTTGACCGCCTTCTCAACCCCTCCTCGTCAATCACCCCACTGTTTCTCCTCTTCCGTCCCCCAACATTTTGACAACCGAATCCGGTCCTCCATTCGATCGAGCATCTATCCCCCATCGACTTACCCCAGACGTGTCGTGGAACCCATCCCAGGCCAAGGCGCGATCGAACGTCGCACCGTCACTGCGCACCGTGCTCGGAGCATCTCGTGGCCGCCATCGATGGCTCGTCCCGAATTCTCGCGGCGGGCCAATATTTACCGCGGGCGGCAAACAATTCTCCGTGGGGAGGATTGACGTGTACGGCCTCGATCCCCTTGCTCAGCGGGAGAACGTCGGATCGAAACCCTTCCTAAAGTTCGGGTCTAACGCCGGTACCGGTCGGGATCCTGCGGAAGAAACTTCGCTCGTCCCGAAGAGCTTGGGACGCCTCGACTTTCCCGAGCTGAATCGCCTGGGGATGCTGTGATGGGGGTGGGCTGCCTTCTCGGCTATCCCGGAGTTGGCATTCAAGCGTGCAGGAGGCTACCAGATATGCGACTCGTTCAGACTCTGTAGTCCGTTGACAAACGGTCGTGCAACGTTGGCACGCGAGTCGTGATCGATTACAGCTGGATCGATCCAAGCTTCCGATGGGAACCGCGGCTAGTCGCGATTTGACGTATGCGAAGGCCAAAACTAAGCTAGTCGCTAATTTTTCTGCGCCCTCGTTCCCCGAAAGATCCAGCCTTTTCGCCTCCGCTTGAGCGCCCATCGATGCCCCTCGTTTTTTTACCCCAACCTTGAAGGGGCAACAACGGGGGCACCATTTTCGACGAGATCGTTCGTGGCGCCTACAAAACTCGGATCCACCTTCTCTCTCTTGCTCCTCTATCTCCATCAGCTCTACACAACACAGCACTCCTTCTACTTCGACCTTTTCGACACACTCGGCCTCTCTCTTCCCTCCCCTCTTTTTTCCCGTTCGCTTTCGATCTTTTCAACACAATGGCCGGCGGCGCTGCTCCCGTTGGAGCTTACACGACTACCTCGAACCTGACTCGCAAGCAGTTCTTGTTTGCGTTCTCGCTCGTTACTTCGCTGTGAGTGTTGCCTCGCATGGTCGAAGCTGAAGCAAGAACAGTGGGCTGACTTGAAATCAACGATCGGCCGACAGCTTCTTCCTGTGGGGTTTCTCCTATGGACTTGTTGATGTGCTCAACAAGAAGGTGCAGACGACCTTCACGATCTCGCACTTGCAGTCGACGATGATTCAAGGTCAGTTCGAGCTGCGCCGGTACCTCCTCGTTTCTCGCTTTTCTGACTTGGTCCTTCTCAAAACAGTCGCCTACTTTGGTGCTTACATCGTCTTCTCTCCCGTCGCTGCCATGTTCGCCTCTCGTTTCGGCTACAAGGCCGGTATCTTCCTCGGCTTGACGCTCTACTGCTGCGGTGCCCTCGCCTTCTGGCCGACTGCCCACTACGAGAAGTACTTTGGTTTCCCCCTCTCGGCCTTCATCATTGCATGCGGTCTCGCCACCCTTGAGACCATGGCCAACTCGTACATCACCGTTCTCGGAGACGCCAAGCACGCCGCCTTCCGCCTCAACATTGCTCAATCGGCCAACGGACTTGCTGCCTTCATCGGCCCTCTCAGTATGTCTCCTTCAAGCTTCAGCTATTACAGAGTCTTGAATTGACGGATTGTTTCTGCGCAGTCGCCTCCAAGGCTTTCTACGGTCACGACCAAGCCAACTCGCTCGGCGGTCTCCAGTACACCTACCTCGCTGTCGCCTGTCTCGGTGCCGCCATCATCGTCCTCTTCGCATTCGCCAAGCTCCCCGAGATCTCTGAGCAGATGGTCGCCGAGTCGCAAGAATCCTTCGGAATCGTCGACGAGCGCCCTCTCTGGAAGCGCAAGCACACCATCTTTGGTTTCCTCGCCCAGTTCTTCTATGTCGGAGCTCAAGTCACCTGCGCCACCTTCATCGTCAACTACCTCGCCGACAACGCCGGTCACACCAATGCCTCTGCCTCGCAAATGCTCTCCTACATGCAGATCACCTTCATGGTCGCTCGCTTCGCCTCGATTCCCTTTGTCCGCTTCCTGTCGCCTGCCACGGTCGTCTCGATCTGGGCCACCATGTGTGCCGTCTTTGCCCTCGTCGCCGGCTTCACCAACCCCAAGACTGTTGGAACCGGCGCTCTCTTCGTTGTCTTCTTCTTCGAGTCCGCCATCTACCCTACGGTCTTCTCTCTTGCCACGGGCAACCTCGGCAAGCACTCGAAGCGCGGTGCCGGACTCCTCTGCATGGGCGTTGGAGGTGAGAATCATTTTTCTTTTTCTTTTTCCTTTCTTTCTCCCTCTCCTGCCTCTCCTGCACTTGACTGACTCGTTCCCGCAACCGAATAAAGGAGGAGCTGTCCTACCACCGGCTCAAGGAGCTGTTTCCGACCGTCTCGGAGCACCTCACTCGTACTTCATCCCGGCAATCGGTTTCTTCTGCACTGCGCTCTACGGTTACGGCATGATCTTCTACGAGCGTCGCATGGCGAAGACTATCGCCGACCAGGCCATGGCTACTCCCAACGCTCAAGGTACCCTCGACCGCGCCGATTCGTCCGACGAGAAGTACGTCGAGGAGGAGAAGCTCGAGACCACCCACATTGCTTGATCTGGCCTCCCGTTCTCTTCGTGTGTCTCTTCTGTAGGATTTCCTGTTGCCTGTGGGCCTTCTTGTGCTTGTCCATCTCTTTGGCTAGACCTGTTTCAGTTTTATATACCGCCTATGCGCTTTTGTCAAAAATACAGCTGCTTTGCAAAGCATGCCACTTTTCCATCCTACCCATCGATTTACTTGAGAGCTTGGTACGCGACATGCTCGATATGAGATGCACTGGAGAACGCAAGACAGCTGTTTACGTTCATTCTGAGTCTTTCGATCCTAGCTCAAACTGATTCTCGGACTGCGCGGTTCGCGGCTTGCTTACTCTCGCAGTGCCCTGTGGGAATACATGTAGTGAGTCCAGAGTCGATATAACGCCATATATGGAAGACCTAGTCAGACGGGGTGCGGAACGGCGCGATGATTTTGAGATGAGACATCTTGCTCGGACCCCTTTCCGGGCTGCCTCATGAAGTGAATGCCGAGCTCTCACAATGGCTTACACACAGCTGTCAGCTCATAGACAACGTGACTTCTCTTCAAAGCGCCTCATCGGCAAGGTACGGACGCGTCACAACCGAGACGCGAGGCGAGATCTCAAGGCGAGGCTCAAGTGCGGATCGCCGATATGATAGTACTTGTCTGAGTCTTACACATTGCAAAGGTATCTATCTGTCTGGTTCGAAGTCCGCAACAGAGAATCTCGACCTTGAGTCGAACGTCGGAGAGCTTGGAGAACCCCACGGCGCGAACAGAGCGACTGACGAAGCTGGGATCCGAACAGTGTCAGCGTTGTGATCAAGTTTCTGCTCGACAGAATGCCAAAGCACGCGTCCTTACCGCCCTGACAGCGATCTTCCGTGCCGAGATTGGCGACGCTGGACCGTCTGAAATCTTGGCGAAGCAACTGCTCGAATCGGTCACAACGATTCCCGAGCGGGTCTCGGTTCCGGCTCGGACGGCTGCGAAGATCGCTCTGCAGCGCCGACTGGCCGAGAATGCGGCATTTATGGCCGACAAGCTCCACCAAGATACATTCCGCATCTGGCGAGACAAGTCTGCTGCCGGGACTTGATGGTGACCGACCCGTTCCCAAGAACGCACTTTCGTGAGCCTGGGGGCACAGGTCGGTCCCCGTCAAAGGCACCGGCGGCCGATTTGTCGCGCCAGATGGGGAGCGTCTCCTGATCAAAATTGTTAGCCGTAAAGGCAGCGTTCTCAGCCCGTCGAGGCTGCAGAGCGATCGCTGTCGTCTGAGCCTGAGCTGAAACCGCTCGGGAAATGTTGCGACCGGTTCAAAGAGCTCCTTCGCTAAAATTGCAGACGGTCCAGCGTCGCCAGTCTTGGCAAGGAAGATCGCTGTCAGAGCGGTAAGGACGCGTGCTTGGTCGTTCTGTCGAGCAGAAACGTAGTCAATATCATCGCGGTATCGAAGCTGGGTCCAAGGCGCATCTACGATAGTGAGAGCAACTTCCGGAACGACTGTCGGAAGCACTTCTGCATCAAGGGAGGGAGAGAGAAGGAAGCTGCAGACAATCGATGGATCGAGAGACACAAGAAGACAAAGAGGAGGATTGGGGGAGGTTGATGAGGTCGAAAGCGATGACCCGAGAATCTCGGGATGAGCGCGAGGAAGGGCGTCCCGTGCGGATCGATTTCAACTTCTCGACAGGAGCTTCAATTGTTTTGTCGACGCACAAACAGGAGGATATTTTTCGGCTCGACGCCCTGCACGTTGAGTCTCGATCGAACCGAGGAGTCGATGATTGCAGAAAGTGTGAGCCACGTATCTGTCAAGCGCTTCTGAAGGCTAGCAAAGGCTTGTCACTATATGGCGTCTCGTAAAACAACAATGTACCGTTCCTCGAACGCGCGAAAAGATCGCGAGTCGCCGTCGAAAGCTCGGGGTGGATGCTGCGGTTCCGCGGTTAAAAGGAAAACCTGCGCAAGGGAAAGCCCGAGCTTTCTTGGGTCAAACGGGGAAAATTGGGGAAGGAGAGCTGAAAAGAGACAGAAAGCAAAGGTGCGAGAACAGGATCCGAGCGCTCGAGGGAAAGAAGCGGAAAAATAACAACATTACAACATTTCTTCAGCAGTGACAGTCTTGCCAGCGATATCGTCCATTGATTTCGAGAATTTTTCGCTCCGTATTGGTGCAGCGAGCAGTGCGGGGTTTTCGGCTTCGGGAAGAGCCGTGAAGGGGTTGGAAATGTAGGAAATGTACGCATTGTGAATCGCTCGAAAGATCTGTAGCGCAAATGTCAAGTCTTCAATCTAGGCACGTCACAAGAGAGAGGTGACTTGCTGTCTTGACGTCGACGTCTCGGATCACAGCGTCTGCCAGGGCGAGGATGACGACAAACTTGATGCGTGTGTTGGTCTGGTAGCCGTAGCTGTGACAACAAGGATTACTTGAAGCAACACAATTTAACTTAATGCATGACCTCGTACTCACACGGCATAGTCTTCCATCGCATACAGCAGGCCGAGGTACGACTCGGTGGTCTTGGCCGCCGGAGACTCTGAGCAAGTGGGGAGCGATATCTAAGCCAACAAGCGAGCGGAGGGGCAGAACGTGGACTGTACCTCGTTCGTCGAAAAAGTCGAGAGCAGTGTGCGCTGCATAGTGCCACTTGAGATCGTTCTGTCCCCCGCGTCTCGACGAGTAGGACCGCAGGAAGAGCGGATTCCCCTGCTTGCCTAGGACCGCGATCGACAGGACCGCGAGCTGCGCCATCGCTCCCGATACGACGCGACTACAAGGTACGAGCGACCTCTTTGACCGGACGTGAACGTGGTGATATGGTGATGTCGTCGTTCACGCGCGAGTGGAATGGGAACGTTCGGCACCGCTTTTTGGCGCCAGCCTCATCACTCTCCTGCGCTACTTACCGATCGACAAGAGTCAGCACTCTAGACACTCCTATCGAAAACGAGAAAGCCAAAGAAGGACGACTGCCCCACACACAGGACGTCTCCCTAATTCCCGACCTCCCTTCGGAACTACAACACCGCTCTCGCTTCATCCCCCCTGCCAAGGTAGCTCGGCATGTCGACGCCCAGCTCAACGCGGCCACCCTCGCCGTCAGATCAACCCGAGGGGCCTCTCATGCGACTCGGCAAGTCTCTCGCGAGATCGCTCGATACCGATAGCTGATCCTGCCGCAATCCATACAGGAGTTGCCGCAATGGACCGCAAGGCCCGCTCTCGACCCATGCGCAACATTCTATCCCGACTGCTTGCAACCGGCAAGTTTGAAATTACCGTGTTTGGCGACAAGGTCATTCTCGACGAAGGTGCCCAAGCTTCTCCTGCGCGGTCAACCATCCAATTCTGTTCAAAGCTGATCCGAAACCTCCGACAGACATCGAGAACTGGCCCGTGTGCGATTTCCTCATCTCGTTCTACTCGGATGGGTTCCCTATCGACAAAGCCAGTGCGTCATGCCTGCCCGCTTGCTTTCGATTGCCTCGGAACTGAGCCCAATCCTTGAAACAGTCGCATTCGTCGAACTCCGCAAGCCTGTATGCGTGAACGACCTACCTTTGCAGAAAGTGTTTTGGGATCGTCGGGTTGTCCTGCAGATTCTGGACAAGATTGGCGTTCCAACCCCGAACCGACTCGAGTGCAACCGTGACGGAGGACCCCAGCTCGACAAGTCGATCGCGGACCAGATCCAACAAAACATTGGAGTTCGAGTCGACAAGCCGCGTCCGACTTCCGAATTCAACATGCAAGACGACGACACCATCGTGATAGACGGCAAACCCATGAGCAAACCGTTTGTCGAAAAGCCTGTCAGTGGAGAGAACCACAATGTCAACATCTACTTCTCCAAGGACAAAGGTGGAGGAGCTCGCCGTTTGTTCCGCAAGGTGAGCGATTCCGCACGAGCGCTGGAGCTCCTCGTGAAATCGGGCTGATCCTTCCTCTCTCAGGTCGGCAACCAATCGTCGGCCCTTGAACCCAACATGACTGTCCCGCGTACCGACGCCTCGTACATCTACGAGCAATTCGTCGATGTCGAAAACGCCGAAGACATCAAGGTGTACACGCTTGGCCCGAACTTTGTGCATGCCGAGACTCGCAAGTCCCCGGTCGTCGATGGTATTGTGCGCCGCAATACGGAAGGCAAAGAGATTCGATTCATCTGCCAGTTGACCGATGCCGAGAAGAAGATGGCTCGTGATATCTCGATCGCGTTCAAACAAAACATTTGTGGTTTCGACTTGCTCCGAGCTGGCGGCAAGTCGTACGTGATCGATGTCAACGGATGGTCGTTTGTCAAGGGAAACGACTTTTACTAGTAAGACCTGAGACTTCCGCTCGAATCGAATCGCAAGACACTGACCGTTCACCTACGTTCATCAGCGACAAATGCGCCGAAATCTTGACCAACTTTTGCACGCGCAAGATGCCCTCGCTGCCTAAACCCGTCTCGGCTCAACCTGATCAAGCTCGTGAAAAGTCGTGGACTCTCAAGAGCACGATTTGCGTCGCACGACACGGAGACCGCACGCCAAAGTGTGAGTGGACCTTGGCCGAACCCCGCGGCGCAGACGAGATGACTGAAATGTTCGAGAGCATACCCCGTTCGCAGGCAAGCTCAAGTTCAACTTCAAAGGCAAGGATGCCTGGAGCGCGCCGTTCATTAACCTCCTGCAAGGCCGCACGACCGAGATCATCCTTCGTGATCCAGACCAGCTGCAGTATATTGCCGATGCTGCCGAAGAAGCAGCCAACATTCCCGAATCGGACCCCGAACAGCTTGAACAGCTGCGCAAAATCATCGAGAAAAAGAAGTCTGCTTCGGGAACCAAGGCCCAGCTCAAACCGACCTTCAGCACGGACGGAGTATGCGAGAAAGTAGCAGTCATTGTCAAATGGGGAGGAGAGGTAAACTTGCCCGCTTTACGACCATTTGAGGCCCGCAACTGTCACTAATCTCCCCTTTGCCCCGCAGTTTACCCACGCTGCCCGCTACCAAGCTCGTGACATCGCGGAGAACATGCGCAAAGGTCCGTCTTGAAGCTGCGAGACGCAAAATGCTGCTACTGAACTATCGGGACTTCCCAGATTACACCATTATGAACAAGACGCTTCTCGACCACACGAATGTCTATACATCCTCCGAGTATGTACAAACGTCCTACTTCAACTCTCTATCATTGCTGATTACTCTTCGACAGGCGCCGTGTCGTTGCTACTGCCGAAATCTTCACCTCGTTCGTCCTTCGTCTCCGAGACGCGCGCACACCCACTGACCTGCTTCGATACGAGTAGTGCATTCCTCGATGAGCGACGAGAGGGCCACAGTGCTATCGACAGGCAGCAGACTCACCAACTCATCATCCGCAAAGATCTCCTCGACGATTCAAGTGCCGCGAAAGAAGAGGTATTGTCGCTCTCTCTCTCTCTGCTCGATGTTATGCAAGCTGATCTATGAACATTTTCACTGTGCTTGAATAGATGGAAAAGGTCAAGAAAAAGCTCAAGTCGCTCTGCCGACCGGGACTGCACATTCGACCCGAATTTGCGTGGCCGCTCGAAGAGGAGCCGTTCGAGGTCAGACTTCCTCATGCCCCAAATCTGCCAGTCTGATCGATGTTGATGCAAAGAAGATGCTGCAGGTTGTCAAAGAAACGATTGAATTGATGAAGACGCTGCGATCGACAATGAACCAGAACTGGGATACCTTGGCGGTCGAAAAGATTCAACCTCGTTGGTGCTGCGGAGAGTACCCGTACCTGTTCCGAGGTAAGAAACACGCAGAGGCCAGTAAGTGCTTGAGGGTATAGCTGATCCAAGTGTTCCGTCAACAGAGCGATGGGAGGGTCTGTTTGCGGATTGGTGCGATGTCAGTCTAGAAAAGTTCGACCCTTCGCGAGTATCCGAGTTGTACGACTCTCTCAAATACGACTCCCTGCACAAGTAAGCGGTCTCTTTCGCTTGCCCGACCTTGTCTGCGATCAAGAGCTCACATCGAAGTGACTAGCCGCATTTTCCTCGAGACCATTTTCAACAAGTCGGGAAGCTTGGCCGGCAGTCGTGCATCTTCCGTCGACAGTCGCTCGACTCTTGGTGGAAAAGATTCCGAGGACAACGGACCTCCCCGAGTTTTGCGCGAGCTGTACAAGCGTGCCAAGCTCTTATTTGATCTCAGTAAGCCGGGTCTGCATTACTCCAACTGCCTGACATTGCGCTGAAGTCGCTTCACCATGACCTCAGTCGCTCCTCAAGAATACGGTATCGAACGATCGGAGAAGGAAGAGATTGGTCTCCTTACCTCGTTGCCGCTGCTCGAACAAATCGTCTCGAACCTCAAAGGCGCGAAAGCTTCCGACCACCCGTCGGCCAACTTTTACTTTACGAAAGAGTCTCACATGTGGGTGTCCTCCTGAGCTTCATGGTGGCAAAGGGGCGTCCGAGGACTGAAGCGCAACGAATTTGCTCGTACAGCCATACGCTCGTCAACCTCGTCACGCTTTCGGATCTACCGATCGTCATGCCCCATGTCCCGGAGCTCGACTACATGTCTTACATCGCGTCAGTCGCTTCGTGGATTGTTTGCAGACGAATGTGCCGGTGACTCACATTGACGATCTTTTCGTATCCTTTTTCAGGTTCGAGGTATACGAGAGGTCCAAAGGCGACACGAAGGAGCTCTCGGTCCGAGTCAGTCTCTCTGCCGGAGCTCACTCTGCCGTGCTCGACGCGAGTCTCGATGCCAAACACGCCCTTCAGGTACAACCTCGTCGGGCTTTGACTGGTAAGGAAACCCCCTTATCCTGTCGAATTCGAGCATGTATAGCTGAACCTCGACTTGACTGACTTGCTCACAGACTACATCAATCTCGACCGCACGATCGAGATCCTGTCGCGACACTCGAAGAAGGCCGAGGACAAACTGCTCAAGAAGAGTACCACAAAACTCGAAGGTGTCCGTTCTGTCGAGATATCGCTTTGTCAAGGGTTTTCAGGACGAGACTGACGTTTCGAGATTATGATTTTCACCAGTTCCTTCCGATCGAAGGAGACGTCGTGTACCGAGGAGCGAAGCAAAGAATGGAGGAGATCAGGGAGTTCAACGTGAGGAGACAAGGTGATGGATCGACTTACTCTGGCGCCGGATCCGACCGAGGAGACTAGGCACTCGCTTCTCAGTCTCAGTACCCCTCTCGCTGTTTAGCGCAAAAGAACACGAAACCGATTTGTAGTATTAGAGTGTAGATTGGCATTATGCGATGTGATAAAGTTCTATTGTTCTGCTTGTTTCTCCCAGTGACCTTTGGCAAATGTTCCAGCAACAATCATGGGGAACACGAGAGTCGCATCGGCGTACACCTTGACGCTCTCTCCATCAATCTTGATCTTGCCCCACGAAACGGCTTCGTCAGGTCGAGCCCCCGAATCAGACCCGTCAAACTCTTGACCCGTGTTGATGTATACCGAGTAGTCGGCACCATTACGCTACGTATCGAGAATGTCAGATTCGTGATCACGGGAATCATCATCCCCTGAAGGGTCAGAGAGGGGTTTCGAGAGTGAGGGAGCGTACGAATAGCATCGAGTTTGCAATCTGATGTTTGCAGACTCCACCTCCGAGAATGATCATGCCAGCCTTTTTGCTCTTGATCGACAAGTCATTCAGTCTGCGAATGTCTCCAACAATGTCGACATTGAGCGGAGTCTCGGTCTTGTCTGTTCAGAAATTACGGGCCAGTACAGAGAAAAATCAGTTGAGAGAACTCGATCTTCTTCTTTCCTCGGACGAATAAGGGAGAGCGTACAAGTGTGGAAATACATCATGTCTCCAAGAGACCCATCAGTGAGTGCCGGACAAAACACCGGGATTTGATTCTGCAAACGGGCAATCGCAGAGTCAGAACTGCATCTAGGCAAGCAGGAGCGATTGTAGAAGAAGGGTTTGAACTTGCCTTGTGAGCCCAGTACAGGATCGAACTTTCGTCGTTGATCTCTTTGCCTAACCGGTCAATGACCTTGCTCGGAGTCCACCGCACTCGGTCAGCACCCGTTTGTTCCTGCTCCTCCACCATCTGATCGAGGATCGGCATGACCCAATCCTCGAATTTGCAGTAGTTGTCGTTCGGGACCAGCAAGTTTCCGATCCGGTTGAGGCCCCTCCGGCGCAGGTTTGCGCCATCGTGGTTGAAATCGCCCCGGGGCGCGAGGAAAGTCGGTCCGAGGCACTTGATGAGATCCTCTTCGATTCCACCTGCAGTGGTGACGAGGCACGAGACGTAGTTGTGCTGGACGAGGAATCGAATGATCTCGCGCAAGCCCGAAGAGACGAGGTTCGAAGTGTATCCGAGAAAGATGGAACATTTCGTCTGCTTGCGCACTTCGGGGTCGAGTTCCTCAGTCTGCGAATCTGGGTTGATCGGTTCGTCGGACAAGCGCCAGTTTCTCTGAACATTTGGGATTGAAAGATTTCTACCGAATCAGCCTCGGAGCGTGCTACATTTCCCTGTATACGGTTTCGGTGACTTGCCATGGTATTGATCAGTTCCATTGCGCGTGCGAGTCCGTTGGCCTGGAATCCGATCGTGGCATAGCTCTCGAGTAGCGCTTCGAGGCTGTGCCGCTCGTTGAAATCAGGTCCCTTGATCCTTGTGCCCTCGTAGTGCTCGGATTGGACAAAGACGGCAGCTTTCGCCGCATCGGAAGCAGCTGTAGTCGACGCCATGACGGGTACAAATGGCTGATCAAAAGGGTCCGAGGTGGATGCGGATGCGGGAAACGAGCGGGCCGACTTGTCGACGCTACAACGCTCGAGAGGTTCTTTCAAGTCGATAGAAAGTTGTCACAAGACTTTTTGGGTCGATCTAGACGCGTTTGGGGTCCTATCGAGGAGGAAAGCTGAGTCGAGCGAAGGTGCGTGAATGCAGTCTGGGAATTTCTTTGCGCCGACAAGACGTACGTGTCGTGAATGCTGTTCTTCCTCTCCTCGACGCGTCAAACCTTCCTTGCGCCATGTAAGCGTGCCGTATACCTCGAGTCGTCGTATGGTCCTCTCGCGCGGCTCCCCGCGGGTCTACACCGAAGGCTGCTCGCTCGTCCATGCTATCTCGCGAATCTCGACTGATCTCGCGTTCACTCTCGCTGCAGGGCTGCCACGTTCGACCCGAGTGTCGGCGTCAAAGTGACCAACCGGGCGGCAATTGCCAATGCGCCCCTGCCCGTCGAGGGCAATGGCACCTTCTCCAACTTGCAGCTTGCGGGCGCCGTCCTGCTCGTGCCGTACTTCCTCACCCGCTTCGTGCCCTACTTCTCGTTCAAGACGTCCTACGTCTTCCTTTTGCTCGTCACCGGGCTTCCGACCACGATCGCGTACTGGATGTTGATGAGTCGCATTGGCGGCCGTGTGCGCGACTACGGCGTCCTCCCCGGCAAGAACATCGACGAGTACATGGACATCAAAGACGCCGAGCTCAAAGCCAAGTACCAGGGCCAGACGCGCATCCCGATGCAAGTCTTCTACGACGCGTACTTTGAGGGCAAGATCGACATCAAGGGTGACATGCTCGAGCTCCTCGAGTACCGTCACGACTGGGCCGCGTTCGTCATGACCATCGACCTCCTCAAATACGTCGTCACCGTCCTCATCCCGGACGTCATCTTCCACTCGGCGGGCCAGGACGAGGAGCAAGTCACGGACCACTACGACCGCGGAGACGACTTCCACGAATGGTTCCTCGGACCTCGCATGATCTACACTTCGGGTGTCATCCGCGACATCAACCGCAAGGAGACGCTCGAGGAGTTGCAGGACAACAAACTCGCGCTCGTGTGCCACAAACTCCAGCTCAAACCGGAAGACACTCTGCTCGACATTGGCTGCGGATGGGGCACGCTCGTCACCTACGCCGCAAAGAACTTTGGTTGCGACGCGACCGGTGTCACCCTCTCGAAGAACCAGGCCGAGTTTGGTACCAAGCGCATCGCTGACAACGGCGTCCGCCCGGACAAGGCTCGCATCCTCCGCAAGGATTTCCGAGACCTCGACAAGTCGCGCCGATTCTCCAAGATTGTCTCGCTCGAGATGGCCGAGGTACGTTCAAAGCGTTGCGCGCGTCTCCGATCGCCCGGTTTCCCCTCACTGACCCTCGACTCGTTCTTGCCCTCGCTCTCAGCACGTTGGTATCCGTCGCTACGACACTTTCCTCAAGGACGTGTACAACCTGCTCGAGGACGACGGTATCCTCGTGTTCCAAGTCGCTGGTATCCGTCCCACCTGGCAATACGAAGACCTCATTTGGTACGGGATTGCCGGTCGCTTGCAGATTCGACGATCGCTTCAGACTGACTAAAAACTCGGCGTGTGTAGGGGACTCTACATGAACAAGTACGTCTTTCCTGGAGCCGACGCTTCGTGCGCGCTCAACTGGGTTATTGGACGACTCGAGAAGGCTGGATTCGAGGTCACCAACGCGGACGTTCTCGGCGTGCACTGTGAGCTGGGTCCATGATATCCTTGCCATGCTTGAGGTATTGACAAGCAAAGTTTCGATGCTTAACGACAGACTCGGCTACGCTCCACCGCTGGTACGAGAACTGGATCAAGAACAAGGACAAGGTTCTCGCCAAGTACGGTGAACGCTGGTACCGCGTAAGTCTAGTCGTTCATTTTTCTTCTAGTGCGTCTTTTGAATAGGAAAGGCTGACGATAAGGGAATCCTTGTAGATCTGGTTGTACTTCTTGGCGTCGTCGGTCATCACGTCGAGGCAAGGAGGTGCCTCGGTGTTCCAGATCACGCTGCACAAGAACTTGAACGCGTACCACCGCGTCGAGGACATTCCGGCCCACAGCTCGATTCACATCACTCCCGCCAACGAACCCTCGTCAGTTCTCTCGTTTTGCTGACTTGTCGTCAGAATCTGTATTCGCTGACATCCTGCGTGTGATTAATCTCGACAGGCTCGTCGTATGAGATCGAATGGAAACATTTTTGATCCTTCGAGACTCTTGTGGCCAGAATTCCGAGAAGTTGACGAAAAAAAAGGGGGTAGACCAGAGCAAAATTACTGAGGGTTGGTTCGCTGCTGGTAATAGACATTGCATGCAAAACATACGTACTGTGCGCAAAAGGAATGCGATTCGCAGAGAGAGAATTTCCGAGGAAACTCGGCCTCGGTGCACCGAATTGAAATATTGACGAGACGCGCGTCGACGTCGATCGACTTGCACTTTCTCCCGTCTCGAAGCTGTTCGTTGCCGACGCGTAGAGCCTTGGACTAAGTCTCGACATGGCGTCCGCTTCCGCATCAGCATTCAGTGCGGCTTCATCGCAAGCGTCGTCGTCGTCTCCTTCGTCGCTGTCCGACTTGGTCAACGCGGTCAACTCGTCCCTGTCCTCGCTCGCATTGCTATCGCACAAGGTCCCAGGTTCGGCAATCGCGTGGAGGTACCTCAAAGCTTCTCACCAGGATGATCCGTTGCGGACCGTGTTGGAGATCTTGCTCGTGTTTTTCATCGTCCGGACGTACCTCATGGCACGTACAAAGGGCGAGAGCTCGGGCAAGAACTTTGTCAAGTTCTCGGAAAAGGTGCGTCGTCTTGGAAGCAGCCGGGAAGAGCTCAGGGTGCTCGTGAACTTCCTCGGCCCAGTTCGCTGATCGCTCTTCTGGTTCTCGACTTGTTCCGACGTACAGGAAATTGACGAACTCGTGAGCGAGTGGCAACCTGAACCTCTCTTGCCTCCAAACCAAGAGACGCCATTGCATCCTCCAATTCTCGTTGGAGCGACCGGTCCGAGACCTCGCGTCATCTTCCCTCAACCTGGTCAAGACCCTCACGACCCGGTCGAACCCTTGTCACTCGATCAACCGGGCAAACAGGTCACGAACCTCGCGAGTGCCAACTTTGCCGGACTCGCAGGCAACGAACGAATCAAGGAGAAAGCGGTCGGATGCCTCAGAAGGTACGGTGTCGGATCGTGCGGTCCGGCCGGATTCTATGGAACTTTTGGTCAGTCCTCCCATTCAGTTGAGCTTGCCTGTGCACTTCGAGCCGATTTGAATGACTAAAACGTTCCGAGGACACTCTCTCGACAGATGTGCACCTCGAACTCGAACGCGACATTGCCCAGTTCCTGCGCGTGCCTGCCGCGATCAACTACGCTCAAGGTTTCTCGGCGATCACCTCGGTCATTCCGGCGTTCTGCAAGCGTGGAGACATCATTGTTGCAGACCGCGGGTGCAACTTTGCGATTCAGAAAGGCATCCAGATCTCGCGAGTGAACGTGAAATGGTACGACCATGGCGATTACGGATCGCTCGAGCGCACCCTCGAATCCATCAAGAAGGAAGACAAGAAATACCGCAGGAACCCGACTGCGAGTAGGCGGTTCATCGTCACGGAGGGCATTTTCGAGAATGATGGATCGATGGTCAATCTCCCCAAGGTCGTGAGTCGTATTTCGCGTTGAGTCGGCAATTAGAAGCAGCTGAACTGAAACCGCTCTTCTGCCTGTGTCTCAAGATGGAGCTCAAGCACAAGTACAAGTATCGCCTGATCCTCGACGAGGGCTGGTCGATCGGTGCGGTCGGCAAAACCGGTCGTGGTGTGACTGAGGTGTTTGATATTCCGGTACGTCTTTTGAGCGCGCCCGAATCCTGCAGTATGATTCTGATCTCGGCCTGCGGTTGTCAGGCTGCTGGCGTCGACATCATCACGGGAACGATGCAAAACGCCTTTGCTTCTTCGGGAGGATTCTGTGCCGGAAGTGTCGAAGTCGTCGCTCATCAACGTATCAACTCGCCGACCTACGTCTTCTCTGCCGCTCTGCCACCTCTCCTCGCCGTCTCTGCCTCCGAGGCGATCTCGCTCTTGTCCACCCCGCTCACTTCAACCGACCCGGCTCACCCTCTCTCGAACTCTCCCACGAACATCAGGGCTCTCCGACAGATCCTCGACCAGATTACCACGATTGAGATCCCTTCGGCCGAAATGTCGCCGCTCATTCACCTCACGATCAAACCTTCCGTCCTCGAGAAACCCAACAACGAATCAAACGGAGCCTCGGGAAGGATTGGTGGAGGTCGTCAACGGTCTCATTCGAACGTCTCGCACCCGCAACCTAGCCCGATCACGATCCCGGCCGCTGGCATGGCTCGCGCAACGAGTCGAACTTCGAACTCGGCGGGAGGTGCTGACAACCACATGTACACCGAGTCGACGAGACAGGAACAGGAGAGCTTGCTGCAAGAGATTGTCGACCTGTGTGGAGAGAACGGAGTCCTCCTGACCACGACCAAGAGGACGTGGGCGCAAGAGATGTCGGAAGTGAAACCGAGTATCAGGATCTGTGTCACTTCGGCCCTCACGAAAAAGGAGATCGAAAAGGCAGGCACGGTCGTCAAGAATGCTATCAACAAGGTCCTTGGCAAGAAAAAGTAGTAACCGTTTTGGTTTCTTCCTTTGCTTGACTGCTCCATTCGACCTTTCTCTGCGCCGGTAATATCTCTTGTATTTAGTCCTTCCTATTAATGCTGTCATAGAAATCTCAGGGCCCTTCTGCCTTGTCTGGCCTCTCAAGCTTCTGTTTCGGACAAGCGCGATCTGGTAGAGGTCTCGCTAAGCTCACTCCTCGCTCACCTCGGGCCAGTCTACGTTACAAAGAGAATTCCCAGCAGAGGGAGACTTGGGTGGCTTCAGGTACAGGTCCTTGCTCTCTCCGGGACTCGGCAAAGTAGGCATCGACCCGCAACGGTTCACTCGCGACGAATAGTGAACATATCGCTTCAACGAGATCGCAAAGATAGTGAAACCTCTACCATTGCTGTTACCCAGATCTGCTCGAGGAGAATCCCTTGTGCGTGTGTAAAGCTCAGTTGCCTCGATCGCCCGCTTCGGCCTTTCTCGCTCAATGAGTGAAGGTCTTCTTCTTTGACATGAACACTGCTGGAATAGCTGATAGTGTCTTGCTCGAAGAAGAACCTTGAACGTCGCATTCGTCGGGACATCCTTTCATTGCGTCTGAAGGTACAACAGGATCTTTTGCGGGTTGCACGGTAAGGAGGGATTCGACCTGGGCGTAGAGATATCGAATTTTCAGCGGCTATGGCGAAACCACTTCTTTGGAAACACTTACTTTCGCGGCGAACACGATCCGATTGAAGTCCACCGTTTTCGCTAACCCTCTCGTGACATTTGTTTCATCGATGCAAAGCCAACCGTCCCCTGTCTCGATGGCCGAGTCATTAGTGCTCGAGTGGATGAAGGAAGTAGATGGCCGATTTGACTCGGCAGTGCTATCAAATGACATCGACACTGGCAAGATGCACAATAACCGATTCAGGCAGCAGCACTACCGAGTCAAATCGGTCATCTCCTTCCTACATTCAATCAATCACTATGTCTCAACCATCGAGACAGGGGACGGTTGGCTTTGCGTCGATGACGCAAAGGTCACGAGCGTTGGCGTTGCAGGAACGGTAGACTTGGCTCGGATCGTGTTCGCCGGGAAAGCAGGTGTCTTCAAAGGGACATCAGTCACTACAGCGATGGTGGCATCAGCTCGGACAACGGAGAAGACTTTCGAATGATGAGCACGAGGCGAACCTTTGATCGGACGAGGAAGGACCGGGTCGGGATGTCGACGAGCCTGAGCGGTGAGAAAGAAGGGGCGTCTGGGAGGGAAAACTGTTATCTTTCATGTTCGGGGCAGTATGGAAAGCGATTGCGAAAATCGAGAGCAAGTCCGATGGTCGAGGGCAGGTTGGAAGAGAGAGAAGAAGGAGGGGAGGAAAGAATTGATGACCGGTCGAAAACGATGATCGTCCGTGATGATCGTCCGTGATGATCGTCCGTGATGATCGTCCGTGATGATCGTCCGTGATGAGCGCGAGGAAGGGCGCCCCGTGCGCCTCTCGCGATAGGAGGTTTCGGCTTTCCATTCTCTCGCTCATCAGTCAATCAGTCACTCGTCTCAGTCTGATACGAAGACATGACCAGGCTACGTGCTGGAAGGCAAGTCAGCTCTGAGCGCTTCCTGCTCTTCGCTTCAGCGCACAGTGAAATCTCGAGCCCTCTCGTGCTCGCCAAGCGAAAAGAGATCCGGATCTCTTTGATGTAGGTACACAATGAGCCTGATCTCGTCATTCAACAATCTCTTTGGGAAATCACGATATGATGTAGTCGTCTGGGAGTTCCAGCCCTGTGATAGAGAACGACAAGCTTCTGCCATGCTGCTATTTAGACTTGCTCGGAGAGAGCGGCTTGTGTCGGTCAGGCTCAGCTGCTTCAGTCTCGGCGCATCGATACCTGCAAGGGTGTTGCCACTACAAAGCAGCCGCAGCGTGGACACCTCCGAACACAAGCAAACAAGTCAATGCACAGAATACCTCGGTTCGATGGGCACGGACCGCTCTTTCGCATGGCTTATTTCGACAGCCAGTGTATACAGTCATTGTCAGGATGAAGTTACATATCTTCCCCTTTTTCTTCACGGGTTACAAGCTCATTGCAGCAGGTATGTACATTCGCAATATCTCCGCAGGAAGGCGAGCTCGGTTAAACAGGCTGTCGCAATCCGGTTGTCGTTTCACATTCTGTCGACGCTGATCGCAAGGTCCCTTTCGAGATTGGGGTGAGTATAGCTCACTGCATTAGAAAATATTGTCGATCGGGCAGACCTCTTGCAGGATAAAGTTTTGGGTCCCCCTGATCCATGGCTCGGTCAGGATACAACAACAACCCGGGTGTCAAACGCAAAGCGAATGCAACCGCTGCCCGACCTAGCCGTTATGAGCCACGTTACCGAGCCGAGTTCGATCGTTTCCCGTAGTCAGCGGGCAAAACAAATGGCAGGGCCAGCATGTCGCTTGCAACGCTCGAGCTGCTCGAGACCCGAATTCTTTCAAATTCAGAGATCGCCCGGAGGACTCTCGAGCGATCCGGATCATCGATACTTACAGAGCATTTGCGCCGCAGGCAATGGCGCATTTTCTTGTCGAAAATCAAGAGGTCAGCAAACAACTGCAAGGATCCTTGATCCAAGCAGTGAAGTGGCTAATGGTTGCGCGGGCGCAACAAACAAAGATGAAGCTTCGAAGTAAGCTCCGTTATGACTGTAGCTTCGTCGTCGTAACTCGCGCCCAATTAATCATCAACCATTTCACTGATCGGATAACAGATCCTTGCAGTTCCTCGCTCACCTCCTGACTCTCAATGAGAAGTTGCGCCATTGCCTGCGCAAGTGATCTGTAAATGTCGATGATTTGGATCGCTCGAGAGGTCCTCTCAGTAATCCGAATCTGATAGAACTCGGTTCTCCCTGAGCTCGAGCGTCGCAAGCGAATTGCTAGTCCTGCCATTTGTTCCGCCTGCTGACTACGGGAAACGATTGAACTCGGCTCGGTAACGTGGCTCACAACGGCTAGGTCGGGCAGCGGTTGCGTTCGTTCTGCGTTTGACACCCGGAGTGTTGTATCCTGACCGAGCCATGGATCAGGGGGAAAGCGGTTGCGAACGAGAGCAAGTTCGATGGTCGAAGAGAGGATGGGAGAAAGAGAAGAAGGAGGGGTCGAAAGAATCGATGACCGGTCCAGCACGATGATCGTCCGTGATGAGCGCGAGGAAGGGAAGCGTCCCGTGCGGATCGATTTCAATCTCTCGACAGGAGGTTTCGGCTTCCCGTTCTCTCGCTCATCAGCCTATCAACCGTCTTGGTCTAGTACGAAGTCACGACGAGGTTACGGACTGGGATGCAAGTCAGCTCTGAACGCTTCTTGCTATTTGCTTTGGCATACAGGAAACCCTCGAGCCCTCTCAAGCGCGTCAAGCGAAGAAAGGGTCCCATTTAGGGCGCTAGGCTCTCTTGTTTACCCACGTAGTGAGCCTTACCTCGTAGTACAACAACTTCTATGGGAAATTACGATATGATGCAGTCGTCTGCGAGCTTTAACCCAAACAATTGTTTCTCGACCTGTTTGTCGATCTTTCTCCAGTCTGCCCTTCTTTGAACTGTTACAGATGAGTGGAGGAGCAAGGTTAGAAGCATGTTCATCAGGCTGGGCGACAATCAGTGAGCGAATTGAAGAGAGCTTACCCAATTCGTACAAATCGTCAGGGCTGAGAGTCCCTTCGTACCGACTTGTGTCCCTCACGAGAGCACCGAGATCTTTTGGATTGTCGACGATGTAGATCTCTCCGACCATCTTGAGACTCGTAAAGTAGGCCGTGACTTGAGGTTGCCGCAAGGTCGTGACGAACATGTGGTACGCGTTGAGATCGGCGATCAGCTGTAGTCCTCCCGTCGACGATACGATCACTCGTTTGAGGTTCTTGAGCAGGATTCTGTTTCGGATGACCGGTACCGTCGAATCTCAGCCAAGCGAACGAGAGTCTTGAAGGAGTTAGATCATGACTCACCCATGCAATCGAATACCGACCTCCTGATTGAACACCTCGAGAATGTGTTTGTCGGTGCTACCTTTCAGCATGTCGCAATGTCGCTTGAGCGTGCCAACCACTTCGAGCGCGGTTCTCGTCGGCTTCAGGTCGAGGTCAGCGTTCTCGTCCGGAACAAAGTCGGTCGGGCCTTGACCCGTGGTCAGGACATAGTCTACATGCGTCATGAGGATATTGACTGCGGCGTTGAGGCCCTGAGCGACCGCATCGTCGAGCGAAGATTCGAACTTTTTCTTCTCCCGCACGACCGTGTTCAAAAAGTCCTTCTTGTCGATGTACGTTGCCTACTCACGTGCTCCTGAGATGAGCATTTTCACGCAATCAATGTGAAAGGGAATGCGCGTGCTTACCATTTCTTTCTCAAAGTAGACATCGACCATTTGCTGGATCGTGTCTCCGATATGCACGAGCTCAAAGAATTGCACGAGGGGTGCAACTTCATCCGAATCGCCTTGTTCTTCCGGTCTGTACCCCTCCATCTGCTTGATCGCGCTTTTGAACGCCGGAACAACATGTTTCTCGCCCAACACCTGCAACAGGACGATAAACACTTCCTCGATCGCGTCCCTCACCTTGCGTCCGTACGCGCCAGGGTACCGAATAAAGGTTTGTATCCGTTTGAGACAATCGCGATCAGCCTGGATCAGTTGCAGCGCGACGTCGAGAGAGAGCAGGAGTTGCATGCGGTCAAAGTGACTGCGAGCCTTGGGAAGGGTAGCAGAAGGAGGTGGAGAGTCTTGCGACGAATCGTGTCCCCAAGCGCTCGAGGATGATTCGAGCGGCGCGGCTGCGAAACTGGGAGCTTCGACGGTTGGAGTCGAGACAGCTGAAGTCGCTTTCGTCGAGCTGCCCAAACCTCCTCCTCCTCCAAGAGAGGCGAAAGTGTTGAATGCCCCAGTTGCGCCGTACGTGATCGCATTCAGGCCGTACGAAGCCGTTTTGGGGATGATCGTGACGGGCAGTAAAAGGACTTTGGTGAATCCGGCCAGGACGTTCTTCTTGACCTGCGCCGGGTTCTGAGAGGCAAGGAAGGTCGGATCCGAGATGGCGAGATCCGATGCCGTCTTTTCAAAAAGTAACCCTTGATCGTCAGCAAGTACCGAAGGGAACGAGTCGAGATCTACTCACTTTGCGGTCCCATTCGTCACACATGCCTTCGAGCACTTCCCTGATCCACTCTCCTTCTTCCGACAGGTAGTCGTCCATTAATGGTTCAAACATCTTGAACACGACATCTTCTGCCCGCTCTTTCGTGACGAGCGCCTCGTTGCGAGGTTCAATCTCGAGCACGGTATCGACGAGTCGATACACCTGACCAAAAGTGGCGGCAGTTGCAAGCAAGAAGAGAGGGTGTTGCAGTCCCTGCGCGGCAGAGAGTAGCGTCGTGATGTACTCGGACACGACATCGTTCGCGAGTCGCTCGAGAAAGTAGAGCAAGACATCGGATTCTGGCGGGAATACCCTCGCGATGAGCGAGCCGTCTCGATTCAGGATCGACAAGATCGAAGTCATGTAGGAATCCATCGCCGAGAAATCAATCCCGTCGGCTTCTCCTCCCGAAGGCGTTTCGATCTTGCTAAAACCACGCAAACGGAGATGTCAGATTGATGATCCTTCAAGGCACGAAAGACTGGGACATTACTTACGTCAAGTTTTTGAGCGGGTTGAACGTTTGGTCGTAAAACACTTCACGTTTCTGGATAAAGATTTGACTCAAGCTGTTGGCCTGGTTCAACTCCCACAGTACTTTTGCCTTCTCCTTCATGCTCTTCTCGTCTCGAGTCGTGTCGGCGCGCTCAAACTCTGACACGAGTGCCGATTCAAAGAAATCCATGGCCGACTGCACGTTGCGCAAGACTGTCAACCGCTGCGGGAGTGATCGGGTCGGAGCGAGCAAGGGGTGACAGAATCTGGACAAGGTCGAGAGCAGTTGGGCGCGATCCATCGGGCTCAGGGACGACGTGGTAAACACGAGTGACGAGGTCGTGTGGGTCATGAGTGAGGTGTAATACGGCAACAATTGAGAATGATAGGTCTTGTAGGTTTCGAGGTAATTATGGGTCGGTTGATGCGAGCTGGGAGCGATTGAAGAAGGCGTTGGAGGGTTAAACAAGAACGCGGATGGCCGCGACGCAGAATTGGAAGAAACCGAACGAGACTGCAATTCGGGACGAGTCTCGAACGTCAGGTTTGTCAAAGCCGGAGGTCGATGAGGTCGCGAGCTTTCTGGCGGTGGCGGCGGTGGCGATATCAGATCGTCATCATCGTCAAACAGGAGGAGTAGATCGTCTGCCGCTTTTGGCGGTTTCCGCGTCGCGTTTGCCGGCGAATCGAGCGTGATCGAGTTTGCGAGGCCGTCAGACAGCCCAAAGACATCGATAGAAGTATCGCCAGCCCCGTCGACAAAGTCTCCATCCTGAAAGTCGCCAAACCCGTCGTCGTCGGGATCGTCCAGAGGTCCAACCGGATCAGGACCATGGTCAGCTCCACCTTGAAAGAAGTCGCCAAAGTCGTCGTCACTGTCGACAGTGGCGGACGCTTGGCGTGATGGGGGTTCGTCATCGCGGTACTCCTGCGGTGGAGGAGCGACATTATCCAGCTCGGGTTGTGGGCTGTGCTTCCAGTCGATCTCGCCCGGTCCCTTGTAATCGAGCCAGGCGAGCTTCGCTCGCCACACCGAATCTTCTCTCACGAGCTCACTGAGCTTGCGCGAGGCGAGCGCAAACTGCGGGATATCGGGGACGGGCAGGAATTGGAGCACTACGAGGTATGCATCTTGCGTCAGGCGTCCAATCTTGCGCGGGCGAGGATGATGCGGATGTAGCCCGTTCGTGGATATTGGACCCTGGCGGTCAGGCAGCAACGCAGTCCATCGCTCTGGTGCCAAGACGCAACCGCGATCTCGTAAGTGGGGGACGAGTCGCACTCGTTGCGAAAGAAAGGCGTGCTCACCCATGAGCCTGCTCTATGACTCTCACGGCGTTGACTCTGCTCTTGTGCGGCTGCCTCGTCGCGCAGGCGGAACGGACGGCCGAGTGTTCGATGAAAGTCGCAGCAGCTCTGTCGAGGGTGTACCGTTTCCTGGAACAGATCGGTCCCGGATCACACCCGAGAGTCGAGGTCAGAGTTGCGTTTGGTCGAATCGCCGCGCCGAAAGCTGCGATGATGAGTGTGCGAGAGCGTGGGAAGCCCGAAGCCGGTCGGCTCACGCGGCGCGGCATTCTCATCGTTCTCAATACATCGGCAGCTCCGACTCCTTCGCACGCAAGGCTGGCGGCCCAAACGAGCGAGAGGGGATATGCGCAAGGCACGACCGTTTCACCCGCCAGCGAGCCGCGAGTCGTACAAGGATCTGCTCATCTTTGAGGAACGCCTCAAGCAGAACGCCGAACGGTGAGACCCACAGCCAGGACTGATCGAGATGACGCAGTACTGATGCACGCTCGTCGGTTCAGGCTTCAGAAACAGCGGCGCAAGTACCAAGGTTCGTCGACCCGGCTCGCTCGAGTTGCCCGGTGACTCGCCCCTCGAACCTACCCAGACTCACCCTTCCCTGGTCACAGGTTTCCTCGTGTCATTGGTCGCAGTGATTGCGTACCTCGCCTACTTTGTCTTGCTCCAGCCCTCGATCGTGAGCACCATCCGCTCCGAGAGAGCCGCCGTTCGGGACGCCGCACTGACCGTCGTCTCTACCTACCAGTACTCTCTCGTGCATTACAGCAATGTAGCATGCCTTCTCGTCGCAGCGACTACCCTCGTCCTCTTTTTCGCAACGGGCATGTACAGCGACAAGATCGCCTACGCCTACCGGTTCGTCCCGCAGGCTAATCGCGCCCTGAGACCGTTCAACATCTACCTCAACACCCGCTTCAAGTCGCGCCTTGCGTTCCTCAATCCGTTCCAGTCGTCGACTGCTGCAGCTGGTGCGCGCAGCACGACTAGTTCGCCGTCATTGTCCCGCACGACTTCTGCTCGCTCAGTCTCTTCGAGCACCTCGCGCCAGGACTTGTCTCTCTCTCGCCAGACCTCCGCCTCTTCTCTCGCGTCTCAAACCTCGTTCCGGTCGGCGAACGCACTCCGGTCCGCTTCGCCGTCTCCAGCTTCTTCCCCTCCTTCCTCCCCTCGCCTGTCCTCAACCTCGCTTCCGGTCCCACACGCAGACGGACCTGTCACACGTGCCCCTCCCAGCTCACCTCCCTTGTCTCCCGCCCGGTCAGCGGGAGTACCGATCCCTCCGATACCTCCAGCGCAGAACCCGAGGGGCGAGTTGATCTTTAGCAGTCGGGTCAACCCCACGTTCCGAGAAGGGTACGAACGGTACCGCAGCGAATGGGAACGAAGGCGCAAGGAGAACAAGGAACTCGAACGGAGACGACGTGCCGGATCTGCTGCCTGGTGGAAAGTGTGGACATGGGGGCGAGAAAGTCCAACCACGCAGTCGGAGAAGGAACAAGGCGGATCGGAGAAGGACGGTGCCGGTGGCCCAAGAGGAAGACCATCGGGCGTGACGAGGATGGACACTTCAAACAGTTTCGACAGCTCGAGGCTCAACTCGCGTACGAACTCGACAGAACGACTCGAAGGGTGGCAACAAGAACCTTCTCTGCCCGGATCGGTCGCTGAAGCCCTCTTGTCGACCGTTTCAACCCCTAACACTCACTCATCCGCTCCATCTCCTCGAGGAGCTTCACCTGCTCGTCCTCTGAACGATTCGAGCACGTCGCTCGCTCCAATCGATACGGACGACGTGTCCGCGACTACTTCGACTCCACCATTGTACCAGCCGGAAGCAACCTCGAATTCAACAGTGACGAAGAACGGGACGACTCTCTTGACCCATTCCCGCATTCGGGCGGAATCGTTCTCGGAATTGCTCGAACTCGAAGCGAGCAACGAAGAGAACCAGACTCGAGCAGCAGACGGTGAAGAGCTGATTGGACCTCCGGGACCACCCACCTTGAGTCGGAGTTCATCGAGGCGATAGCACATCAAGAGTTGTACAACCATGGAGCGGATTCCGGGGAATCTTGTGGAAATCGAAACTCGAACATTTCAATCATGTCTATGCGAGAGGAACCCCCCTCGAAAACGCAAAAAAGAACTAAAAAACAAAGTCATGGTCGGGGCAAAGTCGAAAGTCTAGATGTCCCTCGTCGCAGAATCTGCACAAGTGTTTCAACGAGAATAAGCACGTCAGCGGATGGTTCGTCAAAGCTTGATGTGAGCAAGAGGAGAGAGCGTACAGTCACCGACAAAGGTGGTAACATCGAGCAAGCCTTCGGTCACAGCCCGGTACTGACCAAACTTGATCGAAGCTTGATCTCCCATGTCTCCGTACGCTTCGTACTTGATCACTGGGAGAGTAGTTCCGAGGTTGAGACCGAGCGCGTTTGCGTCTTCATTCGCGATTGGCGACGGCGTAACGTCGTAGGCACGATATGAAATCGATCCGTTCAACCCAAACGTGACTGTCAGTTGGTGCTGAATCGTACGAGACATGAACACACTGCGAGCAGGAAGCATGTTCAGTCAGCGAGAATGGGGGCGGGGACAAAGCGCAAAGCTTGTGGAGGAAGGAAACAAAGACCTTACTTGGCATCCACCGAAACACAATCGACACAGCCACGCATGTCGTCCGAAATGACGGCTTTGCCACCTTTGAGATCGAGCGTGATGATGGGACCTCCTCCACAATCTCTTCGCAAGAGTTGCCACGTGTGAAAGAATTTCGAAGTGACTGAGGTTGCGCCTTGGTGTGACTTCCAAGTGTAGGACCAGGTTTCACCGGACCGTGCACCTGGCCACGAGAACATTTCAATACGCTGTCGTTAACAGTCCATAAACGCAAGTCAGTCAAACCGTTCCCGACAGGCGAACTATAGCACAAGGGGACCAAACTTGCTTGACGAGGAGCTGGTGGTGAATTGTTACCTCCAGAGTTTCCGCCTCCTCCATTTCCTCCTCCGTTGCCGCTTTCCCCCCCCTGCATCACACTTCTTGATGTCCTGTCGTTTCCTCAACCCCGTGTTGCGCCCATTCGACAAGGTCATCAAAGCTGGGTTCCTCCAATACATCTCTTCGAGCGCGTTCCACGGGGACGAATACGATTCGAGATCCTCGTCATCGTGAGCGGCGAGGAATTCAAACTCGGTGGACGAGATGAATTCCCACGCGGAAGCACGAGATCGTAATCGAGCTTTCGATTCGAGATCACCTGAAGCGCTCAAAGACATCGTGTAACAATCCTAAAGAGAACGAAATGGCCTTTCGAGGCGTCAGTAAGGATGGCGTGGAACCGGAAAGGAGATTTTCATGAGCTTGCCTGGATTCCGATCGATTCGCTACACCCGACCGACAACAAGCCAGAAGATTGCCAGCGTAGGCTCGGACTGATGTTGCCACTCTGGTACGACGAGCCATCTGCGAGTACGCGAAAGGTCGATCGGTCATTGAGCGACGTGACTGAAGTCGTGGTCGGTGCGGCAAGTACGAGCGTAGCGCTGGTTGCGATCAGTGACACCGATAGTCGAAGCATCACTTCGAGGACCGGAAATCGACTGATGGCGATAAAGAGTGGAACGTCGAATCGTGCGGCTGAGCTCGAGATAACAGGTGTACGAAAACTCCCGGCCCCTCGCGTAGCATGCCACAGAAGCTTGTCAGTTCTTGAGAATACGCAGACATTCGTGAGCAACCATCATATCGAAACCGGATCCGTGCGAGACTGAAGGGGTAGGGCAAAAAATCCGCAAGCATCTTCCCGTGTACCGGAACGCCCGAGTCTTTTGTGGCCCGTCGCAGTAGCGAGACTGGTTCAGACCAAAATCTGTACAGTCAATGTCGAAAATCGGGAGGAATGCGTCGAGATGAAGTGCAATATGCGCAGGAACCTTGTGAGGGGTAATGCGCGCATTGACCGGGTATCGGGACAGAAGCTCGTCGATCTCTTTCCCTCCCGATCACAAGCGCTCCAAAAAAGAGAGATGCAAATGGTAGTTGCAAACAATGTCGATTATAACGATGAGACTACTCTTTCTGGGACTTTCTTTTCGCTTGCGGGGGGGTTACTACGTACATTCAGAATCCGAAACTTTTTGGTCGAGACACGTCAAGGAAGACATGCTATCCCTCTCTAGGAAGCGACAATCGTGGCTTCGGGTTCGGCGTCTCCTTTGTCCTCGCCATCTTCTTGTCCTTGCTCTTGTTGCTGTTGGCTGCGGTCAGCCTCGATCGCAACCTTGAGCGAGAGCGCTCTGCCTTCTATCTCCTTGCCCTGGTACTCGGTCAGAGCCTTTTGTTGATCCTCCTCGGTCTCAAAGTCGACAAACGCGAATCCCTTGCTTCGGCCCGCAGCTTGTCCAAACTTGCGAGTGACAACGACCGCGGTCTTGACCTTGCATCCTTCAAAGGTGGCAGCAAGCGATTCGTTCGTGACGGAGAAAGGCAGGTTCCCGACAAAGACTGCACACGAGGTTCTGCCGTCAGTATAAGGGGTTCCGAGCGTCTCGAATGGGAATCGAGAGACAAAACGCACTTAGGGTCTTGGAGGCTTCGCCTTCAGGAGGACCACGACGACGGGGAGCGCGGGGCTTGCGTTCCCGGGTAGCGGGTGCAGCCGAATCATCGCCGGCATCGGTCGATCGAGGAGTCGCCTCGTCGTCGACCGGGGCAGCAGCCTTGGGTTGCTTGGCCTTGCGAGCTCGCGGCTTGCGGGCACGGGGAGCTCCGTTTTCGAGGTTGACGTTGGCGAGTTGATCGGCAGCATCCGACACGGCGTTCGATGAAGAGCCTTCGGGCGCGTCACCGGCTTCCTCGGTCTCGTCATCGTTGCGGGGAGCACGGGGTCCACGGGGCTTGCGCTAGGGAACGTGAAAGCAAACAATCGACCGATCAGCGGGCCGTGTTGAAAGACGGATGAATACCAAAGTCGAGGTCCCGACTCACTGCCTTGCGAGCCTTGCGCTTCTTGACCTGTCCCTCCTCGCCTTCGACACCTTCTTTGGCAGTCTCCTCGGTCGCAGCCGTCTCGGCGGCCTTCTTGGCAGCCTTCTTGGGAGCGCGAGCAGCGGCGGATCCGTTGGCGGGCATGGGCTTGGCGAGTTCGACGTTGATCTGACGACCCGAGATGTCGGATTTGTCGAGCTGCGAGACGGCCTTGACGGCGTCGTCCTCGGAAGGGAACGTGACGAATCCGTAGCTAGCGACGTGGCGTACGCGAGTCAGTGGACAGTTTCGACCGCGCGGGGGAAGAGAGAGAGGTGCTCGACTCACCCGAGAGACCTCGAACCGCGGTAGATCACTTGGGCATCAGAGCTGTGTGTCCAGGAGGAAGGTGCAGGGCGGTCAGCGAGACCGAGGCGCGGCGAGGCAAGCGCGATAGGGTCGACATACACTTGGCCTACTTTGCTAAAGATGTCAGACAGGTCGCTGCCCTTGGTCGAGAAGGACAAGTTGCCGACGAAGCACTACACGCATAGAGTATCCAGGGCGGACAACGAGGTCAGCACTACGTTGACGAGACGAGAGGACGACGATCGGGTCGCGATGAGGTTGGACATGATCGACGTGGGTGCGTGTGTCCACACCTCGTTCGCGGACTAACTCACCTTGTGACCGACTTGCTCGGGCGTGGCTTGGATTGCTTCAGTAATGGCGGGAGCGGCAGCAGTGTCAGACATGGTTATGGCGGTGGGAATTGTTGGAGAAGGGTAACAGCGCCGCTCGACGACGTCGTCCGCGTCCTCCAACCTGGTCGACATTGACGTCTTTCTCACATGCTGCCGTATAGTTGTGTCTACGCACAATACGACAGCTGTAGCTTGCTCTAGAGGGTATCAACAACCGACAGCAAAAATAGGAGTCACATCCTTAGGCGGACGATTGACGACAATGGCAAGTTTATCGCTAGCTCTCGATCAATTGCAATCAAGCGTTACTCGCACCTCTGCCCCTTGTCGTGCCTCTGCCTCTGGCCCGGCCCCGGCCTCGTCCTCTTCCGCCTCGAGTGCTTGCGCTGGCTCCTCCTCCTTCAGTGGCAGGTCCAGTTTCGACAGAGGTTGCGCCAGGATCGTTTCCGTTCGCCCTTGCTGCAGAAGACCCAGCTGTCATCGGGCCGAACAAGTCTTCGAACCCGACCATGATGTCGGCCTCGGCCTGAGTCGGGTCGGGCACGAGGTCGCCCATCTCGAAATCCTCCATCCCGAGCACTTGGCCGAGTTGAGGCACTTTGTGTTGCACCTCGCGACGGGGTCGTTTTCTCGCAGGGGGCGGGTGAGAACCGCGAGACCCTCCTGCCGATGCGGCATCGCTGTCATCGGCGGCTGCATCGAGGTCGGCATTGTCTTCCTCGTCCGTCTCTTTCGGCAGGCGTTTCTTCTTGCCCTTCTTGCTCTTCGCCTTGACAGGCTTCGTCAAGTCTTGGTATCGACGCATGCACTGCAAGCCACTCCCGAGTCAGACATCGCTTCTGACACCGAGTCGAGAGAGAGGCGGAAACGCTTACCTTGTTGTCTGTTCGGATCCCATGAAAGCATTCTCGAGAGATCTCGATCCAGCTCTTGCCGGACTCTTTCGCTTCGAGCAGCATCTGATCTTCCTATTCATACGAAAATCCCAAGGTCAGTCTCGTGCCTAGGGAACCCACGCGGCTCGAATCGATAGGTGTTGTGCAAACGAACCTCTGGCAGCCAAGGTTTCTTGTGATCCAAGACTGGATCCAACGCATTCGTCCACCGTTCTCGGCATTGCGCGTCAGTCCTACCCGATACCCTCGGAGCGACTTCTTTCCAGTTTTTGCCAACGAGTCCGATCGCTGTCTTTAATGCCTCGTCCTCTTCCGGCGACCATTTGCCGCGCTTGATTGTCGGTTTGAGCGATTTCGTCCATCGGTTGATACACGCGTTCGAGTGAGTACCACATACTCGCGCAACTGGAAAGATAAAAAGGTCGGACGGTCCGACGTCAGTCATCTTTATTCCTCGGGTTGCGCGAGTTGAGCCTCGCTCACCGATTTGCCAGTTTTCGCCATATTCTCGTACAGCGTCTCTCAGCGCTTGATCTTCGGCAGCAGTCCAATCAATCCTCTGACCCGGTCGAGCTCGGTACTTCTTGAGGCAATCCCACCCGACTCTGCCGTTCTGTGCACCACATACGAACGAAATTCAGTCATACGGATCGAGCGCGCACGTTCTGCGAGGGGCACGAGTTGCTCACGCCGAGTTCTTTCGCGATCTCTTCCCAGTTTTGCATGCCGCGCTCGTCGACCATTTCTATCATGCGGCTCATCTCGTCTTTCGAAAACTTTTTGAAATTGAGCGACGGGTGGTCGTGCTGCATCCACTGCATCTTGCAAGACAGTGGCGAGCGTCGTTTCAACTGTGCAACTCGGCCGAAATGCAGGAAATTAGTGTCGTTTAGCAACCGAGACAAAACTTTAATGTCAAGACGCACGACGAGCGAGATCATCTCCCAGTCGAGTCCTTCGGTGTTTTCGCGATACCAGTTCGGGTCGATCGAAGCCAGCTTTTCCTCCATGTCTTCTCCACTGATCAGCAAAGAGTCGTATCAGCTCTCAATTGCTGCCTCGATGCACGGAATATCCAAACGGACTTTGCGGCCGCTTCCTGAGCGATTCGACGATGATTGTTCGACATGACCTCCTGAGCCAACTTTGCTCGTTCGCCGGCGCTCCCTGCAGAAGACGCAAATGTGTGAGTGCGAGCACAGACAGTATTACAAAGAGATGACGCGAAACAACGAACAAGGCCAGAATCGAGTTGCCTCGAGGTAGCGCTCCCGAGCTTCGGCATCTGGATTCATGGGAAGATCCTGTCGATCGAGAATGTGAGCCCTGTGAGCTTGAGGTTGTTGCGGTGAAACTCTACTCGGGTACTCACTCTGCCATGATGGTGCTTGAACCAGGGAAGAACTGGTTCAGCCGTTCCGGGCGCCACGATTTTCATTTCTGCGCCCGCGAGTAATTCGGCAGACAGATTTCTGACAAAGGTCTGTCGTCGTAATGGTTAACTTGAGCGGGCAGGAAACGCGGATAAGAGAGGACGGAAAGAGAGTCGAACCTTGAGTTCAGTGGTGCGTTTACTCGCGGCCTCGAAGCGTTCCATGAGGGATCTGAGCTCTGCTTGGTATGCCCTGTTGGCGACGAGAGATCTAGTCGCTTGCTCGTCCATCTCGCGCAGCTGGTTCACTTGTTCGGCCGGGTCTTGCGGAGCAGGTTCGAGGACGAACGAGTCTTCCTCAGGGTCATTTCGCTGGTGGTCGCCGAGACGAGAGCCTTGTGCAGACATCGCGTCGGGAGTCGCATGGGCGTACTCATCACCATAGTGGGTGTACAGGAACGACGGGTCGAGCTCGAGCTCGTTCGACAGGTTCTGCAATGAGGGGTCGAGAGCGTGCTGGTGACCATGCTGGGACGAGTAGCTCGGTGCAAGACCCGCGCCAACCGTAATGTCGCCGAGGTAGCCTCCGGCGGAAGCCTGCGGAAGTTGAACGACGGAGTCGCCCGTCGGAATCGCAGTCGAGCCGCCAGACTGTTCGCGAGACGCACTTGGCAGTAGAGCGGGGTCGATCAAGGCTGGGTCGAGGAGAGTCGCGACGTCGGACAGCAGCCCGAGGTCATGCTCCGGCATCCCTATGCGTGACGCGTGCCGGCCGGTTCGAGGCGAAACCGAGAACCACAGGTTGACCGCGACGAAACGATATTTTCGCGACAAACCGTGCCGGGCGACTTCCTTTTTTTCGGCACCGCCCCCTGATCAACTCGGCACATAGGTACTCAGGTCTCCTTCCGAAGCCCGCCCGCCGGTTTCGCACGAACCACTGCACGCTATCTATTTATCGAGCTACTGTGGGGAACGACCGATAAGCTGGGCTACTGAACGGGCAGATCAGTAATTGACTCTCCCCACTTACCGATCTGTCCCTTAGAAAATTTCCTTGGAATCGCGGTTCCGTCAGTCGCACCTGATCTCGCTAGGACCGACCGCTTGCGCTACACGGATCCGACCTGCTCCGAGCAGCCCGCGTGAGACCTGATCTTTCCCCATCGTTCTTGCTTGTGTCAAGTCGACTGTCCTCCGGATTCTGCTACCATCTCTGCCCTTCTACCGTCGGCCCCACCCCGTCTCGCTCGTCTCGCTCAACGTGCCATGCCAGCGCGACGCACTCGCGCCGATGTAGACGATGGGGACGACGCGCGAGAACCGTTCCGTCAGACTTTCCACGAAGAGGTATATCGCACTGTCCGACGGATCCCCGAAGGTCGGGTGAGCTTTTCCGCACCACTTTGTCGCTGCGGTTTCAAATGTTCTGACTGTCTTGCGCACTGGCCAGGTCGCGTCGTACGGTACAATTGCCAAGCTCGTTGGCCATCCGCGTCACTCGCGCATGGTCGGAACGGCGTTGAAGTGCCTACCAATGTCCATGTCGTCGCCCTACTTGCCACCCGCGCCACGTTCGTCGTCGGGCGATTCGAGCTCTTCCGCCACGTCGTCTGCGACCTTTCCGGGTTCGACACTCGCAAACGGCCTCGCTGCTGTCGAAGAGGAGTACATCCAACCCGCGCCCGAACCGAATCCGGATTGGGTACCATGGCACCGCGTCGTCAACTCGACAGGTGTCATCTCGCCGCGGGGCAACGATCGAGCGGTTCAACGTCAGGCAGATTACCTCATTGCCGAGGGTGTCGTCGTGACGGATGGCGCAAGGAATGGTGGAGGCGCCGGCAATCGAGAGGCTGAACGACCAGGCAATATCGGCGCAGTTGGCGGAGTCGATGCGTTTGGACTCGGAGGAGTTTCGGGAGGGCGAGTGTCCATGAGCACGTACTCCTGGTCGGGATGAGCGTCAGCTATCTCACACTTGAACATCCAGCTTTACTATGTAATTCTTGTCAGTACCCTTTGACATTCTAGTCGCCAATCAGTATCCAGTCAATGTTGTGACCGTAGTACTCTGCTGTAAATACTATTGAATTTTGAATCAATCTCGGATTCCTGTTCTGATTTTTTTGGCTGAATCGCCTTCAGGCTACCAGGCAGCACGATACATTTTGCTCTGTCTTTACGAAATCCAGTCCAAGCAAGTTGAGAGGAGCTCGCAAGTTGAATCAACTGAATGTGCGTATCGATCGTTTTGCTCACCGTTTCTCACTACTGCTCGACTACAGCTGCCAGATTTCGCGTCGAACCGTTGCCAGTCGTTCGACCTTGTGCGCGCAGATCCCGGCGAGAGGCTTTATATCGAAACGTCTCCTGTCGAAAGTGTCCTTGATCTTAGAAGCAAGATTCCGAACCTGGTTCGAAACGTAGGAGCTCGAAAGAAATGGAGGCTGATCCCTACATTGGCACTACCTTCTACTTCAATGCGGCACCGCAAGTCGAAGATGCGCCGCGAGGAGGGAATGGATCTCAAGTACTGCCCGTGGCCGATCTCGACGACGACTTTGATGGCGTACCAGAGGACGGCATGGAATACTTGTTCCTAGTCAGGTGAGCACCGGAGTCTCTCGATTGCTCTTGGAGGATTTATAAAGCTGACCCAGACATACCAGGAGGGAAGCCTCGAACCACGCCAAGGTGACCAGGGCGTCACAGAACCCCTACGAGACCGTAGAAGCGCTACACAAGAAGATTGTTCCGGAACGAGTTCACTCTAGCAGGCCATCGGAAGAGTGGAGATCCGCGTTTGTCGACAAATTCAGAACAACAAGAATGGTGTGCAATTTCCTGTGCTGCTCGGACGCGTGTCTGTCCTGTTTCTGACCTTCGAGAACTCCGTGTGGCAGCGAATGGCTATGCCTCCACCACCGAATACGATGCCCGAAGTTGGACTGAAAGCGTTTCCTCCAGCCCGGCAAGAATCAGCTTGGAGAGTTCTCATCAATGGCAAGCGATCAAAGCCCACCAAACTTCCCGTACAAGAAGAAGCTACCATCACGTCTGAGGTCACATCCGCGACTACCGGGGAAAATATCGAGATGAACGATCTAGAAGCGGCCAAAGCCGCAATCCTCGCTTCTCTCGAACTCGACACTCCCGAGCAAGCAGAACCCAAGACTCCGCCTTCTTCAAAGGTCGCCGCTCCTCCAATTGCTGCGGCATCGACGACAGGATCCGAGACGGTTTCTTCACAGACTCCAGAGTACGACAAACTGCCTCAACTGCCGACGCCTTCCTTGATCGTCTCGATCCCTCGCACGTCCCTGATCCATGTCCTGTCGCATTTCAACGACTGGTACACCGATCGACTCGAACTGTACGAACAAGAATCGACTTGGACTCCGTCGACCATTTTCGCCCCAACCACCTTGCGCCGCAAACCTGGTCAGCCAACAAAACGTTCGGTCGAGCCGGAAAAGGACAACAGACCTCCCGTGATCGCGCCGTTGCCGACTCCTCACGAGGTGCATTGGATGCTGTCGCTCCTGTCTCGATTGAACGAGTTGCTCGATGGTGACGATTTGTCGAGTTTGAGGTTACTCGCCAAGACGCTCGTCGAGATGGTTGAAGTTTCGGAGAAGGCGGTCACGAATAGAAAATCAACGGAGGTCGATCGTGCGAACACGATGACCGAGAGAAGGGTCAGAGATGAAGAGGACGAAGCGAGAGCGAGATGTTGGATGGTGATCGCTGCCATCGCTGGTGTGTGGAAGCAGGAAGACTTGTGGAATGTGAACCTGTAAATTCAGGAGTTACAATATAATCGAGCAATGCAACGTTCATCAAGCGCGAGTATCAGCTTTGCCACCTCGATCAGGGACCCGCGTCGACCTTGCCCATAGTCTGTTTCAGGAAACACCGTACTCGTATCTGTTGCCCTCGAGAGCATGTCCGTGTGCAACTAGCCAAAATCAGTGCATGTTGCCTGTGGTTGGCATCGTCCTCATAAACGATGGTCCGTGAATCGCAAACATCTTCCTCTTATCAAAGAGACACAATGTGCGTTGTGGGGAACGAATGTGCCGTGAGGCTGGCGAAGCTTCCGAATGCGCAAATGCGACTCTTTCATTACGAGTTTGTACAAGAAGGGGAAATGGTGGGTTTTCTATAGTTCATCCTTGTGCTTCGTGTCTTCACCTTCTCCAGGCGCGGTTCGAGACGGGAAACAAACTGCAGGACTCGTCACCGTGAAGAGGTATTCGCACTTCTCGGGTTCGATTACCGAGACCAGGGCATTCGAGGTCCCACATTCGATGTTGACCTGTCGCAATCTCGGTCAGCATGAAACGTCGCATTGGACCATATCAGATTGTTCTAGTTGGCGTACCTTTGCAGATCGAGCGGGTCCGTTCCAGCATCTCTGCCCATCGGCATACAGTTGATGACGGTAGTACTCGTCCGTCCCTTGCTCTGCAGTCTGTGACCAGCCTTTAAAATGCCTTATCAAACGTCCAACAGAATGCAGTAATTCAGTACCAGGAACCTGACATGCGCGGAGAAGGCAAATAATTTTACCCTAGACTCGTACGTGCTCCATTGTTGTTGGACTTTTGATTCGCTTCTCCAAAGAAGCAGACAGAGTACGTGTACCTGTCGCGAAAACCATGTATCCGAAATCAGCCCTTGATCCTGAAAGGAGTCGTCGAGTAGCAGATTGTGACTCACTCTCCAGAATCTTGTTCAACGCAGGTCCCCTCGAGTTTCTTCCATTCCCAATCTCGACCCCAGTCTTTCGACAGAGCAGTTTTCTCGTCTTCGAGCGATCTCTCCTTCTTGCTGATGCGATCGACGAGATCTGCGTGTTCGGTCCGGGCTCTTGCGAGTTCGGGAGCGTCGGCCGAAACGAGCGGCGAGGTCGAAGGGTAGATGATTCCAGTGCGCACGAGCAGGTCTAGGACGTTCTGCTTGTAAGCTCTGTAGGTCGGGAGGAACCTGTCTGGAACATAGTCTTCGATCCGGAAAACTGATGCCAACAACGAGGCTAGTCAGCATGGGGACATAGCTGATAGCGACCGACTGTTAGATTTATCGACGTACTCATAGAAGTACCAGGAATGAGCGGGGTTCCAACACGGGTGTTGAGCGAGTCGATTAGCGAGAGAGGGTCGTCCTCCTCGAGCGCTTTGAGTTCATCTTCTGTGAGATCGCCGACATTCTGTTCAAATTTGACATTGCTCTCTTGCTCTGAGTCGGAGGCGTCCGACTCGCTGACGCCATTTGCGGTCTGCCAGTCTTTGAAAGCTCTAGAAGCTCCAAGGACAGCCATGTCCTGATAATTCGGGTTGAAGTCACGCTGTGTCATGTCGAAGCCGACGAGGATCAGTCAGGGTTTTCTTCGAATTGGGATTGAATAGCATAGAGAAAGTGAGAGAGGCGTACCGATAGATCGCGCAAGATTCCGCTGAGGTCATTGACGTGGCCTTCGAGATTCGCTCGTTGTTGTCTCAAGCCTTTGATCGCAGCTTGCATCTCGTTCAACTTGAGGTACAAGACACTGTTCTTCTTGCGTTCAATTTCTCCCGCTTCAGCATTCTCCAACGCTTGCAAAGACGCGAGCGTGGTTTGTTCTTGTGCTTGCATCCTGCGGATCTCGAGTTCGAGCTTCTCGATCTCGGCTTGAATCTTGCTCTTCTCCTTGATGCCGTGTTTGATGTACCCGTCTCGAACCGATGCGCCTACTCGTACCTTGCGTTCTTCCTCAGCTCGCGCTTTCTGGAACGCGGCACCCACCTCTTGGCAACGATTCGGGCAGTCGGCTTTCCCGTCAGTCTCGTCCGATCCGTCACAGCATTCGGGGTCACAGACACCGTCGTTGAACCTCGATCGCAGGACGCAAGCGGGGATGTGACCTTGATTGCGACAATAGAATTGACCACTGGCGCATTCCGGAGATTGAATCGCTGCCTCGTGATCGATCGCAAGAGTCGTCGAGCACGAGTTGGACGGGTCGAATTCGAATACGAGGTCCCAATTCCGAATGACGGCCGAATCGGCATCCTTGATTCGAAGTTCGCTCGCAGACTTGCCGTTTGATCTTCGAGGTCCAGTCGCACTCGCACCGTCGATCCAATCGAATTCGAGCCCGACCTTGGCACCGTCGAGCTTGACACAGGTCGGTTTGGTCGGAAGTCCTAGTACGATGATTTCGCGCACTACGACATCCGAAATCTTGAGTGCCCATTCGTTCTGTTCGGGATCATACTCTGCGAGTCCAGTAGTGGTTGCCGAAGTTGCATGACGATTGCGTAGGACGAGACTCTTGGATCCTTGCGCTTTCGATTCGAGCGTGAATTGACGGTAGACAAAGTGTCCCTTCTCGTTGTCGAAAGACTCGCCATCGTCGAGGTAAATCGAACCTGAAGCACGAGTTCCAGTAACGTCGATCGCGGCGACGAGCGTGATGGGATCTTTCCAAGTGAGCGTCGAAGCTCGACGCACCAAGTCGCGACGTGCGAGGATCGACCCTCCTTGGTGCAAGACGGGGATCGAGTTGAGGGGTGCCGCGATCGTGACGGACGCGCCTCCAGTGGAAGCTCCGTAGTAGATCGAGTGGTCTTCGTAATGATAGTAGGGTTGATGATCGGAAATGTAGACATCTTGTTCTGTCTGACCTTCGAACACGACAGGCTTGACGAGCAGTCCCGAAGAGCCGAGGTAGAATTGGTCGTCGAGAGCGAAGCCCTTGGGATCTTCCGGGAACATGACATACTGAG
The DNA here is from genome assembly GCF_050403365.1 of Sporobolomyces koalae. Lineage (NCBI taxonomy): Eukaryota > Fungi > Basidiomycota > Microbotryomycetes > Sporidiobolales > Sporidiobolaceae > Sporobolomyces > Sporobolomyces koalae. The sequence goes on from NW_027481768.1 coordinate 583,876, forward strand.
GACTGGTTCCGAGAGAAGAGGATTCAGCGCGCAAGAACGATGTTGAGACGAAAGAGGACGGAGTCGTACCGGAGGATTGGAACTCCCGAGAGGCTAGATTCATAAAACGCCGTGTACATCGCAGGCAAGAGCGAGTATCGCAATCGGATCGCGTCGCGCATGATCCCTTGGTACGGTTGATCCCAGAGGTACACTTCTCGCCGTTTCGTGTCGATGTGTCCATGCGCTCGGAAGAAGGGAGAGAATGCGCCGACCTGGTGCCAGCGGGTCATCATTTCCGGTCCAGGGTTGCCAAAGAATCCTCCGACATCGGCTGCAAGATGACTGGCGTTACAGAAAACCGAGGATTATGCGAGGGTCGAGTAAGAAGGGCTCACATCCGGAAAAGGTCATGCCGGCAATGCCGTTCGTGAGCAACATTGGCACAGTACTTTGGAGGTGTTCCCAATCGCCGAGGTTGTCTCCGGTCCACATGGCTCCGAATCTTTGCGAACCAGCGGAGAAGGCTCGGGTCAGGACAAATGGCCGTTTCGGAGGATCTTCTCGTTCGATCAGGCCACGAGCCGTCAGATTTTGCTGCATGACAACAAAGGCAGAAGAATTTGAGTTCGTAGGAAGACGTTTGAGGTGGAGCTCAGAGAAGCGCGCAACGAACGTAGATCATTCCTCCGATATTGTGAACGTCTCGATGTTCCCATCCACCATAATGGATTGCATCCTTTTGCATTGTGATCTCTGGACCATTGAAGATGGATGGCTGGAAGGCGAGAAAGGTCAGCGAAACACGTCCATGAGCCACATCGACAGACTCACCTCGTTCATGTCGTTCCAAATGAACAGGTTCGGTGTTGATCCCTGATGCACTCGGTTGTCAGTGAATCACGAAAATGAACCTAGGAATGCAAGAATCTCGCGATTACCTTGAATTTGTCAAACTTGAACATCTTGGGCCACCATTCCCACGTTTTCGGATTCAGACAATCGATCCAGGCGGAACTGCCTGTCCAGCACCATCCTTCGAGTTCGGTCTTGCCGTCAGGCTGCTTCGTGAGAATGTCGAGCTCCTGCGCTTCCGTGTACACGTAGAGGGACGAGTCGCGTTTGATGTGAGGATCAACGATTGCGACGAGCTGGGGAACGAGCCACATGAATGAGGTCAGATAATCTGGCGTTTGGTGTCAGTCCGCAGGGGAAGGGAGAGAGGACTCACCTTGCGACCCTTTTCAGCGAGCTTCTGTTGCATGTGTTCCGGGGTTGGGAAATTGCGTTTGTCCCAGATAAAGTACTTGTGCTCTTCGGCGTACTCGATGTCGAGCCAGATGACGTCGACCGGGATATCGGCCTCGTCGAACCTTCTCTGTACTTCGAGCACGTCGTCCTCGTTGAGATAGTTCCATCGGCATTGGTGGTACGCGAGCGCGAATAGTTGGGGCAAGGGGGATTTGCCAGTCAAGTCGGTGTACTGTTGGAAAATGTCGGTTGAAGATGGACCAAGGAACACAAAGAGGTCGAGGATACCCGACTCGGCCATCCAGTGCGTCGAAGTCGTGACGGCGGTCGGACCGTGGTCGGTCGAGTTGGCGCTTCGCTTCGTCTTCTTAAACGACGAAGTGACCGATTTTGGAGTTGCCGTTTTCGTGATGTCGATCCAATTCTCCGATGCAGACGCGAGGAAGACGCCAACCGTCGAGCCCGCGCGATGAGCTTTCATGAAGGGAATCGAGCCATACTGTGCGGTCCGAATCAGCACTGGCACGCGCGGGCGGCATGATTGCCTTTGTGACTTACAATAGCCATCTCTGAATCGACAACATACTCGAATACGTCGAGGTTGTACAGTCGGTAAGGGTCTGTGTATGCGCCTTCGCCTCCTCTGCCAATGCGAACAGATCATCTTCAGCAGGGTGGTCCGTATCCATAGCCCTTTTCCGGAATGTAGAGTACCTGGTCTGCTTGAGGCTAAGGGACGAGGCATGCTGGGGAATGCCATAGACGTGCTCGTACCCCGGGAAAGTAATGTCGAGGGAAAGAGATTCGGGACCTGCTCTCCAGAAGTCAGTCTGGGTCCGATGCGAAACACGGATGCGAAGGGTTTGCCTACCTTTTGGCTTCGAGTCCTTCTTGCCGTTGAAAGTCTCCTCCCACATGCCGTCCTCGTTTTCGGGTAGGAATCCGGGGAACGCTTGTTCGCGCACGATCACGGTATGCTCTCCGGGATGATCGGGGTCTTCGACGACGACTTCTTCGGGTTGCTCGCCGACGGTCTTGACGCGAAAGTGCTCCATGTTGAACAGGCCCCGCTCGTTTAGGACAACATGAGGTTGGCCATCGCGGCGGAAGGTGATCTTGACCGGGTGATGCTCGATGACCACCTCGTGTCGTCCCTGTGCGTACTTGATCGAGGTGCGGTCGGGACCGATCTCGACGTCAAAGTCGGCATCATTCTGGACGAGGGTGGGTTCGGACTGGACGGCCCAGGTCGCAGCTTCGTTGTAGCGCTGTCGAAGCGCATCAACCTCGTCTAGAACAATTCGTGCGACGCCGTCCTCATGGAACCGGAGCTCGAGGGCAAAGTGGATGTTGGGGAAGAGTGCGTTCGAGACGGCGGCGCGCAGGGTGCCTTGGTGAAACTGAGGCGAGTCGAGCTGGTATGGCGAAACCCAGCTCGTCCCGGCGGCCAGTGCACGGTCGGCGAGTTGACGGTTCCGTTTGCAGAAACCAGACTGGTCGCAGGTCTTGAAGTCACCCCTCTTGACGGCGAGAGTGGGCACGAACAGGAGCGACAGCACGATGAGCGCGAATGTGCTCATGAGCCGCGCCCGCGGCGGTCGAAGCCTACGCTCAGGATGCATGTGCCCGCGTAGTAGATCGTTGCAGTGCTCTGATGGGGCGAGCGAGCGGCTGAACGCAGATGTAGATTCTTGGCTCCACATCATCCTTCAGGCTCAGGGGAGGTCCGTTGGACTGGGAGGCCAGGTTGAATTTTCCCCACTTCGGGCGACGGCGACTTCGACTCGCAACGGAGACCCCTCGCATTTCACTCCTCTCTCCCGGCTTTCGCTTCACTACCCGCGCATACCCTCTGATACAATGCCTGGAAACCCTCTACCTACGTACGCCCGCGCTTCGTGGTGTCTCTGACGTGCACCTACTCATCTTTCACTTTCTTGCCTTTCCAGCGACGGAGTCGTCGGACTGCTCACGTCCGACCAGGAACGCTCTCTCAAGGTGAGCATCTTTGGTCTGCTAAGATGTCACCCAGTCCGCAGCTGACTCAATGGACGCATGCAGGCGTTCTGGGCCGAATTTCTGCAACTCGTCGACGACGCCCCGGTCGAAGGCAGCGGCGCCAAGTCTGGCAACGATGCGCCTCCACCCGACAAGCCTGGAAAAGACATTCCCAAAGTGAGTCAATGCGCTTTGCCTGCTTTGACCCAGAAGTTGACCGATTCGTCCCTCTCGCTAGGACGATGCCGCGAAAGAACGCCTGAGGGCTGAACAAGAGATGGCCGATGCCAAGGCAGCCTTTGTCGAATGTAAGCCACCTCGGAACTCCTCCCGTGATCCGCGAACCTGACGCATTCCCCGAACGACAGATGGAAGCCGCCGATTCATGGAATCGTTCTGGCGTTTCGTGAGCCCTTGCCTCTCTAGATCGTCTCGTATCATTCCTTACTCATTGTCGGAACAGGTTGCCATGGACGATCCCGACGGTATCATGCTACGGTTCCTGCGTGCGCGCAAATGGTCCACCAGTGCAGGAGTCGCCATGGTGAGCTCGTGCCCGGCCTGAATCTGTTCTCCGACTGAGCTCATGTCCCGCTTGCCTTCCCGTCAGCTCGCTGCCTGTATCAAATGGCGAATGGGATCGGATGTCGAACAGATTTGCGAAAAGGGCGAAGAAGGTATGCAGAATGCAGAGGGCTTTATCAAGCAAATGGTTTGTTGCACCCCGCGGCTCTTCCCCATTTCAGCCCATTGAATTCTCCCTTCGCAATCGACAGGAAATTGGCAAGACCTACACGCAAGGAACCGATCATGTCGGTCGCCCGGTCATCTACATTCACGTTGCCAAGCACAGAACGTATGACCAATCTCCAAAGGCGCTCGAGGTCCGTACATTCACGACTGCTAGCGTGTCCTTGCCGATTCTGATTCGGCCTTGCTCGATAGGATTTCGTCCTGTTCCAAATGGAGAGTGTTCGATGCCTGTTCGCGCCTCCTGTCGACAAAGTCGTTAGTGAGTTGCACCTCTTCCCCTCTCGCCTGCGATCTCCACCTGGAGGGTGCTCACTGCCTTCCGTGCTTGCTAGTCCTGTTTGACATGACTGGATTTGGTATTCGAAACGTGAGCTTCTCCGTTCTCAGACTCTTCCAATAGGCATTGCAAGCTAAAGCGGCTTGACCATCAGATGGATTGGCGTTGCATCCTCTTCATCGTCAAGTGCCTCGAAGCGTACTACCCCGAATCACTTAACGTCATGCTCATCCACAACGGTACGTCGATCCCGACGAGCAGCTTCGCCCCTTTTGATAGGGAACGGCCACGCTGATCGATTCTCTGAACCGTTGAATAGCTCCGTGGGTATTCCAGGGTATCTGGAAGTTGCTCGCTCCAATGCTGGATCCAGTTGTGAGAAACAAAATCGTGCGTCATGACTCTTCTCGCTCGACGAGACAACCTGTTCGCTCATGTGTTTGGTTGCCGATGAATGCAGCAAATGACCAAGTCGACCAACGACTTGATCGAACACATTCCCAAGGTTCGTCTGCAGCGCCCTGCATCATTGCTCTCGTGAAAGGACAATCGTTTGACTCCATCTTGGCGAACGCATGAACAGAACCATCTCGTGAAGGAACTTGGCGGATCTTCCGACTGGAAATGGCAGTATCCTCCGGTCGTCCCTGGCGAGAACGCGCCTCAAAAGTTTGTCCAAATTTTGCACCTCCCGCTGTTGCAGGCAAGCCATCTGACAAGCTTGGTATATGTGCGGCTGAGCAGGGATAGTCAGGGCAAAGAGGTCAGTCTCGCAACCCGTGTTAGCCCCGATCCATCATGACCCAGACTCATGATTTTTCCTACCTCTTTTCCAGAAAGCACTCGCCGAGCGACAAAAGCTGATCGAAGAGTACAGTGCGGTCACGCGCGAATGGTCGAAATCGAGCGACCCCGAAGTTACGAAGAAGCGAGATATCCTCGTCGACCGCATGCGCGCGCAGTACCACGAACTCGATCCGTTCATTCGAGGTCGAGGCGCGTACCATCGCAATGGAAACGTGAGCACCCTCGGGTCCTTCAGCCTCTACTTTTTTCCGTCCTTGTCAGTAAAAAATTGATGTTCAAATCTGCTTTGCGCGCGCTGCGACCCCCAGATTGTCGGCAACGTAAGCCAATTTCTCCCGATCGAAATATCGTCTGTTCCCCTGATCGTTACTAACGGTTCGACTGGGAACGGAACAACAGGGTCTCGTCGTGTGGAATTACCCGGCTGGGAACGGCGAGAAAGGAGAAGGGGAATGGGAAGTTCGAGGCTACGAAACTTCGAGGGAGGAATGTCTCTTGCGTGCCAAACTTCGTGACAACGAGCTCGCGAAAGCATGAAGCGAATCAGAATCAAAGTTGTCAATTTATCTTGTTGTGGTCAAAGCCCATGTTTCTTTTTTAAGTACACTGTAGCAGTACAACGATTTTTTGTCATGTCGAAACAGAGTCCAGTCTGTCAATCGAGTCCGAAGTGTGTACGGCACGTTTCGAGGGATCGGGAACGTAGCTCCGAGAGTGCGAGTGGCGAAAAATTTCTTTTGGCTCCAAAGCTCCGCGAGCGGCGACTTTGAACTTCGGCGGAATTTGTAGGCCACAGGAATTTCGAGTACGAGCCCGTCCTCCTTTCCCCTCATTCTCTACCCTTAAACACCTACGCTGATCTCGTCGACATCCCACACCAACTAGTCAGCATCTATCGCAAGCTTCTGTACCCTACATCCGACTTTTCGAAATGAGTGTAGTGTTCACTCCGGCGCAGAACTCGGTTCTCGCAGCCATGTGCGATGCGGCATTCCAAGGCCATTCCGAAGCAGAGATCAACGAGGTCATCGAGCGTATCAATGCCAGAGGCACCTCGGAACAAAAGGCCAACAGTAAGCTGAGGTTTCCCCACATTGCGATGCCTTCGGGATCAATCCTGATTTCAAGTGTCGTTCTGGCAGTTCGAGCCCTCTTGACACGCAAGTTTACGGATCTACCTGGAGCGCTCGAACAACTTTCAACCCAGTTTGTCGCTTCGCTCTCAAAGGACAATGTCGACGCGATCGGAACCGCCATGTCTCTCTTGTCGACTCGTGCCGGAACCCTCATCCTCGCTGGACACGGCACCCCCTTCCCTGAATTGACCGTGCAGCAACGCGAAGCGGTTTTGCAGAAATGGAGAACTTCAAGCATTCCGTTGTTGCGCAAAATCTTTCGTGGTGTCGTCTGTCAGTCTTCCTTTTGTGTGTCTTCTTTTCGAGTATTGTTCGATCCCTGACCTCTTTTTTGTTTCGAGCACTCGATAGCGATCGCCCTGTATGTCGCATACAATGTGTACGATGACAACCTCCTCGCGACGGGTTACCCGGCAGCGGGAGACACTCAGCGATACGCTGATCCCGCTCGTCAACGCAAGCACTATCCGTACCAGTTCGAGACGATCTCCACCCCGTTGCAGGTGTTCGAGACGGACATGCTCGTCGTCGGCTCAGGAGCTGGAGGTGGCGTCGTTGTGTCAGAGTTGGCCAAGAAAGGGTGGCAAACGATCGTCGTTGAGAAGGGACAGTATGTCAAACCCGAAGACATGCTTGGGACTCAGAAGGACGGGTTCGAGAGGATGTACGAGTCTCAAGGATTGATGGCGGTCGAAGATGGATCGATGAACATCTTGGCCGGTTCCACTTTTGGAGGAGGAACGACCGGTACGATTCAGACTTGCTCTCCCACCCCGGTCTATGGAATAGAGCTGATAGTGGTTTTGCTCTTGTGGGAATCGCAGTCAACTGGTCTGCATCACTTCGACCTCAACACTTCCTCCGCGAGCAATGGGCAAAAGACCATGGCTTGCCTTACTTCCTGTCCAAGGAGTACGCCGACTCGATCGAATATGTCTGCGAGCGCATGGGTGTCTCGGATGAGAACCTCAAGCACAACAAAGCAAACGATATCCTCGTCTCCTCTTCGAAAAAGCTCGGTTATCCGATCGCTCGAATCCCTGTATGTCTCTTCTCCGGCTCATGCTTCGATCCTGGCTAGATCGCGATCTGATCCCGTTACCATCTACAGCAAAACACTGGAGGGTATGAGCACAATTGCGGTTTCTGTGGCTACGGCTGCACGAGCAGCGAGAAGCAAGGGGGAGTCATCACGTTCCTTCGAGACGCCGCCGAGCGAGGTGCCAAGTTCTTCATCGAGACGTCAGTCGAGAAGCTCCTTTTTGCTAGCTCGCCGACGGCCAAACTCCCGATTTCGACCCAGGATTTCGACAAGTTCACACCGACATCAAGCAGGACTCACTGTATTGGTGCAGTTGTCAAGGACAAGCATGGAGTCCTGGCTCTCATTCGCGCCAGACAGGCTGTAGTTGTTTCGGCGGGAACGATCCACAGTCCTGCGGTACTCATGCGAAGCGGGCTCAAGAACTCTCGCATCGGACAGAACCTGCGACTTCACCCAGTTTCGGTACGTGATCTTGCCCTCCCCTTGTGGTTTCGCTGGCGTGCGCGTACCTAGAGCTTGTCACTGAGCTGTTCTATCTTTTTCAGTGCGTCACAGGAGTCTATGACGAAATCATCAACCCTTGGGAGGGATCGATCATGACTGCCGTTTCAAGCGTACGAGAAAACGTTGATGGAACCCATCACGGAGTCAAAATCGAGGTGGTGCACTCGATGCCAGGCGCTCAAGCTGGTTCTTTCCAGGCATGGGAGTCGTCACTCGATCACAAAGCTCGCATGTCCGAATATGGTCACACAATGACGCTCATCGCGATTGCCCGTGACCGTGGTTGTCAGTTGAAACTCTCTCACTTTGCCCATGAATGAAAAAATCTGACATACCACTTGTCTTGCAGCCGGACGCATTATTCTCGATCGAGAAAACAAACCTCGAATGGAATACACGGTCGATTCTTACGACGCTCACTCGCTCACACTCGGCACCATTGCGAGTGCCGAGATCCACCTGATCGCTGGCGCCACACGTATCTCGACCTCTCAAGTCGATGTCGGAGCGTACTGTCCGAAACCTGGTCACAAATACCTCGCCGATCCCGAATGGAAAGAGTGGATCGCCAAAGTAGAGAAAGCTGGCATTCGACCTGGGCGTTGCGCGATCGGTTCCGCGCATCAGATGGGTAGCAACCAAATGGGAGCCAAGCCATCGACGAGCGTTGTTGACGCTCGCGGCCGAGTCTGGGGCACGAAGAGTCTCTACGTGGCGGACGCCGTACGTGACATCCTGTAGCATCATCAGAAGCGACACCCAGCTGACCAATCGTTATCTCCCTAGTCCGTCTTCCCCACCGCATCTGGGGTCAATCCGATGATTACGGTAAGTCTTCACTGGACGCACGGACCTTCTGTGGCCATTTCTGACTTTGAAAGCGTGTTTACAGAACATGTCGCTCTCGCACTCGATCGCCCAATTCATCGACCAAGATGTTCGCGACGAGCTCACTCAACCAGTTCAGGCGCAGCTCTGAACAAAGCGACAGCACCTTGCTTCGTGACCTTTTTCTTCCGCCCAAAAGCGGAGAATCCTGTTCTTGTCTGTATCGACTTGCTTCTCTTGTCGCTGTACATGTGCCTCTTTCTCCTTGTCGTAGCTTCTCTTTAGTCTTTGTATGTCGAATCAGAACCAAACTCAGTACCCCATCTCCCGCCGACGCTTCTTGAACAAGGCGATAGGCGTGTGAGCGAAAGATTCGGAGTCGTGACGTTGCAGCTCAGGGAAGATTCTCTTCTCCCTACGTATCCTGAGCATTCTCTGCCATGTTCTCAGGTCCGCTGTCACCCTGTATACGTTCTGCATGCTCAAGCAATCTGACGCTTCTCTATCACGACCTCAACTTTCTTTCCAGTCCGCGCGAAGCAAGTCAGACAAAAACTTTGATGCTGCTATCTCCTACAAGGGAACGGAGCGCATTTTAGAAGAACCCAAAGGAACGAAAAATTGCACGGTAGAATAATAGGAGAAAAGTAGGAAGTACTGCATAGGAAGAACTGCTGAAAGACTGCAACGGCATAAAAGAGGGAAGAAGAGAGATAGACGAGGAAGTTGACCATTTTCCGACAACAAGGGAGAGCGGCGACAAACTATGTGCGAGTACCGATCCACGCATGAGCTCGAGAGAAGAGTCAGAGGACAACAAGTAGAGTCGAATGAGAAACAGACAGTCCCGGAAGGGATCGGACGGAAACTTTTTACTGGCACGACTTGAACTCGGCCGTCACCATTTTTTAACATGTCTTGACAGGGAATAATGTTAAGCCGAGACTTGGAGACGAGCTTGGGCTTGTGCTGCCTTGAAGCTGTAGATCAGAAGAAGCGCGAGGAACGTAAGTTCTAGGATGAGCCGGTGGAGATGTAGAAGAGACAAGGCTCACGTGCGGACTTTGATCGAACCAACGTTGGGAAGTCGAGTCTCGCCAGTCAAGTATCGATCGACCTCAGCGGCGGCTCCTCGACCTTCGTTGATTCCCCCTGAAAGACATCGAACTCATGTTAATTAAACATGTCCCAAATTAAATTGAAGATGGATCGATGGACTCGGCACGCACAAACAATGAGAGACTGGCCTCGTCGGCAGTCACCAGCAGCAAAGACTCCTTCGGCCGAAGTAGCGAATTTGCCGGTCGAAGTCTTGATGTTCGATCTTCCATCTTGGGTAATGCCGAGAGCCTTGATGGCGCTCTCCTCGGGACCGAGGAAACCGAGGGCGAGCAAGACACTGCAGCATTTCCAAACGTGTCAGATTTTGTGCGTTGGCCTGCTAAGCGAAAGGGATTGAACCATACAGATCGGCCGGGAAGAATTGCTCAGAGCCGGGAACTTCGCTCATGCGCCATTGTCCGAGCGCATCTTTCTCCCACGCAACTCGAACAGTGTTGACTCCCTTGATCTTGCCGTTACCGTCCGACACGAACTCCTTGGTCGAGATCGAGTACTCGCGAGGATCCTTGCCGAAGTGAGCCGTGACTCTGTAACACGAAAGATTTGGTCAGCCTCTCGTATACTCAGCTTGAGGAGACAAGGACAAAACGCACTCTTGATGTCCGTAATCAACTCGGAACACCTTGGGCCCTATTGACGCGCGGCAAAGGTCAGCTCGAGCTCACGAAACAGATGCAGTGTGTGACGTACACTGCGGCCAGGGGTTGTCGTTGGCTCGAGCCGAAGGTGGTTGAGGCAGGAGCTCGAAGTTTGTGACCGACTTGGCACCGTGACGCATCGAAGTACCGCTGCGAGACAGAAGGGAGAGAGATCAATTGCCGAGCTGGGGTGCGTCCGAGACAATTGCGGCACTCACATGCAGTCGTTTCCAGTGTCACCGCCTCCGATGACAATGACATTCTTGCCCTTCGCCGACAGGTAGCTACCGTCTTCCAGGTTCGAGTCGAGAAGCGAACGCGTGTTGAGCTGCAAGAATTCCATGGCTGAAAGGGGATAGAATGTGTCAATCCAAAGCAAAGCCTAGGTCAAAGACTTTTCGTGAACGTACCGAAGTGGATTCCGTCGAGGTCGCGATTCGCCATCTTGAGGTCTCGGGGCCAGGTGGCTCCAGTAGCCATGATGAGGGCGTCACTCTGCGATTTGATCTCGTTGATATCGTGCGTGACGCCAACTGTAGATGAGGTTCAAGTTGTCAGTCATAGGCGATCAGGCGTACAGAACAACTAAAACTTGCCGTGAGCGTTGTTGACAAAGGTGATGCCCTCGGCAGCCATGAGGTCAATGCGTCGCTGCACGACACGCTTGTCGAGCTTCGGGTTCGGAATACCGTACATGAGCAGACCTCCGCATCGGTCGTTCCGATCGTACACGGTGACCGAGTGTCCAGCTTTGTTGAGCTGATCGGCGGCAGCAAGTCCTGCGGGACCAGAACCGACGACAGCGACTTTCTTGCCGGTTCGGTGAGTGGGAGGACGCGGCGCCATCCATCCTGAAAACGGAGAGGCGTAAGCGTTGAATTCTAACAAACGTTACTGTAAAAGACATACCCATTTCGAAACCCTTGTCGATAATGGCGCACTCGATCGACTTGATACCGACTGGACATGCGCAGGGGAGACTGGCTTAGCTATGTGACCCCTCAGAAAGAGTCATTAGAGACGTACCAGGTTGTTCATTGACGCCGAGAACGCACGCGCCCTCACACGGAGCGGGGCACACTCGACCTGTTCTCGTGAGAAAAGTCAGCTCAGCTGAAGTTACACAATGCGTCAACCCGACGCACCAGTGAACTCGGGGAAGTTGTTGGTCATCAATAGACGGTTGAGCGCGTCTTGCCATTGTCCTTTGAAGACGAGGTCGTTCCATTTGGGAATGATGTTGCCGATCGGACATCCCGTGTCAGACTGGCAGAAGGGCACACCGCAATCCATACAGCGAGCAGCTTGGACTTTGCACTCGTCTTCAGTCAGGCGACTCGAAATCTCGGCCCAGTCTTGAACACGTTTACGAGGGTTGCGGTAAGACTCAGTCAAACGCTTGTACCTGCTCGCTCAAGAAAAAAGAGAGTCAGCTACGGCTACATAGAAAATACGAATAGCGTTGCGTACTTCATGAATCCGCGGATCTTGTCAAGGTTTTCGACACGCTTCTTGGCGGTAGCGTCATCGACCATGGAATCTTCGAGATCCACAACGGCGGGCTCGTTGCTTTTGACAGGCGGGAGCGGAGTGGAGGCGGCGAGCTTGCCGTTCAGTTGGCCAGGTGCCGAGATAGAGGGGCGCTTCTTCTCGGCGGCAAGGCGGAGAGCCTCGGCCTCCAGGACCGCCTTGTAGTCAAGAGGCATGACTCGGACGAATCGAGGCAAGACCTGGTTGAAGTTGCGGAGGATGCTCGTGGCGAGCTCGGAACCAGTCAGGTGCTTGTGATCCTCGATCATCGATCGGAGCGCGGCAATTTCGTGTGGGTCATTGACCGTCTCGAGCTCGACCATCTCCAAGTTGACCTTGTCACGGAAGTCCTTCGCGGCGTCGAACACGTAGGCGATTCCTCCCGACATACCTGCCGCGAAATTGCGACCAGTGCTGCCGAGAACGACGATCCTTCCTCCGGTCATGTATTCGCAACCGTGGTCACCACATCCTTCGACAACCGCGGTCGCTCCCGAGTTTCGGACGGCGAAACGCTCGGCGGCGATACCTCGGAAGAATGCTTGGCCGCTCGTGGCGCCGTACAAGCAAACATTTCCGACGAGGATGTTCTGAGGCAGATGCCGAGTAATCAGTGCCGATTCGAAGTACTGAAAGAGGAGAGATAAAACTAACCTCTTCGGCTTTGAAGGTCGAAACCTTGGGAGGGTAGACGATCAAACGGCCACTGTACGAAGAAAACCTCAGTTCAGCACAGGTTTTCCCGATACCTTTTCTGCCAAACTCACCCAGACAATCCCTTTCCGCAGAAGTCGTTCGCGTCACCCTCAAGCTCGATTGTGATTCCCGGCGCGAGGAAAGCTCCGAGCGACTGTCCAGCGGAGCCAGTCGCGTGGATGTGGATCGTATCCTTCGGGAGTCCTTCCTCACCGAAGCGCTTGCTGACGTGGTTGGACAGAGTAGTTCCGAGAGCACGGTCAGTGTTGACGACGTTGCACTCGATGCGGACAGGAAGACCACGAGTGAGAGAAGCTGCAAGAGTGGCAGTGAAGTCAGCGTTGCACCGGACGAGACCGCGTGAACGAAAAGAAGGAAGACGCACGCTCGGCTTCATCAACAAACTTGTTGTCGAGTCGCAAGTAGAGCTTGTGATCCTGTTGCTTGACCTTGTAGGTTGCGACTACAGTGTATCGTTGTCAGACGCAGCGCTGACCACAATCAGGAGACTGAATAACTTACCTCCCGGACGCATCTGCCATGCGGGCTTGAGCAGAGGGGACAAGTCGAGGTTGGCAGTCTTGGGGTTGCGTAGCGAATCATCAACCCTGAGCAAGTCGGAGCGACCAACCATCTCGTTGACGGTACGGAATCCAAGCTTGGCCATGATCGCTCGCATTTCCTCGGCGACGTAGTAGAAAAAGTTGATGACGTGTTCGGGTTGACCAGTGAACTTGGCTCGGAGCGTAGGGTCTTGGGTGGCGATTCCGACGGGGCACGTGTTGAGGTGACATTTGCGCATGAAAACGCATCCCAAAGCAATGAGAGGAGTTGTAGCGAATCCCCACTCCTCTGCTCCGAGCAGACAGGCGATGGCGACATCGCGACCAGTTCGGATCTGACCGTCCGTTTGGAGTGTCACGCGACCTCGAAGATCGTTGAGTACGAGGGTCTGATGAGTTTCGGCAACACCAAGCTCCCACGGCAATCCAGCATACTTGATACCGGTCCAACGCGAGGCACCCGTTCCTCCATCGTGACCAGCGACGAGAATGTGATCGGCACGAGCTTTGGCAACTCCCGAAGCGACGACTCCGACTCCAACTTCGGATACGAGCTTGACGGAGATGCGAGCACGGGGGTTCGAGCACTTCAGATCGTAGATCAACTGCTTGAGATCTTCGATAGAGTAGATGTCGTGGTGAGGAGGAGGCGAGATGAGGCCGACTCCGGCGGTCGAGTGACGAGTGCGCGCAATCGATTTCGAGACCTTGTGTCCCGGAAGCTCTCCTCCCTCTCCCGGCTTGGCACCTTGCGCCATCTTGATCTGAAGCTCATCAGCATCGGCGAGATAATTCGAAGTGACACCGAAACGACCAGAAGCGATCTGCTTGATGGCTGAACGCATCGTGTCTCCGTTAGGCATGATCTCGGATCGCTCGGCGTCTTCTCCTCCTTCACCGGTGTTTGATTTTCCTCCAAGTCGGTTCATGGCGATGGCAAGCGACGAATGGGCCTCCATAGAGATGGATCCGTAAGACATGGCGCCAGTAACGAAACGATGAACGATCTCGTGCCAGGGCTCAACTTGCTCGATCGGGATTGCCATCTCCTCGTCAAACTTGAAGTCGAGAAGACCTCTGAGCGTGACCGATCGAACTTGCTTGAGCGCATTGGCAGAGTAGGCGTCGTAGGATTTTTGATTCTTCTCCCGGACCGCGTCTTGAAGCGCAGCGATACCAGTAGGATCGTTGATGTGAGCCTCTCCTCCATCACGCCAGTGGTATTCTCCAGTCTCGGGCAGACCCGGAGGAAGAATAATATCGCGGGAGGGGTAACCACGCTCGTGGAGCTCGAGCGCGTCGAGTGCGAGCATCTCGAATGTGGCACCAGAAATACGAGAAGCCGTACCTGTCCGACATGCACATTCAGTACGTGCGCTATAGGGCGCGAAGGCGGAGCAAGGCTAGACTCACCGACGAAGCACTTATCGATTACCTCGGCAGAAAGTCCGAGCGCCTCGAAGATTTGTGCGCCCTTGTACGACGACAGTGTCGAAATACCCATTTTGGACATAACCTTCTTGATTCCATCCTTGCATGCCGCTTTGTACGAGTCGACAACTTGTTGCTCGCTGAGATCAGCCTTGAGAAGGCCCTCGCGTCGAAGCTGCAGTGGAACGTATCTCAGCGCGGTCCACCTGAATCGAAATCGGAAAGCTTACCTTGAGCATGGCCTCGAGACAGAGGTAGGCGCAGACACCATCGGCTCCGTAGCCCACGAGAACGCAAATGTGGTGGACCTCCCGAGCCTCGGCAGTCTCAACGATGAGGGCGACCTTGGTCCTTTGCTTGTTGCGCACGAGATGGTGATGAACGCCTCCGGTCGCTGCAGCAGACGAAACGGCAACTCGAGTCGGACCGACTGCACGGTCAGAAAGGATAATGACTCGGACCTTCTCCTCGATCGCTTGCGAGACCTCGGCGAAAACGCGGTCGAGACACTTTTCGTATCCAGCGACACCTTCCGATTTCTCGAAAGTGATGTCGATCGTGCGAGCAGTCCAGTCGGAGTGCACGGTCTCAAGGCGTTGAAGAGCGGCGCACTCTTCAATCGACAGGACTGGCGAAGTGAGCAACAAACGGCGGGCCTGGCCTGCAGCCATCTCGAGCAGGTTGCCTTCGTTTCCTACGGTAGCCTCGAGCGACATGACGATCGCTTCACGGATGGGGTCGATAGGAGGGTTTGTAACCTGGGCGAACAGCTGGCGGAAGTAATCGTACAGGACACGCGGAGCAGTAGCCATGCATGCAAGTGGGGCATCGTTACCCATCGATCCGAGCGCTTCCTTACCCTCTGAGAAACCGAGTATCGGGATGCTGTCAGTCAAGCTCGCGATTCGGCCAAAAATAGACGAGAGACTCACCGTTGACAAGAGGACGAAGAAGGAGATCGAATTGCTCGAACGAGTAACCGGCAGCGAGAAGTCGGGGATCGGTCGAGACGGTTGTGTCGTCGAGCTGAACCGAGAGGACGTCTCCCTTTGCGCGTTCCTTCTCCATAATCTCGGGAAGGCGGAGGAGTTGCGAAGTGACCCAGTTCGCGAATGGCTGTCGTCGAGCAGTGTTGTGCTTCAATTCTTTGTCGTCGACGATGCGACCCTCGACCGTGTCAACGAGAAGCATCTTGCCGGGCTGAAGGCGGCCCTTGCGCGTGATCTTCTCGGGCTCGATTGCGATCGTGCCGACTTCGGACGCGCAGATCATGCGGTCATCATTCGTGGTGACCCAACGGCACGGCCTGAGTCCGTTTCGGTCGAGGTTGGCTCCGCAGTAGCGACCGTCGGCAAACGTGAAGAGCGCAGGTCCGTCCCAAGGCTCCATCAAGCAAGCAGCCCACTGGTAGAACGCTGACTTTTCCTTGTCCATCGAGGGGTTGTTCTGCCATGCCTCGGGAATGAGCATCATGACGGCTTCTGGGAGCGAGACGACTCCGTTGATGACGAGAAGTTCGAGCACGTTGTCGAAAGCGGCCGAGTCGGATCCACCGTTCTCGACAATC